>NC_141465.1:94374927-95574927 GCF_009769465.1 Tauraco erythrolophus | reverse complement strand
GCTCAGCCACCAGGAGGGTCATTCAGTCATTCCTTCCGCTTGGTGAAGTGAAGAGGAGAAAAATGTAACAAAAGGACTGAGGGTCGAGATAAGAATAGGGAAGGGTCACACACCAAACATGGCCCCGGGCTTGGGCCAAATCAATTTAATCCATTAACACTTACTTGAGAAGATAACAAGAAACAAAACCAAATGTTAAAAACATCTTCCTCCCACCCCTCCCTTCTTCCTGGCTCTACCTCCTCCCCTAATCCCCCAACAGTGCAGGGAGATAGGGAATGGGGGTTGCAGGTCAGTTTGTCACATGTTGTTTCTACTGCTCTTTCCTTAAAGGGGGAGGACTCCTTACACTATTTTCTTCTTTTCCACTGTAGCTCCTCAAAGAAAAAATAGTCCACAGGCTTTCTGCAACGTGAGTCCTTCTCACAGGAAGCAATCCTTACTCATCAGATTGCTCCTGCACAGGCTTTTCCCATGGAGTCGTGGCTTTCTTAGGGAGCAGCTACCCACTCTGGAATGGAGTCCTTCATGGACTTCAGGTGCATCTCTGATTTGCCATCAGTCTTCAGCAGCATGAAGAGTCCTTCTCATGGAGACAATCTACGAGCTCCCTTAGGCATAGGCATCTCTACTCCAGTGTGGGTTCTCTATGAGTTACGGGTGGATCTCTGCTCCACGATTAATCTCATGGGCTGCAGGGGGACCACTGCCGTTTCACCACAGGCTGCAGGGGAATCTCAGCTCCAGCACACCTTCTCCTGTTCCATCTTCACTGACCTGGTGTCTGCGCAGGTCGTTTCTCTCAGGTATCAGTCCTCTGTGCTGCAGCCATACCAGGCCTGACTGGCCCAATGAATCTCAGCAGTCCTGGCGGGATAAACTCCACCCAGTGGGTGCTCCAAGAGTGAGGTGCTTCAGAGCTTTCCAAGTCGCTACTGCCATGGCCGTCTACAGTTGAGTGGTGGTGGCCCAGGGTGGGCAGTCACCCGCCCGGGAAGCTGGAGATGCCAGCCCCCAGTCTCCCTCCTCTCTTCCCTGGTCCAGCCTGGTTCAGGCTCTTTTTTGTCCTCTTCTTAAATAGGACATTCACAGAGGCACTGATTGACTCAGCCCTGGCCAGAGGGGATGGAGGGTTCGAGCTGGCCAGAGACCGGTTCCACTGATTTTAGAGCCAGGGAAGCTTATTGCATCTCCTTACAGGGGCTATCTCTGCAGCCCCTCCCCTGCTACCAAAACCTCATCCCATAAACCCAGCACAATCCATCAGCTACGAACGTAGGATTTTTACTACCTAAGCAAAAGACTAGATTCTGTATCTGTAGGCTAAAATATTCACTTATAGATTGGTCAATCTTCATGGTAAAAAAAAAGAATTATAAATTTCTATCCCTTCATTGAACTGATTGATTCATAAATGAGGTGGGATAGAAGTTAGACTTGCATTACTGGAATTTTGAATCAATGTGTTAGGGGTTTGTTTTTCAAGATGCAGACAATATACCCTTATACAGTCTCAAGAGCACAGTCTAAGAAAATGATACAATCTGAAAATGAATTTGTAGGTTGCAAACCTAAAAATTTTACCAAGTTTGATACTACCTATCTCAATACTAAAAAAAAGCAGATCAAGTGCATTCCAATATCCACACTACCTGTCACAGGGATGCATTGAATCCTAAAAACTTGTCAGTTCCAATGTTTTATTAGTGAGATTGCTTGTCATTAAACATGCTGGCCAGTCACTTGCAAAAACAGATTTAAGATGTTATTTTTACACAAGCATCTCAAAGATTTAAACAGCAAATTAGCACTATCTGACATCTATCACAGGTATATATACACATCAATATTTACATTAAATATGCATAAAATTATATTATTTTATATTTTTATGTTCTACAATTTCAAAAATTTTAAACATTTCCATTTGAATGACTACCCAATGCTCATGAGTCATTTAAATGTTTTCTGATCAACTTCACATGAGACTTAAGTAAAGATTAAGCAGTGTGTCAAACTTCTGTACAGAATTAATTTTATGGATAGTATACAAACCTGTGACTTCTTTAGTTTTAACACAGTTAGCTGGAGAAAAAGCCAAGCAATTCTCAGCATCTCAACGTAGCAGTAACCAAGTATGATTGCCTCAGTTTATTGTAATCACTTATTACCCAGAAAAATACAGGAAAATCAGGTACCGTCACAGACAGATGGCACGGAAAAACTTATTTTTCTTTGTTTAACCTTACTGTATTAAAAAAAGAAAAAAAAAGAAAAGTAGTTTTAAGTGTTCTAGTCAGATTGCTGAGGCATTGTTGCTGCAATGCAAAACGTCTAGCGCAGTCAGTCGTAACATATTACATGAAAGACTTCTGATGTGAGTGGCATCAGTGCTTCCCAGCATGATGTGCCTGCCATTAGGAATTTCAGATACAAGCAGCTTTTGAGGACAGACAGGTAGATATAGGAAATGTATTTCATTATTATGAAACAAGAAATAATGAAAATTCTGGTGATGGAAGACAAATAACTTCAAATTCATGCATCTGATCACATGAAGTTTAACCAGGCCAAGTGCAAGGTCCTACATCTGGGTCATGGCAATCCCAGGCACAAATACAGACTGGGCGGAAAATGGATCGTGAGCAGCCCTGAGGAGAAGGACTTGGGAGTACTGGTGGACGAGAAGCTCAATATGAGCCGGCAATGTGCTCTTGCGGCCATAAGGCCAACCGCATCCTGGGCTCCATCAAGAGGATCGTGGCCAGCAGGTCAAGGGAGGTGATTCTCCCCCTCTTACTCTGCCTTCGTGAGGACCTCACTTGGAGTATTGCGTCCAGTTCTGGAGTCCCCAACATAAGAAGGACATGGACCAGTTGGAGAGGGTCCAGAGGAGGGCCACGAAGATGATAAGAGGGCTGGAGCACCTTTCCTATGAGGACAGGCTGAAAGAGTTGGGGCTGTTCAGTCTGGAGAAGAGGAGGCTCCGGGGTGACCTTATAGCGGTCTTCCAGTACCTCAAGGGGGCCTACAAGAAAGATGGGAGAGGCTGTTCAGGAGGGCCAGTTGTGATAGGACAAGGGGTAATGGTTTTAAAATAGAGGGAGGTAGATTCAGGTTGGATATTAGGAAAAAATTTTTTACCATGAGAGTTGTAGAACACTGGAAGAGGTTGCCCAGAGAGGTGGTGGATGCTCCATCCCTGGAGACGTTCAAGGCCCGGTTGGATGAGGCCCTGAGCAACCTGATCTAGTTGGAGATACCCCTGTTTGTTGCAGGGGGGTTGGACTAGATGACCTTTGAAGGTCCCTTCCAGCCTTAACGATTCTATGATTCTATGATTCTATGAATAAAGGACTAGTCTTCTCTGCCTATTTTGTACTTCTCCACTGAAGCTAACCACAATAGAAAACCATGAAGCTTTAAATTCTGACTAATTAGCTTTTGAGTTATATGTAAATACATTTCCACTTCAGGGCTTTTCTACATAAATTATTGAGTTCTCTCGTTCAGATTTTGATCTATAATGAAGTCTTTTATGTATAGACAGGATTCAGAATGGTGTTTAGATTGTGAACTAACCTATATTCCACAAAACACATTGAAATCTGATTATCTATAAGGAAACTAAGAGCTTGAAGTTTCCAGAAATGCTCCTCTCCTCTCTCTCCTCTCCTCTCCTCTCCTCTCCTCTCCTCTCCTCTCCTCTCCTCTCCTCTCCTCTCCTCTCTCCTCTCCTCTCCTCTCCTCTCCTCTCCTCTCCTCTCCTCTCCTCTCCTCTCCTCTCCTCTCCTCTCCTCCCTCCTCCTCTCCTCTCCTCTCACTCTCCTCTCCTCTCCTCTCCTCTCCTCTCCTCTCCTCTCCTCTCCTCTCCTCTCCTCTCCTCTCTCTCCTATCCTCTCCTTCTCCCTCCCCCTCCCCTCCCCTCCCCTCCCTCCCCCTCCCTCCCCTCCCCTCCCCTCCCTCCCCTCCCCTCCCCTCCCATCCCCTCCCCTCAATATAGATTATTTTATGCAGAATGATTGGTGAGATTAAAACTATATATTTTACTTCACCTTTCCCATCACCCTCGTTACCTTACTCATTCTGAAATTGTGTATATAGCCAGATCATGTTAAGACCTCATTGAAAAAACATACTTCTAATTCTTGGACTGAAAGGAGTTATTAATAGAACAGGAAAGGCATATCTCACTTTGAGACCACAGGTTACAGTTGCTAAATGCAACTCACAAAAATCTGTCATGAAAACTGACATACTGGGCAATTTAAAGAAATGTGATCGTGTCACCTTTTTTTTTTTTTTGTCGATAATTACATGTTCTATTCATTTTAAGATTATTTTTTTTTTGTGGGACCAGAGTCAAGAGGTGAATATGGGCTCATTTATTTCAGAATTATGAACTTAAAGAATACAGCTTTTTGACATGCATTTAATGTTTTTTAATTGTTACAAACATACTTCTATTTTACTTCTGAATTGCAGCAATTTTCTGGAAGTATCCGTATAGGAAAACAATCTGTTAAGACTAAGTCCCTTAGAAAAAAATATGTGATAGTTTCTGAGCCTCTCCAGCTTTTCAATACCATTTTTTCAATGAGATTTCATGAATCTCAGCATCATGTATTCCATTAAGAGTGAACAGATACTACCAACAAATATATGGAATAATTTGATTTTGTTCACCTTTGCCTTTCATTCTTTTTAAGACTGCCAAAGATGGTGCTAAGCAATTTGAGAAAACGTATTTTGAAGCTTCATTCACAGAACAAGAAAAAAATTATAAAATTATTATAAAAAGAAATATCCTTGTGCAGTTCTTTGTTCTATAGTATGCACATAGAGTTTAGTTATCAGAGAAAAGCATTCAACCTGTGCAGTGCTTCTGCTAAAAAAATATTAAAAAATCCTTAAATATTAGTAATATTATTAGATATCCTTATCTATATATATATCTTCTATGCTGACAATTATGTCAGTATGTTTTGAAGACTAAGATCTTACTAATTCATGGTAGTTTTCCAGACTCATTTCTGGTTCTGAACTTTCAAAGTAATGTTTAAGTTAATAATGAATAAAAGAGAAGATACTTCATCATGACATCATGACATGATGAGCACGGCAAGCTCACTACCCTGGATTTCAGGAGAGCAGACTTCGGCCTCTTCAGGGATCATCTCGCTAGAGTACAATGGGATGAAGCATGGAGGGAAGAGAGGCCCATGAAAGCTGGTTAATATTCAAGGATCACCTCCTCCAAGGTCAGGAGAAGTACATCCCAACAAAGAGAAAGTCAGGTAGGAACACCAGGAGGCCTGCATGAATGAACAAGGAGCTCCTGGACCAACTAGGACACAAAAAGAAGGCCTACAGAGGGTGGAAGCAAGGACAGGTAGCCTAGGAAGAATACAGAGCGATTGTCCAAGCAACCAGAGATCAGGTTAGGAAAGCTAAAGCCCTGATAGAGTCAAATCTGGCCAGGGACATCAAGGGCAACAAGAAAACTTCTATACATATGTCAGTGATAAAAAGAGATCTAGGGAAAATGCAGGCCCTCTCTGGAAGGAAACAGGTGTTCTGGTTACCCGGGACATGGAGAAGGCTGAGGTTCTCAATGACTTCTTTGCCTCAGTCTTCACTGGCAAGAGCTCCAGCAGCACAGCCCAAGCCACAGAAGGCAATGGCAGGGACTGGGAGAAAGAAGAACGACCCACTGTAGAAGAAGATCAAAGAGTTGTGGTCAACAGTTCAATGTCCAAGTGGACGCCAGTGACGAGTGGTGTTCCTCAGGGGTCAGTACTGGGGCAAGTCTTATTTAACATCTTTATTGGTGACATGGACAGTGGGATCGAGTGCACCCTCAGCAAGTTTGCAGATGACACCAACCTGAGTGGTGTTGTGGACACACTGGAGGAAGGGAATGCCGTCCAGAGGGACCTAGACAGGCTGGAGAGGTGGGCCTGTGAGAACCTCATGAAGTTCAATAAGGCCAAGTGCAAGGTCCTGCATGTGGGCAGGGGCAATGCCAAGCACAAGTACAGGCTGGGCGGAGAATGGATTGAGAGCAGCCTTGAGGAAAAGGTCTTGGGAGTGCTGGTTGATGAGAAGCTCAACATGAGCTGGCAATGTGCGCTGGCAGCCCAGAAAGCCAACTGTGTCCTGGGCTGCATCCAAAGATGCGTGGCCAGCAGGTTGAGGGAAGTGATTCTGCTCCTCTACTCTGCTCTCATGAGACTCCACCTGGAACACTGCATTCAGCTCTGGAGTCCCCAACACAAGAAGGACATGGAGCTGCTGGAGCGGGTCCAGAGGAGGGTCACAAAGATGATCCGAGGGCTGGAACACCTCTCCTCTGAATACAGACTGAGAGAGTTGGGGCTGTTCAGCCTGGAGAAGAGAAGGCTCCGGGGGTGATTGTATTGCAGCCTTCCAGTACTTAAAGGGGGCCTACAGGAAAGCTGGAGAGGGACTTTTTATAAGGGCATGTAGTGATAGAACAAGGGATAATGGCTTTAAACTGAACGAGGGCAGATTAGATATTCTGCCCTCTTTCGAGGGAATCGAAATAGGAAAGATTTTGATTAGAGAGGGTGGTGAGGCACTGGAAGAGGTGCCCAGAGAAGTGTAGATGTCCCATCCCCGGAAGTGTTCAAGGCTAGGTTGGATGAGGCTTTGAGCAACCTGGTGTAGTGGAGGGTTTCCCTGCCCATGGCAGGGGAGTTGGAACTAGATGATCTTTGAGGTCCCTTCCAACCCTAACCATTCTATGATTCTATGATTCTATGACACGCAGTTTATCAGAATGATCACTATTCAGTTTTGACTATTAATGATAATCCTTCATGGCTTGCTATTAAATGTTATCTCTTACATTGCATAATACACTGTAATTAAGTCTTAGCAATAATAAATTGCAATGACATATTTAGATATTAGGCTTTTTCTAAGAAATTACAAGTAGTTCCAAACTTTTTTTATATTGAAAGTGTGATATATGGATCAGAATATCAGGAATTATATAATAAATTTTTATATCTCTGAAGACTTCAAAATTCTTCATAAACACGTATACACTTAGTTTAATACCTCGGTCATGATCTTACAAAGTATTTACAATGATTAAATTCAATGAAGCTTGAATTTATTTTCTGCTGCTCTCTATGGGATTGATACATGGAAATAATTTTAAAAAGTCTTTTTTTTCTTCTTAGAATCTTCAGAATTAATTAATAAAATTTCTTCAATACATTTAATGAATTCCCTAGGGATCTGAACTCTGTTTATTCTGGGACTATCAATGAGATCGTAGATCAGACAAAAGAGACCCAGCCTTTGTCACAGCCTTTTGATCTCTGATAGTTTCACAGAGCTGGATGTTGATCTGAATGCTATCTGCCCAAGGTGGTCAAACTGCAAAAAATATTCATTAGAGATATTTTAGAAATCATTGCTTAAATGAACTCTCTTAACATTATAAATGACCGTGATTACATTAATGGGAATTTCTCTCAAGGAGCTGGCACAAACCCTAACATGCACACCTTAGAGCAATAGCAGAAAAAAAACCCAAAAACATCAAAACCTCCCCCCCCCCAACAAACAATCCCCCAAAAAACCAACACCAAATCCAAACACTTCTAGATACTATCGGAATGAACCTTACGTTTTCCAATTAAACAGCCAGATGCCAAAATAACGTCAATGATTCCTTAATACATTTCTGTGCCGCAGTTACCTGTAGATTTTTACCTACTGCAAGCAGGTCCTGCACTGACTTGTAATACTGAGTTAGATGGAATAATCAAGGACCAAAGCCAGGAAAAAAGCAACAGCTGCTGCAGAAGGTGAGTGAACAGCTAGTAATCATATTGATGACATTACTAATTTATGTAGTTGATAGAATTTAAAATAGGAGCGAGGACTCATCTGTCATCGTTGTATCATCCATCCACTATAGTTCTCTAAGTAATGTGCAGACTGTAATAATTTTAGTGTGTTTTGTTGTTATTCCACTTGATTTAGTTTTAGGACTTTTTTTAAGAGTCAGGAAAAACAAACACTTCACGATAGAAAATATGAATACTGGGTTTTTTCTGTGGTAAGGAGCAGATACAGCAACCACAAATATATTTGTATTTTATTAAAATCATAACAAAGATGTTTTCTTTTTTTTTTATTTTTCTTCCCTCCTTCACTCCTCCCCCAGCATGTAGTTAATATTCTGTCCCATCTACACGTTCAGTAAAATAAAAATAGGCGTGTTTCCAAAGTAGGCATACTTGAAGAACAGATGCCTGTGGCACTGTGGCTTCTGGCTTTGCAGCAAGCAATGCCAGTCCAAATCTACCGTTTTCCTATGAGCGTGTGGTATAATTTTCTCTTTTCTTTTGAAGCTTGAAAGTTCCTGGTCACTTGAGTACTGATCTGCTTGGGTTCCTTGTCCACAGCAAACTCAGGACTAGGACCTGCAAAATCCACCTCAGACATTGTGACAGTTTGATGGGGGAAGGGGTGTTCTGGTGGCAGGGGAGGGGATTTGCTCCCTGACCACCAGACCTGGGTCCCATCCCCCCGGGGGGGTTGAGCCAAATTGGCACCTCTGCGAATTGCCCTATTTAAGTTGAGACAAAGGCGTGGTCTCTGTTGAATAGATTATTCGAATCTTCTTGGTCTACAAAGAGAATTTAGGTATGGAGATCTCACATAGACATGTACAGACACCTATTTTTAGATGTTTAAAGCTGGAGTTAAATTCTGCTCCAGATCCTTTATCAGGTGACACTGCTGATAAACATTTTGCAGAGGTCTAGGGAGATTCAGCAGTATGGATTTCGAATGGAAGCTGAATCTTTTCAACAGACTTGGGTTACAGATAACCAAAGGGTGTGAGTGCTTCAAAGCATGTATCACAGCTCTTGTCTCAGACACTTGCTAAGACACACTGTTGTTCCTCTACATTCTTTGTTGGTGGATTTTATTATTTTTTTTTCTGTGTGGACATAACAGTATAGAAAGGGAGTGTGGTTCCCTTCCCATACGATAAAGATATGATTAAACCTGAACCTGGAAGCTGTGAAAAGCTGTTAACACAACAATATTTGATGAGATATGCATTCTAGTTCAAGGAAATAAATTAGCAGTCTTGGGTGATTCTTTGGGAGTATGTATATTTGTGATATTTTTGTCATTTAACAAATGATCAATAAGTTTTCACATATTATATTGATGACACTAAGCTGTATGGTGTAGTTGACATGCTAGAGGGAAGGGATGCCATCCAGAGGGACTTTGACAGGCTGGAGAGGTGGGCCTGTGAGAACCTCATGAAGTTCAACTAGGCCAAGTGCAAAGTCTGCACATGGGTTGGGGCAATCCGAAGCATAAGTACAGGCTGGGTGGAAAATGGATTGAGAGCAACCCTAAGGAAAAGGACTTGGGAGTGCTGGTTGATGAGAAGCTCAACATGAGCCGGCAATGTGCACTGGTAGCCCAGAAAGTCAACCGTATTCTGGGCTGCATCCAAAGAAGCATGGCCAGCAGGTTGAGGGAGGTGATCTGCCCCTCTACTCTGCTCTCAGTACACCCCACCTGGAATACTGCATTCAGCTCTGGAGTCCCCAACACAAGAAGGACATGGAGCTGCTGGAGCAGGTCCAGAGGAGGGCTACGAAGATGATGCGAGGGCTGGAACACCTCTGCTTTGAAGACAGGCTGAGAGAGTTGGGGCTGTTCAGCCTGGAGAAGAGAAGGCTTTGGGGTGGTTTTATAGCAGTCTTCCAGTACTTAAAGGGGGCCTACAGGAAAGCTGGAGAGGGACATTTTAACAATGGTATATAGTGATAGGACAAGGGGCAATGGCTTTAAACTGAAAGAGGGTAGATTTAGATCAGATCTAAGGCAGAAATTCTTCACACTGAGAGTGGTGAGGCACTGGAACAGGTTGCCCAGAGAAGTTGTGGATGCCCCATCCCTGGAAGTGTTCAAGGCCAGGTTGGATGAGGCTTTGGGCAACCTGGTGTAGTGGAGGGTGTCCCTGCCCATGGCAGAGGGTTGGAACTAGATGATCTTTGAGGTCCCTTCCAACCCTAACCATTCTATGATTATTGTCATCTGGTAGTCAATGTTACTTATTTTAGGTTTCCTTATATATTATCACACAAATCAGTGAAAAGTCATCTCTGAGTTGCTAAAAGCTTGACAAGAGCACAGTGTTATATGAGAAACAAAACAGACAAAGAAATATTCTGCCCTAAACCCTAAGTGATATATTTCTAGTCAGTATATTGCAGATATTTGGGTTATTTTTCCTTGCTAAGATAGACTAGTTAAATATTTTTAGCATTTTCTTCACAGGTAGCATGTTTAAACAAATTGTTACCTCGGTTTCTTTAATATAGATTAACATCTTGTTTAGCAGTCATACAAGCTAGGTAGACAAAATAGGTTTATTTTCTGGGGTGAGGAAAGAACACACAGACAAGTAATGCAGTGCTTTGATTGATGAGAACGTGTATAAAATAATAGATTTTCATGCAACCTATTTTACTACAGTGAGAGGTGTGATTTCCTGTCATCATTATTGATCCTCATTAATGAGGAAAAGTGTCAAAATGTACTTTTGACACTATTAAGTTCCAGAGTCATAACACTGTTTTTCTGTGTAAACACTTTTTTTTTTTCTTCTTGAAATATGCTCATTCCTTTTCCAGTCTAGGACCTGATTATGTATTATCCCCCACACTTACAAAGAATAACTGTGAAAAAGAACTGCCTTCTTACTTGTGTGTGGGCTATGTAGAGCTTGAGTTTGTGAAAGCAAAGTCTGTAAGTGTCTTTTTTCAGAGTAGAAGAGAGTCTTATCCCTGTCCATTATAAACTGAGACTGAGTAAGCAGGGTCATGGAACAGGAAAGATCTGAGACACTCATGCTCTGGTTTCTGCTGTAGTTGTAGTGTTCAGAACCAAGAACCATTGTACTGTCAGACAGCTTACTTATGGCCAATATCACTTAGCATTTAAAGAAAAAACGAAAGTTCCATGCATGTGCCAGGCTTTGGCACTTTTTCCTACTTCGTTTCAGTTCTTTGCTTAGGTAGGTTCTATTTTTAGAACCTTGTTCTATTTTTAAAGGAGGAATGAGGGGAAAAAACAATTCCAGAACTGTGGATTGAATAGACATAACTTAGGTGTTATGCCAGCACCATTTAAAGCTCTTTATCATCAGATTTTACTGTCTTAATCCGTCTTTGTGCATTGTGGTTTTGGCATAGCATGTTTTAAAAATAAAAGTTAAGATATTATTCTTCATAAGACATTACTGAAGATTACCAATTTTTATAACGTCTTCCTCCTTGTGCCTTGAGAAATAAGCTCTCCGAGATGGTAAATTAATCCTCATTGTCTACCATTAGAGATGACTATACAGGCAAGAAAAGACAAGATAACCTCACCTTGAGGTCAAGACAACAGTTGCAGAGATTCCAAAGACATGAAATCAACTTCTCTGTTCCTCTAGAAAATGTCACAAGACACTCTTCTTCATGTAACAATATCTTAAAACAGTTATCTGTCTGTACAAAAAAACAAAACAAAACAAAACCATACCCTGAAGCAATTTAAATCTTGTAGTTATTCTTTGAAGTATATAATTGCTTTAGAATGCAGCATCTTTCTGAAATTCATGCAACCGAATCAGTCCTTCTCACTGATAGATAATCTATCAAAATTTTTAAAAATTAAAGTGCTTGGAAGGAATTTTAATATCAGGAGCTTCCAGAATGTAATTTGTCTAGTCTATTTTAGAACCATTCAGGAAAAAGTTTCTACAAGTTCTGTTTCTTGTTTGTTTCTGAACAAGACTCATTTGCTCTTTTCATTATACTCACTGAGTTTTCTTTGGAGTTCCTTTCCTGGTCTGTCATACCAATAGGATCCAGCTGTATCTGAACTGTACAGATTGCATAGAATCATGGTTATGTACACTGAGAGGAAGATAAAGAAATAATCTGAACAATTAATTTAAAATATCCCAAACTTTTGTCACCAAAATCTTTATGTGACTATTTTTTACAGTTTAAGATTTCACCCCCAAATTTTAATTACATTTTAAGAAAGAAATTGACTTTTCCACATAATTCTGCATATCTAACTCACTTAAGTTCCTATCTCCTCTTCTGCTTTCCGTTTTCTTTCCTATGTACATATTTCTTTGTGTTCTTCTCTAAGGGAGATCTTGAAAGGATTCCAAGTATGAATACAGGAAGATGCAGAATAGTTTGCTTATCCTATTCAAATATTGTTGCAAATATAGGGACTACTAGCCTGTGAAGCTGGGTGAAGCGAATAACAAAGGGCCACCAACTCTGCCAGATCTTCTAAGTGTATTTGTTTTACACTCAAAATATTGGTTTAATGAGAAAAAAAAAAAAGGAACATGCTCATATGGCACCAAGAATTTATGGTTATCCTAATAAACAATCTTCCAGATTATCCATTCCATTCAGACAAGCCTCATCAATACAGTTAAAACTTACACAAAAGCCTTCCTAGTATTGATTCATTTTCTCTGATGTTCTGCATTCTATCCTAATGTTTCTTTAGGTTCTTAGGGTTGACACTTCAGTCTTCCTCAAGTAGAGTTGGAGAGGGTTACAACGAGCTGTCAGGACCTGAGGTTTTCACTAGGGGACTGATGTCCATAGTCAGTATTTTTTTCAGTTTCTTGGTTGTAAGGAGAATGGCTTCTGAATGGCTTCAGAACACTGAGCTTGGTTTTAATTTTATATGGTTTTTTATGAGAATTCAATTCTGTTACATTGGTTCCCAACTAAACTTTGAAACTTGAACAACAGCATCCTGCATCCTTAACTTTTTCAAAGGGCTACTGTTTGTTATGTAGGAATCACCTTGGGGTTTCAGACCTTAACTGCAAATGATATTCCCAGTGCTTCAACTATGACAGGTTGAGCAACAGTTGCTTAAACACTAAGGAATTGTTGCAAGAAGCTCAAATCAGTTCAGACCAACATAATTCTAGACAAGTCTTGAGAGCGTGCACTGTCAGGTACTTAATATGTTTGTTCACTAGTAAAGGCAAAAAATTAAAATATTGGACTAAATTTGCTTTTTTCATATAGTAATCTCCTCAAAAATCACCAAAGATATTTAAAATCAGAAGAAGATGCTCTCTTAGACTATATATGAAATAATTTTCGTCAGAAATACAAAAAGGTTTAAGGTAACCAAACAGAAAATAAAAAAGTATTTATAAGAAACTTGTTCTTTTGATCTTTGCAGGACAGGACTTGCTTTTCAGGTTTAACTTCAGCTATCTATGAAACTTGCTCTTTTCATTTCTAGAAAGTTTTCCCATCCATCTTCCATGGAAACTAGTCTGTCTTCCTTCTCTTGGCAGTTCTCAGGGCTCAATTCAATTGCCTATAAACATGGCACCTCATGGTGTTTGAAAGTCTCTAGGATATCTAAAACAACTGAAATGCTTTTCAGGTATGAGAAAGGATTTATTAAAATCTTGCAACCTTTTGGATTGATAGACAGGGTTACATACTCCACGGCGTGTAAATAACACTAAATACTGTGGACTGTACTTATTCAGACTGTACTTTGCAACAAATCCTTGTTGTTTTCCTTTCTCTCCATTTGCCACTTTCTTACGAACATACAATCTCTAAACCCTTTTTACCATCAGATATGATCAGTTACTCTGTAACTAAAAACCAATCTCCACTTTCTTTCAGTGACTTCTATCTGATCTAGTCACTCAAAGAAATATAGTATATGAATGAGAAGACAGATTTCAAATAGATAGCATCTGACACACACAGAGTTTTCAGTATGAAAAGGAAGTCAGAAAAGAAAAATTGTTGCTGTCAAGATGCAGAACACGTAATTGTGGTAAAGAAATAAAAAACATCTAGATTTCATAGATTTCATAGATTTCTAAGTTGGAAAAGACCTTAGAGATCATCCAGTCCAACCGTCCCTAATCTCCCACTAAACCATATCCCTAAGTAGTTCATCCACCCTATTCTTAAACACTTCCAGGGATGGGGACTCAACCACCTCCCTGGGAAGCTTATTCCAGTGGCTAACAACCCTTTCAGAGAAGAAATACTTTCTAACATCCAACCTGAATCTCCCCTGACTAAGCTTATACCCATTTCCTCTTGTCCTATCACCCATCACTAATGTAAAGAGCCCTTCCCCCACTTCCCCACCATCCCTTCTCAAGTATTTGTAGGCCGTAATCTAATTGAAATGTAGTTGACTGATATTTTCAAATTTATTTTTATATATTTTATTTTTATTTTACATTTTAATGGCAGTTCCTTTTTTTAAATACAATGTAATTTGAAATGAAAAATTGCAACATTTAACTATCAAAATTATTGATAAGTGTATTTATTCATTTGAGAAATATGTTTTGACGTTTACGAGGCAAACTATATCATTATTAAAATTTCACAGTGAGTTTCCAGTTAAAATTAAAAAAAAAAACCTAAACAAACCCAACTTATCTCTCAAACTTCTCTACTTTTTTTTTTAAATTTTAAACTATTTACAAAATTCCATTTGAAACTCTATGGTACTCTGACAGCCATGAAATTCCAGTTTTAATAGATTTGCCACTCATTCAAAAAGTTTGTCTTCTGAAAAAATTATTGGTTTTACCACTTTCATGTCTTAGGGAGAATGACTGTGAAAAAGCCTGATGCTGTGAAAGTTTTTACATGCTATACATTGGCTGATTACTATGGATAAAATTACTATGGATAAAATTAAGTTCCTGTGTCATGACTATGACTATGATCTGCTTAAGAACGACCATAAATGCAGAACAAGAAGCACACAAATACTTAACATACCCTCAATACCATCCGGAACATTTTGAGCCTGTATTTCCCTTCTTAGACAATGAGTGCGTCCCTAGCAGGAAAAACTAAGTTAATATTTTCTACTATTTTGATCTCATTATGAAAGCTTAACAAATAATAAGTAACAGTAATAATTATGTCCTCACTGTACATTCTTAGAAAGGAAAAAAAAATACAGTAAGCCAAAAAAAGATTATTATTTGAGAAGTGGCAGCAGTGAGAAAATCAGAAGGGAAATCACACATGAGTATTCCTATGGCAAGGAAAAATGCTATTGAAAAGGGATGAGCTATAGAGATATACTTCAGGGATCTCCTCGCTAGAGTACAATGGGATGAAGCCATGGAAAGAAAAAGGGGCCAAGAAAGCTGGATAATATTCAAGGATCACCTCCTCCAAGGTCAGGAGAAGTACATCCCAACAAAGAGAAAGTCGGGTAGAAACACCAGGAGGCCTGCATGGATGAACAAGGAGCTCCTGGACCAACAAGGACACAAAAAGGCAAGCCTACAGAGGGTGGAAGCAAAGACAGGTAGCCTGGGAAGAATATAGAGAAAATGTCCGAGCAACCAGAGATCAGGTTAGGAAAGCTAAAGCCCTGATAGAGTTAAATCTGGCCAGCGACATCAAGGGCAACAGGAAAAATTTCTATAGATGTGTCAGTGATAAAAAGAGATATAGGGAAAACGTAGGCCCTTTCCAAAAGCAAAAGGGAGACCTGGCTACCCGGGATATGGAGAAGGATGAGGTTCTCAATGACTTCTTTGCCTCAGTCTTCACTGGCAAGAGCTCCAGCTGAACAGCCCAAGTTGCAGAAGACAAAGGCAGGGACTGGGAGAATGAAGAACTGCTCGCTGTAGGAGAAGATCGAGTCTGAGACCATCTAAAGAACCTGAATGTTCACAAGTCCATGGGACCTGATGGGATACATCCGCGGGTCCTGAGGGAACTGGCAGATAAGTTGCTAAGCCACTATCCATCATATTTCAGAAGCTGGTGGCAGTCTGGTGAAGTTCCCACTGACTGGAGAAGGGGAAACATAGCCCCCATCTTTAAAAAGGAAAAAAAAAGACTCAGGGAACTACAGGCCAGTCAGTCTCACCTCTGTGCCCAGCAAGATCATGGAGTAGATCCTCCTGGTGACTATGCTAAGGCACATGGAAAATAAGGGGGTCATTGATAACAGTCAACATGGCTTCACTAAGGGCAAAACCTGCCTGACTAATTTGGTGACCTTCTGTGATGAGGTTACAGCACTGATGGATAAGGGAAGAGCAACTGACAATGTCTACCTGGACTTGCCCAAAGCATTTGACACTGTCCCACACGACATCCTTGTCTCTAAACTGGAAAGACATGGATTTGATGGATGGACCACTCAGTGGATAAGGAATTGGCTGGATGGTCACACTCAAAGTGTTGTGGTCAATGGTTCAATGTCCAAGTGGAGATCAGTGACAAGTGGTGTTCCTCAGGAGTCAGTACTGGGGCCGGTGCTATTTCACATCTTTGTTGGTGACATGGACAGTGGGATCGAGTGCACCCTCAGCAAGTTTGCAGATGACACCAAGTCGTGTGGTGTTGTGGACACGATGGAGGGAAGGGATGCCATCCAGAGGGACCTTGACAGGCTGGAGAGGTGGGCCTGTGAGAACCTCATGAAGTTCAACAAGGCCAAGTGCAAAGTCCTGCACATGGGTCGGGGCTATCCCAAGCACAAGTACAGGCTGGGTGGAGAATGGATTGAGAGCAGCCCTGAGGAAAAGGACTTGGGAGTGCTGGTGGATGAGAAGCTCAACATGAGCTGGCAATGTGCGCTGGCAGCCCAGAAAGCCAACTGTCTCCTGGGCTGCATCAAAAGAAGCATGGCCAGCAGCTCAAGGGAGATGACTCAGCCCTTCTACTCTGCTCTCGTGAGACCCCACTTGGAATACTGCACTGAGCTCTAGAGTCCCCAACACAAGAAGGACATGGAGCTGCTGCAGCGGGTCCAGAGGAGGGCTACGAAGATGATGCGAGGGCTGGAACACCTCTGCTTTGAAGACAGGCTGAGAGAGTTGGGGCTGTTCAGCCTGGAGAAGAGAAGGCTTTGGGGTGGTTTTATAGCAGTCTTCCAGTACTTAAAGGGGGCCTACAGGAAAGCTGGAGAGGGACTTTTTACAAGGGTATATAGTGATAAGACAAGGAACAATGACTTTAAACTGAAAGAAGGTAGATTTAGATTAGATATAAGGAAGAAATTTTTCACTGCGAGAGTGGTGAGGCATTGGAACAGGTTGCCCAGAGAAGTTGTAGATGCCCCATCCTTGGAATTGTTCAAGGCCAGGTTGGACGGGGCTTTGAGCAACCTGGTGTAGTGGAGGTGTCCCTGCCTATGGCAGGGGGGTTGGAACTAGATGATCTTTGAGGTCCCTTCCAACCCTTACCATTCTATGATTCTATGATTCTATTATCCCCTGTATTGAAAATGAATTCTCTATGAGCTCTGTTTATTAAAATAAAATAATAAAAAAGTTACATTGTTAACTCAACATAAAAGCTAATTTGAGTTTCGAAACCTGGGTGCTGCCTGGTCAGCATTTATATATGCCAACATTTTTCATTCTGATAGATGTTGGATGCTAATTAGTCATTTCCAATATCCTCATATCTTCATCCAAACTAATGGCAAATGACTGCATTATTTCTTGCCAGAAGCAAGACAGAGAAAAGAAGGGGATGTTCTTTAGACCAGGTAATGCAGTGATTATAATATGCAGATATAAGCCGCTCATTTACAAGAAATGTCAGAAGGTACTTTGGAAGAAGTGTCCTACCAGATTCAGGAGGTACGTTGTTTCTTCTGGTTTGTAGAATATAGATGTGTTCAGTAGGCAATACTCTAAAATGAAAGAACTAAACACTTAACATCCAGAAAGATCTTTAAATTATTTAACCCTGATTATTGTTCCTTTTGAAGAAATTCCAAGTCTTAGTATTCACGTATCTAGTTATCCCCATTTACAAAGTGAATGCTCATTAAGCATCCTGTTTCAAAGTGGTGAGACCAAAGCCTATTTTCTGCAATAAAAATGCTATAAAGTACATGTTCATGTAATTTCACACATATAACTAACAAATATTTGCTATTAAATGTAAATGATTGTGGCTATTTCTGTAATGCTTTAAAGCATAGCTGTTATCCAAACTCCATTGACCTCATCTATGTTTATAAAATTTTTACAAGGGTCTCCAAAATAGGTTTTGCGCTTTTATTTGAATGTGGAATATTTTAGTGGAATGCATACATTTTGAGTATAAAAACGTCTTGATATGCAAAGCTCCAGCTGAAAACTTTGTGTGACAAATTAAAGGGGCTAAGGATTGAAATCTATAAATTTTTTGGGAGAAAAACAAAATTGTGAGAACATTTTTTGAGGAATACTAAAGATACTAGAAATACTAATAAACTGAGGATAAATAAGATAGGAAACAAAGGATGTTAAGTTCGGTTAACAAAATGTTAAGGTTCACAAATTGTTGTGAAATCACCGTATTTCTGGTACACTATATTCTTAGGAATATGTCTAACATCACACCTAAAATGTTTGCTGACTTCCTGATGCACAGTTTGTGTATGTATTACTGTTTCATATCTAAAGATAATACTATTCTTATCCAAATGCTTAGAAAATCTACTGCCTTCTCATGTCTTTTGTTTGTTTCTTTTTCAGTGTGAATTAAAATTAAAAACGAATTTGTGTTTATTGTGAAAGTTCCTATTATGTTCTTGTAGGGTTTTAATAGGCTAAAATAAAACCAACCAACCAACCAAAAAACCCCAACTAAACTCACAAACACTACGGTTAAGATCCTGTCAGCTTTTATAAACACTTTCTTTGGTGAAATTTGACTTGGCTTTTAAGTTTCTATCCCAGAGGCAGTTTGTACTTCAAGTTTAAAAGCAAATCGCTTCAGATGTTTTTGAATTATGTGTCTGTAGAAATGAAGTTCTCAACAGTTCCTCTTGTTTTTTTGGAAATGGAAGTTAATGAGAGTGGGTCGCATATATACCTGTATGTAGCTTCAGTCAGATATTTCCTTATGCTGGCTTAGGAATTTTTTATTTTAATTAAAAGATGGAATCAAAGACGATTTATAACATTAAGCATCCACACAGGGTGACAGGAAGATGGGAAGGGAAAAAAGGAAAATTTTAGTACACTTACGCAAAAAAGAAAACTACAGACTGTCATCTTATATCTATTAAAGATAGTTGATGTGTATTCTTATTAATCATTAAAAAATAATAATAAAAAATCTAAATAAATGTCATTTGAAATACACAAAACATAGATCATGCAAGATCAGCCATATGTATTTTCAGTTACCATGACTATGCATACCAGTCTGTGTACCTACATTCAGATGGATACGTCTAATTAACTAAATATCTCTTAATTCAGTGTTCATTTTACTGATAAACATAAAATCAAATATTTTCATAACAAAATGTAGATTCATATGTATATTATCTTTTAGCATACATCCTTGATGGCATTTTGTTTTCCAACTAGTTTACTCCTGAAGAAGAAAAAAATCATATTACTTCTTGTATTTTTCTGAATGAAATGTAGCTAATTTCCCCACAGCTTCATCCAGTCCCCACTATAATTGTGTAGCTTAATTTTTATAATTAATTTAAAATATATTAAACAAACTCAATTATACACTTATATTTTAACAAATACACCTTTTTTTTTGTATGTGCTATTCTCTCCTTAAAAAGTAACATGGAAAGCAATGTAGCTTTCAGTAGTGTTACATTTTACCAATGCATAAACTTGGTTCAGTACGCATATCAGAACTAGACATTACCTTATCAGGTCAGATATGGTTAACAATGTAAACTCTTCACACTTACTGAAAAGCCAAGCTGAAACTGTGGGAGAAGATCTCAATAGATAAACTGTACTAAAATCTGCTGCAAATCTGTGTTCTCATTAGGAGTATCAGAGCTGAACAATTGCAATACAGGATTGCATGGCAAATGTAGCTGTTTTAGGTTTGCCTCACTTTTGAAGATATATCTATATTTTAAACTAATTTCAGCAAATAATCTTACTGCTGTTAAATGGACTTAAAGTGTTCTGTTTTTTTTTTATAGAATAACATATCTTTGAACCATATCCTGATATTTGATCTTACTCTATTCACAGTATTTGGAGGAGTATTTATTTGCTTATTGGATTAATAGAATGACAGTAAAGTAATGGCTGACTTTATTATCCATTGAAATAATCAATGAAGTAACCTGGAAAACTCTGATATTGTCTAATGATTCATATCAAAAAGACTTTTGCAAGCTTTTATCTCAATACAGGCATTTATAATTAAGCAAATAGCTTTGATTTTGAAGTGAAAACTGGGAAGATCCAAAGATTCTTTCTGCTTTCATGAGTCTGCTTCAGATGGAGAGGGTCCATCTGAAGGGTACCTTAAGACAAACATTTGAAAACTATGAGCATAGAAGGTGCTCACAATTAATTTAAGAATTTCAGGGAAAATTTCTCCAGAGTAAATAGTGACATTAAAGACATATGGTACTTATTTGTCTACAACTAGGAAGTTCACACCCAGTATAATCTGTTGTAGACAGCACATAGTCTTCAGATTATAAAATTATAGAATGGTTTTGATTGGAAGTGAGTTTTAAAGATCATCTAGTCCAACCCCTCTGCAACGAGTAGGGACATCTTCAACATAGCACTAGTAAGGCCAAATCTGGAGCGTTGTGTCCTCTTCTGGACTCCTCAGTATGAGAGAGACATGGATGTACTGGAGAGAGCCCAGCGAATGACCACAAAGATGATTAAGGGACTGAAGCATCTTTCAAACAAGGAGAGAAAGCAGAGAGAGCTGTAACTGATCAATCTGCAGAAGAGAAGGCTCAGGTGTATCTTATGAATTTGTATAGATATCTGAAGTGAAGGTTTAAAGCAGACGGAACCCGAGTCCTCTTAGAATGGAGAAGAGGCAATGGAAACAAATTCAAATACAGGAAATGTTGTTCAAACTTAAGAAAGAAAAAACTTTTTTACTGTTAAGGCTGCCAAAGACTTGAAAAGATTGCCTGGAGAGGTTGCACAGTCTCCATTCCTGGTGGTATTCAAAACCAAGTGGACACAGACCTGAGCCTTCTACTCTAGTTCATCCCACTATGAGCAGAGAAGTTTGGACTAGGACTCCATAAGCCCCTTCTAACCTCATTTATGCTGTGATTCCATGGATCTGTGGAAATAACAAGAGTAATAACGTGTTGACTCCAGATTGTTTTCTCACTCCAAATCCTCCCCTTTCAGGAAACTAACATCAAAGTACTTGGATAGAGATAAATCAATGTCAGAAACTCAATTCTTTCCATAAAAATCAGTAAAATATAGCGTTTCAGTGAAAAGAAGTGAAAAATTCTTCCTACCTAAAAGAGAATGAGACAAGCAATATACTCTGAAAGTGAAAAGAAAATAATGGTGTTCTGATTTAATTAAACTATACAATGAAAGTCATTATTAATGTTTGCTGAACGTATTCTAAACTGATTTTTTTACTTATTTTAATGCATGATAACTTTATGCTGATACTATATTCTTCATGAGGCACTGTTTCAGAGAGGTTAGACGTAATGCAAACTCATTTGATCCAGAATGCCATGAATTTTATTTCTCATTTGAATATATATAATTTTCTGAATATTGTTTCTTTTAGATTGAGAAAACTAGCTTTGTCTTGAAGCTAAATTGCTTTAGAATCACTGGTATCTTAATGCGGTAGTTACTGCATTAACACACTTCCACCCCTGAAATTATTTGCAACTATATTAAAAATCATTTGTTAATACTACTTATTAGGAGGTTATTCTTAAAAATCTAACATGTATCTTTGAGAAAATAAGCATAGAGTAAGTAGTCAGAGCAACATCAAATTTGAACATGAAATGCTTGCAAATGGGAGATTTAAGAGTGTTGCAGAGAAGATTGGAAACTTATTATGCTTTTCACTCTTTAAATCCCAGAGGAGATAAACATTTCTTGCTCAATTAATGTTCCTGGCATAGCAAAAAAAGGCTTTTGTAGAATAAATTTCTTAGGTCACTGTAATAGGTGGTTGTATAGGATGTAGCTGGGAGTCAAATGTATTACCTAATTATGGCACACAGACATTTTTATATGTTTATTATATGATAGTTTATTTTATTTAAATGGTAAAAGTTTAACAAGGGGAAGGACTCCTCCATTTTCCCTTTTCTACATAGTATATTAAAACATTAAGCTATAATAAAGTCTGAATAATATTTTAACCTATTTCCTATAAAATTTAAGCTATTTTTGTTATAAACACAACATGAAATTACTGTTGAGTTAATTAATTGCCCTCCTTGTATCTCAGATAAAAGCTTGAGTTGTAAGGCAGAGCACTTCTGTTGTTTTTTGCAGGTCTGAGACTTTTTTGATACAAAATAATAAGAATATTTAAACCTCAACATATACATTGAACAAAGTGTTAACCTTGGGATCTTCATGTATTCTTCTCACTTTCAAAATACAATACCACAAATCGTGTCTGGATACCTTTGGGAATCTGTGCCTTATCTCCCCATGAAGTCACATTTTTTTAAAAAGACAACATAAGTGACTCTTGTGGTACTAAAATATTGGTTATTATTAACTAATAATTTAATCGGTTAATTAAATTATTCCTCATAAATTGAAAGCAGAAGGAAGGTACCTTCTAGATGGTGAGTTTTTTAATAAACTGTATTTTTCAAAATCTTAAATACATAATGGTGATTAAGTACCTGACACATTTCATTACCATAATATCTTCAAGGTGAGGGAAGACAGGATTGTGAGCAGAAAGTATTGTCTAAAGATCCAAAGAATTCCTGATGTCATACTGAAACAAAATGGAAAACTTTTTTTTTAGCCTAAAATAAAAAAATAAGAAAACCACAAAACATTTATGCTAGACTCATTTACATCAAAAAACTCCTAGATAAACTTTTAATTTTATAGAGGTTACAAATCTTGAAAATATGATCCTGTATTGGAAGTGATGACAGAATGTTGATTATAGTGTTGTGACTGTGACCTTGCAATTACTGATGCCACATACAGCAGCTGTGATGAGTATCTATGAACATGAGTTGAGCTCCTGCCAGATTATGACATGGCATTTTGCAGTCCATACAAGTGTGCTACCTAGTGATAATGAAATACTTTGTCTTTTACCTTTTTGTTTTTCTTTTTTTTTCCCTCCTTTTGTTTGTTTGATGTATAGTACCTCCTAGAGATGAGTTTAATTGTACCAAACAGTAGAGTGTTAAAGTGGAAATCTATAGATAAAATTTGCACATATATAGGCAGAGACATCTACATAGCTGCGTATGTGTCTGCACATGTCTTGACACAGTGTCAAAACTTTAATCAGTGTCTATTGCTTTGAAGCTAAGACAAATACTGATTTTGAGAAGAGAGGAAATTGAAGTTGCAAGCATTGACCCATATTTAAACTGTTAGATTGTAAATACAGATGAAACTCCTCATAAGTGAATCATGAGAGAAGCCGTTTTTCACTCTTTCAGATAAATAAATTTGTATTGCAGAAAATGAACAAAAAAGGTTTGTCCATTTGTTGTTATTTATTAAACAAGATGTGCATACACTTTACGATTTACAGATGATAAGACGAAATAATGAGTCATTTTGCATAGTTGAACTCAATGATTGTATTTATCCTAGTGGAACTGTACCAACTTCTGAGTAGTTACCTGAAAGTTGAATTTGTACCATTAAAATATCTGTTTCTAGTAACAATATGAGTTCTTTAATATTTTGGGTTTTTTAGACATACAAAATTGTTCTGTGCACTAGGCAACTTTGGGAGTAAGGAGAACAGTCTGGTTTTTATAGTCTATTTGTTTATTAGAGCTATTGTTTGTTCGTTTGCTTATGACAATTATTATTCCTGGAATGAATGAACACTGAATACATTATACTCTAACCCTTAGAGCTTTATACATCCAGGATTTTATCTGTAAAGTTGCAAACAAACTAAATTTAAATATTGCACCATTAAAAGTAATCCAGCTTGACTGTTTAAATTATTTGTGCATCTACAGTACATGCTTTCATGATTGTTTACTTGTAAAATATTACCATATAAAATCAAAAAGACAATTAAAGTTTACAAATGTGGGGAAAATATATTACGAACATGACATTGTAATTTAGTGACAGATATTGTACGGTAACATTGTAATGGCCCACAGCCAGTGAATTTTTCTGTGCAGATGGTCCCTGCACCTGCAAGCTATTGGAAGGTACCATTTTTTGAAAGCTATGTTTAGATCTCATGAGAAGGTCCTTTTTGAATGTTAATGCGATGCCCAGAAATTCTGGCTTGTAGCAATTATTTCTACTATGATGAGACTAAGTTTTGTTTATTCCTGTATAAAAAAATGTTCATGGTGGAAACCTGTATTGCTAAAGGAATAAAGCCTTAACAGGCTATTGTGAGGATAATTAAAGAATTGGTTGAATTTAAAAATAATGTCTCAAATACTCCAATTGTTTGCATATTGCACCATCACTGACACCTGTTCATATCGGGTTCAATATGGATCTTATGTGCAATGCTATTGCTTTGTACAAGCTATTTGAACTCATTTGGCACCAATATCAGTTACTACATAATAGCATTTAAAATTAGGAGATTTGCGTCTTTAATATATTTCAGAAAAACTTTGTTACATGGTAGTGTTATTTCTGTATCAGCAATACTATTAAAAAATAAAACTATAGTTTAAAAAGCATTTACAAAGTTATCAAATATATATATAAACTCCCATTTCAAAACCTATGCAGAGTGTATTCACCTATATTTTAGACTTAACTATGCTATACATCTCAAATGAGAATGATACCGCTGTTACATATATGATGCTTGTATAATATCAGAAATAAAAAATATTTAGTAAAATCAGTAACTGATCCTTCTTCTAACAGCCACATTTGATTGTGCTTACTGTAGCCATTTTTCCCTTTTTATGCATTTTTGCCCACTTTTTGAACAATAGGAATTAGTAAATTGCTTATAATAAAAAAAAAATTATTTGATAGCAGCTACTGTAGAGTGAAATTTAACCTTGCATTCAAAATTTGAACTTTTATATGTGAAAAATTACTAGAAAAGTAACTATTCAAATGTGTTTTTTCTTTCCTTTTCAAGTGGTGACACGTACTTTTAAAGACGTTTTCCTTCGGAGAATTATGCTCTTATACAGTTGAAAATTATTAAAAGCATGTTACCAAATTTCTGCACTTTTAAAATGATTATGAGTTCTTTCCAGAGTACTTTCAAAATGTATTAGATGAGTTCAATGCTAATCATCATGCTCACTTTGAATGTTAATGTGTTTTATTCATATATCTTAAAGTTAGTGTAAGTAAGGTAACTTAAGTGAGTAATTGACAAGTTTCCTAGTAATATGATGATTTTCATTCACTCAGCAAAGAATGCAACTGCAGTTTTGTTGGAATGATTAACAAGATTATACATCTCCATTCTCGTCCAAGAAAGGCATTTGAAGATCAACTGGAAAACATAACCGAACACAAAATAAGGAGATTAAAAAAAATACAACCATGGAAAATCATCAGTCTCAGATGAAATACAAAACAGGCTGAGCTTTCTTTGCTGGATCAAAAGTCATGGAAGAAAAGAACTAGACCAGTAAGGACTCTGAAGGAATTGAGAAGGTCTTGCTACTAACAATTGAAACAAGTACCTTTTGAACTGGCACCAGTGATTGCAGGAGAGATTCCTGAAAGGACATAAACACATAGATAACATTTAGGTTAGTAGTGAAATTGATAAGGCATTATCTCTGAAAGGTTTGCAAGTTATTGTAGATCATCTCACTAAGACAAATTTTATGAAGTGTATTCCTGTCATGTTTTAACCTCAGCTAGCAACTAAGCACTACATAGCCACTTGCTTATTCTCACTCTGGTGGGATCAGGGAGAGAATTGAAAGAGTAAAAGTGAGAAAACTTGTGGGATGAGATAAAGATAGTTCAATAGGGGAAACAAAAGCCATGCATGTAAGCAAAGCAAAACAAAGAATTCATTCACTACCTCTTCTTGTCAGGCAGGTGTTCAGTCATCTCCAGGGAAGCAGAGCTTCGTCATGTCTAACAGCTCCTTGGGAAGACAAAATGTCATCATGACAAAAGTCTCCCACTTCCTTCTTCTTCCCCCAGCTTTATATGCTGAGTATGATGTCATGTGGTGTGGAATATCCCTTCGGTCAGTTAGAGTCAGCTGTCCCAGCTGTGTCCTCTTCTGACTTCTTGTGCACCACCAGCCTACTCACTGTTGGGGTGGGGCGAGAAGCAGAAAAGGCCTTGACTCTGTGTAAGCACTACTCAGAAATAACAAAAACATTCCTGTGTTATCATCAACACTATTTCCAGCACAAATCCAAAACATAGCTCTATTCTAGCCACTAGGAAGAAAATTAACTCTATGCCAGCCAAAACCAACACAATTCCAGAGGTCTGAAAGTCTTGGTGAAAATCCAAAAATCTGCTGCTCACACTATGTGTACATTTCAGGAAAACAGACATGAAGAGTTTGGTCAGATCAAAAAACACACAGGTAGATAGATTTCAACTTCTGAATCATATCAGCAACCATATTTATGATCAGTTGACACAGAAAGCAGTCAGATCCATGCTGGCCAGTGGGAAAGCAATAATCTCTACATATACCCAGAGGACAGCACTCATGGATCCAGGCTGTTATAAGCATTAGTATTTGGAACACAAGGTTAAAAATAGCAGGAAAATGATGTTAAATCCCAGCAGATTAACCTGCCTAAAGCCCAATTAGAGGTTAATGAAATAACTCTTCAACAGTTACATACCAGTGCACTGGCACAAATGTAAAGAATGTGAAGATCACACCTGAAGATTTGGGCCTATGTATGTTGACCCTCAGAATTGAATACATAGTCAATTTCTTACAGGATGCATGATTTTTTTTTGTTTATCTTCAGCTCAGATAAACAGAATTACACATCTTTTCCGTAGTTTGACTACTATTTCTTAGATTTTTGGAGTTGAACACAGGTATATTAGTCTGTTCTACAAGCAGAGATTATTATGACTAAAAGGAAGTGTTTATATGATGTAAAGTGCTGAACAAATCAGGTTGAGATATGAAAAGAATGTGTGAGTTTGTGTCATTTTTCATTTCTTCTCTTCTTTAATTTGTGTTGCTTGTTTCTGGTGCAACAGACTAGCAGGAGAACTTAAATTCCTGTTATGTGCCTAAATCCAAACTCTACATTCTCAGATTTAGCATAGTTAGTGATTTTAGCCTTTTAGACACCTGTGTCCAGATTAATGTAGAGTCTGAAACATCAACAGTGTAGATATTTTCTTCTGACTTCTAAGAAAATGGCAGTAGAACAGTCCTTTTGAATGCTTGCAATGTAGGTCTCATTTTTTTTTCTGGTAAAAATCAAACGGTGATTGATTTAATTACTACTCAGTTTGGATCAACTACTGTTCACTGCAGTCAGCAGTTTGTCGGCAAGCCATGTTCTCTGGTGGGAAGAGAATAACATTGCTCCTATCATCATCAGTCTTTAAAACTAAAGTTTTTGTCTAGGCTTTGGACCAACGGTTGCAACTGAACTTTCTGTATGCAATAATTAATGGAGTGATGTTGAAAGGATGAACAAAGTGAACATAAAAGTCTCATTCAAGAAACAGTATTGAAAACTTATCTATATATTTTAAAGTCTAATAATAAAAATACATTTTTACTTTTTTTAAAAAAATTATTTTAATAATGAAATTGCAAACAGGTTGGGACACTCGAGTTTATCTTTGTAACTGACTGAGGTACAGCCATCATTTAACTACATGAAGTCTAGATTTTTCATGCATTTTAGTTTTTCCGTTTATTTCAGTCTCCTTGTCAGTAGCTTTCAACAAAGATAGTGCAAAGATATCTTATTTCTGACCTCATAGCTCCACAATTTATGTTGTGACTCCCTGAATTATAAAATAGAGGCATTTTGTTTAAAAAAAAAAAAGAAAATCAACTTGAATTTATTGATTCGTAGTTAACAAAAAATACGGAAGTTAATAGTATTCTCAGGAATTTGAATTACGAAGAATGAAATATCAAGGGCAGAAAACACTCTTAACTTTCTTCTTTTTTTTCCTTTTTTTAAACTATTTGTGATCACATTGCCATGAATTTAACACATAACTAAGAGTATCATCTGAAGACTTCTTATAAAATCTGTACTGTACTTTCTGGTACTTCAAAAAAAATTAGACAACCATAGGCTTTTTTGTAGTCCTCTTTATTGGACATTTATGATTGTGTAATTGTTCCACTTCACATCTGTGCTACTCTGTATATGAACTGACACAATGTTAGGATGTATACAGGAGAAGAAATGTGGCACGGAATTTAAGTCTGTTTATTCTCCGACTGAGATCAATAAGAAAGACATTTATTTAAAAGAAATATATAAGACCTAATTCATCTTTATGAACTCATAAAAAATAATACTCCTAAATGAAACATTTTCTTGACAGTATAAGATTCATATTTTAATGTTCTCCTGAGAAGTTTAATGATGCTTTTGAAGATTAAATAAGAATTAGTTCAAATTGTATTGTCATTACACTGCCCTTGAACTTTTACAGTTGTGACTATGATGATTTCATTATTTATAAACACATTTTTCTCTCTTTTTATCAAGTAATAAGAGATTTTCTCACTTCAAAGTAGAAATAGTACAGATTTTACTGTTGGAAAAAAACTGGAAAAGAAAAGAGAGAGCACTAAAATTTTATTTGCAAACATGTTGTTTTCCTGCCTCCTGCCCCACAAATACTTTCTAACAAATGACATCATGATATAAGTTTTGTCTATAACCTTTACAGCTCTTTTTTCTCTACAATCCTGCCAAAGAGGTGAGCAGAGTGAGATGTCAAGTAAAAGGTACTACAGAAGCTTCCAGTCACAAAACAGTTTTTGTGTGGTTGTACACAAGGAATTTTCTTCAGGAATCATTTTGTAATATAGAATATTCTTTCAGTGTGGTACAAATTCCATAGAAAATGTCAATTAAAGCCACTTTTTTCAAATAAAATCAGTAATGGGAACAAGAAAGTAATACTGACAAGGCAAACAGTCAAGAGATGATGTTGAGTGACAGGGAAGTGTATGAGAGAGAACAGAAAGGCTGAATGGCCCAGCTTTTCATTATTTAACCTGGCTACCTGTCTACCGAAGCCTGAAAATTGGTTCATTTTGAAACTCTGAATGTCCAGCTTCCAGAAATTCGTTGCTCAAAGGCACTAATCAAAATTGGTAAGTGTCTTCATGAAGTAAGGCAGCATTTCAAAGAAATCCCTAGCTGGAATTTTTGAGAAATTGTTGTTTTTAATATTGTGAGGGAGAGACGTCCCCTCGTCCCCCCTGAAAGCATGACATATTTAATTGAAAAGAAATTCTGCTCCCCAGTTATCTTCTGCACAGATATATCTATGTAGTCTGTCAAACATATGCATTGCTATGCGGCCATCTGAAGCAATCAAAGGCAAGCTAGGTCAGGCACCAAAGGCTATCTTGCTTACCTTACTTGGTGTGCTGCCTAGACTGCTGCAGTTTATTTTTAAAGATATCTTTGCTTTTAAAAGCCTACATTACTTCATGGGGGAGTAACTCTTTAGGGCTAACCCATGTAAGTCTATACAACATTGGTTTGTTCAAATCATTGAATTTGAAGTATTTAAGACAAGCAAGTAATTCAGGAAGATAGTTTAGAACTGTAAATAGGTTTAGAAGTCTTGATGTTGGTAATTGCTGGTAGCCCACATTTTGTGATTTACTGCTTATAATAAGCTTGAGGGCTTATCGAACCCTCATGAAATGCAAGTTAAAATTCAAACTCTAACTTAAGAAGTTAATAATTTCTGTGCATATGGCTACATCTATGCTACAAAGTAGTGTAAAGATACCAGAGTTAGCTGTAAACAAAGCTGTCATACGTATTGGGAACAATCTAGTTTGCCATTACACTGAAAAGCACAGCAAATTAGTCGATATTGAGGTTGCTGCTGCTCCATGTAAATTGCTCTTGATAACTAAACTACCTTATTTACAGCTAGCCTGTGTATCTCCGTACGTTTCTGCCTCTGCAGGGTAGATATACTCACAGATCAACTGAAAAAATTGCAAAGGATCTGAAGATGATGTTAGCCAGAAGGAGTGCAAAGTCAGGGCTTTATTTTTTTATTTCCAAGCTTTGTGATAAGCAGCTTCTGAATGCTCATAAGCTACCCCCATGTTTGTTCGTTTTTTAATCTTCGTTTAAAAAAGTAATACTTCTATTACCTTCTATTAGCTTTTTGTATGCCATTGTTTTAATCACTAGTTTCTATTTCCTGGCTTGTCAGTATGATGCTAATGCAATTAAAGATATTAATCCTTGTAAAAGATATGTTGTAATATGAATGTGTCTAATTGTAAACAACACTGGGAAAAAGAAAAGTAGAATAAATTACGAAAAAAGTGCAAAAGAGAAGAAAAGAAAAAAATATAAATAGCTATTCATACCAGGACATTTCCTGCTTTAGTACTTTGGAAGAAAAGGATATAGCCTGATAGAGTGGTTTCGCTGTGAAGTCAAACAAATTAAGATCAGAAATCTATAACAGGTTTTTTGTGTTTTGGTTTTTTTTTTTCACTTAACAATTCAGAGGACTCATCATCATTAGTTGCCTTAAAATAAATGTTCAATACTGTTCTAAAATAATATGTTGTAACTGAATTTGAAGTAATATTCCATTGGTTTTCTTGCCTGGAAGCTAAAATGCGGGTTAAATTCTAAATTATAACTTTCAAGATAATTTAAATAAATGGAGAGTTGATTTGAAACTAATTACTAGCCAGCTGAATATAGATGTATATTTACAGCAGCAATTCAATGCTAAATTCAAGTAAGCAGTTTTTTCCATTTAAATCAGAGATTCGAAGCAAGACCTCAATCTATATAATTTTCCAACACATTTTAAAATAGGAAATACATAGAGATCAACATTTTCCACAATTCAAAATTGTAATGAAATTTTCAGTTAGGATTAATTTCAAATTGGTTCCACCTCAAAGTGAAAGGGACTATAAATGTCTGCACATATATGTTCATGATGTGGCACCTCTGAAGCATACAAATGAAACTAGTATAGATGCCTACTGTGACAACAAAAGACTACAAATATGGAGTTACTCTTTCTCTCTGAGATCTTTAAATTTCATAGAATCATAGAATAGTTTGGGCTGGAAGGGACCTTTAAAGATCATCTAGTCCAGTCCTTGCAATAAGCAGGAACATCTTCAGCTAGATCAGGTTGCTCAAAGCCCTGTCCAACCTGACTTTGAATGTTTCCAGGGGTAGGACATCTACAACCTCTCTGAACAATTTAATCCAGTGCTTCACCACCCTCATTGTAAAAAAATTCTTCCTTATATCTAGCCTGAATCTACTCTCCTTTAGTTTAAAACCATTACCACTTGAGGTATCGCTACAGGCCTACTAAAAATTCTATCCCTACCTTTCTTATAAGCCCTCTTTAAGTATTGAAAGGACACAATATGGTGTCCCAAGCAGCTGATTTCCTCAGTAGGTGATGGCTTTTAAAGGCTCACAATTAAAGATTCACTATAGCTATACAAGCACCCTTCTCAACACCCATCATGACAAAATAAAACAGAAATGTCCTCAAAGGTCCTCTGCTGTGGTCAGGGGATCTGCATTGCCTTCTAGAGCCATTCTCTGAGATGCTTAAAGAAAGAATCTAGCACAATTATTCTTCTAATATATATATCCAACTCATAGAAACAAAATGGGTCTTTGAGGCTCCTATAACTGAAAAGTATTTCCAAGATAGGACAAGTCGTTATGTGGAAAACTTATATGTTACAAATCTGTTCTTTTTTGATGATGCCTTGATGTCAAGGATGTGCTTATTTTCTAACTATGACTCGCATATGGATAAAAGTACTACTAACATTACTGACATCAGACACCTCACAGAAGAAGTAAACTGTTGAACTCGAACTGTACAAATTTATTTACATCCTTATTCTCCAATGTTATCTTTGGCATCAACATATTAGTATATTATAAAAATGATATGAAAAAAAAGGATGTATTACTTAAAAAATTCTAGAAGCAAAAAGGAAATAATTTTGTGGGGACTGGTTTTATCTTTGTGGGAATATGTTTGCTGAAAGAGGAAGAAAACAGAGAGGTAGTAAAGAAAAAAATCTCTGCCTGACGCTACAGAGCATCAGCATTCATTTTGAAAGACAGATTCTAAATTAATTTTCAGATTTCTTTTGTCTTTCTGGTTATAAACCAACTACGGATCTGAATTCCCATATGTTACCATGGAAGAATAAATTCCACTAAGGACATTCACACAGACTAATACAGAGAAAAGCTGGAGAAGTGGATAAAACATAAAAAAAGCAGAATATCTCAGTAAAAGCTAGACTTTCTCCATTTATCTATTTCATGAGAGATTTTTAGTGTTAATTTTAGCATTGTTACCCATCACCAAGATATATTACTATACATTTTAAATGATTTTTTATTAATAGTTGCTTGACTAAACATATAGTAAGCAAAGAAGCCAGTGTGCAAATAACAGAACACTCTTCTCTAAGGCCCGAAACATCTTGAAACAAAATGAATGCTCCACAACGGCCTCAGAAAACATATTTAAGACAACAGCTGGAGTTTAATTCCAAATCAATCTATGTTTAAAATGTACATGAAAGTATGTTTTATTTCTTTGTTGCTTATGGATTGTGCATACATAATGCTGGATAGAGTAGAAACATGTTTACATTAGAGGAAAAGATAACCCGCTTTGCAAGAACTGTGTTGTGTTTGCTATTTTCATGTATTATTATCTCAAATACAATCAGCTAATATAGATGTTTTCAGTTGTTTTTTGGAATTGTTTCATTTCAAAATTATGCAAAGATGAGAAGAAACAGAAGGTTTCAATTTCAGTTTGGATTCTAGGCCAAAAATCTCCAACTCTGAATCCAACTTCAACTAATTTATTCAGGTTTGGATAAGGGCTTGGATATGACAATGCAATCATCCTATTGTAAGAGGAATATATGATAAGTAAGGAAGGCAGAGAATACTAGTACTTTGATGCAAACCTGCAAACAGGTAAAAAAGATCAAACCCTGAACATTTATATTAAAATATACAGTTACTATGAAATTTCTGTCATATTTTTCATACGCTTCAGTATATGTACTAGTATAACATATGTATTTCATATTAGAAACATTGATGGAGCCAGTGTTGATTTGCAACTTCAACTCCTAGTTTCAAGGAAAAAATCTGCCCTTTTTAGAGAGCTCAAGTTTACCGCTTTCTTCACTTTGCTGCTCAGGAATCTGAAGTGACAAAGAGAAGTATATTACCCATTCCACTAGAAGGCAGAGTATTATCTGTATGAGCTTCCCTTAAATTTAATAACTCCATACTAAAATCAGACTTGGCTTATATCTACACATCACGGGTGAGATTCTACTCAATTAAATATGTCTTTAATGTCTTTAATGACACAATTGACTAAACTCCTATTACCTTGGGCTTAAATGTTCTTAAATGCAACTGGATAGTGTGTAGTGTTAGATAACATCTTTTATCCAGTCTGGCCTCTATGTGTTTTAGATTCTGTGTAATATCTTTTAACAGCAACAGACACTGCAAAGGAGCAAACAATTAAACAGATGCCTGGACTTGATCAGTAGAACCTTGATGAGTGAATTCCTCATCTCCATTTACTATATTGGCTAAATTTTCATTGACTCTAATGGGAGCTTAAACTTCTAGCTCACATGTACTTATCTATACTGTAGAAATCAGCATTAAGGAAAAGGGGACCCCACTCTGTATATGAATTGGAGGTAATATAAGCATGAAGTTAAACATGAAGTCTCAGGTTCTTAAAAAACCTTTCTTAATCTCATTCAGGCACCCAAGGATACCATTTCTCACCTCCAGCTGGCAGTTCAGTCATGGATCTACCCTAGCTGCTCTGTAGTATCTGCCAGCCACACGCACATGTATTGTATACCTTAAAGCATCTCAAATGGCACACTTAATCAACTGAATTGAGTTTGCAGAATCAGAATTAATTTTGGCAAACATGGTAGTTTTGATAGTACATTAATTAGGAAGTTATATCTTTGTGTTTGAAACAGATTGAGAACAGGGGAAACTTTGGAATGCACCTATCAAGGCAGTTATCCAAAATGTTCCTCTGAAAGGGGAGAAAAAAATAGCATAGCAGCACCATGAGATAGTCCATTACCTAAGAACTAGTAAGCAAACCTGAAATTTTCTGTAGATGTAAAAGATGGATCTTTCCTCCTGATTAGGGAAAGAGTTGTTCATTCAGAATGTATATCTTCTTTCTAACCATCTTTCAGTACAGGAGTAGAAGTTTTTGTCTAATAAATTTCCGGATAACGGTAGTCCTAAAATAATGTGTGCAATGAAACAAACTATCTGAGATGTTGCTTCAGATGTTGTCTAAAGAATAGTCATTAATTGTAATTTTGATAATGTCTTAATTTATAATTTGTAACTCTGATCCATTATTGTAAATTCTTTTTTAAAGAAAACTTTTCAATCCAAAAATTGTAATTAATAAACCTAAGTGAGAGGTAGCATTATCATTGAGTACAAGAAACCCATCACAGGAATGCAAACTCAAATCTGCATAATCTGCTACTGCAGCATATCACAGAATTTGAAGGAGTTGAAGAGAAAACCACGTTTCTTTTAGAGATATTCAAAGGTTAATTGGATGACACTCCAGGCAACTTGATCTACACTGACCCTGTTTGGAACAAGATTCTGAATGAGATGAACTCCAGATACATGGTTTTATGATGATTAATCATAACTAGGTGACAAGTTGCTGTGTTGTAGAGATATATGTACATATATAAGCATAATCCTGAGCCTCTTTCAGAAGTAGGATGTTTGAAATGAGAGATCTTGGCTTGGGCGTGAGTCCTGTTCTCTCATTACATCCTCACAGAATAAACAACATGTGGTTGATATTTATCTTTCATTGGTCTTCACAAGTTTACAACACAAGCATGGTAATTTCCAGCAGATATTGAGTTAGGGATCTTCAGAGTTAAAATGGGAGTTTCTGCAGCACTAGCACTAGAATGAAAGTTGTTGCAAGTTCAGGCTTGCCTGTTGTCCTGTCACCACAGTAGTATACAATCAATGCTGAATGTTGTGGGTTTAGGCCGATCTGGCAACTAAACTGCACGCAGCCAGTCTCTCACTCCAGTAAAGTGGAGAGGAGAAAAATACAATAAAAGGACTGAGGGTTGAGACAAGAACAGAGGGAGCACCCACCAAACATGGTCCCGGGCAAAACAGACTTGGCTTTCTGAAAGCAAAACAATTTATTAACAGTTACTTAAAGAATAAAGACAAGCAAAACCAGTTACTTAAAAGGATAGCAAGAAAACAAGGCCAGATCTTAAAATCAACACCTCTCCATCCCCCTTTGTCTTTTCTTCCCAGCTCTACCTCCTCCCCCTAGTGGCGCAGGGGGACAGGGAATGGGGGAGTGCAGGTCAGTTCATTCCATGTTGTTATTGCTGCTTCTCTTAAAGGAGAAGGAGTCCTTACACCATTTTCCTGTGCTCCAGTGGATCCCCTACTCACGAGGAAAATCCACAAACTTCTCCAGCAGAAGTCCTACCCGCAGGATGCAATCCTTACCCCAACAGATTGCTCCAGTGCAGGCGTTACCACAGTCTCGGATTCTTAGGGAGCTGTTGCCACTCGTTCTGTCGTGGGTCGTCACACAGACTTTAAAAGCGCAAATGTGTAAATGCGCCTTGACCTGTGCCCATGATTCACAACTGTCTCAGGCTCAGGCATCTCCTTTAAACGAAACACCTCCCCATCGGCGGGGGCTGTCCCACGGACTCTAGATGCATACCGTACTCAGGCTCTGGCATCTCTTTTCGACGTGGATTTTCCACGGGCTGCGAGTGGGTCTCTGCTCCACCGGGACCGCCATGGCTGCAAGGGGGCTGCTTGCCGTCTCGCCACTGCTTGCAACGGAAACTTAGCTCTGGAACACTTTGTCCCATTCCATCATCACTGACCTGGTGTCCGTGTGGCCGTTTCTCTCAGATCTCAGTCCTCTCTGGGTGAACTCGGCCTGGTGGGCACCCCGAGAGCAGGGCTCTCCTCGAGTTCCCCAAGCGGCTCCGCCGCCGCCATCCTCAGCGGGTGGTAGGGGCCTGGCCCGGGTCGCCGCTCGGCCGGGCACTGGGAGTGGGGGCCGTGCCCCCCTCCCCTCTCCTCGCTCCTGGGCAAAGGCACACCTTTCCAGTTCCTTTGTCCCAAGGTAAATAGGGCAATTTGCAGAGGCGCCGACTGGCTCAAGCCCCGAGGGGGATGGGAGTCCGGTTCTGATGGGCAGCTCCTGCCACCAGAACCTCCCCCCCCACATCAAACCATGACACTGAATTGAGTAAATTGAGTGAATAACATTAACAAAGAGTTGCCACAGACAGAAGTGAGGATATCTTCAAATTGAATATGTATATAGATACTGAAGTTAATCACTGTGAGGTTTGATTATCTTTTGCTGTAATCAGTTCTACCGCATAAATGCAGCCCACACTGCCTATTCGAGAGCATTGAATTGCTGTTCATACATATTCATAAGAGTACCTGAACTTTTTCGATATCTTCATACTCTTTTGCACTTAGTTCAGTTGACTCTCCTCCTCTGCAAACTGAAACGGTAGTCTTGTACATGACAGGTTAAAAAAGCAGAGACATTCCAACTCTCATGTCTTAAAAAAAAAGATGGAAGAACTTCAGGATATTAACACAGAAATATATGAAAAGTTAATTTCCAGAAGTGCAGGGCAATAAAAACAAGGTCTGTCCAAACTCTCTGTATTAATAATTTAAAAAGTGTGTATATGTGAAGTGCTTTTTAAGTAATGAGTGTTAGTCATAAATATTTAACAGTTATGCTTATGAAATATGCCCTAAATTATGTCCAAATGTTAACGAGAGTGTCTTATACTTGACAGAACAATGAAGCCCATAAATATTTCAGAATTATGCTTCTGACAGGTGGAAGCTGAGAAGAAATGTCCTGCTCTTTGTTTTAATCTGACACCGCAACCTTCAGGTCTGTGCTTTTCAAGCTTAATAGGACCAAAGAGCTTTCTATCCAAAGCCAGTATTAGTGCTGATAGAAGATTCCCTCTGGAGTTTGTTATCAGGCAAGTAGAAGTTGCGTCATCCAAAACATGGATAAAGAAATTCAAAGCACATGAGCAGTGGCTCAATCCATCCTTGTGGTGAATGTCTTCTGTGTGTTGCTTATCTTCATCAGGAATAAAGTTCATAGGAAGTTCACAGGATGTTCACTTCCTATTCCCTTCAAGAGGGAATTAACTGATTGTCCTCAGGAGGTGCTCAGCATCTGTTGCGGCGATGTCTTGAAGAATTACTTGAAAAGAAAAAATAAAAATAAGCATTCTAATACACTAGGAGATAACTGATAACATTATAATTGTAATTGAAACAACTAGTGATGGAGGAAAAAACGGAGGAAAAATAGGCAATCGCTTACAGATAAATTCTATACTTAACCCTTAATGTTGCAATTTGAAAAACTGAATGTCTTAGAATTGTAATAAAGGTTTTGTACTTTTTTATGTTATTTTAAGTAAAGTCAGAATAAGTAGGAGAAAGGAGTATGACCTATTTAGAGTGGAGAAGAACAGAGGGAAATGAAAACTCCAGGTGAAGACTCCTGTTATGACTTCAGGTAATATCTTTTCTTCCACTCCCTCCCAAAACTTTTCTCTCTGAAAAATTGAGAAACTTTTCCTGGAACATCTCTATGAGAACTGGGAGACTTATGTGTCCACTGTCATGTGACTGTAAATGGACAAGGCTTTCAGTAATGTTAGGGAAATAAATTACATGGAGGAATAAATAATAAAGTTCAAAGTAAGAGTGTACTTATCTCAGGAGAGACATTCAGAGTTTTCACAGGTTTTTGGATGCTTCAGTTCAGGGAGAAAATCTCAGCTTTACATTAGTCAATGATCCCTTCTGTCACTATGACAATAAAGACAGAATTTCACCCAAGGAGTACAGAACAGCTAGAATATTCAGTATATTCTGCCAAAAGGTTATTCTCAAAGACTTCAACTTCCTTTTCTTTCTCTCTCTCTAATGGTTCTCACAGAGCCTATAGCAGATATTTGGGTGTGAAAGCTCTCTAAAAGATGCTCCTTTCCCCTATGAAAATATAATCCTTAATTGCTTTGTGAAAGGCCTGTAGGGCTTCCACCTCTATTCACCTGGGCCTCCCACTACCAGAAAATATTTCTTTGATCTTTACAGTTCCCTTACTGCATTATAATGAGTTTGTAAAAGCATTTCTTCTTCCTCCACTGCCCCACCTCCCCCACTCCCCCACTGGTTTCCATCTGAACTGCTAGTTGTATTAGCTTTTCCTTTATAACTTCCTTTTCAGTAGTACTGTATGCGTCTTAGCCAAGTAGAACTCCTGCAGCTCATGGATGACAGTAACTCTGAGCAGACTCCCAAGTCCAGACTCCTAAGTAGTTGCTGTCATCAGAGTGGGTACAGCTAGTATCCCTTACTGAAAAGCAAGACTGAGTTTTGTGCCCTCGTTTAAGGCTGAAGAAATAGTGACAGAGCAGTCCAAAGTGGGCATACTTAGATTAATGTGGAAATATTTTAATGAGAATGAGAAGATATCAAGATACATAGTTAATTTTTGTTAGATCTTTTTTGTATAATCAAAGGTGTCTTATGATAAGAGAAGTTTTTATAATACATACTGAATCCAGGCAGTTGCTCAGTTGCTTGTACTTAAAAAAAAAAAAAAAAAAAGCTTATTCTATGCCTCAGCGTAGCAGTTCAATTATATGTTAATAGAAGACCTTCACCTCTTACATACTGGAAATCTGGAAGGCAAGTCCACAACATGATTTTTTTACTGTCTTTCACATCCTTATCTGCTCTCCAAAAGTAGATGTAGATCATTAAAATCTAACCAGGAGAATGTATTGTTTGATAATTACATTTAAGCTGATAAAAAGTCATATGAGTGAATATAATATTAAGAAAGTGGATGGCAGAGATGGTGATGTATGAGCCTGAGACAGCTGCAAATATCACTTGTGTAGTTTCAGCACAGTGTTTAATAGTATTCATTGACTGTTTCCAAGAAAAGTTTTCTATAATCTGCTGATTCATCAGTGCGTTACTTCAAAACTGCGGCACAACCTTGCTGAAAGCTATTGTAAGCAGTGACATCACAGGTTGAAAAGTAAATTTATCACCATATCTGACAAAGAGATAGTAGTACATCACAAATGTAAAAAGTCTGAATTGAGCCAAATGTTAGGGTGCAATGTCCATTATATTAATTACGGGTTTTTTTCAATAATTTCTTCAGGCTACCTCTCAGTGCCAAAGTATAGTGCATGGGAAAGCTTCAGGAATGAGGGGAAAATGATCTCTTTAAGACTGGACATCTAAGCCATTCCAAATGACATCTGCAGTTAAGAGCTCATGATCCTGTGGAAAGCACCTGGTGAGTTCACTAGTCTTTTCCCAGTACAATTCTGTTCAGTCTTTGACACTTAGGAAAGCAGAAGTAATATTTTCTCAACAGTGACTGAAACCATTCCAGAACTATCTGACAATTGCAAAATTCATCACTAATATATGTGTCATAACCTTCTTCTACTTGTTAAAGTATTTTAAACTACCATTTATAGTAATAACACTTTGACATGAAGTTTAAGTCTGTGTGGTACTGCTGAGTAGTTTTATAGTTACAGTTTTTCTAGAAGCAGTATAATTTATTGTATTTTGTCTGTTTTCCATGTTCATCTATGTATTTATACATATTTATACATACAGGTGTATTTTAAAAGTATATGTATTTTATTTAATTTATAGATCTATTACATACATTAAAGTTAGTTTTTGTGTGTGTGTGTGCATCGATAAATTTCTGAGACCTAGTCAAAGAATTGACTCTTTATCTTTCTTAGACTGTATTTTGACAATTTTTTCTAGGAAATTAATAAAACAAAGTAAAACAAAATTAAAAGCAACAGCTTCATGGTCGACCTTAAACATCATTAAGTTGTTCCACAATGAGACTATTTGAAAAACAGTATTTTTTCAAAGACAGCACCTTCTGCATGTAGTTATGCATTGCATGTATAATTAATGAATTAATTTGAAACTTATAAAAAATTTGTAAATTGTGTTAAAAAAAATCAAGCAAAGTGCAAGAACTGTTATTTTTCCAAAATTTCCTTTAAATTTCTATAATAAATTATCAAAAAAGGTATTAACATATGCCAAGTTTATACAACATTGGAGCAAAATAACATTTTATCGTAATGTTGAAGCTATTATTATTATTTATTTCTCTATTTTCCAACATTTCTTCTACAATATCTGTGTTTTCATTTCAATGTTGACTTTTTCCTTCTTACTCACCAATGTGTTTTTAGCCTTTCCATTTATTCTTGTATCTGTCATATTCTGCTTGCTTTTCGATTTCTCAGAATATTTCTTATCCCTTTCACATTGTATAAAATTCAAACTGGAGTGACCTATAATGATTATACACCAGTATTACAGTTTTGGTTTGCATGAACACAGAAATAATATCCTGAGATAACTTCTTGTGAGATATAAACAGATGAAATTTTTTTTGTCTGTATATTTTGAAGAGTCTAGTAAGAAATCTACCACTAGATTTCTAGTGCTTACTAGCATAGAATCAGTAGAAAATAATTGAATTTTTCATAGTAGTAGTTACGGACTATTTCCTAAATCCCAATGAAATATGAAAATGGAAATTCTTTCTTTATCAGCATTTTAGATATCAGGATAATTTTCCTCACACAAAACAAATTCAAGGAAAAAGAAAACATACTCCAGTTTAGGGGGTGAAATGAAGAGGAGGATATTTATTTTTTGTTTTAAAAAATGCCTGTTTAAATTTTTGCTCTGGTCTAACTATGAAAAGGTAATGTGCTTCACTCTCTTGAATACTGTATTGGCTTTGCATGGCAAGATGTTAGCAAGGTTCAGGTGATCAGGAACCAGAGCTCTTCAACAACAAAAATCAGAATCAAAGTGGACTTCTCAAGTTTTCCTCATTTACGTCTGATTTTTTAATGTTAATTGCACTCCTCTAAAAAGGAGAGTATCAGTTGTTCTTGATACCATTTAACTTAGTTCTGGTTTTATCAGTCATCCTTCTTATTGTCACTGCAGGATGTTCTGCTTATCTGCAGTCCCTTGAACTTGTCTTGTTCTTTATCTTCAGACTTTTCTTATTTAAATGCCTCCTACAAACAACTACATACACATTTTCTTTTCTCTTTGGTGGCCAATTTGATCACATATTTATGTAAAATATTTATTAATTATACCTGAATAGACCTTCGTAGTGTTACAAGATCATTGCAGTTGTTACGCTATTTTGGTACACCTATATTTGAGTTCTAGATAAATAAATATTAGATAAACTCTGATGAGTGCAATTCTCAATCGTAAAGTAGAGGACTCTGCTTTGGCTACGGTAGGGAAAGACACTATTATTTCTTTTCTCTCTATGAAACACCCATCTTAACACGTCCTACACTGGATGTACGTTTTTTTTCAAAATTACATCAACTTGGCAACCCGCAATCACCTTGTAATATACTTTCATACTTTGATCGAGTACATATACATTACAATACTAAGATAACCAGGTCTTTCTCTTTCTTGCCATTTTCAAATGACAGCATCTTGTTTTGTATATGAAAAGTTTGACATTAATTCTTTACATGGTCCTTTATTTTATAGCACAGGATTTTGTGTCATTTCTGTTACTTTAATTCTCAAAGTTATTTCTTTAATCATCTGATTTCATGCAAACCAAAACTGTAATACTGGTGTATAATCATTATAGGTCACTCCTGTTCCACTGCCTCACCACCCTCTGAGTGAAAAATTTCTTCCTTAGATCTAATCTAAATCTCCCCTTTTTCAGTTTAAATCGATTGCCCCTTGTCTTATCACTATATGCCCTTGCAAAAAGTCTTTCTCCAGCTTTCCTGTACGCCCCCTTTAAGTACTGGAAGGCTGCTATGAGACCACCCCAGAGCCTTCTCTTCTCCAGGCTGAACAGCCCCAACTCTCTCAGCCTGTCTTCATAGTAAACACAATCACTGAACCAAGGCATGCATTAGGAAAGCTCACATTAAATGTATGCAGTTGTCTTTCATAAGATTTCTTGTGTTAGTGTAAACCACAATTATAAAAATTTAATAATAAAATGTAACAACACATTGTATTGAAGCCAGAAGGAGTAATCTTTGCGTTCAGTTTAAATAAAAAAATTAAATAGGGAATGATTATTTCTAAAAGTTGAAGAGTTGAAATTTGTCCCTAGTAACTTTTTTAAGTGCTTAGAGACTTTCTCCATGCTAATCACAGAAAATTATATAAGTTCTAGAAAATAATTGTGAGTTATTTTTCAGTATGAGAAGCAATGCTGAAGTTGATTAAAGAAGTAAGATTTGAAAGAAAGCACACTGAAAGAATTTAAGAAAAAGACAATAAGAAATCTGTTTAAGCACTAATCACACAAATAGTAAAGAACATAGTAATTTAAGCAACCAGTAGGCTTTTAATTTTGAGCCTAATCTATATTGGTAGATTTTGTTGTAAAGTGAATCCGTCCAGGAACACTGACAGAAGCATATATTCTTTAGTCAAAATATTTTTTTTAAATAAAAGTCACATTCACCATAACATACACTGTAAGGCTAATTTTGAATGACCAGAATTTCCTCCAACAGTTTATAAATTTCATGGGGAAAAGGAATATCTTCCTGAACTATGACAAAAAACTCTCACTTTAACTTTTCCAGAGTTTGTGGTGAACCTCCCAATGATTTTAGTAATTTCAGGCTTTTATCTGAGGATTTTATTCCTCCTAAAATCCACATATGCCAGTATTGCAATTTTAACCTCAAAATCTTTTCATAAATCTTTCATTTTTTGTAATATTTTTCCACTGGATTCCAATACATTGTTCTATGTTTCTTCTTTAACATACATTTAAGACAGTTTTACATTTACATATTATGAAACATGGAGAAAGTTACTTGCAATAATAGAAAGGTTTGATAAACTGTGGTTGCTATGATTATTCTTAGTGATTACTTTCCTGAAGATCTATATTTTCCGCTAAGGTGGTCTATAATGAGAGCTTCTATTTTTATTGTAATTCTGCCTTCTTTATGGATTAGTTTATCCATACACTAGTTACATTTTGTTATGAGACTGCACATTCCTTCGAGTATTGACTGTTTTTGATGGGGAACAAATGAAACAAGTGGTAATGGAAAAGTCAAGTGCTAAAGTGGAAAAAATTCTTTTGAAAGATAGGGTTTTTTCCTTGGGCAATGCTGAGGATTAACTGACTAATTTCTTGTAGCAATATCTATTGCTATTTTAATTGTCCTGATGAATAAGAATTGCTATATACTAAGCACATTGACTGTGAAACAATTGGGAATGGGGTGATGCTTCCATGATTTTTTCTTATATTGTCACGAAAAGGAAAGAGAACAAAAAAAAAAAGAAAAAAAAAAGAAAAAAGTCTCCTATGAAGCTTACTTCCTGCTACCGTCTACCAAAAGAAAAATTAAAAAAGAAAATAAATAATTTTTTAAGAAGTTCTACAAAGCTTACTTTCCTTCTTGGCAGGAAGATATGACAAAAGTGAAAGACTCTTAAAAGGTGCCTTACATTCCAAGGCACTTTTGTATTGAATTGGTCCAAAATGCATGATAAAACATGGGTTTAACAGAACCTCTTGTGAGCTTAAATGATGATTACTTGGTTTGGTACCTGGTAGATGGATGCACAGGAGATCTTCAAGTTCCAGTTAGTTTTCAGTAGAAGACTCTTATAAACAGATCAGTAAACCTTTCTTAAAGAATTGTTACTGAAAAATGTTAAAAATGTTAAAGGAAATAATCAGAGAGTCATCAAGCTACAGTTCTGATTTAGATAGAGATAAATGAATACGGTTCAAAGACTAAAGTAAAAAACTCTTCTTGTCAAATTCTCACTAATTATATATTAAATCAAAATTAATCAAAATGCAACTATAGTTCTAAGTTAAAGAAGTGATTATCAGTCTTTATGCTATCTGGAATAATTAAATTTACAGTCAGCACACTAAAGATCATGAATATAAAAGCAGTTGCCTGTATCCCAGGTGAGATGGGAAGAAAATGGATGCCAATATTAGCAAAGAAGATTAAGATCGGTTTAGAGGAAAATTTTCTAGCAGTCAGAAAAAAAAAAAATTATTTACTTTTACATTTTGGTATTCCAATACTGGAAGTCTTGAAGAACGAATTAGAAAAATATTTTTTTGCAAATACAAGTCATTCGCCCTGTTTTAAGATTTAGAAATTAACTGATTCATTCTCTTCTCTCTCTGTGTTTTCTCCAATATTGGTTCATATAAAGAGAAGTTCTATTATTGTTCTGGTTGCAGCTGCCTGTCAGATTAAAACCATGACAGTTATGAAATAGTTCTTTCCTATCCAGATGGTAAGATTTTCAACGCTTGATAAATTATTATTATAAATCTGTTTACATACCATGTTTGGATCTTTACTATGAAATTAAGTCTATAAATCCAGATTTTGAAAATCGAAGGGAAAATTTCATTAATGGACGATATCAGAGGATCACAGATTTGAATGGACTAATTTGCCTTTTTTGAAAGTGGAAGGTTTTTATAGTCTGTCGAAACTGCTTAATATCTGGATTTTCATAACATACCTGCTAATCTAGACATTCATTTTTTTTCCTCTAGTGATTACAGACTGCCATTTACTCAACAGCACAGAAATATTTTTACCAGAAATGAAAAGGCTTCAAGTCTGGACCTTAGTGGTCTGACAGGTCTACTTTTGGATGACATTAGTGGTTATGTGAAAAAAAAACTTCTTAATATTTATTCTTTCAACAGGTATAAATGGAGGAATGATGCTAAGAATAAGACAGGCAAGCTATAAATAGTCCCTAATAGAGTGATTTTTTATCAAGAGCGATTGAATTGTTTTTTAACAAAAGAAAGCAATTAAGCAGCATGTTGGAGGCATGGACAGTGGGCTTGAATCTTTGAATATCAGCCATGAATTAGAAAAGAGCAGCACATACCTTTTTTCCTCTTTATATCTTTCACCAAGACTCTTCAATATGAAACCCAAAGCCCAGCCTAGAATTTTGCTTTAGCATTACTAAACAATACTGGTCAGAGCTTTTATATTAGCCTACAAACTTCATATATGTTGATATTCCACAAAACTTACATACATTTAGGTTATTTTATTAGCAATTTGCCAACCCAGTGTTCCACACCAAACTGTGTGGCATTTTACTCATGCAGTTATGGCCAACATTTTCAACTCATTGTCACAGAAGCTATTGTGAAGTAAATATAATCTGTAGACATTGATCTTTTTTAGTGTATCTGGTGTAAGGTTTTGTTCTCATTTGTCTCAGTTTACTGAGAAACAGAGTTATAATTTTCTATGCTATTCATTTTTATGGTAATAGATAATGTCTAATCCTTCATTTTTGAACAGATTTTGATTTTAAGAGTCCAGATATGTCCATTGTAACAAACCTCTAATGTTCAAAATGGAAAGGAATTTTAGGATACTAGTATCAATTCGAATAGTCAATAGTTAACACAAATGTAATTGTGTATTCAGTCAAATATGGGCAAGTATATCACCATCTTTCTGCTAAGCATTAGCAGCATTAGTGTTGCAGACTGGTTTCTTACAAAGATGAAATCTCAGTGAAAAGCCTTAAAATAGTGTTGTTGGGTTTTTGTTGTTGTGTTTTTTTTTGTTTTGTTTTTGGTTTTTTTTATAGCTGTTTAGCAATGATACAATGGATGTGATCACAATAAATAGGTGGAAATTCCATTTTTTTCAGAAAGGTCATCCCAAGTGTTTGGCTGTGATAGAGTAGTTGTTTCAAGAGTGGCATTAACTTTAGGAAACACAGCAGTAAGTGCAAGATTCACTGGTATTTGCTAACTATAAATATTTTCCAAAAAATTACACCAGATAACCAGAGTTCTAAATAATATTTTTTTTTTAAGCTATAAACTGTACACATCAAGCAAGATGTAAGTCTATGTGCACCATAAGTCATAGGTGTAAGTCTAACAGCACCATCTGGTGATCTTATCACAGCAATGCTATATAAAAAAAAAATTATCCTAAGTATTTTAGAAAATGGTTCTGCTGGATTAAGGAAATATGCACTGTAATGAAAATATAGCTGCCCAATATTAATTTACATGTTAAATATGATCAGAAAATGGTTAGTTGCTTCAGTCTTTGTGGATTCCCAATAAATTTTGTAGGATTCAATCCAATTTACATGTAGACTTATGATTCAGGAGAAGAAAATGCGTAGACTAGCTCTTGTGATGGTTACAATCCCACTGTTATGGTTTTATTTTAGGTAGAGATAAAATAAGAAATAGTCTCCAAGTAATCTATCTTAAAAAAGACAGTCTTAGAGCACATTAAGAAAATTTTAATGGTATTAATTTATGTGAGGGCTACATCCATTTCACTGCACTATTTCAACACTGTCAGTGAATATTTTTTAAGTGTGCTTTCCTCCATTAAGACTTGTGCTTCAGGTGGTCTAGATTCTTCTTCTTTCCTTTTTCCCTTTTTATCCCTGAAAATGTTGATACCCTGTGTTTCATCAGTCAATAGTAACTCTTCTAGATATACACCAAAGTAGCCTTTGATATGGTTTTCTTAAACAGCAGAGCAAATAATCAAAACTAGTTTCCTTGAAATCAGCTGAGATTTCAGCAGGTCTGAAAGAAGAACAGATTTGTAGCTGAATGTTTCCCAAGTAATCTGTTTAGTTCTGCATGTGCTTCAACTCAATTTCATGGTAATTTCATAAGGAGGTTGTATTTTAATCCAGTATGCTGCAGAGCGGAAGTTTTTACCCTTTTATTTCAGTAATGCAGTCAGAACACTTTTTTATGTCATTTTAGTTGTTAGTAATACGAATTATTGTTGCAGCATATTTTCAATTTGTCTGTTTTAAATATCTCCCAATAGCTTCCCAATTTGTTTCTTTCCCAATACATTGCAGCTAGCAATGTATATGAAGTAATCCACTTAATTCACGTATTTTTCTTGTTTCTTTCATCTTTTTTTTTCCCCCAAAGCTAATTCACAAAGTGTATTCATTTAGCGAATGACAGACAACTAATATGAGGTATAAGAAAATTGACTAATGGGGTTAAGATCAAAACCTGAGAGAAAATATTTTTGTATTATAATGTGTTGTTTGTAAATGAAAGATGCTGGTTAGAAATTCAGATTGTAGCAGAAAGTTCCGTAGACAAATTATAGAATTGTCTCAAATTTGTTTGCTTTCTCTCTGGATCATTCTTCTGTTCATGTTTTACAAGGAAGATTATTTGTTCAGCTCAGGAAGCACAAACAACAAAAGGGAAATTACAAATTAATTGAAGGAAAAAAGGAACTGTGCAAAATTGCCTAACTGCATCATGTTATTCACAGTGATCTGTAAAGTAAAAAGAAGAAATAATAATTTTAACAGACAAAAAAAATAGATAGGTATATTCAATAGTATTTTTAGACCTCTCAGACATGAAGAGTTATAGCATGTACTTAAATTATTGTCCAAAGTACATAGATACAGGTTTTCTGTTAGAAAATGGTTACCATATCTGTAGAGAAAAAAGTCAAACACTGATTTGCAAAGACTGTGTTTTTATTCAGTATACTAACGACCTTTGTTTATTATGATTCTTCTTTCTCAATGGAAAAAGGTAAAGCATCTTTCCTTTTCCAGTGTGTCTTGTCTGGATGTGATTCAGGCTTGAGGCCTTGGCTGAAAGTCAAGCTAGATAACATAGAATTAATATAATTCTCTCAAATGGTGTACTTTTTGTTTATACCTTCACTGTGTATCAAGGTGGATCCTCAGAAATACTCAGATGTTAGCCAGCTACCTTTGACAAAATGCAGGATGGGGTTATGTCGTGGGTTGGGCTGAGTTCGGCAACCAAACCCACGCAGCTCTCCCAGTCCAGTAAAATGGAGAGGAGAGAAAAATGTAATAAAAGAGCTGAGGATCGAGACAGGAACAGAGGAGCACCCACCAACCACGGTCCCGGGCAAAAGAGGCTTTTTTCTTAATGCAAAACTATTTATTAACAGCTACCTAGAAAGAGAAAAGCACACAAAAACGGTTACTTAAGAGAATAACAAGAAAACAAGGCCAGGTCTTAAAAACAACACCACTCCCTCCCTCTTTGCCTCTTCTTCCCGGCTCTACCTCCTCCCCCCAGCGGCGCAGGGGGGCAGGGAATGGGGGAGTGCAGGTCAGTTCATTCCAAGTTGTTACTGCCGCTTCTCTTAAAGGAAAAGGAGTCCTTACACCATTGTCCCTTGCTCCAGTGGATCCCCTACTCATGGCGAAAGCGTGAATCCTACCCGCTGGGGGGGCAAATCCTTACCCCATCGGATTTGCCCCAAGTGCAGGCTTTACCAGTCCTGGGCTTTTAAGGAGCCGCAGCCACTCGCTCTGGCGTGGGTCATCAATAAACTTTAAATGTGCTCCGGCGTGGGTCGTCATGTCGACCTTAAATGCGTCTCCGTACAGACTCTGAATGCGTAAAATGCGTAAAATGCGTAAAATACGTAAATGTGTCTCTACCTGTGCCCATGATTCACAATAGTCTCAGGCTTAGGCATCTCTTCCCGACGTGGGTCATCCACTGGTTGCGAGTGGGTCTCTGCTTGCTCCACCGAGGACTGTTACAAAGGGGTCGCTGCTGGCAAGGGGGACTCAGCCGCGGCACACGTTGTTCCGTTCCATCTTCACTGACCTCTTATCTGTGTGGCCGTTTCTCTGAGATTTCAGTCCTGTCTGGGTGAACTCGGCCCGGTGGGCGCCCCGGCAGCGGGGCTCTCCCCGAGTTCCCCAAGCGGCTCCGCCGCCGCCATCCTCGACAGAGCGGAGCGGAGCGGGCCCGGCCCGGCCCAGGCCGCCGGCCCGGCCGGGAGCGGGGGGCCGTGCCCCCCTCCCTTCTCCTTGCTCCTGGGCACCGGCACACACCTTTCCGGTTCCTTTGTCCGACGTAAATAGGGCAATTCGCAGAGGCGTCGATTGGCTCAAGCCCCGAGGGGGACGGGAGTCCGGGCTGATGGGCAGCTTCTGCCACCCGAACCTCCCCCCCCCACTTCAAACCATAACAGGTTATTTTCTTGCTTTTCTTTTGTTTCTATTCTATATACATATACATATATATATAAATATATATCTATATAAAATTAGACTGAAACGTTTTATAGATATGCATATAAAGATTTGCTTAATTTTCTGTCTTTAAGGTGGCTGATATGTTTGCTCATCAACCATTCATCTCACTATCGTCATAGCCTTTCCATAGACAGATTAATGACACTCATTCCTCCTAAACTTTAGGTAAATTTAGAATCCAGAATGCAGAATGCATTCATATACTCTGGCTAAAGCTTGCTGTTGGCATGATTCATTCCTGGAAACATATCATATCAGTTCTTTATATATATGTTCATGCCCTTCTAATACAGATAATTAGTTACATTTGAAATTCAATTTAAATTACCCTATCATTCGGACCTCAGTCTTTCTATTCAGTCTAGCAATGAAGATAGATTAGGAAGTGGTTTGGGTTTTTTCCCTATGCACAGCTAGATTTGAATATTGTTGCGCTGAGATCAAAGCATTCTATGTGATAGATATTCTAAGTTGTCTCGTTAAATTTTTTACTACAAAACCTATGTTTGTAGAATGTAAGAGTCATTTGAACATAGCTGATGATTGCTCATGGAGATATGTTTACTGTATTGGTTTAAATCAACATATTTAATACAAAAATGCAAAACATTTTAAAAAACATTTTTTATGTAGCACATAGAAAGCTATGAAAGTCTAGAGTTAAAATACTTATTTAACAGAATTCAAATATGTTCCTTTGCATATGTATATATACACACTCAAATATATATGAAGTAGGTATATGCATATACATATAAGTACGTATGGATGTATATATGCGTATGTGGAAACATGTCATATGATATTTAATCTATTTTTTAATTAATCAATTAATTACGTAAGAATCACTTTGCCAGGAGGTGAATAGATAGTCCAAAAATTGTGTAAGTGTTGCATGAAGTTGTATGAATACTGGAGAGGATGATAATGGAATGGAGTAGTAAAGATTTCCAGTTTCATTTTTATAACCTTTTCTTAATAGATAGAAATGTTATTTCTTCTTCAGAGGTCAACATGAATAGATTTTCAAATGACTTTTGGAATGGATAATCCTAACAGTAACGTGAACCCAGGCAAATTTCATACCTCTGTCTAAAGGAAGTAGTAGAAAGTTTTCTTCTTTAGAGTTATTGAAATGGACAGTCATGCCTTAAGGACTGTTTCAGTTTTTTCAGTTTCTCTCATTTGGGAGTCTTTACAGCTAAATGAAAACACAAACCTGCTTACAATTTAGTTCTTCTAGTGTGTAAAGAGACAGTTGAAGCAGAATAGGAAATTGATCTGGTTGTCTCACAATCCGGGAGGATATCTGGCCCTGAATTTTCTCCATGATAAGTGATTTATTTTTTTCTTTTAATTTTTATTTTAACCATAAACTGCATCCTAAGAAAATTTTGTCAGAATTTATGTTCTTCACTGAAAAAAAAGTTACTGAAACTGCAAACTACTTCCTGCCTAGCTCAAACATCTAGTTATATAGTTAAGAACAAGACATTTCATTTTTCTCCGGAGCTCTCCTATCAGATGTGGAGAATTGATTCTCTTTCTGAAAAAGATTGTGGTAGAAATTGAAAATTATTGGCCTCTTGTTTCTCTATAAAAGGAGAAAAGATAAAGCTGGCCACCTAGGCTTTTTGGGGAGGATGTGTTGCATTCAGTAAATGGGAAAATCCTTAATTTTCCTATATGTCTTCAAGTCTGAGCAAACAGATCAGTTCAGTCTAAAGACAACAAATCTGACAAATCCATAATATTTGCCCAAGCATCACTCAGATGGTTACTGAAATTAAGAATCAGATTTGTTGCTGAAGACTATCTTCAGATGATTGTCTCTCAAAATGCATGAGGACTTTTTCTGAAACACGGTTGTGTTAGCACATGTCCAGAAAAGCTTGAGATGGGCTTATTCGCAGATGGACAGATTTCACAGGAATCTGAAAAGTAATGTGTTATGAAGATTAGTTTAACAAAATGGTCTGTACATGGTCCCTGTTGCATCACGAACATTGTCTGCCTTCCAGAATTTAAACCTTGTTTCGCAATACGATGGAATTGCAAGTTTCCATCAAACATTATGGAAAAGCTATGGAGAAAATAAATGTCCACAAGGCTTAGTTGAAAATATATAAAAGTATGTCTCAAACAAAAAATATGGCAACTTATTAGCTGCTGCTGATATACAGTTTGTCAATAATACTGAGGCAAGATATAGCAATAGGCTATATTGTGCATTCCCCACCCTTTTTTCCTATAAAGGGAATTGTTCTCCAGGGCATCAACTGAAAGAATGTACAAAAGAAATTAGGTTAGTTTTATTAATTTACTTTCTTCACAACTGAATAGCCATAGCTTTCTTCTTTTATTCCCCTTGGCACTACTTTGTTCCATTCTTTAATAACAGTAAATGTGAAAAATCAGGATTTGTTCTATTCAGCTTCATTTCACTTTGAGTGCTGTAGGGAGATGAGATTTGAAATTGTTCACTATAATGTATAGGATATCTGGTGGATTCACTTTACTGATGATGCAGAATCATTGGAGATGTCTCACTTGAGGTTGTATACTTTTATTAGAATATTAAATCTTGAACTCTTGACCCTTTTTGAGTGGCACCCAGCAATTTCAAAGGCAGATGTGTAAGCAGAATTCCTCTTTGGATACTTTTGTTCTCAATGTAAATAAAACTTGACAAAAGAGAAGGGAGAGGGAGAGGGAGAGGGAGACGGAGAGGGAGAGGGAGAGGGAGAGGGAGAGGGAGAGGGAGAGGGAGAGGGGGAGGGGAGAGGGAGAGGAGAGGGAGAGGGAGAGGAGAGGAGAGGAGAGGGAGAGGGAGAGGAGAGGGAGAGGGAGAGGGAGAGGAGAGGGAGAGGGACAGGGACAGGGACAGGGACAGGGAGAGGGCTAAATGATGAAGAAAAGAAAAATTAAATATTGACTCTTTCTCATAACCGACCTATTTCGTATCTCCTGACACGGTTTGAAATGCTGCCATTGATGAATTAATGAATTGTTAATGTTCTCAGAATTAATGAATTCAGTTAATGAATTGTTTGTGTTCTCAGAATTTGCAAAGATCATAAATTCACTTGTGAAATAACTGTTTTTTTAAAATATTAATTGGTAAATAACAACAACCAAGTGAACAAGACTGAATTAATCTCTAATAAAGAAAAGTATCTGAGATTAAACTAAACTGATTTTACTTTTATTTGAAGAACTGAGAAATTCTTTCAGGATGAAGGAAACTACTTTTAAACCAAACAAAAATGCTTTCCTGTGATTTGGATCCTTTTAACTGCTTTTTAAGAATATAACAAAAAGAACTTGGAAAATAAAATCTGGTTTCCCAAAGCAAAGAAGTAGGTACTCAAAAAATCAGCAAAGACCCTGTAAAGATGAGTGATTAGAGGGGTATTCACTAAAGCTATGAGAGATCTGATTTTTATTTCTCTTCTTACCTGATTTGGACTATGATCTTAAAAGTAGATTTTCTACCTCATAAATGAATATCCTGAACATGGATTAACAAGTATCCAGGAGTGTTCAGTCTCTTGATCATGCTGTTCCATTAAGCAGCTGAATATCTTTTGAAATCGTTACCAGGTGGGTTCTTATTTCAGGTAAATGACTTAATAAAGAGGATGTTATGGAATAGTCTTTCAGCATTAATGAATAATTTCTCACCACCTCCCACTCCTAAAAAAAAAAAAAAAACACAACTTTTAAATAAGGGAAAAATTATGATGTCAACATTACTTAACCATGTACTTTACATTTACCTTGCAATACACGTTTATATTTTTAATATTTTGAACACAAAAATAAGAAAATCATAGGATAGTGTTCATATCACCTAACTTTACAGGCACTGCAGTTTTAATACACTGCAGCTATATTTAATTAGGGATCCAAGCTTCCCTTTACCTTTAATAAGAAAATACTTCTATGATGCAATTAATGTCAAACTAAAGTCTATACTTGCATTTGGGAGATGACTTACATTCTAGAAGTGACTATTTCTTTCTGTTAATGACAATGGTAATCTCTGATAACTACTCAAGCTCATATATGCATGTTTAATTCCAACAGGTGATGAGCGTCACATTAGTTATATTCCTCTAAGATGACCATTCAGGCCTTCAGTAGAGAGGATGCGAATAATGTTGAGTGTTGTCAAAGACAAAATAACAGTCTGTTACTCGTTTTTGTCATTTAGCTGATTTATCCAGCTCACTGCCCTTATCAAAATCCTTTGCTTGGGTAAGACTCTCAAACGTCCATTTTTTTAAAGATTCTTCCTCATGTTGTGAAAGGTACAAAACCAATTTCATATGTTTGATCATCCTTATAGTTCATCCTAGTTACCTGAAACCATGTGGGCTAATTGCACTTCCAGAGAAACTATCAGGTTCTGTCCTCATCTAACTACCCCATTCCAGCTGGTCACCACAGAATCTCTCCCTGATATTATACAAGTAAACTATGAGAGAAAAGACCAAGAACAACCAGCTATTATATCATGTTATAACTTCTTTTTTTGATCAGTTGTTAAGCTGGTTTGACAAGGTAAGTAAGTTACTGATTAGAAAGGTCAGTAAGTGAAGAACTTTTAAGTGTAACTTTGAGGAGGTGGACAGAGGTAGGTCAGGAAGTTAATACGAAGAGAAGCTGCATGAGAAGACTATAATTCAGGAAAAAACAACTCCAAGAGCAAAATGGAGGCTAGATTTTTTTTTTTTTCCAGAAGGCCATGTTTGCATGTAGAGATTCAGATTTGAAAGTTTTGTCAATGTGGTAGAGTTTTGTGCTTTATTTCTGCCACCATTATGTTGAAGTGCTAAAGTAAACTAGGTATACTTAAAAGACTTCAACTGATGATGATGAAAGGAAAGGTGGCTGCACATTCCCTGCTACAAGACTGGAAGTAGTTCTGCTTTTCTGAAAAGATGTCCCTGGACTGATCCATGGATTCCTATGGAAACTTTGGACCCCTGGATTCTGTGGAAATCCTGGGTAGAAAAGCACACAAAAGTATCGTGAAAAATGTAGGTAACAAATATACTAGTTATTTTTCTTATTTCTCTGCATTTTCAGGTCCAGAACTGTCTTTGATAGGCAATGCAAGAAGTAATTCTGTTAAATTTACTTGCTGCAGTACAAGACACTGTGCTTTTACTTCTGGGAGTGTTGTTGAGAGATTGCTTAAAAGCTGCTAGAACAAACATCTTGAATAGTTTCTGATGAAAGATAATCTCACTGATTCCTAAGATATTTTAGTGTGAACTCAAGAAAATTTTTGTTGAATTCTCATTTAGCCCTGCTTTATACCTGAATATTGGAGAGAAGTAAAATTTTCTAGAATCAGTGTGTGCTATTTGGACTTCTACTTCAGGAACCTAGAAGAATCTGTAAGATCCTCTGAATAGTGTCTCCTGACACTACAGATGAAAGATTTAAGCTTCTACCAGCCATTTGTGAGGCAACGCGCAATCTTCTGAGCATACCAAGTAGCTCCAAGTAGGCAATTACTTAAGACTGGTAAGAGGAGACAAATGGGTAGAGTCTCTGAGAATAGCACATTGATGTTTTTCAGTCAAGTATGAGGAAAGTACATACAGAGAAGGAGGAAACTCTTTCTTCCAAAAGAACCTTCAAATCCTTAAAAAAATCCCTGAAATAACCAAAAAATCTCTAGGGTATATAATCCCTTGAAGACTGTAGAAAGCCTCTTTTCTCTTTCAAAATGTCAGTCTAACTCACTACAGATGTGCACATGGTGGAAGTTGTTTCCACAAAATCTTTTTCAGTCATCTGATGATTCATGAACTCAGAACACTGAATGATATGGTAAACTGTAAGTGTATGGCCTTCAGATCAATCAGTACGAGTAAGGATATCCTGGCTTAAGGATCGCCTCTCTTAAGGACTTAAATGCCTCTCTACTGATCTGATGGACATCTTTATATAGGGTTGTAATTTGAAGTCAAAACTTATTTTTGAGATTAATTGTATAAACAATTTTATTATTTTTTGTCATATCAAACTTTACCTATAAATGCAAATGTTTTAAGAACTAATTTTATGATGTATCTATGGTCAAAATTTTTTAAAAAAAAGGTTTAATTCCATTCTGGACTGAAAATAGATTTTTAAAGATCAGAATTTTCATAGATTTCATAGATTTCTAGGTTGGAAAAGACCTCAGAGATCATCCAGTCCAACCGTCCCTAATCCCCATTAAACCATATCCTTAAGTAGATCATCCACCCTATTCTTAAACACATCCGGGGATGGGGACTCAACCACCTCCCTGGGCAGCCTATTCCAGTGGCTGACAACCCTTTCAGAGAAGAAATACTTCCTAACATCCAACCTGAATCTCCCCTGACTAAGCTTATACCCATTTCCTTTTGTCCTATCACCCATCACTAATGTAAAGAGCCCCTCCACCACCTCCCCACCATCCCTTCTCAAGTATTTGTAGGCCGTTTTATTTTGCAAAATAAAATTCTGAGTTTCAGCTGCAAATACAAATATGGTCATTTTTGTGATTTCCTTGTTTACAGTGTTCTCTTATGAATTTTGAGTTGATAGTGAATGGCCTGGATATTATGCTGAGGAGTAGTATAAAATGATCAAGACAAATTCATAAAACTAAAGAATTTTATGATATTCATCCTAATCTTAGGATATTCATCCCAGTCTTTCATTTCTTTATTTATAATTAGGTTTGGGTTTTAATGATGTTTCAGTATAATGTCTTCTTAGTCACATATTATTTTATAAAACACAATTGTCTGCTAATTTTTTAGCAAATGTTTAAATTGTACAATTTAATAATGGATACTAATTCCTTTAATCATAAAATGTTAATTTTAACAACTGAGTAAATTCACTGTAATTATATAACTATCACTTTAATAAATGTAAGATACATACTCATAAGTATATAATTTAAATTCTGTATCTGATAGCATAAAAGAGGCATACATATATAATACAAATGCTCACATACTTTTATCAACATAGTGAAATCATACTTGAGAAGGAAAAAAACTTTTGAGAGGTAACAGTTTGCAGTGGCAGTTATATAAAAATGTGTCAATATCGGATTGTAAAGCGAACCTATACTGATAAGTCAGGTGCCAGGGATGTAATAATTTTAAAAGATTGAGTTTTTCTTTCCTTTTCTTTTTAAAACCTACAACAGTTCTGGTGTCCCCACCATAAGAGAGACATAGATTTGTTGGAGCGTGTCCAGAGGAGGGCCGCAAAGATGATCCAGGGGCTGGAGCACCTCTGCTACGAGGACAGATTGCGGGAGCTGGGATTGTTCAGCCTTGAAAACAGAAGACTTCGAGGGGACCTAATAGCTGCCTTCCAATACCTGAAGGGAACTTACAGGAAGGCTGGGGAGGGACTTTTTACAAGAGTTTCCACTGATAGGACAAGGGGAAATGGGTTTAAGTTGAAGGAGAACAGATTTAGATTAGATTTTAGGAAGAAATTCTTCAGTACGAGGGTGGTAAGACTTTGGAATAAATTGCCCAGAGAAGTTGTGGATGCCTCCTCCCTGTAGGTGTTCAAGGCCAGGTTGGACAAAGCCTTGAGCGGCCTGATCTAGTTGAGAGGCATCCCTGCCCATGGCAGGGAGTTTGGATTAGATGATCTCTAAGGTCCCTTCCAGCCTATGCCATTCTATGATTCTATGATTCTATGAAAACAACCCAACCAGTGTGTGTAGAGCAAACTATTCCTTTCCAGCTTAGATTCAGAGTGAAAGTGCAAAAATTCAGGCTATTTTCTTCCTCAGATGTGCAAAGGACATGTAATGCTATTTAGGGATGCAAATATAAGCACATATCGAAGCAATAAATTTCTCTATAGACATAAAATAATGTTTTGAAATGTAAAACAATGTTGATGATCATTCTTCTGGCCCATAGGAGTAGCTTTTAAAGTATTCCACCCCCTACGAAAGATAATGGGACCGTATAACTAGAAGGGATCTTTGGGGTAATTACCTACTCCATTGTAGTTCAAGGTAACATTCATAAATATATCAAATCCTATAGCGAAAATTCAGTGAGTTTGTTGTTTTTTGGTTTTATCCTTACTACTTATCTTTGATTTCTCCCTCACATATACTTCACCATGTGGTCTAATTTCCATCTGTGTTTCTTCAGCGTGAATTTATACCAAACTACAGCTCTTACTGTGTGATGAAATGGCCTGGAACACTGAAGCAGACCCTTCTCTACCCATAAGATGAGCTATTCTGTTATTTATCACTTTTATGTATTACAGGCACTTCATTCTGGCACTTGTGTTCTGTTCTAAATTAGTTTTGCCCATACATTATTAGGAGTGTGACTTGTCAGACTGCTACAATTACTAGAATTAGAAGTTAGGAGAAATAGAGAGAATGTATATTGTATATTTTGAAGCAGTTGAGTTATTTCTGGTGATGCTCCCCTAAAACATAGAAAAGGATTTCATGTGATTAAGGTTGAAAGAGAGCTCTTGAGATCGTCTAGTCCAATTTCCCTATGTGTTTCTTTTTGTATGATTTTATCTTTTAGCTACTTATGTTATGCAGAAAAAGCCAGTAATTGTCATGAGTTCATTATATAGCTCTGCTTCTACATCCAATGCAGATGTAGCACAAGAGTCACGTGCTAGCCCAAATTTTGTATACAATTCATTTTTTTCTCCAGCCTCGTAATGAAAATGTACTGTGTTAGCACAAGGAGTGATTATATACTTGCATAAGGAAGCAAACTTTTTATAAGAAAATTGCACTTGTTTATTCCTTTATGAAGACATTTTGTCTGCAGAAAGAGACTTTTTCTGGTTTTAAAGATTTTTCTTGTCTGATTGGATTGAGTCAAACATCACACAGTCAAATGCATACATGCTCTCTTGACTAAGTCTCCTTTGTGTCTATCAGTCTGGGATGACTATTTCTGCACTCTCAATGCATAGATAAAAAGCTGTCTTGACTTACATCCAAGATAACTTACTGTGTTATATATGAGACCTATATATTAAGCTGGTTAATAATGAAGGCGAAATACATAGGTTTTGACAGATGGAAAACTGAGATTCCTAGAGAATAACAAAGATAAAGGATTCTGCTATGCTTTATACTAAACTAGCAGGTTTTTGTTTTGTTTTTGCTGTAGTATGGCAATATTTGGGGTTTCTTTTGGTTAGGTTTGTAATTTTTTTTAAAGCAATAGCACTACAGTGAAGGAATTTTTTATGGCTTTGATAATGAAACTAATGAAGAAGTCACAACCTAAGAAAGCATCTACCGCATACCATATCAACATACTCTAGCACATTGTCAAGGGAACATATACAACTATAGAACAAGTAACTTTTGACTACATTATGAAATCAATTTAAAATGTAGTGTACAACTTTTTAAAAAGAGACTGTGGAAATCTCCTATCTTTCTGTCTGCAAGGCCAGAAAAGTATGATCTTGTGTAAGTGATGATTATTGGTTTCTACAGCAAATCGATTATTTTGATAAGCAGTCTTTGGATTAAGACAATTTGGAGCGCAAAACATTACTGTTCAATTTGTATACTCTGATTTCTTGCATCTAAGTGAAGAATAAAAATAATCCAGCATAATATCTTCCTTTTTAGTGTCCTGTCATGTCACAGAATGACAATAAAATGGAATCTACCAGTAAAGTAACCTGAGAATTAAATCTTTTAAGACTCTATAATCAGTCTGTTGCATGGGAAACTAAGTACCAAAGCCAGAACTCTGTGATATGTATCAAGTATCCATTAAGGGTATGTGATCAGAAGGCAATACTCATAGACTGGGTTCTAAGAACTTGTTTTGACAAGCTCATCAGTGCTATTCATCACTCTGGAATAAACTCTATGCCATATGCTACTTTGCTTTTACAAGAAAATAAGCTGCTATCAATATTCATTGTTCTTTCTCTCAACTCTACTGGTCTATTGCCTGGATAATTCACAAAATAACTGTGTTCCTGTGCCCAAAACTTCTCCAAATAATCACACTTCCAATAAAGTCAAGATATAACGGTTCAGTCATTAGAGTGCTTGTACTTAGTCAGCCAAAAATAGGGAGTTCTCCAGCCGTAATATTATTTTTCTTTATCACAAGGAACCAGGTAATGACCTCTTTTATGTATGTAATCAAAATATTCCTGAGAGATATGAAAAGATTCTAGTATAACTAGCTCTGATGAAGACAACCAAAATGAAAATAATATGAATATATCCCCCACACTATGCAATTAGTAATCAGAAATAACCAGGAATGACAGGAATTCCTGCAATCGTGTTCAAATCTATTTGCATTCACAATCAAATTTATATCAGCAAAACCCAAGAACACCCATGTGTGAAAAAATCCAGGCCAAAGAATGCAGAAAGGAAATGGATAGCAGCTGAAATTTTGATATTTAAATGATGTTGTCAGTAGAGCTGTTGTTAGTGTGCTATTTTCCCAATTTTATTTTGTTTTATATTTAATTTAAAACCTTTACTTATCTAGCATATTATCAATTTAATTGATAATTGCAACATGATAGTCATCATCAGACTTTTTTTATTTTTTATCGTGCAGATATACATTTCAATTGTAACTTTTATAGACATATATTTCTTCCTGGAATGAATAAACCACAACAGACTGGTGGAACTACTTTTTCCCCTCTCCAGAAGGAAAAAAACAGACAAAAATTAAAGGAAAAGTAACCTTAGGCTCAGAGATGGGCATCCTGATCAAAAAGACACTTTTATCTTCATTCACGGTCGACAATTGGACAGTCAGGATCAGGAGAGAATGGAGAGTGGTGTTTCCTGCTTCTGAGAAGCATGAGAGTAAAGGGATAATGATATTATTTGTTAATTTAGTTGTGATGTTATCAGTATTTGCTAACATTTTTCGTGTTTGTCAAATACATTTTGAGTGTGGATTCTGGTAAATGTAGAGAGAACTAAAAGGGGGTTCTTTTTGTCTTGTTCTATTGATGAATCTAATTTTCAGGATAGCATTCTTTTTTTCCATTTTATTTTCTGTAGTACCCTTTTTTTCAATTCCATCATATCAAAATCCCCAGATCTTTAATGAGTTATAACCACTGACCAGTAACACTACTAAATGTCACAAACGAAAATGAGCTTTGTCCAATAGTGCAACACTTAAGAACAAGCCATGTTAGCAACGCTGGAAAAAAAGCAAACAAGGCCCAAAATTCAATAGTGGAAGAAACTTTTTGAAGGTTTTTCCTTTTATCTAGAGTTAGAGTTTGCTTTTGAACTGTTACCTGTAGTAAATTATTTGTTGTCCCTATTAATGAGACATGCCTCGGTACTGCACATTCTTATTTTGTAAAACGGTTGTTACTTAGTCCATGAAAATTAAACAGATTTAATGGAGGGGGGGAAAAAAAGAGAACCGGAAAAAAAAAAAAAAACAAACCACAAAAACCCAAAGTGTGATATTCAGGACAACCAACTAGAAAGTGAATTTTATTTAAAACCGATGAGAGCTTTCAATTCTAGTCTCTGGATACAAGTTCTGATTTCTCTATAAATGCTTTACCTTTGGAGACAAGCAGCTGGAGTAATTGTTTAATGGTCGTCTTTTGTAAAGCTAAATCCACCATTTACACTCTAAGAACGCCTATCTAAGCAAGTTCCACGTTAAGGTGAACTGTCATATATTATGGAGAGTATCACAGATAATAGATGTTTTTTGGCATCGTCTACTCATGAGTAAAATATACTGTTGCTCAAAATCTTTAAGTCTGAGAATGTGGTTAGCATGTCCCAAAGCAGGTCTCGGCTTTAAGGGTGCAAGTTATTAGATATAAATGACAGAAAGTAACACTACATTAGCAACTGCTGTAGCACAAGGGGAAGGACTGGGATTCGATCGGGTGTGTAGTTTCACACCGTAGTTTCAGCACTGTATATACACAATGCTTCTGCTGCTGAAGAAATTGGTGCCAGTATCTGGACATAGGTGTATATTGTTGTATGACCTTGTGTCCACCCTGCGTTGCAGATATTGCTCCTGCATGCAACTTCAGTCTTGGTTCTACCACACTTTTTGCACTCGAATGAATAACACATGGCTTCATATTTAGACAGAATTATTTTTTTACTGAAAACAACCCTTTCTGTACACTAAATGTAGACACACCCAAAGATGTCTTCCTGATTAGATTGTGAATGAATAATAAGTTTCAAAGATCTATCCTTTGTAGTTAAGTAATAAAAGTAGCAATGAAGTATTGAACTTTTACTTGATGATTATATTCATCAACTCTTTACCTGTTGTTAACATACATAAAATGCAAAGTCGTGAAATTTGGGTCAGAAAAAGAAAATATTGAATTAATTGTTTTGTTTCCTCTTTACTTGCAGGTTAATTCTTCCAGTTTCCATGTACTAGCCGTGACAGTTTGGGCCTGGGGTATTCTCAGCTGCAGTGAAAATTTTTTAAGCATTAAGACCTCATATAAGTTTGGCAAATTAGAAAAACTTAGAGGATATAGATATACATACATGTACATATACATATATATATGCCTTGGCTAAGGATAATTTTATTGTTCAAAATAAGACTTCTGTCTTTTCCACTTCCTTCAGACTGGACCTCTCACTTCCAATTTAGGCAAAGATTCATCTAACTATTTAGGCAGTGGATCTGATATTTACAAGACAAACAACCACTGGGCCCATCCACAGCACCCAGATCTGTGCCAGAAATAATAAAAAAAAGGGAGTACAAATATACTTCCATAACTGACTGTCAAATGGATAAACAATTGACTCTGGGATTAAGAGTTCAGAGAGTGTTATTCTAAAGGAGATCACTCTCTGCCTTTGGGAATGACTTTCAAAAAGAGAATAAAACCTATTCCCTTTTTTTATTGCTTTTTTCCATGTATCAGAGCAGATAATATCAGTGAATCTGTGCATATTGATTTTTTTAATGTTTTCTAACAATATAATCCATATAAAATTGTAAAATTAACAGGTTGCATATATGCTATTATCAAAGCTTAATATGATTTAATGTTGCTTACATAAAAATTTTTCAACAATTTTGTAACATTGTTAAAAATGAGGAATAGAAATATTTTCTTCCTAGCCAAGTTTTTAGTACTCATATGGGTTTTTATAGGTGATCACAATTAACTGGTAAGGGAAAAAAGTGTGACCATTTACACCCTACCTTATAAAACCACAGAGGAAAAAAAACAATACAGTATACCTTGTGATACATTGAAGAAGCCTGTCTTTTTAGAAGATTTTGGAGGGCTATGAAAATGTATTTTCAGAAAGGAGCTATTTTACATATCTGAACAAGTAAAAGGAGAATTGAGAAACTTTAGTATCTTCCTGAAGAAGAGAGTGTGTCAATAATCTTAAAGTGAAAAGATAGGTAAAAAAGAATGAAAGATAAAAATTCACAATTAAATTTACCCAAAACGAGTTGTCTGTGCTAGAGTCAATTAGAGCCATATTAAGGCAGAGAAAAGTATGAGACCAAGGAGAAATTAAGTGGCGGTGACATTAGGTGATTAAGATTATTATTTAACATTGAGGAAGCTGGAACACATGTGAAAATAGTATTTGAGGTCAAAAAAATGATTAATAACAGAAAGATAGCATGGGATGAAGGATAACTAAAAGGAATAAAGGTAAAGCAGGTAAGATCCAAGGGAGATATAAATTGACAGAATGTGAGTTTTTTAAATAAGTCTCAGAGCACAGTGATAGCTGTAATATTGCAGATGAGAGTGAGAAACGCAGGGAAGAAGGAATGAAGGAGAAATGAAAAGCTGTAGAAAAAAATGAAAGGGTTCTCCATAGAAGATAGGAATTTCTGTTTAAATTTTGACTGTTCAGAGTTTTGTTGTTTTGTTTCTTTTGGGGATTTGGTTGGTTGGTTGGTTGGTTTTGGTTTTGGTTTTGTGGGGTCTTTTTTTTGATTTTTTTGCTGGTTTGTTGTTTTTTTTGTTTGTTTGTTTGGGGGATTTTTTGCAGGTGTATTCATGTTCTTTTATTCATTTTTACAATAACATCGTGGAAGCTGGAAACTGGCTGCCCATTCAAAAGGCGTCTTGTTCTTTCCTCTTGAGTAACATTGATTTTTGTTTTTCTCCTCCTTTTATTTTTTAATTCTTTTCTCTCTTCAGGGCACAAGCCAACACAGTTTTCCCTTATTCTAAGCCAGTCTCATCAATGATGCAATTATACGCCATCCACACAGCTCCAAAACAAGGTTTTTTAGGAAAACTTGCCAGCATAGAGAACACAAATTATGCAGCTCTACAGGAATTGGGCACAAATGTAGTAGATCCATACATAAATTATGGCTATTGTTTGTTTGCTTTTCACTGTCTTGGCAACAACGTAACGGTTAACAAATACTGACTAGCAAGAGAATATCATACCTGAGACTATAAAAAATTTAAGGAAGAGAAGATAGCCTATTTTTCACCTCAGACCTCATTTAAACTAATTTATATGTTTTTAATAATGTATAATCATTTGAAATGTTTAATATTTGGTCATTACCAAATACTAGTCCAATTTTGCTGGTGACCAAGAAAAAATATTCTGTGTAGCAGAGTAAATCCGTTCCTTAAATGGAACAACCTACTAGGAAGAAATGGGAAACTGTTTTATTGTGGGTTTTTTTATCATTGTTGCAGAGTCTTACAAAATCAGATTAGACCAGTGGCAAACTCAAAAAAACCTTTATTTTAGTCAAGGATGTTTAGCAGAGAAACAACAACTAGAAATGAGGTTTATCAAAATCGTTCAACACTCTGACATTAGTAAACCACAATTCCAGGATGATGTACAAGGAATTAATACTGCACTATCGATTCAAAAGTTCTTAAGCTTTAGAAATGAGAATCCAAAATGTGCATAATCAGTCACCTATGAGATGAAGAATCTCAACCTCAAGGAGTTTCCTTGGGCAGTGTCCTGTCCCAAGGACAGAGTCCCCGAATGCAGACCGACTGCTCCGAGGAGGAGGACCAATTCAAAACGTCTCTTCATTGGGGCTCCATATATACCCTAGTCAAATCCAATCATGTGGCTAAATATGGTCATGCAGCCCCCCATTGATTGAGGACTCCAACTTCATCATCTTTCAACCGAAATGCATACGTGCTGACCACCTCCTTGTGGGTGTGGCGGGAAGTTTTTACAGGCTTTTGTCTTATCTTTGTTAAGTCTTTGTCAGATCTTTAGCTGGGCAGATGCATCTGCCACACAATCCACCCCGCGAGCATAGTCACAATTCAACTGGTTTCCTTGGAGTGGTGGTACAGTCAAGTCTTCTCTCCAAAGTTAAAAGGGAAGACAGCGTCTGTGAGTCTTAATGCTCACTGTGGATCATCATTTCTCATTTGTTCTATGACTATACTAGGATATCAATTGCATGAACAGGTTCTGAGGGAGCATATTTCACAACCGACACAGACCTTACTATAGTGCACTTAATGCAACTCGGTATAATACAAATTACAACTACAATCATTACCCAAGATTGAAGAAGGCTGGTTAGCCCTTCAGAAACATAAAGTCCAAACATGTCAAAAACTTTCCCCAAACAATTCGTTCCTAGTCCAGCGACAATTGCTTCTGAATCTCTGGCTACATTCTTCTTCTTGTTGATTTGGTCTTGAAGTGACATTGATACATTCAGGATATGGACACAACACTCAACCATTGACAGGTTCAGAACTCCACATAAACCTTTCTCCTTTAACAGTATGAAATCTAATACAGCTTGATTTTGAATGGTCATTTTACTGGTGTGTTGTAATTGACAGTTTAAAGTTCCAGACTGCCAGGCATGGCGCTGGCTAAAGCTGATAGTTGTGGGCTTAGTTCCAAAATGGCTTGTAGGTTTTCTACTGGGGCAATTCCTAATTCAAATAATGATGCCATCCACCATCCAATTTGCGTTGAGGTTTCTTGCCATCCCTTCCCTAAATACCTTAGTCTACAATCCCACCACTTGTGTAGCATGAGCCCTTTCTGAAAAATGAGGCACAGGGAGAGCACAGCCAGCAGACAGCCTAGCTCAGGGATAGTTGAACATAGTCAGGAATACAAGCGGCCATCAGAACACACCGACAGTAAATTAGGGAGTGCAGGGACCATGGATGTTTGACATGAACTTGGCACAGTGGTAAGGGGACAACAGTAGTCTGTCTTACTACAATCTAAGGCAAAGGACCATAAGCAACTGGTATCGCTACACAGGCAGCCCTGTATTAAAGCTTTCTGAGCAGGAGGATACAGCCATAATAGTGGCATTTTATCTGTGTCCTTACACTCGATCTCTGCCTGACAGTTCCAGAGTGGAGATCCTCCCACTGGGTATACCGTATCCTTTTCTCTGTGCCAGCTGGGCACATAAGTGTATACAGCCCACATGCAGTTGAGCGGGCAGTCCCCAAGTTTCAGTTACACATGCTGAGGCATTCATTGTTATCTTTTTCAGGGCGTTTAATGCACCATAAGCCATTTAATGATTTTTTATATTGCAAAGAACAATCATCGGTGCTCTATAGAATATTATATTAGGTAGCTCCCCAAGGAATTTCGGGACATGGTGTGATGGCATTCCAGCTCCATTCCGTGGCTTCATGGGTAGGTTGAAGAACATAATCACATCTGGCATCCTATAACAAACTAGCATTTACCACGCCTGGTGACCAATTGTAGACAATTTAAGTACAGCCTTTTCCCTCGATCTCCCTAAATCTCCAACTATAATTATTATATTGCTCCCATGTGAGCTCAAGGGATAACCATATGTCAACATCTTGCAAAAAAATTGCTAAAGGATCTTCTGCTGACTTGAGTGTGGGTATGCAAACCATTGCAGAGGTTAAGTAAGTTCATCATCCAGGCAAATACGAATATCGTTTTTGCTACCAAATTGTTGTCTAGGTCCTGGTTGTTTCCATTGGTCCTTGTCACTTGACAGCACGAGCACCAAGGCTCTTTGTTAGGTCTTTGTCAGGGCAAGTGCATCTGACACAGTCATGTTTCTACATGTCTGATTAGAATATTCTCAATGAACACAGGAAAGACTGTGTATGACTTATTTTCAGCTAGTATTAAAATATATTTTTAACCTTTAGTTGGGTACCAGTATTATTTACATTTAAAAATAGTCTATTTTGGACATTTCATTTATATAATGGTGTATTAAATGTTTGCAGACTAGATCCACAATAGAACTTAGATGTTTTGCAAAGAAAGGAAGGAAATTATGTCTTTTTTCCCCTCACACTGCAGAAGTAATAGAAAAATGCAGAAAGCAAATAAAGGGAACATCTCAATCCTGATTCTCATGTATTCAGAGAGAAATATGAACTTCTAAAAAAATGTTGCTATTGCCAACTTTTTGAAAGAAAAGACAGATAGCGAGGAAAAAAGAGGTATTGATATTCAAAAAAGGTGAAAAATAACATGATGCTCTTTCAGTTTGAAAGATGAAGTTTACCTTCAGTCGAAGAAGGAACTGCTAGTTTCCTGAGCCTTGTTCTATCGTGGAGCAGGGACATGGCTGGCACATATATCGTGCTCTAGCAACCCATAAATTGTGTCAGGTTCATTAGTATGGATACAGACAAAAAGGTGAGATGTCCTAAATCAGCTGACTACAGAAAATATCTCATAGACAGATCATGCACTTGAAATTCTCTGAAGAGTGACTTGACATCAAGTTTTCCACTTGTTCACTGCTTTACTTAGCCTAGCCTAGGGTCCAAAGTCTCAAGGTTTTTTGCCTGTATTCATAAAGGCTTGGATTCATCCCACCTACCTTTGGATGATCTTTAAGTTGGGAGACTAAATTTATTTTAATGATCTTCCAAATTTCCTCTACAGCTGATGAAGAGGCGTAAGCTTTTCCAGAGCCCTTTTCACTCTACTAAAAGTATGAATCCCCATTGAAGTTACCTAGGTCTGTTTGGGGAGTGGAGAGACCCACCAGGAGCAGGCTTGAGAAGTGGGCCTGTGAGAACCTCATGACTTTCAACAAGGCCAAGTGCAAGGTACTGCACGTGGGTCAGGGTAATCCCAAGAAAAATTAAAGTCTGGGTGGAGAATGGGTTGAGAACAGCCCTGAGGAAAAGGACTTGGGAGTATTGGTTGATGAGAAGCTCAACATGAGCCGGCAATGTGCACTTGCAGCCCAGAAAGCCAACTGTATCCTGGGCTGCATCAAAAGAAGCGTGATCGACAGGTTGAGGGAGGTGATTCTGCCCCTCTGCTCTTGTGAGATCGTGCCTGGTGTCTTGCATTCAAGTCTGGGGCCCTCAACATAAGAAGGACAAGGAGCTGCTGGAGCAGGTCCAGAGGAGGGCCATGAAGATGATCCGAGGGCTGGAGCAACTCTGCTATGAAGACAGGCTGAGAGAGTTGGGTTTGTTCAGCCTGGAGAAGTCTCCAGGGACACCTTCTAGCAGCTTTCCAATACCTAAAGGGAGCCTACAAGATAGCTGGAGATGGACTTTTTACAAGGACATGTAGTGATAAGACAAGGGGTAATGGTTTTAAACTGAAAGAGAGTAGATTTCAATTAGATCTAAGGAAGAAATTCTTTACTTTGAGGATGGTGAGGCATGGGAAGAGGTTGCCCAGAGAAGTTGTGGATGCCCCATCCCTGGAAGTGTTCAAGGTCAGGTTGGATGAGGCTTTGAGCAACCTCATCGAGTGGAAGGTGTCCCTGCCAATCTTGAGGGGATTGAATCTAGATGATCTTTTAGGACCCTTCCAACCCAAACCATTGTATGATTTTATGATTAGCTAGATTTCTAATTTGGAATGGACTTCCTAAAACCAACCTCAAACATGATTGGTGAATGGATGTAAACAACATTTGCCTGGAGATTAGTGACTTCAGTGACCTGAAAGTAACACAAAAAATTGAATTTTGCCTGCAAATCTGCACCCAAAATGTAATGTGAAGAAGTAATCAGCAACGGCAGATAAAAGACTTGATTAAATCGTCAACGGTCAAATAAGGAATGTTAGATTAGTTGACTCAGCCAATGCCCGGACCATGAGAGTGGTGATATAAATGCAATGCATTCAAGCAAGCTTTGGGGAAATTGTCCAAAGACTTCTGAAAAACAGCCGCTAAAAGACCCTACTGCCTTGCAGAAGCAGAGGAGCCTCAGGGGAAAGCACTGCAGCCTTATCTTCTTCACCGGAATAGGGGCTCTGATTTGGGCCAGTCCTCATCAATGACGTGAGAAAACCTGGGTGCCCTCCCTCAGCTCATGTTGAGATAGGTGCACATGAGCATGACCTCTGCTGTAGCTGCGGTGTGGTCATTAGCATATTGGTAGGGTACGTTTTTTCTCATTGAGGATAGAGATTTGAAATACATCAGCTGATGTCATCTGAGTCATACCCTGAAGTGGGTAACACCACAGAGCATGAAGCTTTCTAGAAATGAGCTTTCGACTTTGGCTTTTACAGTGAAGGAAATGAAACTTTGAGTTGCAAAGGCAGTGTACAGAAGCCATAGTGAATCTACGGAAGTACACAGCAAGATAGAGGTGCCCTCTGTTCTCCAATGAATGCATTAACCTAAGCTTATAAGGATGCCAACTAGTTTAATGATTCCTATGATCATCCGCTACGGAGAATATAGCTCCCGGCATATCAGATCATCTGTCATTTCTTGTGAGATTGTCCTTAATAATTGGTGGATTACTTTATTTCTTGTTCTCTTAAGATCTTTCTTGTTCTCTTTTAATTCTTGTTCTCTTTTAATTATTTTAGTAACATGTGAATTCTTCACCCACAGTGACGGGAAGTACAGAAAGTGTACCACTGAAATTTGAAGACAGTAAGGAAATAAGGAGTTACTGAAAATGAATACAAAAAGGAATTGATGAAATAACCAAATTTAGTGTTCTTTTAGGAATAGTCTTTGCTATTTTAGTATGTTTTAATCTAGGCTAATCTTTGAGGTTTTTTCCTATGTATTTCAAAAGAACAGAAGCAAAATAAGTAAGTCCTTTTTTTTGATGTTCTTGTGGGGTTTGGGGTTTTGTTGTTTTAGAGTGGTTTTTGTTGTGGGTTTTTTGTTGTTTTTTTTTTTTTAATATTAGTTTATAATCATTTGAGTTTATCTATAAGGGTAAGATAATTTTGTTTACTATAACTCCCAATCACATTTAGTGATTGTGATAGCTACGGACACTTTTTTTTTCCCAGTATTTTACACATACAACGTATCACATAAACCCAGGAGATAGTTAAATGTGAGTTGAAGAAGGAAGTGCTGAACAGGAGTTTAATAAAATAGTATCAAGTTGGTGCTCCAATGAATATTTATTATTTATACAAAAAAGAACATTTTTACCAGGGGAAATTGAGAAATGTGCCCCCAGCTCAGAATAGCTAATACAGAATATAGTTTCAAATAACTTTTAAATTGCTATATCTATCTTTTTCTATGCATGATTCTCAGTTTTCTTCTGCTAGTGGTTTCACTATCTCATCTTCCTAATTACACCTAAATCCATTTTTTCGCCCATCACACTGGACTACAAATCGGCAGCAGTAACTAAACTCTCTTAAATTGCTAACTCCTCTAACTTTGACTTTCAGGTAAGTTACTCCCTAAGGTCACAAGCTAGAAGTATTGGAACATTTATTCCTAGGGAAGAGGAGAGAAATTAAATGGAGTTTGCCAGTCAGGAGACATAGTTCGTATTGCACTGCAAGTCCCCAGTGGTCAGCCACAATTTTGGCCATTCCAATTCGTAAATTGTTGTGCAGTGTTCAATATGTTGAGTTTATTTCAGGAGAAAGATTGAAGAGAACATGGCTACCAAGAGAATTTCTTCTGATTCCATTATAAATGTCCAAGTTATTAAAGATTAATATTTATGAATAGGCAATACTATGTGATAGTTTTTATTAGGAATAAAACTGTATGAGACAAAAAATATACATTAAAATATTTATATTCTGAGATTTTATTTCAGTCTAAGGGGTATGAAGGTAATGAATAGCACCTTGAAAGAGATCCCAGATGGGGAATACATCTCTGGCACTCATGTTGTACATGTTATTTTACCAGCATGATATTCAAAGAACAATTGGTAAGAGTATATAATGGCTTCAAAATTATCCTGTTCTAAATCAAACTTCAGAAACAAGGTTGATATTAGCATTAGGAGATGATGAACAGCTCAGTCAATCCATAAACAAATCCTTTTAAGTTAACATTGTCCTCAAATCAGAATAAAATTAAAAATGAAAAAAAAAAAACATAAATCAATTTAAAGCTTGCCTTTGTTGTACTTAAAGTATGAAGGCCATTTATGGCATAACTTTTGAGATTTTATGTTTCCTCCATTCCCTGTATGGTTTTGTGGGAGAATCAAATACTCTTCAAGGTTTGCATGTTCCACAGTCATCCAGAGTTAAATTCCTCAGCAAAAAGGTAAAGTACTTTCCACTTTAGTTCTTCCAGACCATGTTTTATTTTTTTATAAACAGAACTATGGTTATTTCCTGTGGCTTTTATTTGAAATACGATGTATTTCTTGTGAAGCTAGTAAAGTAAATAATTACCTATCTATTATTTTCTTTTCCTGAGTTCCAAATTTCTTGTTCTTTTTCATGCCATACGTATTTGAAACTCTATTTGCTTTTGCATTGTCTTCTGAAAAATAGCTGAAAGCCTTTAACCTCATACAAGCATTTCATTTCAGCCCTACCACAGCTTGGTAGTGAGTAAAAATTTCCTGATAATTGTTCAGTAACTTCCATCATGTGAATTTGACACTTGCAAAGTAGTTGAAAGGAGTTGAAACATTCATATATAAATATATATATATATATATATATATATAAAAGAAGTTGAATTAAAAGCAACATTTGATTCCTACTTGTACCCTGGTTGGCAAGCTCACAATCTAAAGAAGTGTCCTGGTTTTAGCTGGGACAGAGTTAGCTCTTCTTTTTAGCAGCTAGAAGAGCTCCGTGTTTTGGTTTTACTCAGAGGCTCGCTCTGAGAAGAATGTTGATAGCAAGCTGATGTTTGTGGTTGGACGTGAGACTCCAAGGACTTTTCAGTATGCCGGAGTGCAGAAGCACGGCGGGATAAGGGGGGAGCATAGCCAGGACAAGGGGGCCACGATTCCCCTTGTGGTTTGTGGTGGAACTTAAAATTGAGGGCCAAACTGGCCAATTAGTATCCCATATCATGCAGCGTCATGCTCAGTATAAAAGTGAGGGTCAGCCGGACAGAAGGGCTTTTGCGCTTTGGCTCTTTCACCGCTTTTACTCTTCTGCGCTTGCTGCGCTTTTGCTCTATTGCCTTTTTTTTCCCTCTCTCTTCCAGTACTCCCACTCTCAGAGTACTCTCTCTCTCTCTCTGCCTCTCTATTTTGGGGCCTGGTGTTCATCTGGGATTGCAGCTTCAGGACGAGATGGGCTGTGGATAAGAGGGGGTGGTGAGCATCTACACTGTGTATTACTTATCTGTATTAAATTGTTCTTATCTCAACCCACGGGTTTCCCGTTTCTCCTTTAATTCTCTCCCTCATTCCTGGGGGCGGGGGAGGGTGAGTGACCGGCTGTGTGGGGTTCGGTTGCTGGAGCGGCCTAACCCAGGACAAGAAGTTACAGAACAAACCACTATTTTACCTCAGAAGTTGCCATTCAAAGTCAATTGGCAAGAAATTTAGAAGTTTAGGTTTACAGGGCTGCTATTTTGTTTATGGTAATGTAAATGGATCTGTTCAAAGATTCTTCTTTTGAGACTTGAAATTCATTAAAAGGCTTTTTTGACTGGAGCCTTAGATGTATCCAGATATAATTGCTGAAATGCAAGAGCAAAAAGCCAAGATTTATTTGCATTGCTAAATCCCTCATTTTCAATTAAATAAATGGCTTAAACTATTTCTATGCCTTCAGTAAAGTTATCACCTAATTATAAAGAGAAGACTGTTTAAAAAGAGTCACCTAAAACTGCAGTTGAAAGAGTGGTGACAAATCAATCGGAATTAGTAGACTAACACAAAATAAACAATGGATTTTCTCCAAGGTGACTTGCATAGCAAAGAGATCCTTACTAAGTGTTCCTGACAAAAGGTCTTTCTCTTGTTGGCAACTGTGCTAGTGCATAAGCTTCTGCAATAATACTTTTGGTTAAATGAATATATATTTAAAACTGTTGCACCTACATAAAATAGAATTCCCCTTTCTTTAGTGAATTTTCTGTTTCAAGATTTTTTTTTTTTCCCATGATCAACATTGTTATCATGAATAGGCACTAAAACCTGATAATGCCTCAGGTAATACTCTCTTTAAACTTTTAAATGAGGAAACTAAAATCATGGAAAAAACCTCAATCATCCCCTACCATTTTTGCAAGAATACAAAACAATGTACAAAGTAATTAAAATATGAAATATATTGGTTTTGAAACCTCTAATCTGAAGTTTAGTATAAACATTCACAGTGAACTCAGAACTTGCTAAACCCCCACCCTCCTGCCTACTAAAACTACGTTTTGAACCATAATGTAAAATTTCAATGTTTTTACATCTCTGCTGGCTTACATTTTCACACTGTGAAGATGCCTTACCTTGTTCTTCAAAAGAGAAAATAGTTTTCAAGGGCATAACAGCTAGCTGTAGAAGGAGGAGAATTTCCGGACTCTGTAGAGAGGTTCCATATACCCCTCTGATTGTGTGATCTTATTTCAAGGGTTTGGGAAAAAAATATTGAGCGAATGTGACATTTCGTTTCTGCCAAAAGGATTCTAGTTTGCATATATCAAAACTACTTCATGACAAGAATCACAGTACTGAAAGAGGATAAAAATTATGCAATTTTGTAAAAAAAAACCCCATGTTTTTCTGATCAAATTGAAAAGCTGATGGAAATGTAAACATACCACAGAGTATATGGAGTGGTATTAGGTGCTGATGTCCCTGTTTCCTATCTATGATGACTTGCATAGTTTGCAGATGTGAAAGAGGACAAAATTAATTTGTATATTGACTTCAGTGTTGAACATATAAGAGAAAGATGATTGATAACATTGACAAGTATAGCAAATGTTTTTAACTCAGAAGATGCCAGTTCTTCTGGGATCTCAATAAGAAAGATTTCATCACTCAAAGCTGCCTATCAAATTTGTTGAGCAAAAGAGGACAATTATAGATAACATGATAGCAATCAAGGAGAGGCTTATCCAGTGCTGCAAAAAACTGTGTGGTTCCACACATCAGAAGGGATGAAAGGTTGTTTTTACCTTTTCGATGATTTAATCCTTTACACAATAAATTGGTTAACCAACTTTGAGTGTCTATGCCTTTATTATGGAGATTCCAAAAGAACCAACACCTCCTCATTGAAAAAACAAGAGGAATAGTCAGTAAGAGGTCAGGGAGAAATGTTCTTTTGGAAAAACAATAGCAGAGTAAAGCCTGAGTGAGTGCCTGGTTGGTCTTGCACACAAATGTGGGAATGAGTAGTACAGAGATTTCCCTGGATATCTCTCCCAGTAATCTGGGAAAAATAGAAGGAACTCTCATCTTTTCAGACCCCCACTGACATTTTAAAGTGTTCAGAAAAGCAGACCGTAGATGTGGGGAAAAAAACAGCAGTAGGATTAGCAAAGTGTATAGTTAACTGGCCTCTGGAAGTTACGGGACACTTTAACGTGTCAATGTAAAGACAGTTGTGAACAGTAGACAAAAAAGTGCATAGAGGTGCTGGAGAGGAAAATTCAGTCTATGGATAGGGCGAGTAAGGACCACTTGACCCTGGGTTTGAAACATTCTGCTCCCAGATGATTATTAGGATGAAGATATTTGGAACACTTCTAAAGAGGATTAAACCAAAGGATCTGAGGACGAGAACAAGAAATCTCCCTCTGACCCACCTTTGGTGATAAGTAAGCCAAAGGAGTCCTTTAGACACCCCTCAGTGTATGATCTCTCTGTGTGATTACATACAGATAGAGCTCCAAAATTCGGGTAATTTTTATAGACAAAACTCAGGTGAGTGTCTGGGGAAGCGGTTGCTATGCATCCCGGATCCTGGGGACAGGGTGGGTGGGAGGATAGCGTGCATTTAAGTCCTCAAGAGTTACTATAGTTAGGCACACTATTAGAAAATCTTATGATTGTACAACAGTTGGAAGGAGGCTCAGGAGAGTGTTACTCATTCCTTCTGGGACTGGCTCCATTAAACTGGCCGAGCATAGTACCTTTCTCCTTTTGATTGGCATGATAAATCAGTTGCATGGAAGCATGTGGAGGAGGCTGGGCATACATGTGGGACCTGGCCGTGAAGTAGACAACATATTCCCACGGCTTTGTGAGACTGAATATTAAATTCTTCACCTCTGATATGCAGTCCCATTTGTTCGCAGGCATTCTCTTCATATTACAGGGCACAGTTTTGTCTTATTGGGAACTGCCCAGGGAAAGCCTGTTGCAGATGCCATCCTCCCATGGGGACAATTGGATAAATACTAATCCAAAAATAAATGTCTCACAACACACATTAGAGATGCACAGAAACCTTAAAGGAAAGTGACTCATAGGAAAAGGTTCTTAGCACTCTTCCAGGCAGGTACACCTAAGAAGGAAGCTGATGGAAAGTCAATCCTCTACCTTTGTGACCTATATAAGTAGTTGGAAAGGAAGCTGTCAAAAGATGTGTAGTATTGATCGAATAACACCTTTGACTTCCCTTGCTAGTCAGGGGGAGGAAGCGAAAGAAACCACCCATTCTAACATCTCTCTGGATCTAATCTCCATTGTACTTTGAAAACAATAGTCAAACCAACATCAGGACTGATTAGGCAATGAAAACCTCTAGGTGTGCCAGGTTGTTGGATTGGGACAAGAGGATCATTGACCATAAATCCAACTAGATATCTATTAGAATGGGAAAAAAAACAAAAACAAAAACAAAAACACAACAACAACCAAAAAAACCACCAACCTGGCATTCACAGGGATCCTTCCCATTATCTACACAGTCACTTTATAGCTATACAGTCATTTAGTGGTTCTGAAGAGCTATCCCATGAAGACTACCTCATCCTACAACTGGGAATATATCCAACATTTATTGCCCAAGCAGGCGCAACTCAAGTTCTCTGATAAATGATAGAGAATAACATTTTGATGGGTAAAACCTTCTTTACTCCAGGTGTAAAATATTCTTTAGGAATTCAGGCTATTTTGGTGGGTTAAGTACTTTATTGCACCAGTTGTTTTACTGCCACCTCCAAAGCCAGTAGCCTCAAAACAGCATCAGTTACCCAGGGAGGCATGCTGAAATCACTCAGATAGTTAAACAATTGTTGGAGTCGGGTAATATCTGGCATACTGCTCTCCCTTTAATAGTCCTATTTGGCCCATAAAGAAGCCAGATGGTTCCCGGTGCATGATGGTAGATTACCAGCTAATAAATAAAGCAGCCTCTCCCATGGCTGCAATTGTCCTGAACGTAGTGACACTATTTGAATGAGTCTAGATAGGAGCTGGAACATGGCATGCTGTGACTGATATGGTTCATGCTTTCTTTAATATATCCATTACTGCAGAATCCCAAGAACAATTTACCTTTTCTTGAGGACTAAAATATACTTTCACTGTCTTGCCTCAGGAGTATTTGCATAGCTTGACTATCTGCCACGGGCTAGTGGCACAACATCTGGAGGACAATAACATCTCTCTAGCTTGTAAATTTTTTCCATTACATGGATGTTACTATCATTACTGGGCTCACTGAGAAGGAAGTGCAAGAAACTCTTAGGAATATTGTAGACATCATGCAAAAAAATAGACGAAAGATCAATTTAAAAAAGACACAAGGGCCCACTACAGAAAGTATGGCAGAGACTCTGTCACATGACGCCTGAAGTGGCCAAACAAACTATCTTGCATCTAACTGAACCTCCAAAATAAAATCAAGGTCTAGATCTTTGTTGGAATTTTGGATTATTTGAAACAATTTCTCCCCCATCTCACACAGATCTTGTAGCTGTTGTATCATATAAGCAGGAAAAAGTCCCACTTTGAATTGGGGAGAAAGTTAAAGAGCAACTTTTGTACAAGCTAGACAGGCTTGTGGCTTTAGGGCTCAGATTGGCCCATAAAGCTTTTAATACGTAAGCTCTAATATCTGATAATACTAGGCTTATTGGAGCCTTTGGCAGTGAGGGAAGGCAGATTCCTCTTGGGTTCTAGTCTCAACACCTCTCTACGTCAACTCAAAATTAAATCCCTTTTGAAATGCTACTTTTAGCTGCGTATTGGACACTGATAGAAGCTGAATGGATGACACGAGCTGAAGGCATTACTCTTATTGTCAGATTGCCTGTCCTGCAACGGTCCTGAAAACAGTGTTGATAACACATGGATACTTCAGTTATTGCCGAGCAGTGCTTGCACAGAGTCAAGGCCTTTTCTGCTCCTCATACTGCCCCACCAGTGAGTAGGCTGAGGGTGCAAAAAAAGTTACAAGGAGATACAGCCGGGACAGCGGATCCCAACTGACCAACGGCATATTCCATACTATACAATGTCATGCTCAGCAATAAAACTGAGGGGAAGGTTGACTGGGTGGCTGCTGCTCAGGAATTCGATTGGCATCAGTCAGTTGATGGTAAGCAATTTTTTTAATTTGCATCACTTTTCTTTCTTGGATTGTCTTTCTCTCTCTTTGTTTTTTTTTCCTTTTCATTATAGTAGTAGTAGTAGCAGTAATAGTAGTAGTAGAAGTATATTTTATTTCAGTTATTAAACTGTTCTTGTCTTAACCCATGAGTTTTCTCACTTTTACCCTTCCAGTTCTCTTCCCCCCATCCTACTGATAGGGAGTGAGCGAGTGGCTGTGGTGCTTAGTTAAGGGCTGGGGTTAAACCAGGTCAGAGAGGACATAGCCATGTCAGCTGAGTGATGGCATTTTGGGGAGAACACTGAGAACACATTTTGCACACTGTGCAAAAATTATGCATAGGAAGTGAGGAGTGAAGAAAAAAACATGGAAGAAACAACCCTGCAAATACCAAGGTAAGAGAAGAAGGAGTGGGAGGGGGTGTTCCAGGAAACAGATCAGGGATTCCCTTGCAGCCCCTGGAAGAGACCACAGTGGAGCAGATATCCACAATGCAGCCTGTGGAAAGGACCATGCCAGAGCAGGAAGATATTCCCAGAAGGAATGGTGGACCATGGAGGACCCCACTCAGGAGCAGTTTTTTCCTGAAGGACTGCAACGCACGGAAAGGTACCACACTGGAACAGGGGAAAAGCATGAGGAGGAAAGAGCAGCAAAGAGGTGCTATTATGGACTGACTGCAACTCACCATTTGCCATTCTCCCCTGTACCTGTCAGGGTAAGGTGGAGGTAGATAAGTGGGAAACGAAGGAGTGAAAAGACTTGGGAAAAGGCAAGGGTGGGGGGAAGGTGTTCTAGGTTTTGTCTTCGTTTCTCAGTACCCAAATCTATTTTAATTAGTAATAAATTAAATGAACCTTCCCCAAGTTGACTGTATTGCCTGTGACAGTAATTGGTAAGTGATCTTCCTGTCTTTATATCGACCCAAGAGCTTTTTCATCTGATTTTCTTCCCCTGTTCTACTGAGGAGGTGAGTGAGAGATTGACTGAATGGGCAGATGAAACTTCTAAAGTCAACATGTCACAAATGCATATTCAGTCATGACTATATGCATGATGCCTTGTCTTCTACACCTGAAATATTATATGTGCCCATTTGGCAACTATAGCTTTTCGAAGGTAAGGTTATTGCAATGCATTGTCCAAAGGACTGTTCAAAGCTACATCCACATTGTAAACATGACTCCTATCAGTGACTGATGAATTTGTATTGTGAGCAAGACCCTGCAAGAGTACTAGTGAACTTACAGCTGGTGAATTTCACCATGGATAGGAACTCTGCTTAGTGTACCATGATCCATGAGGAAGTCTTCACTGGCAAGAGCTCCAGCTGCACAGCCCAAGTCACAAAAGGCAAAGACAGGGACTGGGAGAATGAAGAACCGCTCACTGTAGGAAAAAATCAGGTTCGAGACCGTCTAAAGAACCTGAAGATGGACAAGTCCATGGGACCTGATGAGGTGCATCTGCGGGTCCTGAGGGAACTGGCAGATGAAGTTGCTAAGCCACTATCCATCGTATTTCAGAAGTTGTGGTAGTCTGGTTAAGTTCCCACTGACTGGAAAAGGGGAAACATAGCCTTCACTTTTAAAAAGGGAAAAAAAGAAGACCCAGGAAAGTACGGACCAGTCAGCCTCACCTCTGTGCCCGGCAAGATCATGGAGCAGATTCTCTTGACGACTATGCTAAGGCACATAGAAAATAAGGAGGTGGTTGGTGACAGCCACCATGTCTTCACTAAGAGCAAATCTTGCCTGACTAATTTGGTGGCCTTCTATGATGAGGTCACAGCATTGATGGATAGGGGAAGAGCAACTGGACTTATCCAAAGCATTTGATACTGTCCCACACGACATCCTTGTCTCTAAACTGGAAAGATATGGTTTTGATGGATGGACCACTCGGTGGATAAGGAATTGGCTGGATGGTCACACTCATAGATTTCATAGATTTCATAGATTTCATAGATTTCATAGATTTCTAGGTTGGAAAAGACCTTAGAGATCATCGAGTCCAACCATCCCTAATCCCCCATTAAACCATATCCCTAAGTAGTTCATCCACCCTATTCTTAAACACATTCAGGGATGGGGACTCAACCACCTCCCTGGGCAGCCTATTCCAGTGGCTGACAACCCCTTCAGAGAAGAAATACTTTCTAACATCCAACCTGTACCTCCCCTGACTAAGCTTATACCCATTTCTTCTTGTTCTATCACCCAACACTATTGTAAAGAGCCCTTCCCCCACCTCCCCACCATCCCTTCTCAAGTATTTGTAGGCCATAATCAGGTCTCCCCTCAGCCTCCTCTTCTCCAGGCTAAACAGCCCCAACTCCCTCAGCCGCTCCTCATAAGTTTTATTTTCCAGCCCCTTGACCAGTTTAGTAACCCTTCTTTGGACCCACTCCAGGAGCTCAATATCTCTCTTAAAGCGAGGGGCCCAAAACTGGACACAATATTCTAGGTGTGGCCTCACCAGTGCTGAGTACAGGGGCAGGATCACTTCCCTATTCCTGCTGGTTACACTATTCTTGATACACGCCAGTATCCCATTGGCCTTTTTGGCCACCCGGGCACACTGCTGGCTCATACCAAGCCGGTAGTCAACCAACACCCCCAGGTCCTTCTCCGCCAGGTAGCTCTCCAGCCAATCTTCCCCAAGCCTATAGCGATGCTTGGGGTTTTTATATCCCAAGTGAAGGACTCTGCACTTGGCCTTATTAAAGCTCATGCCATTGGCCTCAGCCCAACGATTCAGTCTGTTCAAATCCCTCTGAAGGGCCTCCCTACCTTCGTGCAGATCAACACAGCCTCCCAGCTTGGTGTCGTCCGCAAATTTACTGAGGGTACATTCAATCCTCCCATCCAGGTCATTGATAAAGATGTTAAACAGAATCGGACCCAGCACTGAGCCCTGGGAACCCCACTGGTGACTGGCCTCCAGCTGGATTTAGCCCCATTTACCACCACTCTTTGGGCCCGGCCATCCAGCCAGTTTTTAACCCAAAGAAGGGTGTGCCTATCCAGGCCAGCAGTTATCAGTTTCTCAACCAGAACACTGTGAGAAACTGTATCACAGGCTTTACAGAGGTCAAGGAAAACTACATCCACAGCCCTTCCCTCGTCAACCAGGCGAGTCACCCCATCATAGAAGGTGATCAGGTTTGATTGGCAAGACCTGCCTTTCATAAACCCATGTTGACTGGGCCTGATCACCCGGTTAACCTGTATGTGCTCATTAATAGCACTCAAGATAACCTGTTCCATGACTTTGCCCGTCACCGAGGTCAGACTGACAGGCCTGTAGTTCCCCGGATCCTCCTTCTGCCCTTTTTTGTAAATGGGGTAACGTCCGCCAGCCTCCAGTCCAGCGGAACTTCCCCAGTGAGCCAAGACTGCCCAAAGATAATGGACAGGGGTTTGGCAATGACATCTGCCAGCTCTCTCAGGGCTCTCGGGTGGATACCATCGGGCCCCATAGACTTGTGGGCATCCAGCTGGCCAAGCAAATCCTTGACCCGTTCTTCTTGGATCACAGGAACTTCGATTTGCTCTCCCTCTCTGCTCTCAGACACCATATGCCAGCTCACCTGGGAACTACTAACCTTATTAGTAAAGACAGAGGCAAAGAAGGCATTAAGGACTTCAGCCTTGTCCTCATCACTAGTGACTAACGTACCCCCTGTGTCCAGTAGGGGCTGGAGGTAATCTTTAGCCCTCCTTTTGTTGTTAATGTATTAACTCAAAGAGTTGTGGTCAACGGTTCAATGTCCAAGTGGAGGCCAGTGACGAGTGGTGTTCCTCAGAGGTTAGTACTGGGACCAGTGCTATTTAACATCTTTGTTGGAGACATGGACAGTGGGATCGAGTGCACCCTCAGCAAGTTTGCAGATGACACCAAGTTGTGTGGTGTTGCGGACACGCTGGAGGGAAGGGATGCCATCCAGAGGGACCTTGACAGGCTGGAGAGGTGGACCTACTAGAACCTCATGAAGTTCAACAAGGCCAAGTGCAAGGTCCTGCATGTGGGTCGGGGCAATCCCAAGCACAAGTACAGGCTGGGTGGAGAATGGTTTGAGAGCAGCCCTGAGGAAAAGGACTTGGGAGTACTGGTGGATGAGAAGCTCAACGTGAGCCGGCAATGTGCACTGGCAGACCAGAAAGCCAACCGTATCCTGGGCTGCATCCAAAGAAGCGTGGCCAGCAGGTCAAGGGAGGTGATTCTGCTGCATTAATCTCATGAGTCCCCAACACAAGAAGGACATGGAGCTGCTGCAGCGGGTCCAGAGGAGGGTCACAAAGATGATCTGAGGGCTGGAACACCTCTGCTATGAAGACAGGCTGAGAGAGTTGGGGCTGTTCAGCCTGGAGAAAAGAAGGCTCCGGGGTGATCTTATTGCAACCTTCCAGTACTTAAAGGGGGCCTACAGGAAAGCTGGAGAGGGACTTTTTACAAGGGCATGTAGTGATAGGACAAGGGGCAATGGATTTAAACTGAATGAGGGGAGATTTAGATTAGATATAAGGAAGAAATTTTTCACTCAGAGGGTGGTGAGGCAGTGGAACAGGTTGCCCAGAGAAGTTGTAGATGCCCCATCCCTGGAAGTGTTCAAGGCTAGATTGGATGAGGCTTTGGGCAACCTGGTGTAGTGAAGGGTTTTCCTGCCCATGGCAGGGGGCTTGGAACTAGATGATCTTTGAGGTCCCTTCCAACCCTAACCATGCTATGATTCTATGAAGGGCTTGTCTGATGCTGTAAAAACCAGGATTCCCAGCATAGAGAGGAACATATAATTATTTTAAGCTTTTCCATGATTTCCATCCTTTACTCAATAAATTAGCTAATCAGCTTTGAGTGTCAGTGCCAAACAGCTGTACTTTTCTATAATGCTGGAAGTGTACATGACATGTATTAATACAGCCTTAAAACTAAGAAAATTTAAGATCCTGAAAAGTCCTAGCCATTGGATTACTCTTCTATGGACTGCCTGGTGGCATGGAGACAGCATTGAAACTTATGCTTAATGTTGAAGTTGACTATGATAATTTGTCATATCATTTTTGACATCGTAAGAACAGTGTCTTCTTCTCTATTTCATCATAAATTCATAGCGTGTAATGTTGGTTAATGAAAAAGTTTGGGATATTTTTGTTAAATAAACGCTTCATAGACAAACATAATTTTTATGTCATGCCATCAGTATTTTATTTTTTTTGTTTGTTTGTTACAATTCTTTCTTCTATCTCCATATATTAATAAAAGCTCAGGTTTTTTTTTCCTTCATGCATGGAATCTGATATCTGAAAAGGAAACTGAACTCATAATTGAACTGAATTCATAATTGATTTTTCATGATGAATGGAGAATTTGTTGACTTACTGTCTAGAAGGAAGCTTGAGAATTTCTCAGATGAGCTCTCTGTTCTTCAGGTTAATGTGGGAGAATTGAAATGTTCTTTCTAGTTAGTGAATGGATGGATTGCCTGGAGACGTACTGCAGGCTACAGCAGTAAGAGGAGGGTTTTCATCCTTTATGCATTATTTATGACCATTTTTTTGCTGGTAACACTGCAGTCTGCCGTTACCAGAGCTACTGATTTAGATAACCTGAAATGCCTAGAGCTTTATGTCAGTGCCTTGAGGTGAGATGGCCTCTGAAAGAAGAGAAAGTGAGTGAAAATGCAAGACATTTTGAAAGCAGAAAACCAAGGATATCATTATGAAACAATGAATTAAACATATTGAGATGAATATTAAATTATATAATCACGAACTTTTAAGAAATATTTTTCTTACAATATTGCTTTCTTACCAAAGATGTTCTTGTAAATAACTTTACAATCTTTTTTTCCGCAAAACCAGAATAAGAAATGCAGCAAAACTTTTGAAATTTATCTTGTCCTATATGCTGTTTCTTCTCATGGTTCCGTATTTCAAAACAGTTTCTAAGTTTTATATTATTATATAAATACATTATGAATTCTATTTTGTTATACCAAATGTCTGTTTTCATATAATCTTATAACCTGGCATCACATAGTTAAGAAAAATGAAAGCAACACTTTTAAAATTGTTTCAAACTGGTACTTAGATTTTTACTAAAAGGAGTTTGGCTGAAAAATATCTTAATAACAGATAAGATAGGGTGTTCTGTGTTCTATTTGAAAAAGGACATCAGAGCTTCTTCATGCTTCAGTTTGACATTAATTTGTATTATTTTCAATATAGATTTGAGCTGTAACATTTCAGGTTAAATTCCAGAAAAATCTGATTCATGCATTATAGATTGGATTTTCATAATTCATTTAAAAACCTGGTGCCTCAAAATCTGTCTCAGCTGCCTTTCAGACATATAGTCAGAACAATTTTCAGCATTGCATATAATAGTAAGAATTGTGCCTGAATTAATGAGTAATAGGTGTTTTGAGTTGTTTCACTTCTATAAAAACCCCTGTGAAGTCTACTGCATTTGTCCCATTATCTCCCTACTGGAAGAAATCAAAAATCCTTTGATGCTGCTCATTCTTAGTTGGTGTAAACAATATGGCATGCTTGATTTTTATGCAGAAAGATTTCGGATTTCTTGAAACTGAGTTGAATTGTTATCAATTTTCATATCTGATTTCTTTACACGTAATGCACAATTTTTCTCTTTAATCTGGAGTTCTGTTTTAAAAATGACTGTGAGATTTTAGAGCAAAACCTTGTCAGAGAATTTAAGTTCACTTTTACGTATTTTTGTGCTGCTCAGTCATGTTTGTTGAGACGTCCTGTTATACAGGAATAATTCCTCAACTACTTCCTGTTTTGTTTTCCAGTTTTTATAATGCAGAACTCTTACAGGCTTCTCTTACCTCATTACCACTCTCATTTTTTCATGCCATATATTCAAATATAATAAAAAGTACCACAATCACATTTTATTTTTCTCTCTACTGGGACTTTGTTGATAATTAGGGTATGAATGAAGAAATTATATTTGCTAGTATATAGAGAATTTGAAAGTTAATGCAACAAATACTGCTGAGGAAAAAAGAAAATAGTTGATTTCCTTATTTGCAAACAGATCAAGGGTGTGTTGTGTTCTTTCTTTTCTTTTTCTTTGAAATGCTCACTATAGAAAAAAAAATGATTTTACAACTCCTTGGACCTTTGATAAATGTGGCCCGTGTATGTAAATAACACTGATAAATATACGAAATGATTAAAATAATAAATGTGAGACAAATATTCTGATAAATTGAAAGATGTTGCTTGTATAATGAAAAATTACAGCTTAGCCTATAAATAAAAAGTCTGCTTGTCTCAGCAGTTTTCTTTTTGGAAACAGTCCTTTATGATGGTGACACACTGCATAAATCTTACATATTTTAGCACATTTTAGTATTGAGTTATTTTCTGAAGGAATACTGGTTTGTCTAGGTCATTGTGAAAGTGGATTAGCTGAACATTTCTGGGAATTCCATGATTTTTCCACTTCAGGAGCTTATCTGTGTACTGCAAAGTATTTCTGGTACTATTGGTGCCTTATCACTTAAAATTGCTAGTTTTATAAGAAATGATGTAAAAACTAAATTATGGAAAAAAATCAGAAAGCAGCTATTTAAGGTTTTTAAGTTAGCACAAGTCACAGTTTATACTTGTGTATCTTAGAAGAAGCAGAGTAAGGACTGTTTCAACACAGATGACATTAAAACTTTTATGAACTCATTGTCATACCAGGTTAGAAAATTGCATTCTCAGATTTTAATTTCAGACTATTGCTTAACATTTCAGATATTTGACATAAATTTTTTTGATACTTGCAGGTTGAATACAAGATACTAGTCAAAATGATACTAAATTCTTATTTTGACTAGTCCTTCTGAGATGAGACCAGGCAAAGATATTAAGAAGAAACTTTCTTATAAAGCATTTTACCATTCATTCTGTGCTTCCCCTTCAAATATCAAACTTCAATCACATTTTATTTTGCAAAGATACAAACCCAGAAGAACCCCACAAAAAAAACACAACCTCTATTCCATTCCTGTAAATAGAAGAGAGATAGTCATCTGCTTTAATGGTATGTCACATTCTGGCTTCTTTTCCATACTATCAAAATTAACATACTTGCATTTAGCTTGTGAGTGCACTGGCCACAAGACAGAGAGGTATGGGAAGGTTCTATAAATGATTACTTAGTTTACATGGTCTGAGCTAGTTCTTCCTCCATTCCAGATTTCACCTCAGTTAAAAAGTTGGCTATGTCATATCTGTGTTTACTATTTGGAACTTGCTACAAAATTCCTTCTCAGGGCGATTCTAGAATCTAAATCTATCTCTATATGAACAAATTAATCTACAGAACATTATCTATCTGAAGGCCAAGTGGCATGCTACAACCTGTGTATAGATTCCAAAATTACACCACTGCCTCCAATAAAACAGCCTAATCAGGAAACAGCCTGATTGGAAGCAGTTCCTGGCAGACGATGTCCCCAGATCAATGTCTTAAGCAGTACCGGAATGATCCTGCTGGATACATATATATTAGTTCAGTAATTAAGGCCAGGCTCAGGTTTAAGCACTAGCACATGACTGTTTCTTTTATCATTTTGAATTTTGACTGAGGTGAACTATTGCTTTTCCCACAATACCCCATTATTAACTTACTTCATCTCTTTCAAAGAATTTTAGTACAACTTTCACTGATTTTTTCAGTTTTCAGAATTCTGTAAGGGTATTTGACAACATCATACTTTGTCTTTTTGTACATTTGCATCCACACACACTGTTCTCCTTCTGGGTTCCTCATGATACAGTTTAATCTATAATTTGACAGTACTGTTTGGTTGTTTTTATGTTTTCCACTTGTGTATGACTTGCAACAATGGGGAAAAATCATAAGAAAGGAGAAACAAGAATGACTAGAAGGAATAAGTGTATTCTGACAGGAATCTCGTGAAGTTTATCAGGGAGAAGTGCAAAGTCCTGCATCTAGAGAAGGACAACCCCATGCACCAGTATATCATAGAGTCATAGAATCATAGAATGGCATAGGCTGCAAGGGACCTCAGTGATCATCTAATCCAACCTCCCTGTCATGGGCAGGGACGCCTCTTGACTAGATCAGGCTACTCAAGGCTCCGTCCAACCTGGCCTTGAACACCTCCAGAAAGGAGACATCCACAACTTCTCTGGGCAATTTATTCCAAAGTCTTACCACCCTCGTACTGAAGAATTTCTTCCTAAAATCTAATCTAAATCTGTTCTCCTTCAACTTAAACCCATTTCCCCTTGTCCTATCAGTGGACACTCTTGTAAAAAGTCCCTCCCCAGCCTTCCTGTAAGTTCCTTTCAGGTATTGGAATGCAGCTATTAGGTCCCCTCGAAGTCTTCTCTTTTCAAGGCTGAACAATCCCAGCTCCCGCAACCTGTCCTCGTAGCAGAGGTGCTCCAGCCCCTGGATCATCTTTGTCGTCCTCCTCCATGTCCTCAGCAACCAGGTCACCTGTATTTTTCTGGAGGGGCCCCACATTCTCTCTCGTTTTTCTTTTTTCTCTCACATACCTATAAAATCCTTTTCTGTTTTTTCTAATATCGCTGGCCGGATTTGACTCTGTCAGGGCCTTAGCTTTTCTAACCTGGTCTCTGAGTACACAAGCAACTTCCTTGTACTCATCCCGGGTTATCAGTCCCTGCTTCCACGCTTTGTGTAATCCCCTTTTGTATTTGATTTTAGCCAGGAGTTCTTTGTTTGTCCATATAGGTCTCCTGGTGGTTTTGCCTGATTTCTTCCTTTTAGGGATGCAATGCCTTTGAACATGGAGGAGATGATCCTTGAAAGTCAACCAGCAATCTTGGGCTCCCAGTCCTTCCAGGGCTTTATTCCATGGCACACTACCAAGGAGGTTCCTGAAGCAGCGAAAGTCAGCTCTTCTGAAATCGAAGGTTTCAAGCTTGCTGAGCTTCCCCCTCTTAGCTGCCCTTAGGATCTCAAACTCCACCATCTCATGGTCACTGCAGCCAGTGACCCACTAGGATACCCACTAGTTCAACATTACCTACCAGCCCTTCCTTATTGACAAAAACGAGGTCTAACATGACACCTCTCCTTGTTGGTTCCTCTATCACTTGGATAAGGAAGTTATCATTAATGCATCCAGGAATCCCCTGGATTTCTTTTTCCCCACCGTGTTGTTTTTCCAATTGATATCAGGGTGGTTAAAATCCCCCATGATGACCAGGGCTTGTGAACGAGCAGCAACTCCTATCTGCCTATGTAGGGCCTCATCCACTTGGTCCTCCTGATTGGGTGGTCTGTAGCACACTCCCACTGTAAAGTCTCCTACTCTTCCTTTCACCCTGGCCGACAGGCACTCGGTTCTTTCGTCATCACTTGCCAGGTGGAGCTCCATGCATTCTAGCCTTTCATTGACATAGAGGACAACACCCCTTCCTCGTCTCCCCTGCCTGTCCTTCCTGAACAGTTTATACCCCTCTAGTTCAACACACCAATCGCAGGAGTCATTCCACCATGTCTCTGTGATGCCAATCAGGTCATAGTGCTTCAGGCTCACAAGCATCTCCAGCTCCTCTTGTTTACTGTCCAAGCTGCGGGCATTCAGAGACATTTGAGTTGGGTCCCTGATGAGGTACCTGGAGCCCCCTGATGATGCTCAGATGTTTCCACAGTAACCAACCCCTCAGCAACCCCTGTACTCTGTCTGCAACCTGACAGGACACCTTGATCCCTTGCTAATTCACAAGACTGCGCGATCTTGCTAGTGCATTCCTCCCCCACAAACACTGGCATACTGCATTCCAGCTCCCTTCCAGTGATCCTGATTTCACCCCCACCCCCTTTCATACCTAGTTTAAAGCTCTGGCTATGAGCCTTGCCAACTCCCTTCCCAAAACTCTTCTCCCTCTGTGGGACAGGCTATTACCATGCCTTTCTAACAGACCTGGCCTCTTGCAGATCCAGCCGCTGTCAAAAAACCCAAACCCCTGCTGGACACACCAGGCTCGGAGCCAGGTATTAAACTGTTGGTACTTCCTGCCTAATCCCTCATCATTGCCCACAGCTGGAGGGATAGAGGAGAACACAACCTGTGCTCCTGATCCCTTGACCAGGTGCCCCAAGGCTCTGAAGTCCTTCTTCATTGTCCTTGGAGTGGTTCTTCCTAATTCCTCACTGCCTACCTGAAACAACAAAAGGGGGTAATAGTCTGAGGGCCGTACTAGGGAAGGAAGTTTCTTCCTTACATCTTTAACTCTGACCCCTGGGAGGCAACAGACCTCCCTGTGCAGTGGGTCTGGTCTGCATATCGGGCCTTCTGTTCCCTTAAGCAGTGAGTCACCAATGACAATGACCCGTCTTTTATTCCTTACCGATGAGGTTTAAATGTCGACAGCAGTCTGACTAGGCTTTGGTGACACCTCCAAGCAGGGACAACCATCATCCTCACTGTTATCCAGTTCCCCTTGCAGAGCACTGTACCTGTTATGCAAGGACAGCTGGGGAGGTGGGGGAATTGCTAGGCAGTTACGCTTGCCACGCCGAGCAGGGACCTTGTGCCATTGCCTCCGTCCCCTAATTCCTCACATTCCCTGATCCCCTCTAACCTCTCCACTTCTTGTTTCAGCTCTGCCACAACCAGATTATGGAAGTTGTCAATTTCCCTCTCGCTTTCCCTAGTTTTTCTTAACCTACTCACCTCCTCCCTGAGCTCCAACGCTTCATCATGGAGCTGCGCCACCCGGTTTAGCAGGTCATCAACCTGCTCGCACCTCACACAGCCATCCTCAGGATTGCTCCCAGCTACCAGGGAAAAGCTATGACATTCCTCACAGCCTGTGACCTGAACACCAATATCCCTTCGAGTGGGTGCAGAAAGCACAATTCTCCTCCTCCGGGAAGCCACCATGACTTCCTGATAAGGTGAAGCACTTCAATCCTGTCCAACAAGCTGTAAGCAACAGCAGTTGCCCCCTCCTTAGGCAGGAACAATAGGCTTGCCTCCTGTTTACAGCCCAGTTTGCCGCTGGTGTGCTGTCTCCGTCCCGGCTCTCCCAGCAACCCGCCTGCACCGCCCCCAACACCGGCAGATCTGGTCCCAGCTAGAAAATGATTTGAAAAATCCCCAGAAAAGAGCTTTTCTTCGGCTTTTTTTTTTTTTTCTGCAGCAGTTCTCCCCAGCCTCTCTTAGCTGCTCTGATGTTGGGGGCCATCCAGCTGGAAAGCCGCTTGACAGAAAAAGACATGGTGGTTTTGGTGGACATGAAGTTGAACACGAGGCAGCAATATGCCCTCACCACAAAGAAGGCTAATGATATCCTTAGCTGCATTAGACAAAGTATTGCCAGCAGGTTAAGAGACCATTCATTCAGAACTGCTGAGGCCACACCTGGAGTATTGTGTCCGGTCTGGGCTCTTCAGCACAAAAGAGGCATGGACATACTAGAGAGAGTCCAGCAGAGGGCAAAAAGGATGATTAAGGGACTGAAACACTTCACATACGAGGAAAGGCTGAGAGGGTTGCGATTGTTAAGCCTAGAGAAGAGAAGGCTCAGGGGGTATCTTATGAATGTGCATAAATACCTGAAGAAAGAATGCAGAGAAGATGTGACCAGGCTCTTTTCAGTGGTTCCCAGTGACAGGACTAGAGGCAATGGGCACAAATTGAAACATGAGAGGTTCAATCTAAAACATGAGGAGATACTTTTTTACTGTAGAGATATTTGAAAGCCATCTGGGCATGGTCCTGGGCAACTGGCTTTAGGAGGCTCTACTTGATCTGGACCAGATGATCTCCAGAGGTCCCTTTCAACCTCAACCATAGTGTGATACAGTGAAAAAAACTAGTGTATAAAAGGACACAAAGGATAATTGTCATGGTTTGATGTGAGGGGGGAGGTCTGGGTGGCAGAAGCTGCCCATCAGACCAGACTCCCATCCCCCTCGGGGCTTGAGCCAATTGGCACCTCTGCGAATTGCCCTATTTACGTCAGGACAAAGGAACCGGACAAGGTGTGCCCTTTGCCCAGGAGCAAGGAGAAGGGAGGGGGGCACGGCCCCCGCTTCTGGTGCCTGGACGGGTGGTGGCCCAGGCCGGGCTGGTGCCCCCCCACTGAGGATGACGGCTGTGGAGCCGCTTGGGGAACTCGGGGAAAGCCCCGCTCCCGGGACGCTCACCGGGCCGAGTTCACCCAGAGAGGACTGAGATCTGAGAGAAACGGCCACACCGACAGTCGAGAAGAGATGCCAGAGCCTGAGTACGGTATGCATCTAGAGTCCGTGGGATGACCCCCGCCAATGGGGAGGTGTTTTGTTAAAGGAGATGCCTGAGCCTGAAACTATTGTGAATCATGGGCACAGACAGAGATGCATTTGCACATTTACGCGTCCTCATGGGAGGCACATTTACGCATTTGAAGTCTGTATGAAGACGCAGTTAAGGTCGATATGACAACCCACGCCAGTGCGCATTTAAAGTCTGTATGACGACCCATGCCAGAGCGAGTGGCTACAACTCCCTAAGAATCCGAGACTCTGGTAAAGCCCGCACTTGGGGCGGTAAGGATTGCTTCCTGTGGGTAGGACCTCACGCTTTTGCCGTGAGTAGGGGATCCACTGGAGCAAGGTACAAATGGTGTAAGGACTCCTTCTCCTTTAAGAGAAGTGGCAGTAACAACGTGGAATGAACTGACCTGCACTCCTCCATTCCCTGCCCCCTGTGCCGCTGGGGGGAGGAGGTAGAGCCAGGAAGAAAAGGCAAAGGAGGGGGAGTGGTGTTGTTTTTAAGATGTGGCCTTGTTTTCTTGTTGTCCTCTCAAGTGGCCGTTTTTGTGTGCTTTTCTCTTTGTGGGTAGCTGTTAATAAATAGTTTTGCTTTAAGGAACCTGAGCCTCTTTTGCCCGGGACCGTGGTTGGTGGGTGCTCCTCTGTTCCTGTCTCGACCCTCAGCTCTTTTATTATATGTCTCTTCTCTCCACTTTACTGGAGTGGGGGAGCTGCCTAGAGTTTAGTTGCCGGATTGTCCTAATCCACGACAATAATGAATATAAAGTATTTGTGAAACTACGAAAGAGTAAAATCCTAAATAGTCACTCAACTTTCCTATAAATTTCAGTTACCCAGAAAACCAACAGAAGAAGTAAATGCACTAATGTGAGAATCCAATATGGATATACTTCCAGGAAGAAAAAAGAGATCATACAGTTGTATCCTTCCAGCATTATGGTAGAAAATGAGTTTAAGTAAAAAAGGAAACCTTACATACACTGAAAGTTTTGAAAAAGAGAAGTGATTAGGAAACCAGTTGTGAACAAGGTTCAGAGTTTAACCCATTCACACAGGCTGTTGTGGTACAAGAGTAAAATTACTAATAGTAGACATACTTTCAGTACTAATTGCACCACACATTTCTTCCTGTAATAGCAAACTTTTTGGCACAGATCTGGGTAAAAGAGTATTCACTATTGAGTAGAGTTTTGAAAGCCAAAGGGTAGCTAGCATATGACTGCTTACCGGCAACCACAGTGATGTGAAGCTGAAGCAACTTCTCTGTTTTGAGAGAGAGATTATGCTTTGAATATTCAAGGCCTAATAAATATCTTGACTGATAAAGTCAGTAGGAGACTTGTTGTTAACTTCAACACTCATTAATACGAGCCATTGGTAAGGAGCAGGTTCATTAAGCTGCAACACCCACAAACACTAATCTAAATACAGGCTATCCTTTACTCCTAGTGCTAGATCGTTCTTCACCTCAAGAGATCCACTATACTCTTATAGAAATATTGAAGTCAGTAAGTACGTGTTACTATAAATAAACTGTTTGCAAGCTGGCCCTTATAAATAGTTAAAAGAAACAACTTGATTCATCAAAATCATGTTCTACGACATTTCAGACTATTATCCAGATCATAACTATAACTAAATTTCAGGCTTGAAAGAAAAACATGGGAACCAGAAAGGAAATAAAACCACACTTTAGTTGTTGCCATTTTAAACAAATATTTTATGTAAAAAAGGAGTTGTGTTAGAAAAGCAGGTAAACCATATGCAGCCCTGAACGTGAGGTACCAGATGTTGTACTACGGGATACTCAGACTTCACAACTATTTCAGAGATAGAAGAACCATTTGTTTAGCTTCAGGTCATTGCCTTTCAAGGTAATTTTTGAAAGAAGGCTGTAAAATCTAATCCTGATGAGATAGAAACAAATAGTCTCATTAGTGCTGATATGACACTATGGAAATAATTACTTGTATATTCAAAACTGATACTGGGCATACATATGGATCCATCAGCTTTGCAAAAAGTAATGTATATGTACATCTGTTAAACATAGGTTTATAATATTTTTCTAGATATAATAATTTGCATTGTAATATGGACATCTTATCTGCTTTTCACATTAGAACAATGAACAGTGATACTGATAACAAAAATAATAGTTGTTTAATCCTACAGTACTTTATAGTGTTTGTCCTATGGACTAGCAGAATATTTAATTCCCATATAATTTTGAATGATGCATACGCCTTTGTTTTTATCCTCCTAACTTCCTTGGGTCAAGGAGTCTCTCCATCTTGCATAATCAAACAGAACATAAATGCAGATGCAACAGAATATTGCTAAGACTGTTAAGAAAAATACTTTATGACTAAGCTACACACGTGTTATTTAATAGAATAAAGGAAAGTACGTACATAAAATTAGTCACTTAATACTGCATTGTTACATCAATTTAGAGTAACATAATTACAATGATGCATTGGAATTCATTATAATTACTCTTCCATGAAAACAAAGACTAGAAATGAGGAAAGATTTATTAGGTCAACTAGTAAGTTCCTTCACCAAATTATAGCGTAAGTATTTTCTCCAGTCTTGCTTTAACTGACTCAAGTGTTGCAACATTTCTCCACTTCTAGATAATTTATTCTGTTGATCAACAGACTTATAGAAAGTGGTTGTCTTGGAGGCTTTACCTTAATATTCACTTTTTTCACCCCTCATTTTTATCCCATTTTCTTAATTATGCCTCCAGGATCTACTTTCACAATGTATGCATTTTCTAAAAGCATATACTGTAAATATTTCTAGATAAATTCATATTCTTACCCCTCACTATGACCTCATTTCCCTTACTCCAGCCGAGTTTGTAATGTGTTTATTTAAGCTCAGGTATTCAAACAAACAAAAAAAAAGATGTCCAGAGAAAGGTCATACTGAGAGTAACGAGAGTAAAGTACTTGCTGAAATACCTTTTCATTTATAAAAATAAAGATCTAGCCAAATGGTCCAGACGTGCTGAATATTTTAGCTGTGAGTGTTGGTTGTATAAAAAATTTCACTCTTTTTTTCAGTAGATGGAAAATAATCTACATAGCTTGAGTTCTAGTGGTCAGTTCAAGTGCCTCAGTGTAGAATAGCTAGCATCATTTGAGATGACCTAGCTTATCTTGCTTTATCCGTCAGTCTTAACATGTCCAAGTCTCCTGTGAGTATGTCATATCTACTAGTCATTACGGACCAAGATACCGTAGGCTATCTCATGATATTATGTACCTATGCGTGTGATGACGAAACTGAGGTTAGTGACTGTAGACATCATTTCCAAATACTAAAATGAATTCAAGTTTAGAATACCAAATACTGTTGAAAGTCAGTGCTGCAGGTCTGTTTATATAGGTGTTCAAATAGAGGTAAACAAAATACCAATACTAACTTTTTAAAAAAAAGTCTTTACTATCATGACTTTTTATTATTTTTATTCAATAATGCTTCAGTCAGTGCTGTATTACATTTTTCCCATCACTACTAGAAAATATGTTCTGGGCTGGTAAATAATTGTCGGATTTCACATACGATATTCACCCTAGATTAGAAGGCAGATGAAATTTCAAAGGCACAGTAAAGATTTGGGAACTCTGCTTCCAAGAGGAGTTTGGTGGTTCAGATTTTTGATTATCCCTGCAGGTATCTTACCTTCCCACAAATGCACTGTTTTCAGAAAAAAAATAATCAGTATGTCTACACAAAACTTGTGTATCTGAAACAATTCATAGGGAAGTGTGTAATTCCTCCCATAAGTCTGTATAAGAGAAGTGGGTTACAGTTAATTATAATTGAAGTAAGATTTGTCTTGATCTAAAATCCACCAAAGTCAGTAGACATCACTAGGATTTGGATTAGGAGTAAAGATAGAAGTCAATTTTAATGAAAATATTGGAAATATAACTGTTTAAATGCAACCCTTGGATTGATCTAAAACACTGGATACAATTTTAATGGATATCTCTCTTTGCAGTCTTGAAATTAAACCAAATAGCTTTTTGTAATATCATCAAAAAGAGAAGTAATATTTTATAATAGTAAACTTGCAATATGAATTATTATACTAGTATTCTAAGATACTATGCCATGCGCAAATTCATTGTTGCTATAGGAAGTTTTCTATAAAAAAGATGTATACAACATTTATTTCAATGTATAAATATTAGTACACAAAATTAAAATTCTTACAGGATTGGAATAAGAAAATAATTAAATAGTGTCCACCGACTACTTAACCTATTTTTGTCATTTAACTAAGATGTATATCAGCTTAGTTACTATTAGTTAGGCTGCCCAGGGAGGTGGTTGAGTCCCCATCCCTGGATGTGTTTAAGAATAGGGTGGATGATCTACTTGAGGATATGGTTTAATGGGGATTAGGGATGGTTGGACTCGATGATCTCTAAGGTCTTTTCCAACCTAGAAATCTATGAATCTATGAATCTATGAAAATCTTATGGACCCAGATATCAAAATGTTCAAGTTCCCTATATATATTGTGGATGTGCATATGCTTTGAAAGACTCCAAAGAGAGATCCTGTTCAGTTATGTTCGTAAATTATCTTTAATTGGCATGTCAAATAAATCTATTTTTCCTAAATTTTAGATGGACAACCTTACCACCTGAAGGTGCCTCTCTGTCCCTATGCAACAGGCGCAAGTACAAGCTTTATCCCACGCATGAGTGCAGGCTGACTGGAGAAAGGATTGAGAGCAGCTCTGAGGAGAAGGACTTGGGGGTGTTGGTTGATGAGAAGCTCAACATTAGCCAGCAATGTGCGTTTGCAGTGCAGAAAGCCAACTGTATCCTGGGCTGCTTCAAAAGAAGTGTGGCCAGCAGGTCGAGGGAGGGGATTCTGCCCCTCTGCTCTTGTGAGACCCCACCTGGAGTCCTGCATTCAACTCTGGGATCTCCAACATAAGAAGGACATGGAGGTGTTGGAGCAGGTCCAGAGGAGGGCCACAAAGATGATCTAAGGGCTGGAGTACTTCTCCTATAAAGGCAGGCTGAGAAAGTTGAGGTTGTTTAGCCTGGAGAAGACAAGGCTCCAGGAAGATCTTATAGTAGCCTTTTATTGCCTAAAGGGGGCCTATAAGAAAGCTGGAGAGGGACTTGTTACAAGGGCATGTAGTGATAGGACAAGAGTCAATGGCTTTAAATTGAAAGAGGGTAGATTTAGATTAGATATAAGAAAGAAATTTTTTACAATGAGGGTGGAGAGGCACTGGCACAGATTGTCCAGAGGACTTATGAATGCTCCATCCCTGGAAGTGTTCAAGGCCAGGTTGGATGAGGCTTTGAGCAACCTGACCTAGGGCAAGGTATCCCTGCCCATTGTGAGGAAGTTGGAACTAGATGATCTTTAAGGCCTCTTCCAACCCTAACCATTCTATGATTCTATGATTCTATGATTCTATGATTCTATGATTCTATGAGTCAAAGCTGGACAAATGAGCTCTTTAGCTTGAAGGACAGTTATGCAATTGCACAAGTAGACCATTCATATCTGTATGAATATTAGATTCAGACTTAAAATAATTTGCAATCTTTTCTAGAGTTATTTTTGAAGTGTTACTTTTGGATTATAATTTTGTGGGATATAATTGATTAAAGATATTATTATGACCTAGACAGTATTTTATTATAATACACGTGGTTTTAATATGTCATGATTTAGGCCCAGCTGCCAATTAAGCACTACATGGCCACTTGCTCACTCTTCCCCCACCCTCCAATGAGACAGGGAGGAGAAAATACAACAAAAGTCTTAAGGGTGGAGACAAAGACAGAGAGGGATTACTCACCAATTAGGGCCACAGATAAAACAGACATGACTTGGGGAAAAAAATTCCATTCGTTACCAATCAAATCAGAGTAGGATAACGAGAAATAAAATCAAATGTTAAAAACACCTCTCACGCTTCTCTTCTTTTCTTCTCCTCATCAGCAGCTCATGGGTAGTATGGTGGTTGCAGGTCAGTTCATCACACATTGTTTCTGCTACTCCTTCCTCCTCCTCACACGCATCTCCTGCTCCAGCATGGGGTCCTTCCCATAGGAGACAGTTCTCCACAAACTTTTCCGTCATGAATCCTTCTCCTGGGCTACAGTTCTTCATGAACTGCTCCAGTGTGGGTCCCTCCCATGGGCTGCAGTTCTTCAGGATCGGACTACTCCAGCGCAGTCTTCCCATGGAGTCATGGCATTCTTCGAGCGCAGCCGCTTACTTGTTCCACCTTGGTGTTCTCCACAGGCTGCAGGTGGATCTCTGCTCTACTGTTAAGCTTCATTAGGGGAATCTCTCCTCTGGCACACCTCCTTCCCCTCCTTCTTCTCTGACCTTGGTGTCTGCATAGTTGTTTCTCTCACATCCCACTGCTCTCTCCGCTGCATCTGCATCTGGCCAGACGAACTCTGGCAGCCCCCACCTTCCTCCTCTCTCTGCTGCAGGTTATCCCCAGCATTTCCTTTTCCTCTTTGTCAAATATATTTATGACAGAGGAGCTGACGGGCTTGATCATGGCCAGAGGCAGGTCCAATTTGAAGCCGGTGAAGCTTCTAGCAGCTTCTCGCAGGACCCACCCCTGTAGCTGCTCCCCCACTACCAAAACACCACCACACAAGCCCAACACAAAAAGCACAACACAAATTAGGTCAAAGAAAAGTAATGATTTGTTTGAATTTTTAAATGTATTTGTTTCATTTATGGTCATATAATTTTATTCATTTATTTATTTATTTGCTCCAAATAACAAAGCAAATATGTTTAATCAGATGAATTTCTGAATATTTAATGCATACAAGAAATTCAGCGTCTATTATTCAGGCATGTTTGATACAGGAGTTATAGTTTAAAATGCTGAGTGCATTAATTTTGAATAATTATAGATGTAACTCTCATTCAAACAATAGCGTAAAAGGAAAAATCCAGGGCACGGGTGGGATAATGTTGTTCAAATGAATGCTGTTGCTGTGTGTCTTGGCAAATATGAAGAAAAGGTTGAAAAACCCAACCAATGAATCAAACAAAAAAAACCCTCAGAACAAAGCAAATAGCAATCAGAAGACAAAATGCTGACAGAAAAAGAAAAATAAACCAAGCCACAGGCAATAATGCTACCTCAGTTTATTACTCCCTTGACCTTCTGGTAAAACAGAAGGTTTTTTCCTGCAACTGTTATTACTGGAAGTAAAACTTCGGTTACAAATTAATCCTCACGTTTAATCTGGGGACTTAGTCTTGCATCTGTTGTAACTACTGCATCCTTGTGGTGTCAAACAAATAATAATTATAAGCACCTTCTCTAACAAACTCCATCTCTATTTTCCTTTACTGCATAGCTTGACAGCTATTTCACTTGAAGTTAATTTCTTCAGCTACATAACCAATCCAGCGTCTTCATGTGACTGCACCATATAAATTATCGGTGCATTAATTATTTTATTTAACCACTCCACAGACTTATTACATATTTTAAAAGACTGAGATGAATCTGTGCCTTCACTTTCATGTCTGTTTTATTGAACTATTGACTCTGTTGGCTTTACCATTGTGAAATTCCACCTATTCATGGTCCACCAGCATTTTTAATACTACTATGTAGTTTGGGATTTGACCTTTAATTTCAAATATATTTGTAATTGATTGTGTTCCATTTACTTGGTTGATAATTTTACTTAATTGAGATGTGTCTTTCATATTTTAGAATAGTCATAGACATTTAAACAAAGTTATTGCATTGTAACTCTAGTTACATACTGATGTCACTCAGATTTATATTTCACCCCTAAGACCAATATCGATCCTGCTGTTGCAGAAGTGGGTCTTATTTACTGCACATAAAACTATGAACACAACAACATTTTTCTTAGTAAATACCGATTTTCAAGAATTGGTATTATTGGCTTCTCAACAGCTTAAAATTATTTTTTACTTTACATTAACAGCATACATATTTTTTCCTGAAAGCCATAAAATTCGCAAAGAAAAAGCTTGACAGAAGAAAAATGCAGTTTCATTTTCTTTCAAAACATGCCTATTACTGTATCAGGGTTTCTCTCTCCAATTTGCATAATAATGATAAGATTATTCCAATGTTTTCCTTAACATTTAGCATCCAGCACAGTTCACTTGTGTTTTTCTTGCCTTGAGAATCAGCTACTGAACTATTCTGTCGGCTGATTTGCTTGACAAATCCTTTTGGCTGAACTTTAGTATGCATAGGAAACAGCTGTTCTATTACAGACAATTACTAAAAAAGAACTCAAGTAATCCGCAAATCACTATGCTGTTTGCTTTTAGCCCTTTGCAGACAATGGTACTCTTAACTAAGTAGTGAAAATCTTTCTTCCCAAGATGCTGCATCTTGTAAAGGAACATATAAACAAAGACTGCATCCACTTCAAACACATGTGAGGGCATAAAAGATTATGGCAATGCTATTTATACATCATTCAGCCACATGTTGCTGAACAATTTTCCTGTGATCTCCTTTGAATGGTTTATTTAACTATGAACATACGTTTTCAGCATGCAGGTAACATGCATCATGGTAATTTACAGTTTCACATTCAAAGATATATTTGCATATACATGCTGAAAATTAGACCATAACACTCTTCAATGCAAATGTATCTCCTTTGTGCTAAATCTTGTAATTATTCCTTTAACCTTATCAAGATTCAACATAAAAATCCTCATGTAAAGCCCCCTATATTATCTGAAATATAAAAAGAATATAATCCAATTCATTGTTTTCATATTATATGGCAAATACAGTTTCATGATTAATTGTTTTTTCTTAATTATTAATGTTATTAGCTTTATACATGAAACAACTTAAAATTATGCTTTTTTTTCAGCTTCTTTGGTTGGTAAGATGAATGGACAAATGTACTCATGCATGCGTCACACAGGTAATACCAGTATGCATAAGAATAGTGGACATTAAATTTACATTTTGCAACTAGTCATAATCTTAAATTGACCTTTCATCCATTAAAATGTCAGCTCAAAGAAACTCTAAAATATCTGCAAAGAAAAAGGCTTTTATTTCCTAAAACAATTGATCTTTCCCTTACTTTCTATCCCTCAGTACATTTTTATCCTTGTTATCTTCCGTTAGGACTTCTGAGTTGACTTTTTTATCTCAAAAACCAAAAAAAAATCCCAACAAAACAAACTCCTCAGAACTTCTCATTCCCCAAAAATCAAAAATACAGTTTGTCTGTCAAGGCAGAGGTTTATTTACCAGAACAGATATGAGATCTGAGCAGCCAATACCATTGTTACTCAAATAATTAGCCTATTGATTAGCAGCTCTCTAGATCAGATTACCAGCATGTCCTTGGTACTCAGGGTCACAGACTTCTTCCCTTTTTAAGTGTCTCCTTTCTGCACTTCACTGAATACAGATCTTAGCATGAGCTTCTTTGTTTATAATCCTTATTACATGAATTTACACACTGACCCCTTTTGCTACCTTATTAACACTATTTTCAGATCTTTTTTAGTACATGATTAGTGATCTGACCATGTAAATTAAGCAACAGAAGAAAAATCATAAAATACTTCATTTGACATTCTAACCACCCAAACCCCTTCCCTCTTATTGTGATTTTTCTATAAGCTTATTTAGCATCAAATTTTCAACCTCTATGATGGATATTTTTGCCAGCAAAATGAAGATTTGAGCTAGATCCTACTTACATTGATTAAAAGCACTGGTGGTAGCTTTTAGTTTCTAATGTCATCCACTGCAAAGTAAAGCTCAGACTACAAATGAACTTTGCATGTCACAGTTCTAAGAGAATATCAGACCACTTCCCATTGGTTTCAATGGGATGATGATTGATGTAGTCTCTCACTACAAGAAACTATTTCCAACTTTCAAGCTCCACAGCCAAGATAGGCCTCTGAGACCTACAAGAGCCAGTCATGAGACTGTCATTAAAGACCTATTTGATTTTATCAAAACCATTCCAAAAGCTGCTTTTACCTAAAGAGTAAAAGAGGGTTTTTTGCTAGCTATTAGAATCATAGAATCATAGAATCATAGAATGGTTACGGCTGGAAGGGACCTTCAAAGGTCATCTAGTCCAACCCCCCTGCAAGGAACAGGGATATCTCCAACTAGATCAGGTTGCTCAGACTTAATTAAAGACTTATTCAAAGTCTTATTAAAGACTTATTTCACTGTCAAAGCATAAATATTTCTCAAATAAACAGTCAAACCACCTCTGATGTCTCAGTCTTAAAAGAAAAAGAAAATAGACAAATAAATGTTTCTCCCCCTCAAAGATTCAGATTTTCTGAGGACAAAATACAGGAACCTACTAGAGATATAATTTATAGCTGATAATATATTAACTTTTTCTCTCTCCCTAATCTATGTATGTTTCAAACTGCCTCTGTTTCAAACTCTTCTCTGCCCAAGAAGATAATTACCATCTCTCTAATTTCTCTTTCTCTTAGTCTTGCTTTCCTCTCTTATCCTCTTTCCTCTCTTATCCTCTCATCTCTTTTCCACATAAACTGCCTTTTCTTTCAAAGGTTGCCTAACTGATACATATCTAAATATGCTACGAGCTGTTGTTATCAGTTTGTATTTCACTTTTAAATTTACTGCCTCTATTTCAGATCTTAAGAAGGGCTTGCAGGCACAAAAACTTGGCTGATTTTTTCTCAGTTCAGTTGCCAGTCAGTCCAGTAAAGAGATACTGCCTCTAATGACAGATTTTCTTTCTTACCAATGAAAAGAATTGCATTGAAAGACACGTAGGAAATAAAATAGTATACTATAGTTACCCCATAACTTATTTAAGCATAAATTTCTGGGCAAATATCTACCTACTGCTAAACAGGAACACCAATTATTTTTTTTTGTTTTTAAAATATGATCTACTGCTCAGTATTTGAGAAAGAAAAAGAGAGACAGACTTTCTAATAAATGGTTAGCTCTAATATCCAGCATTATTCACATAAAATATCCAACTTTTCTGAACAAAAGCTTAGACTTTATTAATGACCTGCTCAGAAACTTAGTTATGGCATAATGATTTAAGTCAGCATGCGCAAATACAGGAAGGGAATTTGTGTTCAAGAAAGCCTAAGCAGCTCAAGAAGCACATAGACACTACAATTTGATGATAGACCGAAGTGCATTCTCAAGGTCAATATCAAGCTGCTCTGTTGATCTCTTAGAGACACTACCTTAACTTGCAGGAATGCAGGCATCTAGAGGTATCAACCAACACATAAATAGAGATGGCAATTTTTAAGCTCTAAGTGTCAATTTTCAACAACATTTTGGCTTACAGACCTTTGTTATAAAGCCTCCAAGGGACTGCTGAATTACTTAAATAAAGAATGAGACAATTCTGCTAACATGGGGTCTTAGCAATACTTTTCTTGTAATGGTACTTAAATTGTAGCCTCAAAATGATGCAGTCTCAAAATGATACAGTCTCAAAAGTAATGAAAATCCATTGAGTGCCGTAGATTTTGTGAAAGTTTTGCATCATTATTAGTTTTAAATCTATTTTACTAGTAATTAATATTTTTTTTATATAAACTGATTAGCTATTTACATGAGAGAATCACTGATGAAGTAGAGGAGATACTGAGTTTTCATTGAATTTTCCACTTATTCTTTAAGCAACTCTTCAGAAAATATTCTGAGTCAAGGTAAAACTGTAGAGAGAGATTTTTATTTTTTTTTTTTTTCCCCCAAATCCTACAGTTACTGCTTACTAGCTCAGTGCTGCTGTAACTAAGCATTTATGTGATACTACTATGTAAAGCCAAATGTTACATTGTTAATGTCACTAATGATTGTCTACATATACAGAAAGATGCTATATAATCTTTTGTGTGCATGTGTGTGTGTTTTAGCGGCTAGAACATGAAATAAAGGGTTTATTTTGAGAAGTCAATTTCCAGTTGGTTATTAACAATAACAATTAAAAAGTACATCCTTTATACAGACAAGTTATCCTGGAAAGGTGGTAGTCTCCATTACTGTAGGTCTTGAGAAAAAATCTGGGCAAACATCTTGTAAATAGATGTTAGTAATAGAATGGTTTGGAGTATTTCCTAAAGTTCCTTCCAAGCAAGATTAGGTTTTGCATACTCATCTATGTGGAAAAATAAATTTCAGCGATCCTTATGGATCATAACATGCAGGTCCGTTTAAGTAAGTAGAAAGAGTCCTTCTGACCTCCATATCCTCTGCATTAAGACATTTTCAAAATGCACTAAAATTTGATGAGGAGATAATGATCAAAGAGAATTTTGATAAAGAAATAATGTGAACTACAGTAGATCTGCAGTCTTCCCTAAAGTATGTATTTTTACATATCGAAATGGAAACAGGCATTAGAAATACGTATTCCAACTAAAAGACAGAACATATGAAATAAATGGAAAAATATACAAAATCTGAGTTAGAAAATGATGAGGATTAAAACAAAAATCGTAAGTTAAAAATTTAAATGGGATTTCAAAACAATTTGCACCTAAATTCAAACTTACAGTCCTTAAGCTCCAGATTCAAATTCTATGACACAAAACTTATGCTCCATAAACACTAATTCTTCTCATGCCTGGAGATGAAGTTCTACAGATGTCATAGTAGATTCATCTAACTTTTAAGTTCCCTTAGCACCTAGATATTGTGCTGTCAATTCCTCATCTACATTCATGAATGATGATTCACAGAGATGATCCGAGGGCTGGAGCACCTCTGCTATGAAGACAGGCTGAGAGAATTGGGGTTGTTCAGCCTGGAGAAGAGAAGGCTCCCTGGAGCCTTATAGCAGCCTTCCAGTACATAAAGAGAACCTACAAGAAAGCTGGAGAGAGACTTTTGACAAGGGTATATGGCGATAAGACAAGGGGCAATGGCTTTAAACTGAGAGAGGGTAGATTTAGATTAAATATAAACAAGAAATTTTTCACTCTGGAACAGATTGTCCAGAGAAGTTGTGAATGCCCCATCCCTGGAAATGTTGAAGGCCAGGTTGGATGAGGCTTTGGGCAACCTGATCTAGTGGTTGATTCTAAAAAATAATTTCTTCTGTGTACACATGAGATGTGTGTGAGTGTGGGGCGAAGGATATAGTTACAAGATCCTTTGAAATGTGAGTGGTGCTTTTAAATATGTTTAGGACAGATGTCTCATGTCCTTAGAATGTCCTCTTCTGCACAAAAGCGTGTGAATATATTTCCTACTGGCAATAGATACTACGCCAAAGTCTACTGTGACAACACTGGAGTACTCTGTAGGATAAAAGATACAAATTTATTTGTCCTGCCTGTAAGCAATCTCTGAAATGAAGCGTCCTGTAGACTATCTGATTTTTCTTCTTGGAGGGAACTATGAATCCAAACAAGGTCCAAGCAGTGTAGTGACTTACACACAGCATGTGGAGCCAAGGCACAAGTAAATAACAGGCAAAAAGACACTGCATACTTCGTATGTCCTTATAAATATGAACATCACAAACCTTCAAGATTTGAAGTGATATAGTTAATAAAGCAGACTATTTATTAATTGTATACTTTTCTCTCTATCTTTCTTGATGATGTAAATGAAGAAATTATCAAAAATCACACTTTTGAGCATTTGCATGAAGACATTTCTGGAGTATGCTTGGCAGTAATTCCAAAATATTGCTTATCAGCTTTGAAAATTTGTTAGAAAGACACAAAGCAATTAACTGCTAAACAATCAGAGGTCATTTTTTTTTCTGATCTAAAGTAGATGCTTCATCAAACATAAAAATAATAATAAAAAAATCTAAGCATCATCAATGAAGTTACTGACAATGAGTATGCCCTTGTTTCAATTATTTATATTGATATCAAGTCCATGGAAAAATATCTCTAGACTAAGAAAAAAACAAAAAACAACAAACTTACACAGTTATATCATATGGAGAAGCTGAGTTTTCAGTTTTCCGCTTAAGAAACCAGCAGGTTAAATTCGGAACCTATGTACAAATTTGCATTGAGGTGTCTTCTCTTCTATTATCTTCAGATTCAACTCTCTCTTCAAAGCCTGAAAAATATATTTATACCCACTTTCTCCAAGTTGAACAGACACTATATTTACTGGTTTCTGTCAAGAGAGAGAAACAAAGAAAGGGCTAGCTCACTTATCACAGCTCCTTATCCATTTTTATTCCTCTTTAATATATAAATTACACCATCTTAATATCACTTCAACACTGATAGAGTGTAAGTACCATCTTTAAGAAAATTTCAAGATAAAGTAATCTAAATTGAGATAATAGGATCAAATCTCTGTAATAATCAAACATCTTACAAACATGGAGGCTGATTTACAGCTCTTTTAAATAAATAGGATACCATGGTTCAATTTACAGTTTTTAAATACATTTGTTTATGACCACTATTAAATTGAAATTATTTTAATATTCTAACAAAATCTCATATACAGTATCAACTGTGTTCCAAAACTTGCATGGATTAACAATTTTTTTCACAGTTTTAATATGATGCTTCTGTTGCTTATTTACAATTAAGATTGATATATATAGAGTAAAAAAAGAAAATGATGCTTTCTTCTACGGCAAGGTGAAAAGCCTTTTGACACTGAAGCTGCTAGTGTATAGCGCTGTACAGGAGAACTATGTCAAAAATGAGCAAGTAGATTTATAAAAGTTAAAAAGACAGACCTGTAAATGATAAGAAACATTTTCTAGTTTGACATTTTGTACAATGTAGGACATAGAACTTAATAATTTTGGAAATTAAGATACTTTATTTGATCACATATTGTTCTACTTCTTGACATTGCTGAGAAACCTAACATTTTATAAAATTAAGTTTTTTATATGCTTAAGAGAGATGTTTCCAAAGAAATATTAAATAGCAACACTTAATAGAACTGACATAAAATATTTATTTCTTCAACATCACTTTTTTTTTTTTTAAATATATAAAAAGATAGGAAATAAACCCATTTCCTTTCCTTTCATCATTCACTATCATTTACATGCCCATTCCAAAGTGCTACAAGAATGGGGAGAGACAGCAAATTCAATGAGAAATGCTCAGGAGTATGTTATATTAGTACAGTTGTGAACACATTGCATAAACACAGTAATATTTATAGGAAAATAAAAAAATATTAAATTACAGAGTTGAAATGGAGAAGTATAATGCATTTTCTGTAACACTCATGCACTTCTGAGAATGTATATGGCCACTGAAGTGTAATACACAACCTTGTGAGGATAGTGAGAGATCATCTGTGGAAATGGCTTCCCGAAGAGAAAACATCCTGCACAGAAATGCATTGCAAGTCAGCGTGTCTAGATAAAGATACATAAGAAATTCCTCAGGACAGACATGCATGTTAGTTCTTGCCCACATGCATAATGGAGATACTGCATTGCTGCTTACATGAAATTGCAAAGAGATGATTTCAACTATTTAGGATCACAAACCTGAAATCTTTGCTGAAGTTAAAAATCTACAGATTTTTAATAAACTTCAGAAAAAGTAATAATTGTACCTAGTATCTGCCTGAAAAAATGAGTAAAATGAAAAGAGAGCAAGGCGAGCAACAGGAAGAATCTTGTTTGACAGAAACTGGGTAGTAATTTGCAGGTATTTCAGGTGAATAAAATCAAGGGAGAGACAAAGGAAGACCTATGATGAGACTAATTTTTTAATTGTCCTTCTCTGAGACAGCACCACTTGTTCAATAGATTTTTGTTCAGGTTTGAGTTTAATGTTACAGTAGAGTTTGAGAGATTTGTATCAGAGGAAGAGCTTTCAATATTTGTTTGCAGACCAAGATAGACTTCCCCAGTTCCAACAAAATTACAGCACTCTATTTGCTCTGTACAGTTTTGAGTTGCGTTGGGTTGGGTTTTTAACATCAAAAGCAACTGAAACATCATCATGGAACTTAAATGTTGACCTACATGAGGGCATGGCATGGACTGGTGACTCTATGCAGACCAGGGGCCAGGAGTTGGAGGGCTACCTGGGGTCCACCAGGGCAGAACCTGGCAGCCAGGGTCTCTCCCGCTGCCATAGCCAGGAGCAGGGCCACCAGGGGGGCACCAGGGCAGCCCCAGTCCCGAGCATCGGACACCTCCATGGAGGTGGCCTGAAGCTGGGCTGGGTCATTAGGCCGGGGGAGCAGCTGCCAGGCCTGGGTGAGCTACAATCCACAGCAGCTCCCAGGGGCTGGGGAGGCTGGACCACTGCCCCCACCTTCCTCTATCATATATATACATGCTGACAACATATACAAATGCTGGGGCATCCTGTTGCTGCATGTGTGTTGGCATCTGTCATGGGTTAGGCCGCTCCAGCAACCGAAACCCCCCCCCCCCCCCCCCCAGCCAGTCACTCACCCTCCCCACCCCCAGGAATGAAGGAAAGAATTAAAGGAGAAACGGGAAACCCGTGGGTTGAGATAAGAACAATTTAATACAGATAAGCAATACACCACCTTGTAGATGCTCACCACCCCCTCTTATCCACAGCCTGTCTCGTCCCGAAACTGCAATCCCGGATGAACGTGAGGCCCTGAAATAGAGAGGGGCAGAGAGAGATAGTACTCCGAGAGTGGGAGTACTGGAACAGAGAGGGAAAAAAGGCAACGGAGCAAAAGCGCAGCAAGCGCAAAAGATCAAAAGCGGCGAAAGAGCCAAAGCGCAAAATCCCTTCTTTTCGGCTGACCCTCACTTTTATACTGGGCATGACGCTGCATGATATGGGATACTCATTGGCCAGTTTGGTCCTCAATCTTAAATTCCACCACAAATCACAAGGGGAATCGTGTCCCCTTTGTCCCGGCTATGCTCCCCCCTTATCCTGCCGTGCTTCTGCACTCCGGCACACTGAAAAGTCCTTGGAGTCTCATGTCCAACCACAACCATCAACTTGCTATCAGCATTCTTCTCAGAGCGAGCCTCTGAGTAAAACCAAAACACGGAGCTCTTCTAGCTGCTAAAAAGAAGAGCTAACTCTGTCCCAGCTAAAACCAGGACAGTATCGTTTCCAGAAACAAAAAAGAAACATCAAATGGAAGGAAAAGAAAAGCATGACAAAGAGGAGACATCGATCACCACCGGCACGTGCAAACTCAGACTTCAACAAGTTTTAGAGTGCACATGATTCCAAATGCACATCATTAATGCGCTCTTGTTAAAAGGGCTTCTCACTGCTAATAAAGTATCAGTTGTCACTACTGAGGTTCAATAAATAACAGACATAAATTTACTTGCCGTATCATTACCTAAAAATGAAGTAGGTAATAAAAGTATAATTTCATTCTTATAAATTGAAAGGAACAGTTTAAGTATTTTAATTAGCAATTGACTAGATAACTACCACTATACTAAAATAAATGCCAATTAATATGCTAATTTTTGGCAATTAATTGATATCCAATCAACCCACAACAGTTATTTTGTTAAACACCAGTTAAATCCTAAAGCTCTTTGCAAGTTTAATTTATCAATTACAGAGCAAAATCACATTTATTGCTGGCATGGTTGGGTTAATTATAAGGCAACTAGATTAGGTTGGTATTACTTTTTAACTTTATTAAATCTTATTAAAAAGGTTACGTATTTAGTGTACAATAGACATTTAATCTAAATTAAAGAGTTGAATTTAATTAACTTTTAAAAGTTTCATGCAGCTTCATGTATTGTTATAGGAGAACTAGTATCTCAGACCTGAGAACTAACCTAACTGCTCCTCTCTCATTGACTCTTATATTTAAAGGCATATATGACATCAAAACCAGAAAACTACTTATTTTCCAACCACATCCACCCTTCAGTGACTTTAGTTTCTTATGATACACAATTACACTCTTACTTCATGAAAAACTCTTCCATGTGGATCGACAGATACTTTAGTATTTATAAGTATTTAGATACTGAAACATTTGCTTTGTATAATAAGAAATTATTCAAAGGAAGTTGTACATAGCATAACCTGCCTTACCTTACTCTGTACAGAACTGATTAAAATACAATAGTTAACAGAGACAGTCATTTAAAGTAGCTGAAAATTTCATTCTATATATTTTCCAATATGTTAGAATAAACTCTCATAACTGCAAATGCTTATGAAGTTGGTACTGAATTTACTATATACAAGTACCTTAAAAATGACTAAATGATACTTGCTTCAAATATGCACTTTGATTGCTGTTGCAAAAAAAGTGACTGGAAAGATGAAAAGATAAAAATATTCATCAAATTAAGACAGATGCAAACTGATTATAGACTCATAGAATCATAGAATGGTTAGAGTTGGAAGGGACCTCAAAGATTATGTAGTTCCAACCCCCCGCCATGTGCAGGGAAACCCTCCGCTACACCACGTTGCCCAAAGCCTCATCCAACCTGACCTTGAACACTTCCAGGGATGGGGCATCTACAACTTCTCTGGGCAACCTGTTCCACTGCCCCATCACCTTCAGATGGCTGAATCTTCAGGCTATTATCTGTACATTCACCCCTATAGTCAGAGATATTACTCCAATGATACACATTCCTCAGATTCTCTGGACTCATATCCAACATTTTTCGGGTGAAAATAGCAAAATAAAAGATTACGTTTTATTTAAAAGTTAGTAATGAAGTAGTAAGAAAAATGCAATAATAAAATATAGTTCTACATGAATGCTCAACAGCATCAATCATTCCCACCTTCCCAGGAGCCTCTCTCCTATCTCCAAGTCATGCTGATGTGAAGGAAAGATTTACCCAGTGGATCTGGGGAAATAAGCAACAATGTTTTGATTGAAGCTCCCAGTGAGGGCAACTCTCATTACAGCCATCCAAGGGATATCTAGAGGCCCTTTGATTTCTTTCCAATGCAAATGAACTATTTCAGCATTTGTAAAGGCACCTGGAGGACTTTTCCTCTCAATAAAATCTTTTCGGGCGTTGCTGTATCACTGCTTTAACTGATTCCCGGGATTTGGGAGAGCAGAAATCAAGAGCTTCTAGGTTTTTTTGAGTTTATATTTTCCTTGATGACAGTTTCTGGATGGATGCTGATATTCCATTTAATTTATTTTCTCTTCAAAATGTCTGCCACGGCCTTGAGTGCAACAATGGGTTCTGCAGTCTCCTCTCCCACAGGGATTTAGCTGATGATGCTCAAGGCTACCTATGATGTGACATTCCTGTGTAACTTTGAATCAGATTTCTGTTAAAAGAGTGTGTGAGAATGAGCTGTGAGAAGCCTGATGAAGCTCTGGCCCTTACCCTTCCGTAGGCTTCAGAGATACATTTGAGTTTGAATAGTGATCCTGACCTGCTGACTTAACTACCTGCTTTGACCTTGGACCTCACTGCTGTGGTCTTGTCTGGCCAGCAGAGAGCTGTTGGCTGACCCTGGTTGTCATCACCAGACTTACTCTGCTTTTCTTGTTCAGGTACTGTGGGTCTGTGTCCCCGTTGTGAGGGCACTGCCCTGCTTGCCTTGCTCTTACTCTTGGCTCCTGGCTTCCGAACCCTTCTGGAGCAGCCCACTCCTGCTGCTCCCTGGCAAAGTCAACTGAACTGAAAATATAGATATTTCTTCCTTTTCCTCATAATAATGTGAATACTGTGAAAGTCCTCATCACCTTTGGACAAAATGCCAAATCTCTTACTATTTGAGATAATATACTGTAGATGGATAAAAAAAAATCAATTGGTATTTTGTTATCGACCCTAACAGCCAATCCTCATATATTTGTAAAATTGAGCTCTTTTTTTGAGGAGGAAGAGGATTTTTGGCGTGTCTTCGTGGTTTTGCTTTGTGAGATTTTTGTGTGTTGTGCTTTTTGCGTCGTGTTATTTTTAATACTAAGACTTCAAACTCAAGATTGGTAAAAAAAGAAATAAATAAAAATGGAGCTTCTAAATCCTGCTCAATGGATGGATCACACTAATTATAGTGAAGAAGTCAGTTTTAGTTCTGGAGTAGACTTCAGCTACTGTGGAACAACTTCATTAAAGACACCCCATTAAAGCCACTCTACTCACTGAAGTAGATTCACTCAGGTACAAAATTGAACTAATAGCACTTTGCATTCTTAATAACATAACTAAAATAAAATGCTTTAAACATGAGCCTTGTTACTGGACTCACTCAGAAGTCATATACAATCATGGCAGTAGTCTTTAAAACATGAAAATAAATTGAAATATGATTTCAACAATAAGTATTATTGTGACTGTATCTGAGTGAGCAAAGAGAAAGTGCTGTCATAGTTCAATCACTTACTAATTCTCTTTAACTGCATCCCCACTATACAATTTTATTCTCATTCATGGAAGAATTTTGATGGTGTGAATCTTGGTAGAAATTAATTTCATGTCCTCAGATTTATTTTATGATGCAATAAAATATATCTGTGATGAAATTAATTTCATTTTAAGGAGGCTCAGTGAGAGTTTTTGAAGGCTATATTATCCTATGAAGAAGCAGATGAAAATATAGCAAGTCTTATGTGATGAATCAGATGTATCAGACATTTACTATAGTCATTTTGTTAGGTCTAGCCAAATGTCTCAAGGATCTTAACAGAAAACAACCACAAAGTCACTTGATCTAAATGAGCAGTATAAAAGCATTCATTTGTATTCTCAAGAAATTAAAAAATATAAGCCAAATGATAAAAATCTATGAGAATTACTTTATGTTGTGAACTTCAGGGTCTGAAATTTGTTCATGTAGAAGTTTAAGTAGTTTTTAAATGTAAAACAATTTCCAAAAATCACAGTCTCTTTATGGACAATTGACGATTTATAAAAGGGGTACGTTTGGAAAATCAATTATTTGTGGAGCACCGATGAACCTATTGCCCTCTTCTTGCAAATCCTGGACTATATTTGGTGCCAGAAAAACAGATGTTTATTAGCGAGAGGCCAAATTCAGCCTGACAGAGGTGAAGCTGCTGCAGGTCCAACTAGTAGCAAGTCAGAGCATGTACGCACCATGCACATATATTCAGTACATAAATACGTGGCCACACAACAAATACGTGGCCACACAACATCCACGCTGATCAATGCAGTCAGACACACTCAGCTTTCACAAAAACAGTGTGAAAGCACCAGTGGCCTCATCCTGATCCTGTCTCTGGCTGAACTCGATGAAGGTCTGTTAGTGGGAAAGAAAAATATATCTAGATGTATGTATATATGTTTGTATATGTATGAACATATAAATGCACATACACACATGCATATCCTGGACTGCATCAAAAGAAGCATGGCCAGCAGGTCAAGGGAGGTGATTCTGCCCCTCTACTCCGCTCTCGTGAGACCCCACCTGGAATGTTGCGTTCAGCTCTGGAGTCCCCAACGCAAGAAGGACATAGAGCTACTGGAGCGGGTCCAGAGGAGGGCCACAAAGATGATCCGAGGGCTGGAGCACCTCTGCTATGAAGACAGGCTGAGAGAGTGTCATGGTTTGATGTGGGTGGGGTGGGGGTTCTGGTGGCAGGAGAGGGGTTTGCTCCCTGTGACCTCCCTGGTTTTGGAACCAGGTTAGACTTGGTTCTGGCCACCAGATCAGACTGCCATCCCCCTCGGGGTTGAGCCAATCAGTGCCTCTGCAAATTGCCCTATTTAAGTCCGGACACAGGAACTGGAAAAGGTGCTTTGCCCAGGAGCGAGGAGATAAGGGAGGAGGACACTGCCCCCGCTCCCTGGCTCCCGGCCAGGTGGCTGCCAGCGTCGGGCTGGCACCGCCCACTGAGGATGGCGGCGGCGGAGCCGGCTGGGGAACTCAGGGGCACCCCCCTCCTGGGGTGCCCACTGGACTGAGCTCACCTGGAGAGGACTGAGATCTGAGAGAAACAGCTGCATCGACACCAGGTCAGTGAGAATGGAGCGAGAGGAGGTGTGCCGGAGCTGAGTTTCCCCTGCAGCTGGTGGTGAGATGGCAGGTGGCCCACCTGCAACCAGAACGGCCTCGGTGGAGTAGAGCCCCACTCACAGCCCATGGAGGGAAGATGCCTGAGCCTGAGGACTGTCGTGTTGGGACACATGACAAGGTAGAGAGGCATTTGGAGTCTGTGTGACGACCCATGCCGGAGTGAGTGGCTACAACTTCCTAAGAATCCGAGACTGTGGTAAAGCCCACACTGGGGCAACCCATGGGGAAGAATTGCACCCTGTGGGTAGGACTCATGCTGGAGAAGTTTGTGGATTTTTCCTCGTGAGTAGGGGATCCACTGGAGCAGGGGAAAAGGGTGTAAGGACTCCTCCTCCTTTAAGGAAGAAACAGCAGTAACAGCACGGAATGAACTGACCTGCACTCCCCCAGTCCCTGCCCCCTGTGCTGCTGGGGGGAGGAGGTAGAGTCGGGAGGAAAAGAAAAAGGAGGGGGGAGGGGGGAAGGAAGGTGTCGGTTTTAAGATCTGACTTTGTTTCTTTTATCCTCTCAAGTAACCGGTTTTGTTTCCCTTTGTCCTTTTAATTAACCATTAATAAACTGTTTTTCTTTAAGAAAACTAATTGTTTTGCCTGGGACCATGGTTGGTGGGTGCTCCCTCTGTTCTTGTCTCAACCCTCAGTCCCTTTATTATATTTTTCTCCTCTCCACTTTACTGGAGAAGGAGCGACTGTGTGAGTTTTAGTTGCTGGATCGGCCTAAAACGACGACAGAGAGTTGGGGCTGTTCAGCCTAAAGAAGAGAAGCTTATAGCAGCTTTCCAGTACTTCAAGGGGGCCTACAGGAAAGCTGGATAGGGACTTTTTACAAGGACATGTAGTGATAGGACAAGGGGCAATGGATTTAAACTGAAAGAGGAGAGATTTAGATTGGATATAAGGAAGAAATTTTTCACTCAGAGGGTGGTGAGGCAGTGGAACCGGTTGCCCAGAGAAGTTGTAGATGCCCCATCACTGGAAGTGTTCAAGGTCAGGTTGGATGAGGCTTTGGGCAACATGGTGTAGTGGAGGGTTTCCCTGCCCATGGCAGAGGGGTTGGAACTAGATGATCTTTGAGGTCCCTTCCAACCCTAACCATTCTATGATTCTATGATTCTATATGTACATAATATGTATATGTATGATGTGGAATCCTTCAGCAGCTGGGTTGAGACACCCAGCTGAACCAGTATCTACTCCTTTGATCTCAGTTTCCTCAGTTGCTGGAACCTGCACATACAAACCCCCAGGGTCAGAGGCTCACATACAGGTATGTAGAACACACACACCATGGATCTCCAAGTAGCTGGCCTTCGGCAAGCAATCCATCCAGGAGCCTGTCCTGTATCCTTGCTCTTCCCAGGTAGTTCACATCTAGAGACAAACATGCTCACACTTGCAGACACACATGCAAGCAGATCTCAGTCAACTTCGACCTCCACAGTGTCTCCAGCAGCTGACTGAGACTCCTTTTGTCTCTCTGATAATCAGCCTTTCCTGTGGTCTTGGCCTTAGAGAAAAACACAGTTTCGCTGGCTTCCAGGCTGTCTCACCTACTTGCTGGCTAGTCCAGTTTGATCTTCACTAGTGTCCACACACTTGCTTGCACACCTGGACTTGCTCCAGGTGCTGGCACCACCAACACACAGGCCTCTGACCACTGATCGGACTCCAGGTGCTGGCACTTAGACCACCATATGCACATGTGCTCTCAGAAGAGAGTGGTTTTTGACCAGGAGAACAATTAGATATGAACTTTAATAAAATTATTAGATAGACTGTGCTGATCAGGTGTGGAATGTGGCCAGACTAGCGTGCTGACCAGCAACCTGCTTACCTGCAGCCACTCCCTTGTATACCCTTAGTCCTCTGTTTCCCCATGTTTGTTCTTCCCAAAAGCACCTGGATCCCTCCCTTTCCTTTCCTTTCCTTTCCTTTCCTTTCCTTTCCTTTCCTTTCCTTTCCTTTCCTTTCCTTTCCTTTCCTTTCCTTTCCTTTCCTTTCCTTTCCTTTCCTTTCCTTTCCTTTCCTTTCCTTTCCTTTCCTTTCCTTTCCTTTCCTTTCCTTTCCTTTCCTTTCCTTTCCTTTCCTTTCCTTTCCTTTCCTTTCCTTTCCTTTCCTTTCCTTTCCTTTCCTTTCCTTTCCTTTCCTTTCCTTTCCTTTCCTTTCCTTTCCTTTCCTTTCCTTTCCTTTCCTTTCCTTTCCTTTCCTTTCCTTTCCTTTCCTTTCCTTTCCTTTCCTTTCCTTTCCTTTCCTTTTTTCCCCTCCTCTAAACATCCCATAAGTCTTGTGCAATCCCTAGATGTTCTTCCCCTACATACCATAATTTGTCCCACTACCCATAGGTAGTGATTCCCTCTCATTTTGTAAAAAGAGGAGAGAACCTCTCTCTTTTTGACTCATGAGATGAGTGTCACCTCTGGACCCTGGGGTTGAGATTCTCCTGAGACAGGTCTGGGAGAGGCTAGGCAGGTGCTCCTTTTCCTGATGTGGTTCCGGGGGTTCCCTTGTCTTTCATTGTGCCATTGTGCTCCTTTATTTTTGTGTGCAGGTGTGCAACCTAACGATGTTCTTCAGGAGAAATCAAGTATGCAGAGAAAATACTAACTATACAGCAGTCATGAACGTCTTCCTTTCAGTTTATTACAGACAAAAATTGAGGCTATAATCTATATAAACTCGGAAAAAAATTATTTAGGTTTTATGTAAACAAACTCTTTTAAACTTTAACAAGCAGTGAATCAAGCAATGCTTTCAGTATGCTGAAGCCTCTTGGTCTATCCGATAGCTGTGTAGTCAGCAGAATGCAGTGCAAGGTAAGACACACACACAAAGAGATGGAAAAGCATACAACAGTTATCTGTGTCAGATGCAGCAACATAAACAAATGAACGAGATTCTAAAACAAAAACAAAAAGACATTTTAACCAGGTGCAACTGTAAGAAACTCATAAAATTGTTCTGTTGCGGGCATGACAATCTTGTACCAGATACACAAAGGAAAAGAAAAGATGAAGAGAATAAACCACAACTAGTTTTTCAGAGAACTGTACAAATTGCTTCATTTTTTCATCAGCAAAGAGAAGAGGGATTCCAGTTTCATCCCTAGCTAAATAAATTCCCTTTTCAATTTCCATATTCTCCGGCCAGTGTTTTTCTTAAATTGTTTAGAATACCTGCTGATTGAATCTAGTCTTGCAGCTTGGTGCTTAGCTGACTTCCAGATTCTGTAGTTCCTTTATTTGTTCCTCTTAAATGGAACCTTATATTCAGTATTTAAAATTTTCCTCAGTACAATAGATAAGGATAACTAAATGACTTAAAACAGAATTAATGATGGGATACCATGACCAGAGATTTCCCTAAGATAGCTAATAAGAATATTCACCAGTTCTGACCTGTTCAAATTTCTGCCAGCACTTCTCACCCATCCCCCTACCTCGCTGAGAAAGTTTGAGAAGAATGGATGTTAAAGTCATATATGAACAAAGATTATTTTCTGTTTTAAAATATATATTTCCATGCATTATAGGTACAACCAGAATTAATCTAAAAGAACTGCAGGTCTAAAAAGAAAAAAAAATCATAAGTAATGACATTTTTTATACAGCTTCTCTTATAGGCAAATTTTTCTAAACTCCTATACCTAATTTTTTTGGGGGGTCACACACAGGGAAATTATATATTTTTTTACATTTATTTAAAAATCAACAATTAAATGTGTGTACCGTATTTTTCTTCAATATTTACATCACATAAGTAGTTTTCTATAAAGCATATGGCTTTAAACTGAAAGAGGGGAGATTTTGATTAGATAGAAGGAAGAAATTTTTTACATTGAGGGTGGTGAGGCAATGGAACAGGTTGCCCAGAGAAGTTGTGGATGCCCCGTCCCTGGAAGTGTTCAAGGCCAGGTTGGATGAGGCTTTGAGCAACCTGGTGTAGCAGAGGGTGTCCCTGCCCATGGCAGGGGGTTGGAACTAGGTGATCTTTGAGGTCTTTTCCAACCTAGCCATTCTATGAATCCATGATTCTATATTCTTTCCTTTTTTTTGGCAACAAAGATATTTTCTTCAACTCTTGAAAGGTGTATGTCCCCAGTCATTCATTGCTTATTATCATTTCTACATATACATTGTGTTAGAGTAGCCAACCTTTCCATCAGTCAGTACAAGAATAATAATCCTTCCAAGTCCAGCATTATAAAAGAATTGAGGAAGTCTGTCTAGGTAATTTCATTTTCTCTGTGCTGTCTGTCACTTCTCCCTTTGTCATTAAGCAAGAATAATGTCTTCTCTTTTTTCTGTATATAGTATTGACAGAATTTAACAGAACAAATAGGAAATGGTCACCCCATCCCTAGGGAATTGTTAAAACAAGCTAAAACCAGCAAGGGGCAAGCATGTCCAGGCAAGACTCATGGCCTTTTACGAGTAATGGCAAAAACCACATTTAGTACGTTACATCTAAAAGAGGCTGAAGCTGAGGATTTGGACCTTAGAATCAATTCCTAGCATGTCTTACTTTAAGTAAAGCTATACAGTTTTAAAGAAGATGGCAACATATGAGCACTGAATCTTCAATCATCTACTCTGCAGAAGTGTCATCTGGCTATGTTGTATCTTGATGTCAAGTACTTGTGGAGAAGGCAACCGATCAGAAAGGAACCTAACTGCAAGTGATTTGAGTATGAGTTAATAATGGCCACTTGCTTCTGAGGTCAAGGAGATATTCCTAGCTCACCTTTGTGTATCAGTAAAGGTGTACTGTTTTCCAGAACCTTAAATCATCATGTGCCCTCTTACTCTGTGAACATGCTGTAATTAGCAAGAAAGTTTTTCTTACGTGGTGTGAGAATTGCTTTCATTATGATAGGATATTATTTTGAAATATCTTTTGGTACTTTATAATTTCTATTGTTTACAGGTTGGCCAAACATCCTTACTTCAGCAAGCGCTGACGAGCAATACAAGATCCGCAAAGTGAGAAATCGAAGGCAAGGTTTGATATCCCCATTATATTCAGGATCTGAGGACTATTTTGTGGTATTTTCTTTGTTTTAATTTGTTTTTTACTTTAGATATTGCTTTGGATATTGGTCTATTCTTGTGCTGTGGATTGATTGCCCAATTGCAGCTGGAGTGGTGACCGTAAGTTGGCAAAATAATGACTCCCTAAAACTCGTTTTGGAGGTTTAGAAAGCAAACATTCTCTATTCACAGCACTGGATGCACAGGGTTAGTTCCTCCTAACGTGCATACGTGGTCCCAGGATAGAATCTTAGTTATACATTGTAATCATACATATTTATAACATTTCCTTAAAATTCTACATATTCAGTGTTATTTTCTTAAACAATTAGTTAATTTTCTCTAACCTAACATGTAAATTACTTTGCATGCTCAGTCCTTTGCCTCCGTCCTTTTCTTTTGAGTCTGGGTTACATTTAAGGTAGGTGTTCCATGAGTCGGTGGTCGTGATCTCCCTCTGCCAGAGTTACCTTTCCCCCAGTTACTGCTGCATATGTTGACAATCCAAAACATGGTAACAAAGTTTATACATTTTCTGGGATGTTCCCCCTTCAAGGATGTCAAACTCTTGATAGGAAATTTTTCAATGAATCACTCTTCATAACTTCAAGGATGGTCATCCTGTTCTCAGACCTTGTGTGCATATCTGTTTTTAGATATGTGCAAACAGCCTACTAAACCAAAAATTGAATGAAGATTCAATTCTTTCACAAAATTTAACTTCTTCATTGTTGGATAACAGAGTGCATGCAGTAGGCTGCTGGAGAACTTCAATTTAGTTTCATTGAAAACAAATTCATTCCATGTGCTCTGAGACTGCTGCTTGTTGCAAACCAAAGAGCACTAAAAGTACCTGACCATTATCTTTTAAATTTTAATCTTCAATGCATTTTTGAAACAGTTCTTCCAGTTGTCCACTTACTGAGCTTTGATTTGCATCACGGAAAGTCTTAGAACCTACAGTCTGGTTCCTTTATACTGAAAGAGTATTGTTAACAGACATTCGGTTCACAGGGCAAGAATACATTTAAATTGAAAACCTCCACGACCTTCAATAACCTCCATGAAGTAAAAACTTCTAAAACATTTGTAGTACATTAGATCCTCAGCTGCAGCTCTACAGGTGCTCCACACTATTTACTACTACAAATATTTTCTACAAAGGGTTTCTTGAGAGATTAGTTTGAAAACTACAGTCCTTATCTGAACTAAAACACTATGCAGGCATGTACTTCATGTCTTGCTCAGCATGGTCTTAGAGAGGTATGTTTATGATTACAGCATTGTATCTGTTTCATTTCTATAGATGTACAAAGAAGGAATTAGGAATTTTGAGAAGACTTTGGTTTATACTCACAGTAACTTTTCACTTTCACATGAAACTTCAGTTATCACCTTTCTACACTTACAGAAAGCTGAAAGTAAGAGAAAAATTTATATTTGAATCTTGACACAAGGGTTGAACTAAAATGATTTTTAAGCCTTTTTGTAGAGTTAATCTCTGTTTAAGAATATTCTCCTGAACAGATTCTTAGTTATTTAATTACTTCACTGAACTATATAATCAGCTCTATCTAAAAAGGTGAAAATGTGATATTATTCTATTCCACTTTGCACTCCTCATTAACCTGTTCCACTTTTCCACTCCCTAAACATCACCTGCTCAAGAAAACAGGTGTCTATTGTCTTGAACTATGTTGTGTGGGGAATTGTCACACTGAAATAACTTCCTATTTTACTGATGGTTCTAATGGTTCTAATACATTATTAGATGATTTATCTAATTTCCAGACAATAATGACATTGTGTGTGTGGTTTGTTATAAAAGTGCCTGCTAGTATTTTGTCTCATGGTCTGCTAGAAAACATGCACACCCTGCAAATTCAGAAAGAAAGGCAAGATATGAAGAATGTAGCTTATTATCTAATCTCCTATGGGAAATATCCAGTAAAGATTCATACAGTCCAGTTCACCAATCATTCTCTATTTGTCTCCACCTTTTTGGGAAACACAACTGCTTTCTTGTTGTATCAGATGTAGAACACCCCAACTTTTTAAAAGAATGCCTTCCTCTGTGGATTCCCAAGGAATCAAGCATTTGTAAATAAAAGATAGTGGAACTTGACATCTGCCAAAAAAGGGCACAGACAATTAATTGGTTATCCTTCCTTCTCAACCACAGCTGGTACTTTGACAGCTCTCCTCTCATATCAACCAAAAATCCGTCTGCTCCTTTGTCAAAATCCATCTGCTCTCTACTATTAGTCCTAAATACCCAGTGCAATACTTTTTGATAGGTAATCTTCCAACTTTCTTATTTGTATTCAAATATTGCTACCTGCTCTTTCACATATATGCCTTTGTTCTCTGACAGAATCCTGCAGGCTCTATGTCCTTCACCTACGCCTTCCAAGCAAATGTCCCATGTATGTGCTAAAATCTGTTTCCTGATAAATAAACTGTTTAAAAGAGCAATCCCCTACAAAATCCCAAAATTCTAGTCAGTATACTAATTATTCTAGAAGCTGCCTTGTGCTTGACTGTGAAAGAAGGTTAAGTAGTGCCAAAACCAGATTGTTCCCATTAGCACTGACCTTCAGGCGCTGGAGAGCTTGGATCTTGTTGGCCAGAGAAAACCATTACTTGGCTTTCACAGTGCATGTTACTACAAGCTGAAAAGTCTCTAATGTTTCTGTTTTCAGTGATTCAATAATTCAATTCTGTGATATTACTTTGGATGTTCACATCGTCTCAGAACATCTAATACTGTTGAGAAGCAGATGAAACCTGTTTGTCCATATATCCTTTCAGCCATAACCCATGTAAGTCTCAGTTTTGTTTTTCAGTTTTCTACGTTGTTTCTGTGTCCATACAACAGATTTTATAATAGTGAACAGCACTGATATTGGGTGAAAGCTGAGGAGAATGAAATGTTATGTTATAAAGGACTGAGTTAGAAAAAAAAGGCAGGCAAAAGTAATTTAGACTGTGTATACATGCAAAAGAGAGGGAACAATTGAACAAATGTATCCGTTGGGTAAGAAAATTTACTACTTGGAGTATATTTGCACCTTTTTAAAGATTTTAATGAAGTGCTTTTAAAATGTACTATGAGCATACCTCCCTTGCAGTTTATTTCCTAGCAATATAAGAGATGCTTCTTACCTCGAGACAATAGATACAGTAAATTACTATTTTAGTAGGTTTTAACCTGATCAAGATGTGATCTGTGCTACTTCAATGACATTGAATTATATCTTTCTTCTTAGATGTGACAATCCTAGCAGTGTTTTAGTTCCAAGACAGTTCCTTGAAAAAGCGAGAAACGTTGAAGTTTCTCAATTCATTCTAAAAGAACTTCTTCTTTCTGAAAAAAAATGAAAAATGGTTACTGAAAAAACAAAATGCAAATATTGGAGTTCATCTGTAATTTCCTATACCATAACTAACTGCCAACACTTTATCTGCATGGAAGAACTGCAAATGAGGGGGGAAAAGTGTTTTTAAATATAATTCATTCTTACTTAAAATTACAATGATTAATGTTCATCTAGCTCACACTGCTCATTACTAAAATTTATAATAAATCATGATTTTTGTGTCAGAAGTAATCGTGAAGAAGAAATGTTAAAAGGTTCACACATACTCTTTAATGTACACATATCCACAAAGTATATGTACATGTAGTTTGTTACAGTCATATATTAGAATACACTACAACATATCTACATATTCTATATAATTCCCTGGTTTATTATTTCCTTAGATATTTCTGTTCTAAGAGAAGTCACTTATCACCTGGAAGTCAAGCACATTGCAGCGGTATGCTTTTCCATTTTAACAATTCACCATTGGAAATTATTCAACAGATACCGTAGGCGAGCTTGTGGTCTCCTTGCTCAAATCGTTCTCAATGCAAGCAGTCCTACTAACTGAAAGATTGCATTTAGCTAAAGATAAAGATCTTTTTGAATAAGCATGTGAAGTTAAGTCTTTTATTGCACAGCAGATTAGATGATAAATTAGTTCAGATTTTTTTTTGCATTAGTTCTTTAATTGTTAATAGCACTGTTTGCCATCTTAACCACATGACATTCAGGTATCATTTTTGTAAGAATCAAGATTATGTATTTTTTCAGATCTGGAGAGAAAGTTTTGAAAAATTAGACTGGCTTTGCAGATAAAGATACAAGGTATGTTGTTATTCAGTAGTAAAAATCAATGCTGTCCTTTCCATTCGTTTGATTCTGTCTCTGATGCGATGCCCTAATCCTCTTGTTCAATCCTTATTGACTCACAGTAATATATTTACAAAGAAAATGTTTCTTCTGTCTATACAGTAGACTGTCTATGCAGATCAAAGCTTCTGGTATCAGATATTCTATTTACACTGGCTGAGAATTTTCTATAATTAAATGCCTTCAGTCTAACGTTGGAAACAAAAAACAGGGCTATCATCATCTTGCTATCAGTGAACTGATACATTTGGAAGAGAAACAGAGAATGTGATCTGGTGGAAGACTGGAGGTGAAAGCCTTTTGTAGATGGCAATACTTATCTGTTGCCATTAACTGACTTGAGTTGAGGAGAGTGAGATAGCATCTATTTTTGTCTTGCCTCATGGGTGGTTTAGCCATATTTAGTGCTCAAGGCTGTAGATGACTCCAGCAGTATGAACTTAAAGACTATTTATACACAGAAATAAGTCATACTCCTATTGTTTTTTTAGTTTGACCTCTGATTGTGAGGTGTAAATGTTACACGCTTAAGAGGTATTATTTATGAAGAAAGAGGAATTGAAGTTAGATCAGTATTTAATGGATTGAGGACTGGGCGTTCATTTGTTAAGGGTTATTAGAACTATGACATATTTAGAGTACTTAACGGGTGATCATCTTTTTTTCTACTTTCTGAACTATCTTGGTAGTATTTGGTATAGACGCCCTCCGGTTTTAATGAGTTGTGGGAATACAGATTTTTCTTTTGCATTGGTTGCATTCTATAACAATATCCTAAATTATTCTAGTAAATAAATTCATAAGGCAAGAGACATCGTATTTATGAAATTTCTTCTAATATATAAGCTCATTTTAAATGCTAACATTCATTTTTCTCTGCCTTAAACATCATTCAAGCACTTGTAATTGTTACTTTTATTCATGTTACATGTCTATTTAGCTGATATTTTTCCTATAACTGGTGTCAAGTTACTAATCTGCAGTTCTAGGATCTCCTTGCAGTTCTGTAAAATCATTTGCCATTGGCTATGAAAGTTCATTGGCTAATTCCTTTCACACTCTCTGGTGAATTTAATCTAACTCTGCTGATTCAAAACATGAATTTGGTCCAGGTATTTTCTCATTTGCTCTTTAACATTGTAGATGCCTGTTCTCTTGTGTTGTTCATCTACTCCCAGCATAATTAATCATTTCACAGAAGAGTCCTTTTGAGTGAACTGAAGCAGAGCAAGTACTTAGAAATTCTACTTTTTTTCCCCTCCAGTGTATTTCCTTTCTGATAATTAGAGCTCTTACCTTTCCTTTTATCTTCCCTTTTCTCTGAAGTGTCTAAATAATTGTTTTTGTTTCCTTATCAATCACAAAAATATTTTACTACTAAAGTTTGCTTATCCACATTACTTTTTAATAACTTCTTATCCTGACTTTGCTTAACCTTGCAACAAAATTTTGCAGTTGCAACAAATTCCCGTCTCTGCATGTTGTAGAACTTCTTTCTCCCGAGCAGATTTGTTTGACATTTTCCATTTGTTTTGTTTGTGGAACTTTCACTTAATGTGAACCAGGTTGCATATAGAGAAAAGATCTTTAAGCCACTTTCTACTAATGGTTAAGTACTAGTTCAGGAATTTTCATGAAGTTGTGGAAAAAAAGGCAGTGGACTGAATGTGATGTGTGTACTGGCTTTGGCATGGATTTGGGACAACTATGACAGAAAGCCTGAATAGGAAGAGATGGAGGCTTCACCATCAACAGACTATTCAGTCTGCTATCAATCAAATAGCTTTAAGAGAGACATAAACATTGTGGTTATGCCATACAAGGGACACCTAAGATACAATTCAATACAGTTAAGTAACAATAATAAAGAAAAAAAATGATAGACCTTCACATTTTAAAACCTGTGAGTATATACAGCAATAGTCCCTGGACTTTCCAAATAAACAAAAGCAAGAAAAAGAAAGCAGAGTAAAACCGAAAAAGAAATGTTAACAGACAAAATGCCACAAGGGATATGAAAACTAAAATGAAGGAAGTATACTTATTAGGAATGTAATTGGTGGTTAGAATGACAACTGAGCAGGCTGCTCTTCTCTGAATATAGATCTGATTTACATATTTATTTAGGTTTTGAAAAATGACATATCCTCTGTGGTATTCAGCATACTTGAAGGTGGTGTGCTTCATCATTTAACAACAGTACTGAATAATTTGTGGGAGTTTTTTATTTTCTTAAAAATGATGCATACTTTGACAGAATAATGAGTGGCTATTATTTTAAACACTTAAATCCATCTTCACATCCTTTAATCTACAAAAGGAGAGTAAAGTGTCAATGAGCAAAACATTTTTAAAAAATCACTTTACTGAACTGTGTATAATAACCAGTAGTGCTAAACATGAATTTTGGTCTGTTTGTGGATTGACTCATAGAAGTGGAGTGTCATAGAAGCAAGAGATCACAAGTCTTTTTGTTAAATGAATATCTGTTGTTTGCTGCTGAGTATCTCCAACTCTCTGATTCACCAGAACACAAGTTGTATAAACATTTTTATTTGTCTCTTATTCTGATTCAAGAACATAACTATTTTAATAGCTTATTAATAGGTAACAGATGACATACAATTGCAAAAGCATAATACTGCAGAGACAAAAATGGACAATATGAACTGAAAGCTGAGTGATATTTCTTAGCAGCCTCACCATGTTTGGCACTTGTAAACAAAGTCTAACATTCAAGGACACAGAAATCAATATTAAATTCAAGACTTAGAAAGGAATTATTAAAAATACAAAACCCCCTGATTATTCAGGAATATTTTGATATTTTATTTTCTGAATAAATTCATCTAGAAGAAATGAATAAAATTTTCAAGCAGTAAATGATGCAGTTCTTCATAAAAAAGGAAAAAAAAAAAGAAAAATGTCATTTCAATTGAATTATCCTTAGTCAAATAAACCAGGTGCTAGTTTATACTGTAATTACTTACTCCAGAACAAAACAATGCAAGCAGATGCTTTGTAGTTAAAAGGGCTTGAATTTCGTGGCCTAATTCAAGATGCTGTGCATGGTCATTTATTAGTTGAGAAGTTGAAATTTCCAACTGTCTTTGAGTCAACAGGAGGTTTACTTGTGGAACTCGTTAAATCAGTAGTTTAACTAATAGGACACAAATGACCAGTTTTGAGGCGGAAACATGTAACATAGCTATAAATACATTTTCTATCAGTTGCTCCTTATGTATATCACTGATTCTAAACAGAAACTGAAATGAAAAAAATCTGATAAAGATTGAAAATTATAATATATTTATTACTTTCAAATCCCATTATAATTATAAGATGTCTTTCAATAATGATGTCAATATCACTTATGTATTACCCTATATTCATAATTTTCATTCAGAAGTTGATTTATGGATTTTGATGTTTCATTTGTAATTCTTGGTATCTGATGCTTTACATAAACAAAATTATGCACAAAATACACTGCCTTAAGTGAGTGGCTTTTGGAAATAGCATGTTGTCTATGTGTACCTCTCAAAGCTCAGGAACAAACACTGTTCTTGAGAAAGGAACAATTAGGGAAGAAATATATAGAAAATCCTTACAAGATCTCCCATAGCACTGTTGTCTCCTTTAACTTTCTTGAAAATCGTGATGGTCAGCCTCCTGAAGGGAGTTAAATTCTGGGTTAACATCTCAGCCTTTCTAGGCAGCTCTATAAAAGTGTTCTGATTGTAATGGGTTGACCCTGACTGGTTGCCAGATACTCACCAAAGCCACTCTGTCACTCCTAGCCTCACTGGATAGAAGAGAGAAAATATAATGAAAGATTTGTGGGTCAAAATAAGGACAGGGACAGATCACTCACCAATTACCATCATGGGCAAAACAGACTTGACTTGGGGAAATTAGATTATTGCAAATCAAATCAGAGTAGGATAATGAGAAATAAAACCAAATCTTGATAACACCTTCCTCCCACCCCTCCCTTCTTCCTGGGCTTAATTTGACTCCTGATTTTCTCTGCCTCCTTCTCCTAAGCGGCACAGGTGGATGGGGAATGGAGGTTGTGGTCAGTTCATCATACATTGTATCTGCTGCTCCTTCCTCCTTAGGGAGAGGACTCCTCACACTCTTCCCCTGCTCCAGTGTGAGGTCCCTCTTATATGATACAGTCCTCCACAAACTTCTCCAACATAAGTCGTTTCTCTAGGCTACAGTTTTTCATGAACTACCACCAGTGTGGTCCCTTCCATGAGGTGCAGTCCTTCAGGAACAGACTGCTCCAGTGTGGGTCCCCCATGGAGTCACAAGTCCTGCCAGAAAATCTACTCCAGCATGCACTTCTTTCTCCATGGGGCCACAGGTCCTGCCAGGACCCTGCTCCAGTGTGGACTTCCCATGAGTTCACAGCCTCCATCAGCAACAACCACCTACTATGGCATGAGGTTCTCCACAGACTGCAAGCAGGTATTTCCTCCACTGTGGTCTCCCATAGGCTGCAGGAGGACTGCCCTTCTCATCATGGTCTTCACCACAGGCTGCAGGGAAATCTCTTCTCTGGTGTCTGGAGAACTTTATCCTGCTCCTTCTTCACTGACTGTGTCTGCAGAGTTTTCTTTTACATATTCTCACTCCTCTCTCTGGCTTCAATTGCTGTTGCCCAGTAACTTTCCCCTCTTCTTAAATATGTTATCACAGAGGTGCTGCAACTGTCACTGATGGGCTCGGCCTTAGCCAGCGGTGGGTCCATCTTGGAGCCAGAGGTCATTGGCTCTATCAGACATGGGGGATGCTTCTAGCAGCTTCTCACAGAAACCACTCCTATAACTCCCCTGCTGCCAAAACCTTGCCATGCGAACCCAATACACTGACATATCATGACGGAAAATAAAGATACTTGGCAAAAACTTGAATGTCACTGGTCAGACTGTGATTTTATACGGATCAATCTCCTTAAACCATTGGATCTTAAGAAAAAACTGTATCTCCTTTGGAAGGAACCTGATGTTCTTAGTTACATAAACAGAAATAAAACCCAGTATTTTAAAACTTGATTGCCAAATGGTAGCATCAGATTTTTCTGAGAAACAGAATATAGAAACTCTTTGCTGAAGCTAGTGGGAGCTTTGTTAAAATCAAGTCTGTTGCAGTTCATAATATAAACTTAGGAGTCTACCTTTAGAAAATTAGGTCCAAAGGGCTAAATTAGGGTTTCTGTATTGTTGTGCTATAACTGAGTAAATATATATATCTTTCTCTCTACATATAAATCACAGTTAAATCGTTAGAGATGATTGTGATGGGAGTGTTTGGAAGACTGATGTACCAGACCAGTTTTAAACTTTAAACCAAAACTTTACTAAATTCATTCACTAACATCACACTTCTGTATAGCTGTATAGTAATGGCTCTGGTCCGTGGTGATTCTTAGTTGCAGAGGTCAAGATGATCAGGCTTGAAGCTCTTTCACAGAAAAAGCTGGAATTGAAACAAGCTTGCCATATTTTTTGTCTTTTTTTTTCTTTGCATATACTTGATGTTTTATGCTATTGTCCCTCTCCCAAAAGCAAGAGCTCTCCTCTGTTCCTGATACTGCTTACCTTGCTTTTGGTTTCACCAGTCTTCTGCCTATTTACAATCCCTTGCGCTTATCTTGTCTTCTGTCTAGCAACTTACTGTTTTACTGTCACTTGGATACCTCTTATGTACAATTACACATACCTTTTCACATCTGACATGCTCATATAAAATGGGTTTAGATTGTGTCTGCCTATGCCATTCACAATATTGCAAAATACTTATGCGTTATTGTTAGTTACACTATTTTAGTATACTTACATTTGGATACAAGGCCGACTGCTACACGTTATACCCTGGTTAGTTCATTTATAATTGTTAGATGCTTTAGACTATAATTTGACTGAAATAATTTATTTGGTGGCATTTCTCACTTTACTATCTCATTTTTTTCTTTCTTTTAATTATAAACCATACAGATGTATTTATTTTCTACTGCACTGGGATTCTGTGTGTTAACTAGTTAGCTTTGTTTCAGCCATTTATGTCTGTACAGTGGCCACCATTAAAAGCTGGGCACAAAGTACATAAAACAAATGTACAGAGGCATCTGAGATGTTTTTTTTTTTCCCTTTGTGACGTTTCTAACTCAATTTGCTTAATTTCATTGTAATATTTTCCTTTAAGTACAGTATTTCTCTTGTTTAGGGATCAACATTTACAAAAAATTTCATCTTAGACCACCATGTCTCTGGTTAGTTTGCTAAAATGATGTCAAAAAAAAGATTGCCTTATCTATTCTTCGTCTTCTTATGTTTAGATCATAATCTGAATTGCATTATAGGAACAATTGAGTTTTAATTTCATGTAATACATATATTCTTTATCGGATATCGTGGGTTAGGCCGATCTGGCAACTAAACTCCACGCAGCTCTCCCACTCCAGTAAAATGGAGAGGAGAAAAACGTAATAAAAGAGTTGAGGGTCGAGACAGGACAGAGGAGCACCCACCAGCCACGGTCCCGGGCAAAAGAGGCTCAGTTCCTTAAAGCAAAACAGTTTATTAACAGCTACCTACAAAGAGAAAAGCAAACAAAAACGGTTACTTGAGAGGATAACAAGAAAACAAGGCCAGATCTTAAAAAAACAACACCTCTCCCCCCCTTTGCCTTTTCTTCCTGGCTCTACCTCCTCCCCCCAGCGGTGCAGGGGGCAGGGAATGGGGGAGGGCAGGTCAGTTCATTCCATGCTGTTACTGCTGCTTCTCTTAAAGGAGAAGGAGTCCTTACACCATTGTCCCTTGCTCCAGTGGATCCCCTACTCACAGAGAAAGTGTGAGGTCCTACCCGCAGGAGGCAATCCTTACCCTATCGCATTGCTCCAAGTGCAGGCTTTACCACAGTCTCGGACTTCTAAGGAGTTGTAGCCACTTGCTCTGGCGTGGGTCATCATATAGACTTTAAATGTGCTCTGGCGTTGGGTTGTCATATCGACCTTAACACAATAGTCTCAGGCTCAGGCATCTCCTTTAAACAAAACACCTCCCCATCGGCGGGGATTGTCCCATGAGCTTTTGATGCGTACTGTACTCAGGCTCTGGTATCTCTTCTCGATGTGGATCCTCCACGGACTGCGAGTGGGTCTCTGGTTGCAAAGGAGCCACTTGCAAGGGGGACTCAGCTGCAGCACACGTTGTCCCATTCCATCTTCACTGACCTAGATGATCTGTGTGACCTAGATCTCAGTCTTTTCAGGGTGAACTTGGCCCAGAGGGCACCCCAGGAGCAGGTCTCTCCCCAAGTTCCCCAAGCGGCTCCATCATGACCATCCCCAGCGGATGGCACCGGGCCTGGCATGGGCTGCCGCCCAGCGAGGCACTGGGAAGCAGGGGCCGTGCTCCCCTCCCTTCTCCTTGCTCCTGGGCAAAGGCACACACCTTTCTGGTTCCTTTGTCCCGACGTAAATAGGGCAATTCGCAGAGGCGCCGATTGGCTCAAGCCCCGAGGGGGAAGGGAATCCGGTCTGATGGGCAGCTTCTGCCACCCGGACCTCCCCCCCACATCAAACCATGACAATGGACAACATAACTATGAGACTTTTTTTTTATCTTTTATCAAGAAATTTCTTTGATAACCATAAAAAACAAAAACAAAAACCCCAAACAAAACCAAAACTAAAACAAAACCAAATTGTGTTAAAAAAGAAAAAGAACAGAGGTATAAAATGAGAGCATTAAACATCTTCAGGACAAAATTATTTTGGAACCTAAAGGTAGAGGAATATGGCCCGATAATACCATACCATTTTGCAACAGATTGTGCGAATGAATTGTATGGGCTGTGACAGAAATCTCTACTTCTGGATTTGAATTCTGGTATTATGATCCTCATTTAATGTTATCTTTGGCACATACCTCCTAAAGCATCAAATTTTCATTAAAGAATATAATGAAGACATGCTAGATTTATGTATAAGAGAAACCCAGCACACATATTTCAATGTAATTTCTAAATTTCAGAAGTGGTAATGACAAAAGCAACATATTACTGACAATACAGAACCTCCGGAAGTGCCATGACTTTTCCAAGGTTGCCACAAGCCAAACAGGAATCATGAAAAACAAGAACAGATTACAAAACTCAACATTTAACAGAGGGAATATGCACAGTAAACAACATGGAGCATGGTGAGGTTAAATACAATTTAGGAAATTGAAAGAGCAAAATTAAAAACCGCTGAGGCATAAAAGAAAAGATTCTTATAGCCCCATGAATCAGAAGTACAATAACAATATACAGGATGTTTTTTCCCCGGTATTTAGTTTGAAGATTGTGGCCTCTATATCAGCCCTGAAAGAGCTAGTAGGCTGGGAAGTCTAGCTGGTTTTTTGGAAGCTATGTCAGTCAGACTACTGAAAGATGACCTTTCCTTTCCAACTTTGCCTTGCTACTATTATATATTTACTATTCAGTCAAAGATAAAACATTTGTTGGCAGAATTTGCAATTAAGAAGCTTCCAGCCCATCCCTTCTCCCTTTCTCCTTGACCTCCCCTGCCACCACACAGAAGGATCTGTATTTACCTTAGAATAACAGAGTTCATTATAAATGCTCTCTAGAGCTGCAAGATTGAAAAGGTGGAGAAACTATATCCATCTGAAACTCTTCTTCCAGTGAAGTGGAAAGATGCTGAAGCAGGTATCAGGGTTTAAAAAGGGAATAGGACAAGCTGAGATTAAAGTGTCTCTTACGCAGAAACTAAACTGATCAAAATTACATGTTGTTGTAAGAAACTGTTTTTTTCTGTAGGTGTTAACTTTCCTGTCACTCCTTGATCACTAGTGACAAAATAGCGTTATGAAAAGAGTTTGCTCAAGCACAGCAATATGTATTTTCTTCTCCATGTTTTTGGAACTGTGGAGAGTTCGTTGTATATCTTGTGTTTGCTGTAGTTGTGTAATTTTTTGTCTAGTTTCATTCAGTATGATGCTATGATGAACTGCAAAGAGCATAGACAACTTTTTTAAAAGCTAATATACTTCAAAAGAGTTTGAGAACAGTCTACTCTTCATGCACTCATGCGTTTACATCTCAGACCTTGGACAGTGATAAGGAGTGAATTCTTTTACACTGTGAAAATGATGGCTGCTCATCTGTGAAGACCTGACATTGGTAACTGATCTGCACAATGTAGAAAGTGCTGCTGTAAATCCATGCTGCTATTAAATATATATGTAGTTTCTAAAAAATGTGGTGATACTTTAGAGAAAGATTGCCTTTCTTGGAGGCTGACTGCTTATAAGATGGATCAGTTTTGCTAAATACTTCATTAACCTTGTTTAGTCATACTCTCCTTGAGCAACAATAGCCAACCATGAAAAGATTCTGTTGGCAACAAAACTTCAACGTGATGACAAAAGAACCTTACCTTGAAGGATACTGAGAATGGATGATAATGGAAAAGGTATAGACTAACTTGACAGTTACCATACTTTTATCACAGATTACTTCTGTTACAAACTTAATGGGAATTCATGACACTAATCACAGTCAATCAGCAGTTGATCTGCTTTTGCTCTGTCATTTTTTCTTCTCAAACTTTCATCTTTTGGATATGCTTTTTAAATATGAATTTTAATTAAAATGTAAGCTCTTCAAGACATAATTTCTTTCGTATTTTGCAAGTTTCTTAAGTGTCTAGAGCAACAACGTCCTGCTTTTTAAGAAACATCTCAATAATAAATAAATAAAACAGCATCTGCTATTCTTAGTATCACGTTATAACGTTTAGGATAGACCTTTATTTTCTATAAATGCTATGGGGACATGGTGATTTTCTAATTGTTATGAGGGTTGTACTTTAGGATATTAGTATTATCATTCAAATTATTACGTATTTTAGCTTGCTGTGTATTTAATATCAGCTTTATATTTACACACACCTTTTAACTAAAGTAGTTAAATTCCTAAGGTGCTGCTGCATTAAAGTTTTATGTATTGTTTTTATGTATTTTACTTTAAAAAATCTCATACCATTATCCATGAGCAGTTATGGTGAGATTAAGTACATCAAGTCACTACTTCTGATGTAAATAATGACACATTGTCACAGTAAGTCTTAAGATCTATGCTATTAAGGTTGTACTGTCTTGAAAATTACCTAGCTAATAAATAACAATTACGTCACACAAAACTATAGTAGTAGTTTCTATATAAGTCATCATAAAGCTTACTATTTCATCCATTTCCAGACGATACACATGAAATAGAGTATCTATAAAATCAGGAATAGATCAACTCACAGGTCACATCATGCTCAATTTCCTTTCTTAGTATTGATGAATTCTGTTAGTAATCCTGAGCCCATCTTGTTTTTTCAGTGATGAGTGTCTAGAGGAAAACATGAATCTTTTTAGTTCATATGTAACATTGGTAGGAAAGAACTAGTCTTATTGAAGTCAATACCAATACTTCGTCTTCTCCATCAGTTTATTTATAGTGCCACCTGCTCTTCTCAGATATTAGGTGTATGCTATTCTATGAAGGGAATAAATACTAATTTTTTGTAGAACTTTATTATAACTTTATTCTCAAAATTAGGCATGAACCTGGAACATGTTTTTATTAACCTATAGCTCTATTTCAGTTTTCAGAGATCTGAACCTGTAAAAGCTGTCACAAATCTTTTAATCTGCTTTAATTCAAGAAATCATGATATAGTAAATGATGTCCATTCCATGTATTAACAGGAAATGTTAACTGTGTTGACGAGATTGGCTACAACAGACAGTAAAACATGAGCTCCTAGTAAAGATCCTAGCAAAAGCAACAAGTGAGAAATGCCTAGCAAAGGAACTGGGTTGTTAGTGGAGCATGGTAGCAGGAGTTCATTTCTGTCTTCTCCCTTGTCTTCTTTAAGCTCTATTTTTAGTCTTTGTACTCTTCCCTTTGGAAGGTTGTCCAGGTAGGTTTCTCAAAAGTGTAGCTAAGAGATTAGCTCTTCAATCTACTTCTAAAATTTCGGATTTTTATTCTAGTCCTTGCTAATGATAGATAGTCTAAGAAATTTTATGTTCATATGTCAACATTTAGAAAAGTTCAGTGGCCACACCATACAATCTGTCCCTTTCTGGCAAATCAACAAAACCCAGTTATATAGCTGTAACTTCCATTTAGAAGAAGGAAAATGTTTTAACTTTGGTTTGAAAGATGAGATGATCTCGGAGAGTATGAATGATTCACATACGAATAACGATTCAGTCTGTTAGTGAAAAATGTCGGTTTATATTTTTATAGTAAAAAAAGTTTCCGAAACTACCCTTACAGTTTTACCCTCACAGTTTTACCCTTACAGTTTTTGGATAACTATCCAAATTCGCAAATCTCCTTGCAGTTACTAATTTTCCTTTCCTCATGTAGAAACTCTTGGAACTAATGATAAATAGAAGTAGCTGAAAAAACTTTCTTTAATGAAACACGACCACAACTTCTCTGACAGTTCCAATAATTTACCTCTTAGCCAATGTAGATGTGCTAGAACAGAAATAATTAGGATAAAACATACTATCTTGTGTGTCATTTAAATACTGCCTTGTAGAAAATATCGCCTTATTGAAAAGGTTACCTCATTCATCTCTATATCCACTTAGCATTTTTACAGGAGCAAGGAGCTAAGGCTGATATGACTGTTTTTAAATTTCTTCTATTTGTTTGATGTCTTTTCTTTTTAATGGGATCACAGCCTCAGTCATCATTTGGCAGCTGTTTTCTTTCAAGGGATTTTTACTTAAAATACATTTTAAAAAAATATTATAATTTTATTGCTCAATGAACCTTGCAATAACAACATTTTAGCATCTATCCGCCATGGCAGATGGCAAACTAATGAGGCCTGCTGTAGCTGCATACTGATATGTTCTGTACACAACGCTTCTGCGCTCCAAGGGAGGTCAAAGAGTAACTTTTATTATATTCTTTGTTGTATTTGATTGTTGAAAATCATAAGACAGATTATTAGAAAAAACAATTTTTGCACCTTTTAATTAGACTTACTAATGTTTACTGCATGCGATCAACCTACAGAGTTCAAAAAGTCCATATTTCAGTGTTGTTTAGCTTGTATTTTTAAAAAAGAAATAGTACTGTTCCAATGTGTTTTCTTTCCTTCTATTCACCTTAGAATCAAAGCTAAAGATGTTTTGTTATGCACATCTTCAAACCGTTTTAGCAAACCTAATATTTTACTTTTGTTATCTTTTAGATATTAAGTTAATATTCTACCTCTTTTTTGTTGTTGTTGTTTCAGGGCACTAGAGAATATTTCTCACCACAGCCCCTCAGAATTAGATATTTTTCCTTAATGTAGACATCAGATAATTTTCATTAAATCAGTGGAGGCTAATCTAATACAACTTCATGTTTTAGTGACTTCATGAAAACAAGGTAAAACAGTCATGAAAAGTCATGAGTCTGGTAATAAGTGCAATTGATTTTATCTCAGTCAGGATGTGTAATATATATACGTGATCTATATTCCTTGACTGAGAGGAATGTAAGGAATGCAAGGAAATGTAAGACAGAGGAACTGACTGACTTTTCTAGAAAATTATTCATCCTATCCAGCTTAAAAAAAAAAATCTGAATCACTCTTTGGAGTTGTTTTCACCTAAGAGAAAGCCTAAGTGAATAACCAACGCTCTACCTATAAAACCAGATTCTGTTGCTCTCTTTACATTCATTATAGTGATTCTTTTTCTCAAAAGTGTGTCTCAAACTACTTGCGCCCAAGACCAGAGAATCTAGTACTAGATAAGTAAAATTTTACATTTAATATTTCACAAGTTTTTAAAATGAATTCCATGATCATATAATGATTGGAAGCAATCCCTGGGAATCTAGGGATTAATGTAATCTCATTAAATTAGGGTGAAAGATTAAAATATTGGAAACGAAATTATTTTCTATTATATAGCCCTGAAGTATATTTGATGTAATCGAGTAAAGATGATAGCAACTTTCATTGTAAAACAGTTATTCACTGATTGCCAGTGCTGTGCTGTGTGTTTCTGTGTCAATAACATATTACTGAGATTATTATATTTCATAAAAAGAAGAGTATTGAAGTAATACATTTTAAAACATCAGTCATCTGTATCTGACCTTCATATACACTTCAGCTATCACTTTTCAGCTCTTCTGGCAAATTTCTTTTTTTATCTATTGCTTACAGAAGAAAGTTGTAGACTGGGAGAAATATGGTCATTAACTCTTATCAGTATTCTTACAATATACTGAATCATTTTATAGGATTATTATTATTCAAATCTTACTGTAGATTTTCTTCCTGTACATACTTAGGTTCTAATGTGCTTTCAGTGTTCCCATTTTACCCTCATATAATGTGCCTAATTTCATTACACTTAGTTTTGTTTGTTTATCAGTATGAAAAGACTCGGAGACTATTGTATTATGATATTAAAAAGGAATTTATTTTAGATTGCTTTCTGACTTAACACAGCTAAAAAACATCTTGGCACAGCAGTTGGACTTCAAATATCACTTTAGCCTAAAGGCAAAATTTTATGATTATATTGTTTTCTCTTTTTTTTTTTTTTCTAAGCTGTTTTACTTTTCTTTCAGGTGAAGAGTTGTTATGAAACATCCTGGCTGTAGTAGCTCATGTTTAAGAAAATTAGAAGTTAAACAGAGGAAAAGAAAGTAGTAGACTCTTCATTTGTGCTCACTCCTCCACTGACATTTTGAAAAATCTCAGAAATCCACATTCTCATCTTTACCCTTTTCCTGTCATCTATCGATTATAGTAAAAGATAAAGCAAGCAGATTTCTTACAGAGTCAAATTACTATTGCTGTACAGTAGCTATAGACATGATTATAAAGATGCAAGTGGACTGATTCCTTCACTGAAGAAATTAGAGGACTATGAATCTTGCTTTTAGTGTAAGTTGTCTAGTCTTCAACCACTTTTTTTTTTTTTCCCAACAATAGAAGCACCAAAATCTTCCAGAAATCTGAAATACTTTTAATGTTACTGTACCTGAGTGCATTTTTATAGATCTTAGTAGCAGTGTTTAAGCAAGTGTTTTCTTAAGTGGAACACCACTACGTATCAATTCTTGCCAGCCTGATTTTCTGTGTTTATTCTACATGTTATTTAAAGGATATTTAATATTTCTACTAAACATGAGAGGATTTTGAGAATGTCATAAAACTCTACTTAATCTACTCCTCTGAATAAGTTGCCATAGAATGCAAATTGTAGTCAGAAGTGCTCAATCAATGTATTTCTGGAAAAGTCAGGGAATCAACATTAAACAAGTATTTACTTTCAGTTAGGAATGTGTGATTTTCTTACAGCCTACTCATTGAAAATGCAGTTTGAACAGTAATTGTAAATTGCTAAGTCATCTTGTATGCTTCATTAAAAAATTTGCTTTTATATCTCTAGATGGTGCTATGTGTACCTCTATTGGATAAAGAAGTATACAGCAATTTTAATATAAAAATTATAGAAAACCTAAATAAGACAAAAAAACTAGAACCATACAAATGTTGTGGAAAAGATTTTTTCTGCTTTTGCTGTGGGCCATGAAGCATATGTTGCCAGGTAACTTATGCTTGTGAGAGAGTTAATCTTGTGCTGTATTAAGTAGGATCACAAACAGGTACAGTAGAAAGACACCTACGTTTTTGTAGAAAATGTTGGTCTAATTCCTTGTAGGAGTTAACGGGAGAAGCTCTTTTTCACTCAACCCTATTATATACAATATTTGTTGTTCTCCCCATATATTTATACATATGTATTCTTTTTTCTGTTAATTTGCTTTTGAAAGTAGCTGGAAACAATGTATTCATTTATGCTGAACTGCCATATCTATGAGCTCCTATATGGACAGATAATACATGAGATTTTAACATCTATACATTTATAATTTAAAAAAAAGTCTGGAAAAGGTGTTGTTTAGTATGAGCAATGATTCTTTTCTAGGGGAATTAGACTGATGTGTAAATCAACATTATTGACTACCCTATAGGCAATTCCTTATATTCTTATAGGAACCTCAGAGTCAGCATTACACATTTCTGGTGGTATCATGCATCCTGAATCCAAAGACAGTTGTAAATACACAGGCACAGTAATTTGACTGTGGAAATTAATGGAGAAATATCTTTATAATCAGGGCTACTAATGGAATACTCTTGGACTAACACACTATATTAAAAAGGGAAATAAGGCAAAGAATGATAAGGAAGTGTTTAACAATACGAACATATTATATATTTCTATAACTGAATCTATATTATGTTAAATCTTTATTCCAGACAGTAAGTCCACAACATTACAAGGATGCCTCTTGACTACCATTTGCCTTTATTAGGTACCCACAGAAGGAAACTCTGTGGCCTTAGCTCATCCACTGTAGGTTTTCTTTGCTGGCAGATGATTCCAATTGTGTGACTTTCTCTCAGTCCTTTGCCACCTGTGATTCAACACTCATATTTGTAACATCCTTTTATGGAAAGCTAATGGAAATAGGTAGTATGATTTTTTCCTTTGCTGTGCCAAATTTAGATGTTCTAGATCCTATTGCCCATATCCTTTGGTAGAATAAGAAATCTAATTGCTTTCAAATACATTCGAAAATTCGACACATCTTTATCCAATTAACAGTACTGGACATGTGCCATCAAAGACTAGTATATTGTTAAATACAGTTTAAACACTGTAAACTGTCCCAATATAAGCTTCTGAGATCTAAGTAGACAAGCAAAGTAGTGTTCATTCAATCATATTTTTTTATAAAAAACCTTTAGATGGTTTTAACAGATGAGCTTCAGCATCCCGTCCAACATTTATTCAAGAATGAAAGGAGAAACCTATTGCATGCACTAGACTGTGGAGGATTGTGGGTCTTTTTTTTCAGTCACAAGAAGCAATAGATTATTTTGTAACCTCCTTTCAGCCCAGTCACCAATGAGCTCTCCTACTCTATCCTACGGCGAAATACCAACAGAAGAGGAAATGACTAAAGACAAATATCGAAGTGACCGTATGCAATTTAACTAATATGAACCAGCAAGTAAAATCATGTTTTTTTCAAAGCTGGAATAATTTTTCTCAAAGGTGTCATGGCAATAGCACATCTTCTGGAAAGAACTGTATATTACCGTTACATGTCTTTACAGCAATCCATGCTGGATTCTTCAAAATTATTCTAACGTTATTTTATCAGAAAAAGAACACTTCAGGTTCTTGAAAGCAAACAGAATATTGTGAAAATACATAGATGAGTTTTGTCAAAAAAATAAAGGACAAAACTTACAATGACATCTGCGTCCTATTCTTGGGATCTCGCCAGACTTTGCAAGATATTTTGGGTGTGAGTACAAAGCAAAATCAGAATATGCACTTTGGTTACATCCCAGTGATGTTAAGAGAAACGACTCTCCAATTTAGTCTTCAGCTTAAAAATTCAGGATGAGACACAGAAACAGGGAAGTCTTTTGTGAATGCCAGGGACACCACCAGATTCTGATTTTTTTTTTTTTTTTGAAAGTACTTTTTAATTAAGACTTGGAAGGTAAAAGGAAAAAGAGAAGATTTCAACTAATAATCTGAGCTCATAATTCAAACACATCTCAACCTGAGATTCTAAGTGCATGCTGTCATCTGTTTTTAAGATGGACAGCTGAGGAAAATGAGTGTGACACTTTTCTAAGCAAGAGTGCACATTCTCTGCAATTAAGCATAAGCTTTTTTTAGGACTCTTTGACATTTCATTTGCATATTTTAATAAAATAGAAAGTGAGCAAGATAAAGCAAAATCTTCTTTGATTTGTTATATTGTTTCATAGCATTAGATATTAACCTATCCCAGGTTCCACTTGTAGCTGCTGCTTGCTGGTAGCATCTGTTAATCTAAATCCTGTCTGTTAACAACAGACTGCTGAGTTCATAGATTTGTCTGCTTTGTCACTTCTTGCAGTATTGAAAACAATGCACTATGAACAAATAAAGAATATAGGGCCAGATCCAAACCACTTTTTTTTTTTCTTTCTATTGAGTTCAATGTGTTTTGAAATCAGCTTCTTTGGAGAATGCCTTGCAAAGCAATCTCTATGAACGTTCATCTGAATTTTTAAAGAAGCGCACTTAGCATACATTCAGACTCTTTTGTTTCTCTCTTTAATGCACACCAAAAACACTCTCAGAAATTCTTGCAGTGAAAACAGCTCTAATCATATGTTGGAAAATATTCATTCTTTCTATTTGCATGAATAATTAAGTTTTGACTAGGCCAAGAAACATAATGGAGACAGAAAAAGTATAAGAATGATTCTACCCTAATGTTAGGTCATGCATTCATAGATAAGAAGCCTAGGCTTTGCTCAGAAGAATGTACGTGTAAATAATACAAAGCAATTTCAGCAAAATAGCATAAACATCTTCACATTCTCCAAAGCTCCTTCTGAAACAACTGAATAAAAGGGACTATTTTGCTTCTCTGTCTACATCTTCTAAGATAAACCTGTTTTAGAGCTTCAGTAGTTATTCCCTGGAATCTAAAGAATCTTTTAGAACTCTTAGATCATTAATAGGCCTTCAGTCCTGGTAAGTCTCAGGTGCGTCCCCTGCCCTCCCTCTTGCTTTTGGGCCCAGGAGTGCCTTTTAAGCTCAGGATCAGTCCCTCAGATCTGACTGAACTGTGCTTTAGGTATGCTGTGCCCTGTCATCTGCTGTCCTTAGTAGTATTCTTGGATAGATCCAAGCCTACATTGTATGTCACCTGTCTTCAGCCCTGTCTCCGAATGGACCTTGGGATTTACCTTTGTAGGTAACCTTGTTTCAAGTCCCGGATACAAGACTTGACTCATTACTTTGTCTTGTATGGCCCTGTTGATGGACCATTGTGCTTTCACCACTGTCGCCCTGCATAGACTTCATGGGACTGTGTTCTGTTGATGATGGCATGCCTGTGTTGAGTTCACACTCATTTGTGAAGCATCCCTATTTCTGTGGCTCCCTCTCTCAGGGTCTACAACCTGAATCTTCAAATGAATTTCTATGTCTGACAAGTCCCTCTCATTGTCAGAGCATGACCTATACATTAAATCTCTCAATCATGATCCATTGATTTTGCTATGTCATAGTTAACACCCCCAAGTTGTTCCTCCTCAGGCTGCTTTCAATCTATTCTCCACCTAGCCAGTATTTTTGCTTGAGATTGCCCTGACCCACGTGCAGGACATTGCCACTTGGCCTTGTTGAACATCATTAGGTTCTCACAGGCCCATCTCTCCAGCCTGTCAAGGTCCCTCTGGATGGCGTCCCCTTCATCCAACGTGTTGACCGCACCACGCAGTTTGGTGTCGTCAGCAAACTTGCTGAGGGTGTACTCGATCCCACCGTCCATGTTGCCAACAAAGAAGTTAAACAGCACTGGACCCAATACTGACCCCTGAGGAATGCCACTCATCACTGGTCTCCACTTGGACATCAAGCCATTGACCACAACTCTTTGAGTGTGACTATCCAGCCAATTGCTTATCCACTGAGTGATCCATCCATCAAATCCATGTCTCTCCAATTCGGAGACAAGAATGCGGGATAGCGTCAAATGCTTTGCACAAGTCTAAGTAGATGACATCAGTTGCTCTTATCTTATCAACCAATGCTGTAACCCCATCGTAGAAGACCATCAAATTTGTCCTCAGTTTATCATCTTCAGTAACATATTCACTCAAATATAATAGTAATACTAAATACACTATATTTCTTTTTATTTTCTGTGTTTATCTGTGATTAAAGGTTATCATTAATATGTAGTGGTAGGAATTTGATGTTGTTCTGCATTCACACAGCAGTCACAGACATGAAAGTAATAAAAGAATCAGCATTCTGAGTAGTCCTATGCATTTTCTTCAACAGTGGTGAGTCTCACCTTCTACTAATTTGTTCACTTATGAGATGATCTGAGTGGTTGTAGGAATTCCTCCTAGAAGAAACTAAATATTCCTTCCAAATGGAGATCATACTCTATTTCACAAGGAAAATGTATTTTCAAATATATGATACTAGATTAATAAATTTGCATGAATTAAACATTGCAAGGGGGTTAGATATGGGGATGGATTTAATGATTTCTTTTACAAATGTCTTTATTTAGTCTGCACAGGTGCTTAGAATACCCTTGCACCAATTCCTGTGTGATTTTTATCTAGGTCAATTGTTCATATAATTATATGAAGATGCATAATATGTAATATTCATATAATTACTATTAGAGATAACAGCTGTAGCCTCCTCCATGGAAGTCAGACAACAAAACTGTTGAAATGTGATGGTGTTCGGATATTGCAGTGAATACTAAAACCATTTTTTGAGGAATTGTGTATTTAAATAAAATAAATACATGCATCTCTGTTTTGCACATTAACAAGAAGTCTGGACGTATGTATTTTTTCAGCTCCTGAGATGGTCTATGCTTAAAAAAAAAAAAGAAAAAGAAAAAGCTTGTAAAAGCTTATCAAATTTTCTCAGAAATCCTAAGCTGAAATTTAACTTCTTCTATACTACTGCATATGAGAGATAAGAAGTCACAGTATGGTGGTATGATACTTACTTCTGTACTTCTAGTGCTTCCTACTGAGCTAAAAGTAGACTTGCAGATGAAAAATAGTGATATGGAAACTGTTTTTTGCATCAGTTTATTATCACAGACAATTTACAGATCATAGTTGTCATCAGCAAAGTCTTTTCTCTGTTTCTGATTTCCTGAAAACTGCATAATTCAAATACACTGTATTGGGTTCACTTGCCGAGGTTTTGGTAGTAAGCACGCTGCAGAGGTGGCTTCTGTGAAAACATATCAGAAGCCCCTCTATGTTGGACAGAGACAGTTCCATCCAGCTCTAAGGACCTACCACTGGCCAAAGCTGAGCCCTTCAGTGACGTTGGTAGCTCCTCTGCGACAACATACTCAAGAAAGTGTAAAATCACTGCACAGTAGCTGTGAGAGAGGAGGTGAGAAAGTGTGAGAGAAACAGCCCTGCAGACAGCAAGGTCGGTGAAAAAGGACGGAGAGGAGGAGATCCAGGTGCTGGAGCAGAGATTCCCCTGCAGCCTGTGGTGAAGACAATGGTGACACAGACTGTCCACCTGCAGTTCAAGGAGATCCACAATAGATAGGTGGACCTACCCAAAATCACATAAGCAGAATTATTGTATCCCACGTCACTTAAAAATTTGCAACATTTTCTTCCTTCAAAGTGCACACCGCTCCACAGAGCCAAGAAAAGAACCATGTTTTTACATCTTCAAGTCCTCTGTTTTTATAGATGCTGATATAAATTAAGTCTGAACAGAACCCCATGTGCACAACTAATATATTTTTACACTGGTTTCACAGGCTCATTTCATTTTTCCTGCATATGCGCACAGGATCCAGTCTATATTCGTTTAGATGTATGAGCAGCATGTGTGTATTATCAGACTCTTGTACAAAATATTTTAATCTCACCATTATATTATTTACCTAATTATTACTTCATCATCATATGCACAAGTTGAAAAGATTGTAAACACGCTCTCTCATCCAAATATTGTTAGATCAAATTCACTTCTCATTAGGGCTGCAATGCTGTAACTGCGAACAGAATTAGTTTCACTACGGTATCCTAATAGAGAATTACTAGGCAAAAGGTAGTTGCCACTTCTCAGGCTGCTGCTTCTCGATTAGAGCTGTTGTTTAAGTGAACTTGCTGCTGTTTCTTTTCTCAGGATCTGGACCTATGCCAGAAGTTCATAGGGATATAATTAAGGTCTTCACAGGCCAGAGCGAATGAAAAACTCATGAAACATTACCAAGTAGTGTTTAGGGGCTAAGTTTTAAAGAAAGTCCTGCCAGGAATAGAGGAAATGATGCAAGATCTGGAAGTGGTAAATACCTTTGGGGTATTTTAAGAGAACCAGACAGATGCTCAGGAAACTGGAAACATACCATCATAGTAATTAGTTCTTATTCCTGAAGAGGAGTTGAATTTGGGACCAATTCAAAGCAAGGGGCAAAGAAGCAGAGAACATATCTCATTCTTCAAAATACTTACTTGCAAGAAAGCTCAGCTGTCATGCCACATTAAACAAGTATTTATTATGTGCAGAAAACAGAAAATACTAAGCTATGACATGTACTAACAATTTCTGCTGTACACTTTGCAAGAACAGACCATCACTATGCACATAGGTTACACATGGGTTTTTATATACGGTACATTCTGTGTTACGATAAATTACTTTAAGAAGGTAAAATTTCATTTAGCCGTTTAGTTTATGGCATAGCACTTGAAAAAATATATGGAAAAGCATTGTTTTGGTGGAAGAGACATATAGTTATTTTGGTTTATAATGAAAAAATCTTTACACTCTGAGTTTTCTTCTTCGTTCATTAGACTTCCTCAGTTATTACGATATGATCAGGAAGTGACAGAGTTGAACTTCATGAGAAATTATGTATATTATGTATTTTAAAAGATTTGATGTCTAGTGATTAAAACAGGTTCTCTGAGTTAGAGTTCACTGTTGGAAAAATAGTATGGAAAACCAAACCATGTGCAAGATTTAATTTTGTAAGGAAAAAAATTGGGAAATCATCCTACTTCTTATAAATATTTCCTGCCTGTAAATAGAATTTAGCAATAATTACTGAAACTAGTTGAGAGTTTTTTTATGCATTAATAACGTTAAATGAAATGTCAGAATGCTATACGTTAACAGAATAACAGAATCTTTGAGGTTGGAAGGCATCTCTGGAGATCATCTAGTCCAACACCTTTCCTAAAAGTATCAACTTGAGTAGATGGCTTATGTCTGTGTCTGGCTGGATGTTGCACATCTATAGGAATGGAGGCTCCACAACTTCTCTGAGCAACCTGTTTCAGTATGTCATTACTTTCACAGTAAAAACATTTTTTTTCTCATGTTTAAATGAGATTTCCTGTATTTCCATTTGTACCCCTTGCCTTTGTCTTTTCACTAAGTACCACTCAAAAGAATTTGACTTCCTCTTCTTTATTCCTAACCATCAGGTATTTATAAACACTGTTAAGATCCCCCTAAACCTTCTCTTCCCCAGGCTGAATAGTCCCAGTTTTGACAGTCTATTCTTATATGTCACATGCTCCAAAATCTTTATGACCCTTGGTTTCCTTGCTCCAGTATGTCTGTGTCTCTTTTATATTGGAAAGCCCAGAACTACACTCAACAGTCCATCTGTGTCTCACCAGTACTGAGAAGAGAGGAAGGATAACCTCCCTTGAGGTGCTGGCAACGTTTCTCATAATGCAGCTCAGGAGGCTGTTGGTCTTCTCTGATACCAGGGCACATAGGTGGCTCATGGTTAAGTCACTGTGTAACAGAGAACATGTGTAACATGCATGGCAATATTCCTGATCAGGTGCAGAATGTTGCATGTCATAGAATCATAGAATGGCCTGTGTTGGAACGGACCTTGAAAGATCGTCTGGTTCAACATTTTATGGGAAAGAGACACTAGATCAGATTATCTAGTGCTCTATTCAATTGCATCTCGAAAACCTCCAGTAATTTCCCTTTGATGAACTCAATGACATTATTCTCTGCTCATTTCTCCAGCTTGTCAAGATCCCTCTGAATGGCAGAACAATCATCTGGTCTGCCAGTAACTCCTCCTAGCATTGTATTGTCTGCAAACTTGCTGAGGCTACATGCCACTCAATCACTGAGGTCATTTATGAAGCTATTAAACAGTTTTGGAGCCAATATCGACCCCTAGAGCGCACTGCTCATGACTGGCCTCCAGGTGAACCTCGTGGTGCTGATTATAATTCTTTAAGCCTGACAGTTCAACCAGTAAGTTCACCCTACTATCTACTTATCTGGTCCATACTTCATCAATTTGTAAATAAGGATGACATTATGGGAGACAATGTTAAAAGCCTGGCTAAAGTCAGGCCCTCTGATGCTATATCCCGTATTCAGCTGGTGTCCTATTTTACACTACCTTTTTTTTTTTTTTTACTGTGTAATATAGAAACAACAAAATTCAAAACCAGAAATTACGTCCAGAGTTTACTGACCCAGAAGGCACTAAAATTCCTTGGATTGAATAAAAGGATGTGTATTTTTCGTAAATTCAAGAAAATCTGCTTTCACCTCTTTTTCCTAAGTTCAGTAACCCAGAATCTTGTACCCAAGCTCTGCTAAGATCCAGAAATAAAATGGTGTAGCACTAACTGTCTCCGGGGTATAAAGTCTATTAGATGTAAAACATGTTCCATATTCATGAACAGAATCAAGCCCTTATAAAATTCAACTGCAGTACCGGTCTTTTTAAAATACTGTTTGAAGATATGGAGGTAGTTGTTTCTCTGTTTATACATCACCTACTTATTACAACTGCCCTGAAAATGTACTCTTCTAACTGCAACACTTGGAGATATTAGGTTCAGTGCTTTAGAAGATCCACATGCAAATTTCGTAGTATCTGTTCTCTAGGCAAAGATTGGCTGCTATATCCTTCATAGACATCTAAACAAGATGAATTCTATGTTCTCTCTGGTTGCACAGCTTTAATAAGATATATTAATGGTTCTCTCATCCCACCTCTTAGTCAGGGATCACTCAGGACTAGAATTCAGAAATGACAATATATTGTATATATTGCATGTGAACATTTCCTCAATACAGAAAAAGAGCATCTCCTCCAATCATATTTTAAAATAAATAGCAATTATTGTTTATTTCTTTTAAAAAAACTTAAGTAGGAAACAATCAGAAGAAGCAGAACATGAGTTTTTCTTTCTGAATAGATACATTTTCTATACATTTAGAAGCTTTGGTTCTGGAAATGTGGGATTTTAAACATATCCAAATGCTTACTATTTCTTATCTGATCAGATGTGTGTGTGTGTTCAAAAGCTTATGTGCAGCAGCACTTAAACTACTCTGGGATGGTGGCATTGACTTGGCAACCTAGCTTGACAAAAACAGTTGGAAATATATGAGCAGAAAATAAAATATTATTTATTTAGTATCATATTAGTATCTTATTGTTTAATGTTATTTGTTTATTGGCTTAATGTAAAATACATTTTTATTATAACAGACAGGTATTATTCCAGAGAGTGCATCAAAAGAAATTTAAACTCTAGTTTAAAGGATAATTACATTCACCCAAATGAACAAACACACAGGATAAAAGAGCGATGCAATGATACAGCCTCTTCTCCACTAGTGTTAATAAAAAACCCAGTGAGATCTGATATTGTCAGAGAGGAAAAAAAAAAAAAGGTTTGTCACATGCTAACTGTAATTTCATTAAAAAGTATAATTTTATTGTAAAATTAGAAAAAAAAATAGAGAAGGGTTAAGGAAACCTGAAATAATTTCTCTACTATATAATTCCTGTGTATCTTTTTACACAGCATTGGATCTAGTTTGTTCAAAAAACAGTTGTTTATATTTTCCCTTTCCTTAGGAGGCTTAATAGATCATTTATTCTATATCCCTAAAGAAGGGCTGTACTGCAAGCATACCTTATACACAATAACAGGTAGAAAACAACAGGAAAATAAATATCAAGATCTCTGCACACCTTAAAGTGTACAGCATCTTTTACCCAAGAGCTTCCCCTGGAGAGCTATTTTTCTCTCTCCTTCTTGAATGGCCTCATGCTCTATTTCTGCCAACTGGTCCTACAATAATAATTAGGGTTGTTAGTCTCTGCCTACCTGAAATAATTGCAGTGTAATTATCCTTACCATCCTGAACATGAGGTGCCTGGACGGAAGAAAAATTTGCCTATGATTGGACAGACAAAAGGACAAAAGGATAAGCAACAGTCTACTTGTCATTATGAAGTTAAGTAAATTACTTTGGACTAGACCTACAAGAAGATGAGCATATTCACATCCTGAGGCTGCAAGCATGTAACTTTTTAATGTTTATCCCTTGAAATGGATTTGAGAGCCCTATGTTAGGTGTATGGACTTTTTATATTATGTCTGGCAAGAGGTAAACACAACAGCTCAGAGTGAGATTCAGCAATTGATATGGTGAACAGAAACTTGCCCACAGCTGTAAAGCAAGAACTGCCACGTTCTATATTGACTCATCCTGAGACCATAGGGTGGTTAACTTCAGTTAACTGGCCTTCACAGCTGCAAGTGCTATCCTAAATACAGACTTCATGTTTCTTTTAAGATAAGAGTGATGGTTTCTAGCATTTAGTTCATTCACCCTTGCTTGTTATGAGGTTGCTATCTGAAAAGTTTAAAATTCCATTTTCAACCTCACAGTAACATGGCTTAACAATTACATTGCAGGATATGTTGGTAACCATTTAAGTCTGTTCTTTATCTCTCTTCTTGAAGCCTTGCCATGGGGACAAATAAAACAAAACAAGATTCATTCAGGATGGGAAAAAAGAGAAGGGGAAAAAAGCTATTCAGCTGAAGGGCAAAGACTTCAACCCAGGTCCATGCATTCTGCATTACATAGTCACTAGATAAAACACAAATACACTTCAGGTTCCAAGACTGAATCTGAATATTTTCATGTTCTACTCAGTCATTAAGATTCTTTCTTTCCGGAACAGTGAATCTTGAATTGTTCTTTTTGTGTAGACACACAGCTTTAGCACATGAAACTTTGAGTACACCTCCCCTAACCTAACTTTAAGTACTGTGGTGAGAAGTAAATACAACTTTCTTAAGGATGTTAACATTTGTCAAGCTGAAATAAAAACTGGGTTCACACTTTGTTTTACCAGTAAAATATTTCCTAAAAGTTTGGGAAGACTCCTTCTAAAAGAGTAATCTCTTTTATCTTTTTCTCGGACGTTAGCATTTCTATTTTAAAAACTGTAGATATCAGTTAATACCGGTGACATGCTGAATCTGAAATTTGAGCAACAAAGTGCTGAAGATTAGAATGTAGATCTGTCTTAAACATTTTATTTTGGATAACTCTAGATCTTAATTAGCATGTTTAGATCCTCTTTGTGAAGCACCTTGATGTTCCCATATGTACTGACTGTACACCCCTGTATAACAGATTTTGTGAAAAGTATCTAGTCATACAGCTCAAGACACTTCTTTTCTGCTGAAAGCCTTTATACGTGTTCCTTTATATACACTAGCTTATAATACCTGTGATTTAAGCTAGCCCATTTGACTTTAAATTACAGTAGAACAGAAGAAAAATATCTCAAAGAGCAAGGCAAAGGTCTCAGATGGCAGGCAGCATCCAGGTTATAAGCAGATTCTTCATCGTTAGTCCCTAAAGTTTTGGATATGAGCTGTATATGATCGACACCTCTCACCAGGTGAGAGGTGATCGACCAATCTCACCTCTGTGCCTGGCAAGATCATGGAGCAGATCCTCCTGGCGACTATGCTAAAGCACATAGAACACAAGGACGTGATTGGTGACAGCCAACATGGCTTCACTAAGGGAAAATCCTGCCTGACTAATTTGGTGGCCTTCTATGATGAGGTTACAGCATTGATGGATAGGGGAAGAGCAACTGACATTGTCTACCTGGACTTATCCAAAGCGTTTGATACTGTCCCACACAATATCCTTGTCTCTAAACTGGAAAGATGTGGTTTTGATGGATGGACCACTCGGTGGATAAGGAATTGGCTGGATGGTCGCTCTCAAAGAGTTGTAGTTGACGGTTCAATGTCCACGTGGAGGCCAGTGACGAGTGGTGTTCCTCAGGGGTCAGTACTGGGACCAGTGCTATTTAACATCTTTGTTGGAGACATGGACAGTGGGATTGAGTGCACCCTCAGCAAGTTTGCAGATGACACCAAGTTGTGTGGTGTTGTGGACATGCTGGAGGGAGGGGATGCCATCCAGATGGACCACCACAGGCTGGAGAGGTGGGCCTGTGAGAACCTCATGAAGTTCAACAAGGCCAAGTGCAAGGTCCTGCACATGGGTCGGGGCAATCCCAAGCACAAGTACAGGCTGGGCGGAGAATGGATTGAGAGCAGCCCTGAGGAAAAGGACTTGGGAGTGCTGGTGGATGAGAAGCTCAACATGAGCTGGCAATGTGTGCTGGCAGCCCAGAAAGCCAACCATATCCTGGGCTGTATCAAAAGGAGCGTGGCCAGCAGGTCAAGGGAAGTGATTCTGCCCCTCTACTCTGCTCTCATGAGACCCCACCTGGAATATTGCGTTCAGCTCTAGAGTCCCCAACACAAGAAGGACATGGAGCTACTGGAACGAGTCCAGAGGAGGGCCACAAAGATGATCAGAGGGCTGGAACACCTCTGCTATGAAGACAGGCTGAGAGAGTTGGGGCTGTTCAGCCTGGAGAAGTGGAGGCTCCGGGGTGATCTTATAGCAGCTTTCCAGTACCTAAAAGGGGCCTACAGGAAAGCTGGAGAGGGACTTTTTACAAGGACGTGTAGTGATAGGACAAGGGGCAATGGATTTAAACTGAAAGAGGGCAGATTTAGGTTAGAGATAAGAAAGAAATTCTTTACATTGAGGGTGGTGAGGTACTGGAACAGGTTTCCCAGAGAAGTTGTGGATGCCCCATCCCTGGAGGTGTTCAAGGCCAGGTTGGATGAGGCTTTGGGCAACCTGGTGTAGTGGAGGATTTCCCTGCCCATGGCAGGGGCGTTGGAACTAGATGATATTTGAGGTCCCTTCCAACCCTAACCATTCTATGATTCTATGATTCTATGACACAGCACCCTTCCTCTGATGTCTTTCTCAGGATAATCTAGTCAGTGTGTAAGCCTGAGTGCTTAGTCTGGTCATGAATTACCTTCAGCTTCACCCACCAATCTAAGCAAATCTTAAGTCCATTGTTTGAGCTAGCTCTTGGACAAGATTCATTCCAAGGTTATGAGATGCTGTCATGGTTTATCCCAGTTGGCAGCCAATCTGCCATGAGGTCTCTCACTCACCCCTCCCCTCGGTGAGGTGGAGAGGAGAAAAACGTAACAAAAGGACTGAGGGTCCAGATAAGAACAGGGAGGGATCACCCACCGACCATGGCCCTGCGCAAAATGGACTTGACTTGGACACAAATCAGTTTAGTTTATTAACTGTTACTTGAGAGGATAACAAGAAACAAAGCCAGATCTTAAAAACAACACCTCCCTCCACCTTTCCTTTCTTCCCGGCTCTACCTCCTCCCCAGGGGCGCAGGGGGACGGGGAATGGGGGCTGCAGGTCAGTTCGTCACAGGTTGTTTCTGCCGCTCCTTTCTCAAAGGAGGAGGACTCCTGACACTCTTTTCCCCTTCTCCAGTGGATCCCCTACTCATGCGACAGTCCATAGACTTCTCCAACCTGAGTCTTTCCTGCAGGATGCAATCTTTATCCATCAGATTGCTCTGGCATGGGCTTTTACCACAGTCACGGATTCTTTGGGAGCTGCCACCCGCTCTGGAGTGGGTTTTTCCACAGACTTCAGATGCATTTTTACTTAGTCATGAGTCTAATTCTCTACCACCTCCTCCAGGCTCAGGCATCTCTGCTCCAGCGTGGGCTTCTCCACGGGCTGCGGGTGGGTCTCCGCCCCAGTGAGTCTCTCATGGTTGCAGAGGGGCCGCTGCCGTCTCACTGCGGGCTGAGGGCAATCCCCGCTCCGGCACAGCTCCTCCCTCTCCATACGCACTGACGATTGAATAAATTGAGAGCAGCCCTGGAGAGGAGGACTAGGGGATACTGATGGATGAAAAATTGGACATGAGCTAACAGTAGCACACTTGCAGCCCAGAAATCCAGTTGCATCCTGGGTTGCACAAAAAGAAGCGTGACCAGCAGGTTGAGGGAGATGATTCTGCCCCTCTGCTCCACTGTAGTGAGATCCAGTCTGGAATACTGAGTTCAGCTCTGGGGTCCTCAGTATAAGAAAGACATGGCCTGTTGGAGCAGGTCCAGAGAAGGGCCACAAAAATGACCAGAGTGCCGGAACACCTCTCTTACGAGGAAAGGCTGAAAGAATTGGGGTTGTTCAGCCTGGAAGACTCCTGGGACATATTACTGTGGACATTCAATATATAAAGACAGCTCACAAGAAGGATGAAGAGAGGCATTTTAACCAGGGCATGTAGGCACATTGCACAAGGGGCAATGGTTTTAAAATGAAAGAGAATAGATTTAGATTGGACACAAGGAAAAAAGTCATTACAATGAAGATGGTGAGACATTGAAATGGATTACCCAGAGAAGTTGTGGATGCCCCATCATTAGAAGTGTTCAAGGTCAGGTTGGATGTGGCTGTGAGCAACATGATGCAGAGAAAGATGTCCCTGCCCATGACAGGGGAGTGTAACTAGATGATATTTGAATGTCCTTTCCAATCCAAACCATTCTATATTCTACGACTTTTTGTGAAATGGACCTTTTTGATAATTTTAGCCTTGATTAGAAGCAGCTGCATGACAGAGCCTAAGCAGTTTGATACCTATCAAGACTAAACCCTAATGAGAATTTGCAGAAGTTTATTTCCATCAAGAGTAAATAGAAAGGAATGCAAATATCCCTAGGAACTTACTGCTTAGGTAGTGACTGACATAGGGATTTTAGATCACAATATTGGACCTAGCAAAGAAAATTTTGTTTAAATCCTTTCCTTGACTTGATTATTTATATCAATGCAACTTGCAAGGACACACAAAATACTCAGGCCACTTTGGTGAAAGGAGTACGAAACTAGAATGGCTCAGTCCCAGCTGATTTCTTTCAATGCCAGGACTCAAAACTCTGAGTCCAGTCCTGTTGTATTTCTTCTAGTAAAATTTCTGAACTGTGTACTTAATAATAATGAGTTTAAAATATCTTGTAGCAATAATTATTTCTGTGACAGTCCAAACACTGAAGGGCTTTTTGTGATTACGGTCATACAGCAATGAAGCTTTCAGTGTTGCTGTCATAGAGCTCTTATTAAAATTCAAGCCAGCTACTTATCATTCAGTTCTTCAAATGGAAAACCATTAAACAAGAAAAAGAAACATGAGAAGGAAGAAGGATCTATTCCAAATGTTCTTGCATGGTATCCCTTGCCAGGGAAATAACTCTGGCCTCTGTGTACTTGGCTTGCTAGTTCTTTGCAGCTTTCATTTCTATACAATGAATAGTGTCTCACTATGTCATGTGGAAATAGATGGACACAAATAAAAAACCCTATTTTTTAAAATAATTATCAAATGAAACATTTTAATACTTATAAAACAAGTTATATTAGGGTCTAATTTTAGGATTCTGCTAAAATTGCTAATTTAGAATTCATTATTTCTCTCCAGGTCTTGGGCATTTCCCAGAAGAGAAGGGAGATAAAGTGAAATGCTTACAACATATGCAAAGTTAATCAGAAACAGATTTCCTATGTATTTTAAATGTAAAAGCCTGAAGGCTCTTGTTTGTGTGACAGTAGAAGCATCCACAATTATAATAGAGTGTATCAACTTTCCTCCTCTTTTCTCAAAATATAAATTCCCCCTTTCAAACATTTTCCTTTAAAGAAAACAAAATGCAAGAAAAACAATTAATGTGTGTTGCCAAGTGTATGAACAGATGATTCTACATTGCTAACATACTGTTCAGAAAATCTTATTGGTAAATACAGGACTGTGGGATAAATATAGCATTTATCCAATACATCAGCAAATTCTGACTATGCTCTCTTCCTCTGTCCCTGCTTACTTGCCAGATTCCCTCCCTCCCTCCCTGACTCCCTCATCTTGCTCTCTTTTCCTTCTTCCCTCCATTCATCTTTGGAAGCTTTAAAAGGAAAGAAAGAAAGAAAGAAACAAAACAAACGAACAAACAAAAAATTTTTTCTTTATTTCTTCCTCCTCCTCTCTACCTTGAAAGAAAGACAACAAAAAAAGCCCACCAATACAAGCAAAGAAACAAAAACAAAACCCAGCCTAACCAAACAAACAAAATTGTCAACCAAAAACTCCAGAAAAAAACCTTCAGGAACAATTGTTTCTAATCTATATTGATTAAAAAAAAAAAAAAGCACAAAATAAAACAACTGAAAAAGAAATAAATCTTGAATCTCAGCTGTGATTTTTTGGAAGTTGAGTTCAAAATCCGTACCCTGCAACACCTTACTACTTAAATCCTTTTTTTTTGGAAGAAGCCCAAAGATGATAGCTTTGGTTTGAGATATTTTTTTTCCTCACCGTTAACACATTCATGATCATTTCAGCCTAAAAAATAGGTTTTTTTTCTCCACTATTTATGCATATTAAGCTTTGTATGTGACTACTACCTGACCTTTTGTGTCTTAAATCCCAGAAATATCTCATATGGTATGCAATCCTAATATTGTCACAGCATAATAAACAATAGCTTTTATCACCTGAGGAGAGGGAAGACTACTGTACAACTTTTAAGCTTTATCTAGGAACCTATGAAAAACAATCAGACTGTGATAATATGTATAAAAATAACCCTAAGTGGACCCCAAGACTGAGGAGAAAGAAACCTTCAACCACCAGAACTGAACTCCTCCCAGTGAAGAACTTGGGATACCAGGGACATCATTACCTCCCTGCTTGAGAGAGATATGCTGTAAACCTTAGGACTCAGATGGACATCAGAAGGGTGAGTAGAAAGACCAGAAAAGAGACTGACACAAGTGACATAATGGTGGGCATTTACAACAGACTATATGGTCAAGAAAACTCATTAAAGCTTCTTTCAACAACTGGAAGAAGCCTCACACTTTCAGGTCTTGGATCTCATAGGAACTGTAATCATCCTGACATCTGCTAGAAGGGTGACATGGCAGGCGGATCTATCGAGAACATCAAAGAAAATTTGTTGATGCAGCTGACTGATAAGCCAGCTAGGGAAGAAGCTATGCTGCACCTGTTAAATATAATTTATGAGTAACATAAATGTGTAACACTCCAGGTTGCCCAGAGAAGTTGTGGATGCCCCATCCTTGAAAGTATTCAAGGCCAGATTGGATGAGGCTTTGAGCAACCTGGTGTAGTGGAGAGTGTCCCTGCCCATGGCAAGGGGGTTGGAACTAGATGATCTTTGAGGTCCCTTCCAACCCTAACCATTCTAAGATTCTATGATTTGTTCAGTGTACGAAGACTGATGGCAGTCTTGGCAGCAGCAACCATAGGTCAAAGGACTAGCAGCAAAGCACTTACAAAGGGCTAAGATTTTGCCTTGATCTTCACTGTTAAGTTTTGTCCTCTGACCTCCAAAGATCCTTCCAAAGATCGTTGATCCTAGATTCAGGGGAAGTGAAGCATTACTCATGGTAGAGGAAAATTCCATCAGGGACCACTGAGTTGAATTAGACATGTGGAAGTCCTTGGAACAAGTTGAGGTACATTCCGGAGTGGTTGATGAGAAAGCTGGAAAATGTCATCGAAAGAAAAAATGCCATATAATCTTTTGGTGTGGTTCCAACCTCCAACTGGACGAGGTTCCTGATGATTAGAAATATGCAAATATCATACCTATCTTAAAAAGGGAAATGATGAAAGAAGCTACAATCTGGTTAACCTAATCTCAGCCCATAGGAAAATCATAGAGTAGATCTTATGGAAGCCATTTTCAAGGATCTGAAGCAATTGCAGACAATAAGACTGAATTAAGCAAGGTAAAGTCATGTGTGACAAACCTGATAACTTTCAGTGACGAGGCAACTAGTTTTGTGTACAAAAGGAGGGGAGTAGATGTTGTATACTCTGACTTATTAAGGCCTTCAACAAGGTCTCCTGTAGTATCTTTATAGCCAAAGTGGTGAAAAAAGATGCTTAGGAAACTGTCTGGGAAACAGGCTTTGAGGGGCTGGTGCGTAAGAAATCTATGTATGTTTCTCATGGGTCAACATTGAGTTCAAGAGTTCAACATTGTTTAATGTCTTTATTTACAACCCAAAGTATGAGATAGAATCTACTCTTAGCACATTTGAGGATGAAGCAAACTCATCCAAATGGTTCATATACTGAAGGGCATGACTACTACTAAGATAGACCTAGCAGAAACCTCAGGAAGATCAACAACAGCAAATGCAATGTCCTACACAGGGACAAATAAAACCTTGCAACAATAAACAGCTTTTCAGGGGAGAAAATTGTACGCTTGGTGGACCTAGCTGAAAGTAAGTCAGCAGTGTGTCCCTGCAACAAAAACAGTCAACCACATCCTGGTTGATGCACCTCTTCTTGAGGTAGAGTACCTCTTCTTGTGTAGATGTTATAACTAGATGTGTCTAACTGTCAGGCAAATTATTTAGGTCACGTAAATCAGAATTTCTGCTACTGTTGTTTGGGTATCTGACAATCTTTTTCTTGAAGAACTTAAGTGGCAATTAGTTTATGCCTTTCTGGTACTAGTGTGATTAAGTTTGACCACAGCTTAGTTATTCTCTCAATTTTTTTCATGTTTTACATCTCATCAAATATGAACTCCATTTCACAGGGGAAAAAAAAAAAGATAGTCCTACAACCTGAGGGGTAGTCCTACAACCGGAGGGGTTTGATTTGATGTAATACTAAGGATCTTCTGCAAACATAGGAGATTTTAAATATTCTTGGAAAAAGAGAAGGCGAGAGAGCACAAAAGACGTTCTAAAGACTGAGTGTAAAGCAATGTAAACATAGGGATTGTTACTTCGCTTTCGCAACATGAACTCAGTAAAAAACAACGTTTTATTTAGCTGGTAAAATAAATATATATCTACTTCAGTCATTTAAGACTCTTTTTGTTGAATCACTAATATTATCATATATAACTGACTTGTTTTTCTCTCTGAAATGTCAGGGAAGAGTCATGCCACAAAAATACAGCTTCATTTATTTCAGTAAATACATGTAGTGTTCTTTACAAAATGTAAAAGATGTAAGAATACTGATATAATTGATCATTGAAGGACAATGTAATAATATCAGAGTAGGAGACAAACTTCCCTTTCAGTGTCGTTATATAGATCCTAAAGAAAAATCTTACTGAGGTTTTGTACTTCAAAGTATTCACGTGCTGCCATTATTCTTAATTTTGTAAATGACCCTTCCGTGCCATGGAATATTTGCCAGATGTCATATATGCATCCTGGTCACAGTACTCTTTCATTTTAAACTCTTTACTCCAAGGGAATTTAAACTCACAACATCTATCTGCCTCAAAAATTCTTTAAATACTAGATTATAGATTTCCTTTGCTTGTCAGTGCTGTGCCATGTTGACATGCATAAGATCAGTGCTTTGGTAAGTGCACGCAAGGGGAAAAATTTAAACATCTCTGTGTTGAACATTTCATAGCACATAAAGGCAGCATAGTTCAGCATAATGACTATGAACATGAATTGTTAATATTAAATTAATATTAAATGTAGAATTAATTTCACCCCTTTAAAAACATTTATGCACATAGAGAAGAAATGAAAATAAAATGAAGAATCTGTTGACTGAGTTTTCTGGGGTTTGTAATGTTTGTTTAATTAATGGTATACAACAGGTGAAGTGAAACTGAAAAAACTAACTCCAGATTGTTAAAATCCTGTTAGGAATGAATAATTGTAACATTTGACTCTATTTTTATCCATCCAGAGTATATGAGTAGTAAGAACTAATAAAAAAATCAAGCATCCAAAATGTATGTTGTTTATTGAAGTAATAAAATCTAGCAACATTTAAAAGTTTGACTGTTTTTGAGGTACTGGTAGAATGAAAACCTGCGGATGGTATGAACAGAGGTACAAGTAGAGAGCGATTTTTTTAATTATTTTTTTTAAGAGTGAAGGGATATTGTGATCTTTGCTATTCACAATTGTTAAAATAAACGTGCTAGTTATGACTGCAGTGAATTTCATCTGTGCATAAATTCTTTAGCACCTTTATTTCATAGTACCATCTTGGGAAAATGACCTCATTCTTCCCTTATGTGGATTACTACCCTTCAGGTTCCTTTTAGTCTTTCCTTCAGTCCACTATAATTGTACCTAGCGTATGATTGATAAATACATTCTAATATTTTGTTCTAACTCTGTAGAATAGAGACTGACAGTAAAGCTGCTTCTTTGTGCAACTGAAAATATCCTCCAGTAGAACGGGAAAATTGGTTTTATATTGTCAGAGCATTCAGGAGCTGTTTGTGTGGCTGTTTTCAAAGAAAGGTTTATTTAATAAAGAGATGAATAATTTCAGCGTTCCGAAGAATAAATTTCACAAAAAGTTTTAGAAAGCACGTGTCTATAGAAAGGAACTGCTTGTGTCAATGAAATGAGGAATTCCTAATTTTAGGTAGCAGTCTAGTCTAAAACACAGGCAAAACGTGAAATTACCCTTACTAAACTGGGAGCAAGAAATCTCTTTGCAAGAGTCATTGACGTATGCTAGTAGACTGTTAGAGGATAATGTGTATCCCTGTAGCATAAATCTAGTATAGCTGCAGTATTCATATGAAAATAATAACATAACGTGTAAATAAAATAGCATGATAAAAGTATATCAAAGTCATCCTTAATAAAGGAGATCAATTCAGTTGTATCTGAAAGCCGTACCAGGGGATATAGATCAGCTTCATATATCCACAAGTTCTGTTTTATAGTAAAAAAAAAGTACTCCCTTCCAGAATCACCCAGAAGCCACAGATCAGTGAAAAGTCCCAGAACTGTTTTGTCTGCTTCTATCAGATTCTTTGCACCTTTATAAACTCATAAATGGAGCAATCTGCAATGGAATTATTTTTTCTTTTGACTGCATGTGTTTTCCATGTAAAGTGTTTGTTGTGTACAATAAAGGGACTTTAGCTAAATAGGGGTGATTGTCCTATTCATCCTAAGTGTTGTGGTTTAAACCAGCTGGAAGCTAAACCCCATGCAGCTGCTCACTCACCCTTCCCCACCACCTGGGAAATGAGGAAGAGAATTAAAAGGGAAAAAGGAAGGAGATTAGTGGGTTGAGATACAAACAATTTTATAATAATAATAATAATAGTAATAATAATAGTAATAGTAATAAAAAATTGAAAGTAATAATGATGAAATAAGAATAATAATATATGACTGTATATACGGATAATAACATACACGAACAAGTGATGCACAATATAATGGCTCACCATCCGGTGATCTTGAAACAGATAAGTCCCAACACTGCGATCCTGGATGAGTGAGAAGCCCAAAAAGAAAATGAGAGAAAGACAGAACTCTTAAAGACCAAGAGTGTGAGAGCACCCTCAGAAGAGGATTCCAAACTTCCCAGTCAACTCTCATTTATATACAGGGAATGATGTTGCATGATATGGAATATTTCTTTGGCCAATTTGGCCCTCAATCCTAAATCTAAGTTCAAATCAGACTGTTGTGTCCTTTGCCCTAGCTATGTTCCCCCCAAGTCTGTTGTGCTCTTGCACACTGGCAAAACATGGGAAGTTGAAAAGGTCCTGGATGTCTCAGTACCAACTATAAATATCAGTGTGCTACCAATATCGTCCTCACAACAAATCCCATACTAAATCCAAAACACAGAGTTCTTCTAGCTGCTCTACTAAAAAGAAAAATTACGTCTGTCCCAGTCAAAACCAGGACACTAAGAAAAGTGAAAAAACTGATGTTTGATCCTTACTCTAACAAATAAAATTTATACTCTTAGGCACCCAAAAGCTAAGGGATTTTTTTCCCCTAAAAAATTCTAAAACTTCCTTTTCTTTATTCGAGTACTTAATCATAATGGGTCTCTAATTCCCCTTTTAAATCATTCAGATCCATTGTATATTTTACATGTAATTTGATTTTGACTAATACAACATTATAAGAGAATACAGGTGAAAAAAAAGAACGAACATATTCTCAGAGATAGTTACAATATAGATGACATTGTAAGGTCATTTCCAGCTATAATTCTACACTAGTTTTATCTCACTGTATGTGTTATAGATTCAGTTAGGATTTTACAGCACCAATAATGAAATATTTTTCTTCATTAGTATATTAGAAGAATAGATAATTCAAGTAGTGTTTATTTTTAATTTTACTTCCTTTACATAAAATCGAGGAATCATATGAAAATCAAGGATGGTTGGAGAATATTGTGGTACATGGCATGTGTAAAGACAGTTTTAATACCTGAGAGATATATTTTATCTCATAGTAATTAAATCAATAAAGCATTTATTTAAAGGTTAAGAAGAATATTTTTAGAATTTCCCCAGCTAAGATTTATACAAATAGATTAGTTTAAAAAAAAAAGCAAAAGAAAAAACCACTATATTTAACTGCAACAGAAAAAAGGAATAACAAAAATGACCTCCAGTGACTTAAGATAAAAACTAAAACTTGTCAAATTCCTGGTAGAAAAATTGTTGGCCATTCTTTTGTCACACTCGAACTAATCAACGATAAGAATCATCTTGCTTTAAGAATGTTTTTTCTTCTACGACCTTAACTAAATACAATTTTACATTTAAATTTTTTCTTTCATTTGTGTGCATATGGTGTAGACTAAATTTTCTACTAATTATATTAGTAAGAGTGAACGGGATGTATGAATTTCTGTTGGATTCTATATCACTCTTGGCATTTTTTGATTGATTTATTTAAGAATTACATGCATCACAAGGAAATTTGTGCTCCTCTCATGCTTGTCTTACCTCTACTTATCTCACTCCTTAGGACTAATCTGTGTACTGATAGAGACTTGGAGATGAAGGTCAATAAATCTATTCATAGAGTATCTCAAAGAAATATAAAAAAATTATAGATAAAAATATCTTTGTTCTCACTGATTCTGCTTTATAATTTTTTCCTTCTGTTTTTCTGATAAAACATAAATAACTTGCTTAAAAAAAAGAAAAAATCCAACAAAGTGCTATTGCTCATCATTTAGATAATTTTATGATTATATTTCTCTCTCTTCCCTCTGATTTTATGCTATGCTTCATGGGCTTTTTGGGGTTTAAAGCTGTATGGTATCCCCTAATATATAATAGCTCTCTAATTGGGAAGATGCTGTAATATTATCTAGAGTCTCAGAGAAACGGGGAATTAAACAATCTTCTGTAAGAATGAACAATTTTTTAAAAATCTATTTGTTTTATTCTGTAATGACTTTTTAGGTTAATGAAGAAGACATTTAAGATAAGAAGTGTTCCAGTAGTGGAATCTATTAATCTCTTGTAAAAATATTGAATTTATGATCTTTTTCCTCTCTTTCATGATCAGAGAAGAAGTAACACTGCATTTGAAACTGTGAGAAAGTCTAATATCCTAAATCTTTGTCAGTGGAATGGAGCGAAGATCCAATCAGATTATCTGACACTGTGTAATTATCCTATGCACTTACCTAATTATCTAGTGTTTTCTTAAAATTTGGAAATAATTTATGAAGTGACTTGGGTTTTTACAGATTATGACAGATGAGCCACTTCTAAGGCCAGAAAAGAATATTAAATCATTTATTCTGACTGCCTGTATAGCATAGGTCATAGAATTATTCTAGTATTTATCCCCACACTTTGTGGTTGAACTTAAAATCCCTTTCAAGAATACACCCAGTGTTCGCTTGAAGATTTCAATACATTACTTCTCTTTGGTAATTGTTGAAAAATACATTCATTGCTTAAAATAGAATAAAACATTATTTTTTAATCTGCTCTACTGATGGTTTATTATCTCACATTTATTTTGAATGTTAGCCATTTTGGTGTCACTAAAGTGGACAACTGAGTTACAAGTATTTGGTGTTGACTGACTAACTTAAATATTCTATAAGGTAAAAGTAACTCTTTTCAGGAAGAATTATTTTGCTCGCAGCTTTATTTTGTTTTAAAATACTGTCACTCCAAAACTCATAGTAATTTATGTACTTTGTTTTCTCATTGTTTAGGTTTATATTAATTTGATCCTAGTGTGGATTCCAATGCTGTATTTAAGGTGAGTTTAGAGGAAGAGGTGATTCATAGATTCATAGATTTCTAGGTTGGAAAAGACCTTAGAGATCATCGAGTCCAACCGTCCCTAATCCCCTCCACTCTCAAATGTGCCCCGGTTAGCTGAGGCTGCAGCTCCTGATGGAATCGCCTGACAGCCTGGAAAAAATACTCCAAAACTGAAGTTTTCCTGAAAGAAGAATTTTATATATGTACACAAAACAAGTGAAGGTACTTCAGGGAACCTGAGAACTTTATTGTCTATACAAATACAGTTGTAGTCAGGACTTCATTTTGGAACTCTTCTGTGGGTTTCAGGGGACTGCTAGGCTTGTGATAAGAAAGAAGAGAAAACAAAAGAGTCTCTGATGTAGTGAAATAAAAAAGTCTGCTCCTTACTACCAAATAAACTGGGCAAAACAGTGACCCTTGTTATGTGTTGAACAGTGAGAAGAATCTAATTCTGCAAGGGAGCAGCAAGGGCAGGTTGCTCCATGATGGAAGGCAAACTGAGAGACAAAGGTGAAAAAAGATGGGCAGAGCAGTGGCCTCACTGATAAGGAGTCAAGAAGGTAAGGTTAGCAAATCCAGGTCAAGAGCAGGTCCGGAGACAGAGTTCAGGGTCAGGTACAGACCAGTCATCACCTGACAAACCATGTCAGAAGTTCAGGATCAGAGTCAGATACAGACCAGTGATCACCTGGCAAGCCAGGAAGCCATGTTGGTAGGTCAGGATCAGGGTCAGGGTTGAGAGGGTACAAGACCAGACATTGACATACCTGTGGCACACCTGCAATGTAGCACAAGTGGGACCAAGAAGGAAAGCCTCATCTTCAAGCAGCTCCTGAAGGAGTGGCAAGCCCTCACCTGTAGGTTTATTTGGTTTTGTGATGCTTTATTTCACAACAGCTCTTATCCTCAATGAAACTGACCTTGAATTCAGCCAGTCAAATGCTTAGAAGGAGAGGGTGCACTCAGGACTCTGGCAAATGTTCTTAAATTCTGGTCAAACCAAGACTCAGAAGCCTAATTTCACCAGGGTCGTAAGGAGCAATCCAGATTATTGCTGCCTTGGTTTCTGGCAGCAATAATAGTTTATTGTTTATAGTTTTCTATAGTTTAACTCATTGAGTTAAACTGTAATTCTCAAAGATCTTTCAGCATATGAAGTTAGGCAGTGGTGCATAAGTGTCATTAATCAATTATAATCTTGTTTACTTTTTTAAAAAAACAAATTATTTTTTCTTTCAACTGGAAGATAAGCTAAGGAAAGTTAAGATGTGGAGACCAAGTACGTAGCCAGCACAGATTGGTCATGTAATATGATTGTTAATATAAGTAACTTAGAATCATAGAATCATAGAATGGTTAGGGCTGGAAGGGACCTTCAAAGGTCATCTAGTCCAACCCCCCTGCAAGGAACAGGGATATCTCCTACTAGATCAGGTTGCTCAGGGCCTTGTCCAACCTGGCCTTGAACGTCTCCAGGGATGGAGCATCCACCACCTCTCTGGGCAACCTGTTCCAGTGTTCTACAACTCTCATAGTAAAAAATTTTTTCCTAATATCCAACCTGAACCTACCTCCCTCTATTTTAAAACCATTACCCCTTGTCCTATCACAACTGGCCATCCTGAACAGCCTCTCCCCATCTTTCCTGTAGGCCCCCTTGAGGTACTGGAAGACCGCTATAAGGTCACCCCGGAGCCTCCTCTTCTCCAGGCTGAACAGCCCCAACTCTTTCAGCCTGTCCTCATAGGAAAGGTGCTCCAGCCCTCTTATCATCTTCGTGGCCCTCCTCTGGACCCTCTCCAACTGGTCCATGTCCTTCTTATGTTGGGGACTCCAGAACTGGACGCAGTACTCCAAGTGAGGTCTCACGAGGGCAGAGTAGAGGGGGAGAATCACCTCCCTCGACCTGCTGGCCACGCTCCTCTTGATGCAGCCCAGGACGCGGTTGGCCTTCTGGGCCGCAAGAACACATTGCCGGCTCATATTGAGCTTCTCGTCCACCAGTACTCCCAAGTCCTTCTCCTCAGGGCTGCTCTCGATCCAATCACCACCCAGTCTGTATTTATGCCTGGGATTGCCACGACCCAGATGTAGGACCTTGCATTTGGCCTGGTTAAACTTCATGAGGTTGGTACGGGCCCACCTCTCCAGCCTGTCAAGGTCCCTCTGGATGGCATCCCTCCCTTCCAGCGTGTCGACGGCACCACACAGCTTGGTGTCATCGGCGAACTTGCTGAGGGTGCACTCCATGCCACTGTCCACGTCACCGACAAAGATGTTGAAGAGGGCCGGGCCCAACACGGACCCCTGAGGGACGCCACTCGTGACCGGTCTCCACTTGGACATTGAGCCGTTGACCACTACTCTCTGAGTGCGGCCATTGAGCCAATTCCTTATCCACCGAGTGGTCCATCCATCAAACCCATGACTCTCTAATTTAGAGAGAAGAATGTCGTGCGGGACAGTGTCAAAAGCTTTGCACAAGTCCAGGTAGATGACATCCATTGGTCGACCCTTGTCCACCGATGCTGTCACCCCATCGTAAAAGGCCACCAAGTTGGTCAGGCACGATCTGCCTTTGGTGAAGCCATGTTGGCTGTCACCCACCACCTCCTTGCTCTCCAGGTGCCTTAGCATGGTTCCCAGGAGAATCTGCTCCATGACCTTGCCAGGCACAGAGGTGAGGCTGACCGGTCTGTAGTTACCCGGGTCCTCCTTGTTCCCCTTTTTAAAAATGGGGGTTATGTTCCCTCTCTTCCAGTCATCGGGGACCTCGCCAGACCGCCACGACTTCTCAAATACAATGGCCAGTGGCTTGGCAACTTCATCTGCCAGTTCCTTCAGGACCCGCGGATGGATCTCATCAGGTCCCATGGACTTGTGCACCTTTAAGTTCCTCAGATGTTCTCGAACCTGGTCTTCAAGTACAGTGGGCGGTGGTTCATCCTCACAGTCCCTGCTAGTTCTTTCCACAGCTTGGGTGGTAAGACAAGAGGCTTTACCATTGAAGACTGAGGCAAAAAATTCATTGAGTACCTCAGCCTTCTCTATGTCCCGGGTAACCAGAGCACCAGTATCCTTCCGGAGGGGGCCTACATTCTCTTTGGACTTCCTTTTGTCCCCTACATACCTATAGAAGCATTTCTTGTTGCTTTTTATATCCCTTGCCAAATTCAATTCCTTCAGGGCTTTAGCCTTCCTCACCTGATCCCTGGTCACTCGTACAGCTTCTCTGTATTCCTCCCAGGCTATCTGTCTCCGCTTCCACCCTCTGTAGGCTAACCTCTTATTTTCAGTTGGTCCAGGAGCTCCTTGCTCATCCACGCCGGCCTCCTGGTCTTTTTGCCCGACTTGTTCTTCGTCGGGATGCACCTCTGCTGAGCTTGGAGAAGGTGCTCCTTGAATGTGGACCAACTTTCCTGGGCCCCTTGTCTCTCCAGGGCCACCTCCCACGGCACTTTGCCCATCAGGTGCTTCAAGAGGCCGAAGTCCGCCTTCTTGAAGTCTAGGGTACAGAGCTTGCTGAATGGTTTCCTTGCTGCCCCATGGATCTTGAACTCCACTGTGTCGTGGTCACTGCAGCCAAGGCTATCCTTAAGTTTCACATCGCCCACCAGTCCCTCCCTGTTGGTGAGCACAAGGTCAAGCATGGCACCCCTCCTTGTCGGCTCCTCTATCACCTGCAGGAGGAAGTTGTCATCCACGCATTCCAGGAACCTCCTGGACTGCCTGTGCCCTGCCGTATTGTCTCTCCAACAGATGTCAGGGTGGTTGAAGTCCCCCATGAGGACCAGGGCTTGTGACCGCGAGGCTGCTCCTATCTGGCTATAAAGCGCCTCATCTGCTCTGTCCTCCTGGCCAGGTGGCCTGTAACAGACTCCTACCGTAACATCCCCTATCCGTCCCCGTCCTCTAATCTTAACCCATAAGCTCTCTGTCAGCTCCTCCTCCGACTCCAGGTGAAGCTCCACGCACTCCAGCCGGTTGCTAACGTAGAGAGCAACACCCCCTCCTCGTCTCCCCTTCCTGTCCTTTCTAAAAAGCTTATACCCCTCCATGTTGACACTCCAGTCATAGGAGTCGTCCACCACGTCTCCGTGATGCCAATAAGGTCGTAGCCCTGCTCATGTACACGCATCTCTAGTTCATCCTGTTTATTTCCCATGCTGCGTGCGTTGGTGTACATACACTTTAGCTGGGCTCCCGACAAAGCCGACTCGCTGGCTGGAGTGACAGGGGTTCTCTTGGGTGGCAGCATAAGTTCATTTGAACATACCTGTGATCCTTCCTCAGCCTCTGGACCCTCGGTGCTGGCACTGGCGCCATGCTGACAGCAGTAGGCTGAACTGTGCTCCCCCTCCCCCAGCAATACTAGTTTAAAGCTCTATGCACAAGTCTGGCAAGCCTTTGTCCAAGCACCTTCTTCCCTTTCTCGGTTAGGTGCATGCCATCTGCCCCTAGCAACCCAGGCTTCTCAAAATTTACCCCATGGTCAAAATACCCAAAGCCCTGGCTGTAGCACCAGTCCCTGAGCCATGAGTTAACCTGCCAGATACGTTTGGCCCTTGCAGGTCCCTGCCCCTCGACTGGAAGCACTGATGAGAACACTATCTGTGCCCCAGAGTCCTTGACTGCTGCACCCAGGGCCCTAAAGTCCCTTTTGATGTTTTTCAGATTGCTGACAGCTGTATCATTGGTACCCACATGAAACACCAGTAGTGGGTAATAGTCTGTGGGCCGTATGAGGCTAGGTAATCTCTTGGTAACATCCCTGATACGAGCACCCGGGAGACAGCATACCTCCCGAGACAGCGCATCGGGTCGGCAGATGGGTGCCTCCGTACCTTTTAGGAGGGAGTCACCCACTACCACCACGCGCCTCTTTTTCTTGGTGGCGCTAGTTACCACCCTTGTTGGTTGAGCTGCCTCGTCTTTCTCCAGTACCTCCCCCGAGGTGTTAGGTTTTACTTCTTCGGTCTGCAGAGTGGCAAAGCGGTTCTGCAGGGGTATCGTGGGGTTCTGGGGAAGCTGCTGCTTCTTCCTGCTGCGCCTGCTGCGCCGTACAACTTCCCATTTGTTGGCATCTTCTGTCTCCTTACTTACCTTATGTGTCAGTGGAGGGGTTTCTGGTTGGTGCACTGGTTGCTGCGGTTCGGGTGCAGACTGCGCCTGGAACCAAGCATCCAGCTCCCTTTCAGCCTCCCTGATGTCCCTCAGCCTCCTGACAGCCTCTTGCAGTTCAGCCACCTGCCGCAGGAGCTCCTCCACCTGGATGCACCTTCTGCAGTCAGGGCTGGTGCCTGCCCCAGAAGTAGGATCCAGGCACTGCCTGCAGCCCAGGGTCTGCACCGCTGCCTCTCCCCTTGGCTGTTCCGTCTGCACGAAGGCATCGACTGCCGCAGGGGGAGCCGGTGCAGACCTCGCGGCCGAAGCTGCAGCCCTTGCTCTAAGGCGGGTGTTGGCCATGTTATCCTGAGAACCAGGAACAGCAAACGTCCCGGGTCGGCGCCCTCCCTGCGCGAACTGCCGCGCAAACTGCCGCGCCCCTAGTTCTGCCGCGCCACGCTCCTGGTCGCAGCGCTCCAGGTCGCTGCGCTCCCCAGGGCCGTTTAAATCTCCCGCGTCAGTTTCCGGGGCCGCCCCCCCCCGCGTCAGCAGTCACGTAGGCACTGCCGGAACCGGGACACAGGAGAACCTGGCTCCCCGCCGGCGATGCCGCGCTTTTGCCTCGCTTTTGCCTCGCTTATTCCGCCCCAATCCAGCTCCCGGCCGCAGAACTCACCGTCCTTGCCGCCGAGCGTCGCTGAAACTTGAAAAATAATGATACAAATTGAAAAAATAAGCAAGGAGTACGGCTATTGCAACTGTGGTTATTGCCCAGCTGGGTTGAATTGATTGAATTTCCTAATTAAGGTTTAGACCCTGCCTACAAAAGGCGGGCCATTTCCTCCTGGTTGTGGGAGATGCAACTACATCCACATCTGTGAAGGATGCAACTACATCCTTTGAGCAACAGCTGGTGACCCTGATGTGATACATCTGAGAGACCCTGAAGACCGTGACTCCCTTGCCGGAGCCAGAGTAGCTGGAGCCAGGGCTGGAGTGAGAGTCCTTCCGTAAAGAAGGTAAAGCTGCAAGCCCAAAGGAGAGAAGTGTGCTGGAGTTGGAATGAATGGACTGGGTCTTTGCTCACTGTAAAGCCTTCACCTTCCTTTAAAAACAAAAACTGGTAAAACAAAAAGGGGGAATTATGGCTATTGCAACTGTGGCTATTGCCCAGCTGGGTTGAATTGATTGATTTCCTAATTAAGGTTTAGACCCTGCCTACAAAAGGTGGGCCATTTCCTCCTGGTTGTGGGAGATGCAATCGCATCCTTGGAGCTGCAGCCTAGGCTGGTGAGCAACAAAGAAGAGGAATAGCTTTATCAAGAATTTCCCTCTCACTGTCCTGTTTCCTTTCCACTGAGGCTGTGCAGAATGTATGAATATATAGGTAATAAATGTGAAAGAAAGACAAGAATTGTAAGGGGCTAGTATGGTTAGTAGGTTAGCACTTCAGGTAATAATCTTTTTCAGATACAAAGAATATTGACTGCCCTGTTCTATACATTGAACATTTGAAACAAATCATACACTGTAGACAACAGTCTTCCATTGGATCAAATGCTGATGTAGGTGATGGCAGGGGTTGGAACTAGCTGATCTTTAAGGTCCCTTCCAATCTTAACCATTCTATGATTCTAAAATTCTATGATTAATTTTAAGCACTTTGAATGCTTTTCTCTTAGTGATTTATTCAAGTTCAGAAAAGAATACTGCAACAAAAAATAAAACTATATGCCCTATTTTAATCATAATTAGTTACTGTTACTGGTTTTGTTCTCACAAGAAGTACAGCTGATTACTTCCAGTCTTTTTATAAAAGAACCCAACACTATGATGATTCAATAACCTTTGTCAAATTGTTAATTCTGTTGTGCTTTATTCAAATACGAATAACAGCTAGTTTGACATATAGTTAATAACTAAGACACTCAGGGAAAAAACATGCAACCTATGTCTCTTTCATATCCCCTGTTACTCTTAGAAAACATTATTACTGCTGAAGACAGGAGAAATTATTTTTTATTATATTATTTTATTCTTTCTTCCACAAGGTCAGGGAAATTCTGGGAAAGCTGTCAGAATAAAATGATTGCCATTACTAGTATCTGGATAGATCCTGTGCTTGATCATAATGCAAATGTCATCCATCACTGTATTCTGTATGTTTTTTCCTCTCCATTCTAATTTACTCTGTAGCTCCATTAGACAGTTGGAAAGTAAATTAGTGTACTGCTTCGGAATATCTTTAAAACAATGATTGTTTAATCAATAATTGATATGGTGGATTTGAGGTTCAAAAGCCGTAACCTAGTTCTTCTTCCCTTTCTATTTTTTAACATAAAGAACCGCAAATATTTGCGAAACTGTATGGAGCTAAGTGGGTCTACTGGTCAGTTAAAAAAAATAATCTTTTTACTTTTTGGTTCATGCAAAATGAATATGCCTTTAATCTAAAATTAGACCAATCATTTAAACCAAATGCAAAAATTAAACGAAATATTTGATATCTGCATGTTTTCTGCTTGAAAAAATAAAGACTATTTTTTATGTGAATGCAATGTCCTTAAATTTGGTCCAAGGATGCCTCTCATGGAGAAACGTTGAAAGTTTTGTATCCCCTGCCACACCTTGTTGCATTTCAGAATTAAATATTTGTATAATTTTGGCAATAAAAAATATTGTCATGAGCTTGAAGACGTGTTGTGGAGTATCTTCACTCACATGCATAAAGCTACTTCACTCTGAAAACTATATATCTCAGAGAAATTTGGAGTTGTCTGAAACACAATCAGGATGTGAGTATACAAGCACAGTGTAGATGGTCAAGTGAGTCTTTGAGGTCTGGCTTTTGTTTTTTATTTATCAATGTACATGTACAACTGAATAATCAGTTTGATCTACTCATTACTTCTTTTTTGGTTAAAGTTCAACGTAACAGTGTCTGGCAGAGGAAGATGCACTAAAGACAAATGAGTTTTTAATAGCCAGATCAACTGAGAACAGTTTTTGCCAGAGAAAGTTGTAAATTCTCTAGACTCTGCTTTGCTCTCAGACAGCAATATGGCTAAACTATTTTTTAAATATATACAAATATGTCTTTATTAAATGATACCAGTAATACTTTTATGAAACATATTCAATGTGATCAACAAGTATTGGATCTATCATCTTTTCTCCATCAGAATTCAACTCTGGAACCACCACTCCTTATTTTTGAATGAAATCCTATTCATGAAGACTGCTAAAATAGTCTTTTGACTGATATTAATAAAATATAAGTTGTAGTTTAGAACCAGTATTACATGCAACATCATGCTTACTACTCATCCCCGCATAAAAGAAATTATATTAATATTGGTGCTTTATATTCACACAGACTTAGACCTCATCAATTTGCTCCCTGTCCTCAGGTTCTTAAGAAGATTAGAGTTTGTTTAGGCAGTATTTGTCTCATGTGTTTTGTGAGATCAGTAGGGATACCTAGATAAGCATAGATAATTGCTCTGGGGCAGACACACTCTGAAGTAAGCCTTGTAATGTTTAATTTCCTTGTTCTCCAGGCAAGTAGGAAGAGAGTCTTAGTTCCTGTTTCACAAGTTATCAAATTAATTTTTCATGAGTTTTTACCAGTAAAAGATTGCATTTATCTAGGCTTCTGTTAGTGTCTTCATTGCAGTATGGGTTTTGGATAAATAGAAGTATATAAATTTTTTCCTATATTTTATTAGCACATGGTTTCTTTTCACAGTTACAATGCCTAAGAAAATACTATTCTCTACTAATCATAACAGTTGTCTGGTACTGATATGAGTTGGCCAGCGGGTTTTGAACCAAATAAAGAGAAGAATACTTTTACTTGTTGCTTGTAACTCTTGTTACCAGTGGTGAATAGCATTCTTCATAAGAGAATAATAGCTGCTTATGTGTATAATGATAAACAACTGCAGCTATTTTTAAATTACTTGTCTTTTATCTGCCACAGTTAAAAACAGGAAAAAAATAGGTTTATCTTTTTCTTTCAGGTAGGACTATGTGCCCTTTTTTGTAATACATCCTTTTCAGCATACAGCAAACACATTGCGTAATTGGCATACGCTTCTCTCAGTAGGCATCACAGAGGGGAGAAACTGTGGTAGGCATGCAGAATTTGAATAAATCATGAAATACTGCTTTTTGAAATAATCAGTATAAAAGAAACAGTGAAAAATGTTAAATTTCTTGGGTTATACATTCCAATCTATTAAGAGTAAGGGCAATACAAACACATATTTTATGTACCTTTTACTATGTCAATAAGAGCACAATGAATTAACACCACTACAGAATACACTTTAATATAAGTTACAAAAATCAAGACAGAGATTGATAAAAAGAGGAAAAAACAACAATCGATTGTGTGTATTGCACTGGAAGGATATAATTCTCAGAAGTGCATTCTTCCACATCTGCCTCTGTTTGATGAAATGGTTATTTTAACTTATTCTGAAGATTCTCCTATCAAAAATTCTTTTATCATCTCCTTTGCTATTTTCCAGTCTATCAATCTCAAACTGTGGTTCAAAATTATTAAAGTTTATTTGGCTATTTCTATCACAGAAATCTGCAGTAGCATGGTATGGAACATCCAGCATGCATGCTGTTGTTCTAATATTTTTTAGGAAAAAAACTTATATGTGAAGGAGTAAATTGTTTAATGCTAGAAGGACAAATTCATTTTAGAGTGTAAGGTTGTATCTGAACTAAAATCTCAAGTTGTATGATAGAATTGTGCATTAAACTCAATTTAAAGACACAATGGTTAAATCGTGGGTCATTGTGTAGAAATTGTGGGTTTTTTTCAAATGTCGGTAACATTTTATCATTCAAAAAAGTAAATATATTTTGAATGAGAATCTGGAAGTATGCCTGCAGTGTGAGATTTTACATTTCTCTAATTCTAAAACACTAATCTTTCAATTCTTCTTGTAATTTTATCTGGGTCTCAGAACAAACAATAATTAATTTTGTTTCTCCCTTTCCTATTCTTAATTCCTTATTTAGGTGGCAGAGACACATGAACTACCTAAATAATGCTTTGCTGTTAACTTTACTTAATATGCCAAATCAGTTTAATTACAGTTTCTATAAATAATCTATGCAAAATACTGCCCTGAACAGAATGCACTTTTCCTTCTGTATGTGGCACATTTTAATACTTAAAAACATTAGAACAGATGTTAGGTGCCTCCTAAACTTGTTTTCAGTTTTCTTTTATTTATATGTTAATGAGAATTTAATTACTTCATGAATACTTAAACAACCTGAGGGTGCCTGATATCATTAGCTTGAACATGACAAGCACCTCAAGTGACCACATGGGAAGACTAAAATTGCTTTTAGTTCACTTGAAGACAGAAAGATGAATTCATTTCACCCCCTGCTATGTTCTAGCTGACACACAAAACTGAATAAGCAGTGGGCACTGATTCAGCCTCACTTCAGTGTGACCAAAAGTATCTGAGGAAGGAATGTACACCAAAGTGCATAAATGATTCCTTTTCCAATTTGTTTCACTGTCCTTTAATAAACAATCTGGGAATGTTTTGTTACTGTGTCTTATTTCTTCTCAATAGTTTTTAAGGCAAAATTGTTTTCTGTCATGTAAATTTACTTGTTCAAAGCTTGTAAAATTATGCACAACTTAGACATGCCCTACAGTGATAAAATTATCCGGGATGAAAAACAATTTGGAAAATGCCTAACTATGTATATCAGGAAACTTGTCGTAATAAAAGTATTATTTGTGGGTGTTGCAAAGCAAAGTAAAAGATGGGAGTTGACTCTGACCTATGCAAATAATCAAGAAAAAGAACTAAGAAACTGATATTAATGGAATAAGATTATTAACAGTAACTCTATTTTCTGCATGCTGTATTTGTGGTTAAACAGTGAATTGGCTATTGAATAGTTTATATGAAGAAAATAATGTTTCTGAAATATGTAGGACACTGCTCTTACCTTATTCATATGATCCTCTTATGATACGCACAAGAAAAGAGAACGTTAATAATGTGAAGACTAAAAGAATGATAATAACAAAAAAAACCTCACCCTTTTTTTTTGAGGGAGTTGGGAACATTTACTCAGTCTGTTTAATCATCTTTGGAAGGAGTTGGTTTCATTTTGATTCAGACTCTGCAGATACTCACTCTTCAATAAATTCAACTTCTATAAATGTTCCAAACAAAAACATGTCCTATTATGCAGATATTTTTTAAATATATGATACAGTTTAACATATCACAAGAAGAAACTTATTCATTTATTATTTACAGTATCATGTATCCATTTACATTCAGTGTTAATGAAGTCAAAACAGTAGCTCAGCTAAGCATGACAACAAAGTTGTGAATAAAAATAATATTCAAGTTCCTACATTGAAAGCTTTGTCAAATCTATTATTTCTCATGGCTGGGCAAGAAATGGGAAGTAACAGAGCAGCTTAGCAAAAAAAGGTCAACCAACACTGAGATTAAAAGGATGGACCACAAACACATTGTACAAAGAATGATGATTTTACAAACAAAAGAATACAAGTATTTTCCAAAAGTTACACTCTTGCCCTGAGGAGATTATATTTGTCAGAGTAGCATTCAAGAAACAGGTTTCTCTCTGACCTTTCTAGATTCATATGAATAATATTCTCTTTTAATGCCAATATCTGAAAAAAGTTTGCAGTATATTAGAAACAGAGATGATTTATAGAATCATCAGACATGTCCAGGATAAAGCTGTTCAGATTTTGTTTCCATTTCCTATTTTTTTCATGATGTTGGATGTCTGTTGTGCAGGCATCCCAATCACTTTCCCATGTACCAGAGAAACCTTATATTAGCTAGGTCCGTTAGATGAGAATCTGTCCATTTTCTGTGTTTGAATGTGTTTATGGCTGTGCTTATGGGTGCTGATGGAGAAATAGTTACCAAAAAAGAGCAGACTGAACAGATTAAAAAATAAGTGCAGCGGCGTAATGCGTGAAAGTCTTCCAGGAACCGATTATCTCCAGAAACTGGCAGTCCTTTTAAAACTGCAAGAACTGACAAAGTCAGAATGCCAATAAGCCGCTGAATGCGTCCAAGGCCACCAGTACACATTCACCTCAACAAAACATTCTGTAGCTCTGATCTCATACAAGAGGCAATGACTACTATATGTAGACAGAGACTACAGGTTCCCGATAAAACATAGGACCCATAGAGGGACTTTCCAACCACTTATCAAGAAATTGGTGGCACATCAGTGCAACCCTTGGCACTTGAGTAAACTACAGAGGTTGGCCTCTCAACTGATGCTCCAGACACTTTAAGTGAGGGTGTGTGAACTGTGTGAAGGAGTAGTTCAAAGTACTATGTTATTACTATAAGTCATAGTAGCTTCATAAACTTCATAACAGCTTAATTAATAAAACATCTTCTAACAAACACTGGTTTTAATCTGTCTTCACTATGTAACCTTCACACTTGCAAATCCTTTTGTGCCAGACTGTCAGGGAGCAGCAACAACAGGCTGCTCCAGAAGGGATGGAGAGCCAGGAGCCAAGGGTGACAGGCAGGGCAGTGCTGTCAGCGACAGTGACACCGATCTGCAGTACTTGAACAGAAAGAGTAGAGCAAGCCTGATCCTGGTAACCAGGGTCACCTAACAGCTGACAACAAGGTGCCAGGCCAATCTATACCAAGCCTAAAGTACATGTTAGGACCCCTGTAAGGATCTAAGTCAGATACAAGGCCAAGCACTGGCATGATAGTAATTTGGCTGCAGTAAGGACCAAGAGTGAGAGCCTAATCTTAAAAAGAAGTTTTGAAAGAGGCAGGTTCAATGTTGAGATTTCTCACAGCTCTTTCTCACACAACTCTTTTCATGTCTGATCCAGAAAACATTATATGAGCAGCTACATGATATGAGATGGCTTTGAATAAAGGCAGCTAAGCTCCAGCAAAGATCCTGGCATGTTCCTGGTTGTTTTCCAGAATTATGTTTTATCAGAATGGTTGTGCTGATACTGCTTAATAGTAATAGTAGAATAGCAATAATAAAAAAGTGTATGGACATCAAACCTAAGACTGACTTCTCTCCTCTCTGTTCAAATACAGGCTTCCCTAAAGAAGATTGTCTGTGATCACACCATTTGTCCTTAGTTTTCTTCTGTAATAGGAGATATATTTGTAAAATAGTGGGAGGATGGGCTGGAAAGAGCAAAGTGTGTGTATATGAAGATGTTGAGTAGCACAGCCTAATCTATTTAGCTTTCGGGTTAACTTCTGGATCCTGCTTTTCTGATTAATCACATTTCATAAATACTAGTTCAAGGCTGCTCTTTGTAATTTACTGACTAGTTTTCTCCCACAATAAAATGTTGCTGCTCTTCTGAGAACAGTTTACTTCGAGTATACAGTATAGGCAGGGCTGTATAAGGACCGATTCTGTCCACCCTATATAGCTGTGCAGCACTGTCCTGGCTCTGTCAAATACACAGACTCTAACAGCACATGCAGAAACAAAAGCCATAGCCTCACATAAAATAAGGAATTATTTTTTAGGATACCAGAGAACTCACTTTAATTTCTGTGTTATAGGGATATGATCATTCTATAGTTCATAGGAACTGTACTCTAAGCATTGTGGATATTAGCACCTCTGCACCACTTGTCCTGTGGAAACGGGATCGCTCTCAGAAGCACAAATGTAGCCAGGGTTACTCAAACTTGGGATCATGCTTTTGTTTTGCCAGGGCAGAAGAGGTGATAAATGTAAGGTGTCTTTTAGAAGTAGGGTGGAAATTTGGTCCTACTAACTAAAAAACTTTGCATCTCTAAATGAAAATTTAGAATAGCCAGACCACGGAGAAAAATTTTGTAAATATAAACATTATTTTACTATAGATACAGAATGACAGAGGATTTTTCGTCAAACCAGAAACGTGTTTATAATCTCTCACCACCTCTACTTACTGTGCAACATGCAGTGCTTCAAGAGGCATTGTTGTTTCTATTCTCACTCAGACTGGGCATTTTAGAAGAGATTTGAAACTTCAAAGTCTTCTCCTTTTAGAGCACAAAAATATAACACTGCAGGCAAAATTATGTTGGTGGGATTTGTTAGATCAAAAGTAGTGCTAATCAGCCAGAATCCCCTAACAATCAATGAGAAGAATTAAGCACTTGAGGGACAATATAACTTCCAAAATAGAGGTTACTAGAGTCCCAGCATTTTCTACCTGTCCTCAAACTTTACTTCTGAAGCACATGGGTCTCCCATATGTTCCATATGCTATTTTAATAATAGGTAGTCCTATCTAGATGTCCATAATACCATAGGATATCTCAAATGGCACTAAAGACCTCTGTTTGGCCAACTAGAAAAGATCAAGATACCTATAAATGTCTATATTTAGACAACTGAATCATGTGATTACACACCAACTGATGTCAGTTCCCACTCAGTGACATGGCCAGCTGGCTGAGGGAATACTTTCAGTTCACTCACTTGTTGGGCCTCTGGAGAGGCAGAGAAGGTAACCCTTAGAGAAACAGTACCTTCATTGTCAACAACTATGAGGTACATCAGATCACCCCATGTTTACCAGGAAGAAAGCAAGCTATGGCTGAGTGATTTGACCAGATCTGTGTGTTGCTGTAGAGGAGTCTTGGTACTGATCTTTGACGAGGTCAAGTTGGAATTTTCTTTTATAATGTTTTTTTCTCTCCTTTCCCCTACCTCATCAGTTACTTTTTATAAAAACTCCTATGTGTCATGCAGACCTGGTTTTGCTTTCCATTCTTCCTTCTTCTTGTGGTCTTCAGAAACACTCGTTTCCCTTACTGCTAAACTAGATTATGACTATCTGTCTAAATAAATTAAATGGTTGATTAAATAGACTATATTCATTATTTACGTCTTTGTTGTGGAGGTTAGTTTATCTCGGAGTGGGGACTGTTCAGAGTTATCCAGGATAAGATAAAAAAAATTAAAAAATCTTCTGTTTAGACATCTGTATCAGAGCCAGTTGATCACAGAGGATCTATTTGTACTTAGTAAGTGAAATGGACACTGCTAGAGGAGGACTTACCCTAAAGTAGGCATCTAAAATAGTTCAGAAGAATTACACCCTAGAAGTGACCTTTTTGGTTATAAGGGAGTGTAGGAAACCTAGCTCAGATTCATATATCTGTAGTATAGACATATGAAGTTAGATGAAATGTATCTTGTGTCTAGAGCTAGAAGTATTAGTTGCTACAAAGGACAAGACATCTCAAAATCATATCCTCTAGTTTGAAAAGTAAAAAAGACCTATAACTCCTTTGTGCTTTTAAACTTCCATGTATTTTTAAAATATCAAATGCCGTCTTTGCTACTAAGAAGTAACTTTGAATAGTTGTTGCTTTTCACTCCAGAAAATCTCGACTATACAAGGCAAAATACCTAAAGCTGCCTAAGAGATTTTTTTTTTTGTACCAAAACTGGTAACACTGCAGGGAAATTTACCATAATGAAATTTTCTTAAGATACTCATCAGCTGCATTAAGCAGTAACTGGGAGTTTAACAGGAGACATTTGAGAAAAGGAGTCATCTTGAAAGGAAGTATGAAAAAAGCATGACAATTTGTGTTGTGAGGACAGTCTTTGGAATGAGAAGAGGATGCCTGAGCAACAGTTAAATTTGTTTTGACACTACCAGAAGTCACCTTGTGAGGTGACACATGGTGATCCACACCTCAGGTATATGTGTGGGATGTCATAGGTTACTCTCCCACTGGCAAGTACATTAGTGAGGTGTAAGGATCATCAGGGATGCACAAAAAAATATAGAATCCCATATCTACTTCAAAGAGTGTGGGTGTTGCTGTGTGATTCTGGAGGAGGGATTTGAGAGAGGGAGTCAATGGGTTGTAGAAAGGTTTTTAAGATATTGGTCCAGAATATGTAGTTCATTGACTGCTGGTTAATTACGTGTTCTTAATACATCAATAAACCACTTCTGTCTTGATTTCTTTCAAGCTAAATGAACTAGGCAGTTTTTTTTCTGCAACATACAAGCTAAATTATTAATGATTATTTAAATTAATAATGCAGATCTCTCATATCCATAACAAAAGTAAAATTATTTCAGCCAAAATGAGAGTCTGACAGAGAATATTTCTCCATTTGAAAACACAAACAAGTAGAAATTAAGAAATTAAAGACTGTATGAAATTTTATAGAAAATGTAGATCTATAAAATGGGACTGTTTTGTTACATGTTCTATGCAGTTAAAAACAAAGAGAAAGTAAATTAAAAAAATGTTTAGTTATGAAAGTCTAACTATCCAGATGTTTATATACTTGCAGGTGCTATCTTTGACAACATTTTTCTCATGTCATTAACAACCCATTCACAGTTATCTATTTTTATAACAACATCTATACAAGGAATGGGAAGGATGCTAAACAGGCAGCTTGCAGGCACCATTTGGGAATTAGACCATCCCAAAAGTTGTTCTCAACAAGTAGTTTTCATACTGCCACCCTGTTTTGAAGACAAAAATAATCTACTGGCAGAAGCATTGATAATGTTGTGTCAGATAGCCTCACTTCCTGAGAATCTGCCCTATGGGTACTTTGCATAGATCACAACCTCACAACAGAAGACATGAGGGAGCGTTCAGGACCATGTAATTTAGAATAGAATAGAATAGAATAGAATAGAATAGAATAGAATAGAATAGAATAGAATAGAATAGAATAGTTCAGCTGGAAGAGACCTACAACGATCATCTAGTCCAACTACCTGACCAATTCGGGACTGACCAAAAGCTACAGCATGTTATTAAGAGCTTTTTCCAAAATGCCTCTTAAACACTGACAGGCTCGGGGCATGGACCACCTCTCTGGGAAGTCTATTCCAGTATTTGATCACCCTCTCAGTAAAGAAATGCTTCCTAATGACCAGTGTGAACCTTCCCAGCTACAGCTTTGAGTCATTCTCACACATCACATATCACTGGATATAAGGGAGAAGAGAGCAGCACCTCCCTCTCCAATTCTGCTCCTCAAGAAGTTGTAGAGGGCAATGAGGTCCTGGAAATGCATTTCAGTAGCACCCAGTATAATCTTCTCCATAATTTTCCAGGAACTGAGGTTAGACTAAGAGGTCTGTAGTTCCCTGGGTCTTTCCTCATACCCTTCTTCTAAATTGGAATAACATTGGCTAATTTCCAGTCAGCAGAGACCTCCCCAGAGTCCCAAGACCTTTGGTAGATGACTGAGAGTGGTCCTGATGTAACATCTGCTAATTCCTTTGGGATTCTGGTATGAATTTCATCAGACCCCATGGACTTGTGTACATTCAACTGATACAATTAGTCCCTTAGAATTTCAGTGTCCACAAATGGAAAGCCAGTGCCTCACAGGACCAGGCAGCCCAAGGCCTGTAGTTAATATTAAAGACTGAGGCAAAAAACATTAAATGCCTCCACCTTTTCTTCACCCAAATTTCTCAAGTGACCATCTCCATCAAATATCAGTCCAATATTTGTAATACATGTCCTCTTGCTATCATATTTCAAAAATCCTTTTTTTTTGTTGTCTGACACAACACTGATCAATTTCAACTCTATTTGAGCTTCAGCCTTTTGTGTTTTCTGCCTACATGCATAAACCACTGGTCTATAACCTTCCTGAAAAGCCTGAACTTGCTTCCAGAGACCACACAAATTTTTCCTCTTGAGCTCCATGAAGAGTCCCCTGTACAGTCAAGCTGGTCTTCTACCCTACTAGCTTGACATCTGTCGTGGTTTTAGGCTGATCCAGCAACTAAAACTCACACAGTCGCTCCTTCTCCAGTAAAGTGGAGAGGAGAAAAATATAATAAAGGGACTGAGGGCTGAGACAAGAACAGAGGGAGCACCCATCAACCACGGTCCCGGGCAAAAAAGACTCGGTTTTCTTAAAGCAAAACAGTTTATTAACGGTTACTTAAAAGGACAAAGGGAAAGAAAACCGATCACTTGAGAGGATAAAAAGAAACAAAGCCAGATCTTAAACCCGATACCTTCCTTCCCCCCTCCCTTTCCTTTTCCTCCTGGCTCTATCTCCTCCCCCCAGCGGCACAGGGGGCAGGGAATGGGGGAGTGCAGGTCAGTTCATTCCGTGCTGTTACTGCTGCTTCTGTCTTAAAGGAGGAGGAGTCCTTACACCCTTTTCCCCTGCTCCAGTGGATCCCCTACTCACAAGGAAAAATCCACAAACTTCTCCAGCGTGAGTCCAGCCCACAGGATGCAATCCTTCCCCAACAGATTGCTGCGGTGTGGGCTTTACCACAGTCTCGGATACTTAGGGAGTTGTAGCCACTCACTTTGGCATGGGTCGTCATGCAGACTCCAGATGCCTCTCTGCCTTGTCGTGCGTCCCAACACAACCGTCCTCAGGCTCAGGCATCTTCTCTCACATGGGCTGTGAGTGGGGCTCTACTCCACCGAGGCCGTCCTGGTTGCAGGGGGCCGCCTGCCATCTCACCACCAGCCGCCGGGGAAACTCGGCTCCAGCACACCGCCTCCCGCTCCATCCTCACTGACCTGGTGTCGATGCGGCTGTTTCTCTCAGATCTCAGTCCTCTCCAGGTGAACTCAGCCCAGTGGGCACCCCAGGAGTGGGGTGCTCCCCAAGTTCCCCAGCCGGCTCTGCCGCCATCCTCAGTGGGCAACACCGGCCTGACGCAGGCAGCCGCCCGGCTGGGAGCCAGGGAGCGGGGGCAGTGCCCTCCCTTCTCTCCTCGCTCTCTCCTCGCTCCTGGGCAAAGCACCTTTTCCAGTTCCTTTGTCCCGACTTAAATAGGGCAATAGCAACTCTGTTGACCTTTTTTCTCATTACACTAAAAATTTTAAACTCAACCATTTCATGATGTCACCTACCATCACACATCCCACAAGTCCTTCTCTATTCACAGTCAACAAGCCTAGGAAGATACCTTTCCTAGTTGGCTCATTGAGTCCTTGTGAAATGAAATTATCTTCAACATACTTCAGGAATTTCCAAGACCTACTCATCACAGCAGTATAATATTCCCAGTTGACGTCTGAGAAGTGGGAATCTCCCATAAGGACAAGGACTACTTATCTAGAGATTTCTCCTAATTGCCTCCAAAATAGCTCATCAGTGCTTATATCCTGACTGGGTGATAAATAGCAGATGCACATACAATGACATATGCTTTGTTTTCCATCCCCCTAATCCTCACCCAGAGGCTCTTAATCACATCATTGCTAACCTTCAGGGCTGTACAGTCAAACCTCTCCCTTACATACAATGCAACTCCTCCACCTCACCTGCCCTGCCTATCCCTCCTGAACAGCCTGTAGCCCTCCATCCCAGCACTGCAACCGTGGGACTCATTCCACCAAGTCTCAGTAATACCAATGATATCATAGCTCTGGGAGCTGACCAACACTTTCAGCTCATCCCGTTTGTTTCTCATACTGTGTGCGTTCATGTACCAGCATTTCAGGTCCACTCCTGAGCTCTCTATGCACCCTGGAACATCGTAAAAGTTTGCATTAACATTGTCATACTCAAGTGATGCCATGACAATCCTTGGCTTTCCTTCAGTTCTCCTGATGTTGTCCCCTTCACTCACTGATCCTAGTCTAAAGCCTTCTCAATCAGTTCTGCCAGATTATAAGCAAAGAAGCATTTCTCCCTATCAGGAGAGGCTGATCTTGTCAGATCCCAGCATACTTTGTGTCTTGAAGACTCTTCCATGATTATAAACCCCTACACTCTGTTGAAGGAACCAGTCTTGAAGCCAGGCGTTGATGTCGTGGGCCTGCCTGTTTCTTCTAAAATCTTCTTCCATTACTGGGATGATCAAGGAATACACTACCTGTGCTCCTGAACGTTTTTGCATTCTTCCCAGGGACTTGAAATCTCTTTTGACTTACCGTGAACTTTTTGTTGCAACATTGTTGGTATTCATGTGAAAGTAGGAGTGGGTAATAGTTTCAAGGTTGTACTGAGCTGGTCAGTTTTCTGGTGACTTCCTTGATCCAGAGAAAGTACTCTGGTTCCTTGCTATTTAACTTATAATGTGAATGAAGTAACAGCAGTACTTTATTCACTATGGTTTAAGTATGCTAACATGACACAGTATTTTATATAAATCATAGAATCATGGAATCATAGAATGGTTAGAGTTGGAAGGGACCTCAAAGATCATCGTCTTCCAACCCCCCTGGCATGGGCAGGGACACCCTCCACTACACCAGCTTGCCCAAAGCCTCATCCAACAGGGACATGAACACCTCCAGGGATGGGGCAAGTACAACTTCTCTGGGCAACCTCTTCCACTGCTTCACCACCCTCTGAGTGAAAAATTTCTTCCTTAGATCTAATCCAAATCTTCTCTCTTTCAGTTTAAATCCATTGCCCCTTGTCCTATCACTACATGCCCTTGTAAAAAGTCCCTCTCCAGCTTTCCTGTAGGCCCCCTTTAAGTACTGGAAGGCTACAATAAGATCACTCTGGAGCCTTCTCTTCTCCAGGCTGAACAGCCCCAACTCTCTCAGCCTGTCTTCATAGGAGACGTGCTCCAGCCCTCAGATCATCTTCATGGCCCTCCTCTGGATCCGCTCCAGCAGCTCCATGTCCTTCTTGTGTTGGGGACTCCAAAGCTGGAAGCAGTATTCCAGGTGGGGTCTCATGAGAGCAGAGTAGAGGAGCAGAATCACCCTACTTGACCTGCTAGCCACACTTCTTTTGATACAGCCCAGGATACAGTTGGCTTTCTGGGCTGCAAGCATACATTGCCGGCTCATGTTGAGCTTCTCATCCACCAGCATCCCCAAGTCCTTTTCCTCAGGGCTGCTCTCAATCCATTCTCCGCCCAGCCTGTACTTGGGCTTGGATTTGCCCCGACCCACATGCAGGACCTTGCACTTGGCCTTGTTGAATGTCATTAGGTTCTCACAGGCCCACCTCTCCAGCCTGTCAAGGTCCCTCTGGATGGTGTCCCTTCCCTCCAGTGTGTCCACAACATCACATGGCTTGGTGTCATCTGCAGACTTGCTGAGGGTGCACTCAATCCCACTGTCTATGTCTCCAACAAAGATGTTAAACAGCACCAGCCCTAGTACTGACCCCTGGGGAACACCACTCATTACTGGTCTCCACTTGGACATAACCACACTATTAATATTTCTGAGTAGTATTTCTTTGACTGGAGCTATGACACTTCATAATCTATGAAGTTCCAAGACAAAATCTTAATGTGTTTGAACTCAGCTGAAAAACTACGGATTTTGCAAGGATTAGGATGACACATGATTGCAGTTGAAGTAGTGTCCTGCCTAAATCCAAATTACCATGATTTCAAAAAATTTAGCAGTCAGCTTTAAAATTCATATATCTGATCCAGTGTTCCAAAATACTACTTTCTGTTGCAACACTGGTATTGTCCCTGCATATTTAATATAAGAATAGAGAAATTTATAGTAATATTTGTGTTACCTGAAGTTGCAACTGGGGCAAGGAGCAGGAATAATTCATAATATAACATTTAAAATCAATTAAAATGCCTAATTGCAAAAATTAGAATTTTTATTTTCTGCTAAAATTAAAATGAACAAAAAGTCATAGAAGTCTGAAATTCTTTCCTGTATCTTGATGTCTGCTAAGATAGAAAATAATCTTTCTCATTTTTTTTCTGTCTTCATGAATTTTATTCAGTGTCCATTCTTTGTTCATCTGTATATCAGCCAGGTAGAAGGTGCTACTTCTCTCTCTTTCTCCTCTGCTCTCTGGACTCTGGAGGTTGGAGTGTTTTCTTGTGATGTAGAACAAATGAGTCTGGAATGATTTTTTTTTTAATAGAGCATGGACAAGTTCTCTAAGCTAAATGGTAGAGCACAAATTCCTTTTTTTTACATACATTAATACAAACAATGAATCTGCTAATTCTTTTGCTTGGCTAGCCATAGTGAAGTATTTCAGATGCTGGATTATACAAGTATAATCTAAATTATATAAAACAATTTGTGGACAAGTCTCAGTATACCTCCATATAAATTCTGCTTTTGGATTATTAATATAAATCTAAATCCTGAAGAACCAAGTAGGATCTGAAATTTGCCAAATATAATGCTATCTTTCCTATGTATTTACGCTGAAAGTTATTAACTGGTTGGAAGTTTCCTACAGTGTTTTCCTTATTTTATCTATTTGCTGACAGTTTCTCTTCTGGTATTTATTTCAGTAACATTATTGATTTCATATCACAGTTGACAAATACATTCTTCCACCTTTTTAGCAAACAAAAATAACAGAACAGCCATGTCAGGAGTTCCTGAAGCAAGTAACTATGCTTTATCTATGATGATTGAATGTATTCTGTTCTGTTTTCAAAATAAAAACTTGGCTTCTGCTTGTTTATGATATTTTTATGAAGTATAATGTCTCTAAAACTGATATATGTGCACCACTTGAAATATTAACAGAATGTAGTTGACCAAGAACACTAAGCAATTTCTTTGTAATAACTGTGATACTTTTTGCTTTAAGCTATTATAATTAAACACTATTATAGCTACACTAGACTTTATATGCTGATGTTTTTATTTCTACAGTATTGTGATAAGATATTGCCTTTCATCTGAAATAATTTTTGAGAGCCTTAAGTTTTAATACACAACAAATGTAAGTGACATTCCGTGATTCTCTGCCATAAAAAAAAACCCCACATTTATTTTAAAATAATCTGACTTTAAATGGAAAAAAAAAATTTGGTTAGAAAAATTATTTTGTAAATAACATATACTCTCCAGCCTGACTAAGGGATCTTATCACCTATGAGAGCACAAAACTCAAAGAAATTAAAAGGAAAACTTGCATAAATGCCTTCAGGAAATTAAGTCAATAACAGTAAAGACATCAGCTAAGAAGAATATTTCTACCTGGCTGTAAGAGTTTACTTTTCTAAAGTTCATATTTAGCACCAAAGGAGGATACTAACTCACTGTGATATTTCAAGCCTACAAGAGAGTTACCATAATTTCTACTATTTCACAGGAAATCTTTTTCTCACTTCAGAAAATAAAGAGAACCTGAAAAAATCACAGTGTTTAACTGTGTCGTATTGTTGCAAGTTTAGGCCGATCTGGCAACTAAACTCCACATGACCGCTCTCTCACTCCTTCTCCAGTGAAATGGAGAGGAGAAATATATAATAAAAGGACTGAGGGTCGAGACAAGAACAGAGAAGGAGCACCCACCAACCATGGTCCCGGGCAAAACAGACTCAGTTTTCTTAAAGCAAAACAATTTATTAACAGTTGCTTAAAAAAGGACAAAGGGAAACAAAACCGGTTACTTGAGAGGATAAAGAGAAAACAAGGCCAGATATTAAAAAATAACACCTCCTCACCCCCCTTTCCTTTTGTTCCCGGCTCTACCTCACCCCCAGCGGTGCAGGGGGACAGGGAATGAGGGAGTGCAGGTCAGTTCATCCATGTTGTTACTGCCACTCCTTTCTTAAAGGAGGAAGAGTTCTTACATCCTTTTCCCTTGCTCCAGTGGATCCCCTACTCACGAGGAAAAAAATCCACAAACTTCTCCAGCGTGAGTCCTGCCTGCAGGATTGCAATCCTTCCCCAACGGATTGCTCCAGTGTGGGCTTTATCACAGTCTCGGATTCTTAGGCAGTTGTTGCCACTCGCTTTGGCGTGGGTCGTGCCACGGACTCTAGATGCCTCACTACCTCATCGTGCATCCCATACTCCATTATTAACAGTTACTTGTCGTGCATCCCATGCTCCACGACCTCTCTCAGGCTCAGGCATCTCTTCCCCGATGTGGGCTTCTCCACGAGCCGTGAGTGGGTCTCTGCTCCACTGAGTACATCCCTGGCTGCAGGTGGGCCACCTGTTGTCTCGCCACCAGTTGCAAGGGAAACTCAGCTCCGGCACACCTCGTCCCGCTCCATCTTGACTGACCTGGTGTCAGTGTGGCCGTTTCTCTCAGATCTTAGTCCTCTCTGGGTGAACTCGGCCCGGTGGGCACCCCGGGAGCGGTGTGCTCTCCGAGTTCCCCAAGCGGCTCTGTCGCTGCCATCCTCAGCGGGTGGCGCTGGCCCAGCGCGGGCTGCTGCCTGGCCAGGAGCCAGGGAGCGGGGGCAGCGCCCTCCTCCCCTCTCCTCGCTCCTGGGCAAAGGCACACCTTTCCGGTTCCTTTGTCCCAACTTGAGTAGGGCAATTCTCAGAGACACTGATTGGCTCAATCCCAAGGGGGATGGGAGTCCGATCTGGTGGCACAGGGAGCAAATCCTCTCTCCTGCCACCAGAACCCCCTCCCCTACATCAAATCATCACACGTATCTATTTATCTTAACATCATATCAATAGAAAGCCTGAAATAATTTATACAGTTTAAATATAATGAAAGTTCAAAACCAAGAATTTCCTCTTCTTTAACTAGATGTTAATAATCCAAAGAATAAAAGAGGTAAAGCTTTTTCCATAGAATTTAAGACTTTTTCTATGCATGCACGTAAAACGTAATTAGGTGGATACATAACCAATTCATTTAAACTGATCAAATGTCAACAAAACTAGGATATTTATTTTCATTTCCTTTGACACAACTACTAGAGGATTGCTGGTATATAGACAAGTTGCTTGTGAATACGGAAATATTTACAGCTCAGTCAAATAGTGGAGGTTTTTTTCCTCCTTTACTTTAGCCTATATATATTTATGTTATCTTCATTGGTTTTCCAAATCATAGGGAGGACAGTTTTGTCTGTCAGATATATAATTTACTTATGTTGTAAGAAAAAAAAGAAATAAAAATCTATGCTGAATTTAGCTGTTAGTTTTTTTAAATCTTGTATTTAACCAGTTCTCTTGTATTCGAAGTGGTGTACACAGTCCAAATAGGAAGGTAATGAGTGTTATTAAGGGCTAAATTCTGAATTCAAGAGAGACTGTGTGCAGTAATAACTAGCTGCCTCCAAGCATTGCTGTCTGATAGAGCTTTGTGGACTGATTCCTCCAGTCATTCAATTATTTTAATGTTGTGCTAAAATGCTATGTTATTTCCAATAATGATATATTTACTTATACATATATTATATGATTGTTATACACTCAGCTCTGGAATTTCACTACTGACCTGTATTTTGAAGAAGCAGAATCCTTTCTACTGTTCATATTGAACCTCTTGAACTGAGCTATGAATTCAATATCTGGCACTTTAAAAAACCATAGTATTATCAAATGCAGTCTGACTGCGCATGAAAATTTGTTTGTGTTGCTCCAGTATCCCTAACCATTAGCTAGACTCTACTTCTAGTATTGCAGCAGTGTTGCTGTATACCCCCGAGAGGATGATATATATAATAATATTTGACTTAAGGCTGTAAGGTGTTATAACTCATACTTGCGATATTCCATAAAAATTCCAAAAAAAAAAAAAACCAACTATTTATGACTACCTTCAAAAATAAATGAAAAATAAATGAAGAAAAACAAAGACTGTCCATATGTCTGAAAGCTGAAGGGAGTTTTGAAAACAGGTAGGTCTGTAATATTTGTTGAAACTGTGCTTATGCTTATTTGTTAGTTTATATTGTGCAATGCTGATATACACCAGCCCATAATAAGACTTCTGTGTAAATTTGGAAAAGAACGAGTAGACTTATATTTTTTTAAGATAGATGTAATGCACAGCACTGCGCTGTCTGTGAGCTCCCATTGTGTCTCTTAGCTTTTCTTAAAGCCATATGTGACAAAAAGAAGAGATGTAGGAAATTCTTGACAGTGCAGGAAGATTTTGATAGTGGACATCTAAGATTTGATAGTGTTGACATTAAAGATATCCTGTGGACACTCATAGCAAAACTTCCGGGTGACAAAAAAGGTAACGTGGATGAATGAAAAAGGAGAAAGAGAATGCATTAAGGGCGGCTTTCCTGGCCTGATACAATAAAGCTATAAAGATCTCTCTTGTGGTAAGTTCTTGTTAGATTTTTGAATACTTGAATTTTCAAATGAATGAGGAAAGACAGATTACCTTGCTATAACTTAACAAACATAGGGTTTCCACAATCTCATAATATGCAAATATACATAGCAATTAGGCTGTTAGCTAAATCTAATGAGAAACATGAAAAATATTTAATTATTTACATGAACTGAATAGCTTTATTGGTCAGACTGATAGCCCTATCACAGTGAAAGGTAATATGGATGCATGTGTGTGTATGTATGTGCATATATATAAAGATGTCAGGATATATTTTGGTAACTGTTACACGGATCTGAGAAACAGACATGGGATTTATTCTACTTTCAACCAGTTACCTAAGTTCTCTTTATTTTAATTGAAAAAAAAAAAAAGAGATAATACATCTCTAAAATTAATATAAATGCCGCCCTAAAATAGATATCAAAACAGGCACCTTCACAAATTGAATTCTTCTCACTTGTGAGCCTCTGATGACTACAGAGAGAATTGATTTTTAGATGGCTAAACTTCATTCTGAGGAATTCTGCCTCTAAACTTGCAGTACTCGATCCAGGGAGATATGTTATTATGAAAACTCAAGTACCCTCAATATTGGTTACTGACTGAGGTTTTACATTTTGGTACTAGATATCTAAGGTTATAGTTAAGCTTTGAAGCCTTTTCGTATATCTCTTTCTGAAATAAATTTCCAGGGTCATGGAGAAGTTTGAATTGAAAAGAATCTGCCTCCTAAACTCCTCAAACTCAGTCTGTCTGATTAACCACTGATCTTCAAATGTGCATGACTTAAAAGTAACAAGAATGATGCTGAGAATAGGATGACCCTGCCCCTCTACTCTGCTCTCATGAGACCCCACCTGGAATACTGCATTCAGCTCTGGAGTCCCCAGCACAAGAAGGACATGGAGCTGCTGGAGCGGGTCCAGAGGAGGGCCACAAAGATGATCCGAGGGCTGGAACACCTCTGCTATGAAGACAGGCTGAGAGAGTTGGGGCTGTTCAGCCTGGAGAAGAGGAGGCTCCAGGGTGATCTTATAGCAGCTTTCCAGTACCTAAAGGGGGCCTACAGGAAAGATGGAGAGGGACTTTTTACAAGGACGTGTAGTGATAGGACAAGGGGCAATGGATTTAAACTGAAAGAGGGCAGATTTAGGTTACATATAAGAAAGAAATTCTTTACATTGAGGGTGGTGAGGTACTGGAACAGGTTTCCCAGCGAAGTTGTGGATGCCCCATCCCTGGAGGTGTTCAAGGCCAGGTTGGATGAGGCTTTGGGCAACCTGGTGTAGTGGAGGATTTCCCGGCCCATGGCAGAGGCGTTGGAACTAGATGATCTTTGAGGTCCCTTCCAACCCTAACCCTTCTATGATTCTATGATTCTATAAGGAAGAAATTTTTCACTCAGAGGGTGGTGAGGTACTGGAACAGGTTGCCCAGAGAAGTTGTAGATGCCCCATCCCTGGAAGTGTTCAAGACCAGGTTGGATGAGGCTTTGGGCAACCTGGTGTAGTGGAGGGTGTCCCTTCCCATGCCAGGGGGGTTGGAACTAGATGATCTTTGAGGTCCCTTCCAACCCTAACCATTCTATGATTCTATGACAGTACCTCCTAGCATGATGTTTGGCACAAAAATGACTACTGTTTTCACATGAAGCAATACACGGTAAACAAGCTAATTCTGATGGCATGCTTTAAATCAGGATTTGCATTAGATCTTCTGTTCAGAAATATGGGACTTTTGAAGTCTTCCTTTTGCCTTGCTTTACCTTTCCTTGCCTTGTCTTCCCTTCCCTTCCTTTTCTTTTTTTTTTCCCTTCCTTCCTCCCCTCTTTTCTCTTGGATCAGATGAACTATAGATCCAGGTACTGCTTTTTTTTTTTTTCTGTGAAAATTAGTTGTAAGATTTACTGCTTCTTCTCTCATTGGAAAATATACTATCTTTATCATTATGTACATTATTTATATTTTAATGATGCAAAACCAAATATTATTATTTTGTAAATAATTGAAAAAATGTAACTTCAATTTTTTTTAAAAACAAAGTGTTTACTGGAAAATTCTGTGTATAGTCACAGTGTTTTGCGGAAACCTTTAATATTCACAAACTGACAGCTGTGTGGATAAAAATGATTAGCATGGATTTGAACTCTTATTTCTGTTATGTTTGAAAGTGAGATTAGTGTGATATGTTTTATAATCTATTTGAAATGATCACACATCATTTCTCACCAATCTGCATGCCAATACTTTGACAGAATTACAAACTATATCCAGTGTAAGCAGTGTTCTAGGCAGTGATGTATCCATACTGATATGGCATATAATATAAAAGAGAATGAGAAACTTTTACTGTGAAAACAGAAAGTATAGTTATGGAGCCACAAATAAAATAACAGCCTGTGACATGCTAATTGCTAAACATCTCTTTCTAGTTAAATACAAGCAACGCTAAGAGATAGTTGGTAGTTTCTAGCTGACATTTCCATTTGATGCTTCCTATTTTGCTTTCCGCTCCACCCATACATCGTTTCGAACTAAGCTATAATTTTTCAGTCATAAGTCCTTGTATGAGAAAGAGAGGTCTGAGATGACATATTCTATGAATTACAAACAAATGAAGAATTTTATAGAACTCATATTTAGAGTATTGTCAGGAGGAGTGACTTTTGGAGAAAAATGATGTGTTTTATTTTTGTACTAATACATTAAATGAAGTAGCTCAAGAATTTATTTGGTCCAGCACTGGTAGTGGAGGACTAACAAATCCCTTCCCTTTGGTTTGAATTGTGATTTTGTAAGTCACAATTGCAGGTAAGGCAATCATCTTTAGCACTCGGGTGGATCTAGTTTCCACCTACATACTTAGAAAATATATTTTACATGTCGCACTCAGCATATTGGTTTTAATTCAATAATGACAATCAAAAAAAGCACAAAGATAGTGGAAGCAATATGATGAATATACAAATGCATACATAAAGCTGCATCATGAAAATACAGTGTGTTTGGCAGCTCGTTTTAGTGTTGAGAGTCCTCATTCACAGACGATAATTGAAGCTGATTTAAAGGCATTTTGATTCTTTCTATTTTGAAAGATTTCTAATAATTTTTCAAGACAATGGAGTCCTTTACTCTGTAGTTAATTTGAGGTTGATGTTTACAGTTAATGAGATTTTAATGTAATTTGTATATTTTTCTCTGTTTCATGAAATTGAATTTATGATACGCTTTTTGATATACTCTTTAGATTCAAAAAAAGCATTAAAATAGAACCAATACAATGTTATCAATGACTGAGAAAAAAAAATAATAGAATTAATACTATATTACTGATGACTGAGAAGAAAAACGACTTAGACTAGTTGATTGTATCATCCACACAATTCTACTTAGTTTCTGACTTCACACTGGAGATTTTATTTTATGAATCAAAACAGTCTTCAGTTTAACAAATAAATCTAGAGTTTAAAATTTCATTTTGTCAATGTGAATTTGCCAAGAAAAAATATACACAATCGTACTTGTCTTCTTTTCATAAATATCTTTATTAATGAAATGGATACTAGCAATCCAAGGAAATCAACACAACAGACTTGCAAATATAATAGAAGAGAGGTTATTTTTTCACATATAAATGAACACTTGTCCTCTCTTTCTTATAAATCCATATAAGCTGTATTTTCAACTCAATATCTTGTTTATACATCTCTCACTAGATATATACAGAGAAGTTAAAATTCATGACAACTTGAATATTTTTCCTGCTTTGTTTCATGTACATCAGACAATATATGCATGCATACATCATCTAAAATGGTTTTAAGCATTTACAATAAATATATACTCGTTTTCACACCTTGCCATTCACGTAAGTTAAAAGCTGAATATTCCTAACATCCCTTGATCCTGTAACAAAGTGTCTTTCACCTAACATGAATATAATACCAATGCCAAATACAACTACTGTAAGTGAACAATCGTAACTGCTGACTGGAAAAGGGGAAACATAGCTCACATCTTTAAAAAGGGAAGAAAAGAAGAACAAGGGAACTACAGGCCAGTCAGTCTCATCTCCGTGTCTGGCAGGATCCTGGAGCAGATCCTCCTGACGACTATGCTAAAGCACATAAAAAATAAGGAGGTGATTGGCGACAGCCAACATGGCTTCACTAAGGGCAAATCCTGCCTGACTAATTCGGTGGCCTGCTATGATGGATAAGGGAAGAGCAACTGACATCGTCTACTTGGACTTGTCCAAGGCATTTGATACTGTCCCACACAACATACTTGTCTCTGAACTAGAGAGACATGGATTTGACATATGGACCACTCAGTGGATAAGGAACTGGCTGGATGGCCCAACTCAAAGAATTGTGGTCAATGGTTCGATGTCCAAGTGGAGGCCGGTAACGAGTGGTGTTTCTCAGGGGTCAGTACTGGGGCCAGTTCTATTTAACATCATCCCTTCCCTTCCCTTCCCTTCCCTTCCCTTCCCTTCCCTTCCCTTCCCTTCCCTTCCCTTCCCTTCCCTTCCCTTCCCTTCCCTTCCCTTCCCTTCCCTTCCCTTCCCTTCCCTTCCCTTCCCTTCCCTTCCCTTCCCTTCCCTTCCCTTCCCTTCCCTTCCCTAAAAGCCAGTCAAGCTACAGATGATGGTTTCTCCCATGGGTTTGTCTTCAGCATCTCTGAATGTCTGTCAGCATTTGGAATTTTGGAGAGGTCGTTAGCAACACTACTGCTTATTATGGTAGGAGACAGAGAGTGGCCAGCAAATTTTATTTGGGGCTGCACATCTCATTAGGTAAATTATATTGTTCCCCAAAAACTGCAGGGTAATAAGGAGGAAAGAAAGGTGTCAAAGAACGATTAAGAGGCAATAAGTATGTGTGCTAATATGAAGATTTATTTCAAATAAAGTTGCCCATGGAAGAGATAAGGAAGTCTACAAACTATGGCCCAGCAGTTTCATAAGATACATTTCATTATTTTTTTCCTCATCCAAACCTCACTCTGGTGTGTGTGATATAGCTATGGCATTAAAATGACATTAATCCCTAATTGGAAATGGAAACACTGAGAAAATCAGCCTTGAGGCAATGAAAGAGAAAGAAATATTTTTTCCTATAGAAAATTGTATTAAGATATTTTACCCAACCAATGATTATGAGATCAAAGGTTAAAAAGCCATCCTTGGCTGACAGGTGAATAGTTATGATCATTTAATTGTTTCAAATGTCTACAGGAAATTCTCTTTCATGAGATGTATTTGCATTACAGAGAGAAGCTGGAAGCATTGTTAGAGAAAATTAAGGACAATTTGACATGAAGTCTAGAATATCGCTACAATAATTTGCAAGATTACACTCCGTAAAAATATGGTACTTATTTAAACAATATTTACCTATGGTGAATTAAAAGTATAGATGTAAGAAAATATAATTCTAGATGTGTAAACTATAAAGATAGCTAAATAAAAGAAACATAAGTATCCATGACCTATACAGTGGAACTTTTTTTAACGTAAATGTTCTTCTGTGCTTTAAGTCTTTGAGAAGCTTAAAAATATATGTATTTTGAATTCTTAAATACTCTATTGAGAAAAATTTCAAAATTACAGTCTATGTCATCAGTTGTGATTGTTCATCTGGAGTCACCTCATCAGTGATAACATCTATTGCTCTGAAGTAAATGAACACTTCACAAATGTAAAACTGTCCAGCTCTGCAATGTTAACTCAAAATCTTTGCATCTAAAATAAATGTATACACTTAAAATTTCTCAGCAATTCTTTTTTTTTTTTTTTAAAGGGGACATTTTTCTTTTGTTTTCATTCACGAGACAGGATTTACTACATTTGTTATGTCTTCTTTGAACTTACAGTCTCAAAAATAGTTTTATGACTAATGTTTAGGAACAACTGCAATAGCTAATCAACATACTGGCAAATACAACATATTGGCAAATATAACATACAAAAGTAACTGATGCAATGCTATATTAAACGTGCATTCTTATAGAGAGTGTACATTTATTGTACAAGTGTACATTTTAACATTTTACTTTATTTTATTTTATTACTTTACTTCTTCTAAAGTTGTAATCAAGTACTCTAAGCCCATCTAAACATGAAGAAAGAACAGGAAAGAGCAACTTAGACTGAATGGTCTAGATGTAGCTTAAAAATCAGGGGTAATAATTACTAGATAGTCACAGTATCTCTTAAAATTACAAAAAGTTTCTTTTCAAAAAAGCTATTTTGGTAGATTCCATACAATAAGCCAGAAGAAGGTCATGAGATGAGAGCTATATAAGTTTTGGTGGGATAGGTACCTGAGCACATGTAGGTCAATCAAAGAATTATCTGGAGTTGTGCCTGCTCTCAGTATTGTGCCCCAAATATTCATTCTGCTTTGCATACAGCTTGCAGATTCCACGTTACAATAGAAACTGAGAAAGTTATTATTAGCCCAAGGACTAGAACTGCTAGTAGCTGTTAGGATCTTATAACTTTCTTTTACTAATGAAATTCTGAGTCACTTAGTAAAAACCTGAAAGTCTGCCTTTTTCCTAGCGCTCCTCAGAAGCTGAATGACATGCATACATACATTCTGAGGCTACGAAAGAAATTGAGAGATCATCCAGATGAGATGATAAGGAAAGGATCTGTCTGCATGCAATTAAAGTACAGAAATTTATATGTTGCATTGAAAATACACTGTTATAAATTCAGCAGCAGCCAAGTAAGAAAATCTAAATAAAGAACACCAGTGAGTTTGCTGTTTTGGCTTTTATTTTCTTTCCTTGCTTTGTTGAAAAAGTTTAAAAACTTTTAAACCATATATATTCAGTGAGCCTGACAAGTATATAGAAAAGTTTGTTCCAAAATAAATTGTGTGATGACCTGTGCAGCTCACTAGTAGCACTTAACAACACCTCCATATGAGATTTTCCATGTGTTTGCTTTGTAATTTAACCTCATTTAGATTGCAAGCTTCTTGAAAAGTCACAAATTGCAGAATTCTGGTCAATGCATAAATAGGATGAGATGTAAAATATCACAGAGCAAGAGAGAAGACACGTTTCTATAGATGAGTATAGGCAAACAAAATTTCCTTTGCTTGTCATATGAACTGGTTCTATACATGCCGGTGTCAATCCGGGAACCTCACAGTACTGTTGTCACAGTATTTTGTCTCAGCTAACGAACCCCTCCTTGCAGGAGGCACAGTGCTTCGCTAATGCCGCCACGTGGCTCCTGGGTTCTGGCAGCATATGCCCTGCCAGATTGGACTGTGGGAAGAGTAAGCTTATGTCACGCTGCACCTGCCCATGCAGACACAGCGTCTGCCTTCTCAGTATTCATATCTGTTCCATTCTCACTGTGTCTGCGGTGTGAGAAGCTGTTACTGAAGACTTTAGACAAATTGCACTGAAGGCTGTGGAAACTGAAAATGGATTTTGGTGTGAGGCTTTATGTGAAAAGTTTAATTTACTGTTTAATTTTGAAATACTTTTTAAAATATTCAAGAAAATTATCCAAAGCTGCTTCAAACTGAAAAATTAGCATTAGAAAATTTCCACGTACTAGCAAGATATAACAATAGATAGAAATTGCAATAGTTGAAAATATTTCTATATATATTTCTTTCTCTGAATACGTGTACCACATTAATTAAAATAATTTCTTCTTATTATCCATGTTTTGTTTGTTTGCTTGTTTGCTTGTTTTAGGACATTTTTTTCAGTTCTGCATGGTTAGAATTAAGGCATTTGCATAACTTTCATACTTGCATCAGCAGGTATACCAATAGAATAAAAAAGTTCCATAAATACTTTCAAATCTCTATACTAGAATTGAAGTCTGCAAAAGTTTTTATCTTTAGCAGTTCTTGAGGATAAAATTCTTTGACATCATTTTCAGAGGCCTACAGAATTAGCCAGTAAACAAAAAACAGAGACTTTGATGTATAAAATAATGTTTTATGCACTTTTCTTTCCATTTTTCTTTCCCCCAGATCCATTAGTTTCCAAGGAAACTACACAAGTTATTTCATATCTTTTAGCTAAATGTAATATGGGTTGCTTAAAAATTAAAAAGGTACAGTTAGCATAACTTTGAATTTGATTTACAAATTCTTGTTTTCATAACAAAATATTTCACAAATTCACAGAAACTTAGAAAATACAGAATGTTTTTATAAACCACTCTATCACTTGGGGATGTTTTGCTGTAATATTTTGTAAAAAGTGTACTTACGTTGTGGTGTCTTTTTACCAGTTTTAATCATAAAGACGAATAAACTTGGGAAGTTGAGAAAAAACAAAACAAAACAGGATTAGTTGAAAGTGTCTTGTTGAAATAACAGTTTGCACTACTTATTGACAGAACCCTAAAACCTAAAGCTGGTTGAGAGGGATTTAATTTGAGTGACAGAGTCATCTCACACCTGATGGAATTCTTTATAATAAATCCAAATTCCTTCCACTGGGTTTATACACACCTGCCAAAAATCTTATCTAATACTAAACTCCCACATAGTTTAGAAAAAAAGTTCAATCCATCATAAGTTTTAAAAAGTGAGCTAGATAGACATGGAACACTTAAACCGAGGTAGAAACTTATGAATAAGAATCAAATGCATACTCTCGGAATTAAATGCATTGCTTGGAAAACCTCACTTGTCTGTCTAGTTGAGAACAAGGATTGTATCTTTTTTAACTCTTCTCTATACAGTTTTTTTTTTTCTGTTAGATAAAACTCTACCTACATCAAAGATGAGGATGTCACTTTGATATCTTTGGGGCTGTGTTGTGGTTTAGGCTGGCTGGCAACTAAATGCCACTCAGTTGCTCTCTCATCCTCCTCCACTCCCTAACGAATGGGGAAGAGAATTAAAGGGGAAAAGGGAAAGAGACCAATGGGTTGAAATAAGAACAATTAATAAGAATAAGAATAGGAATAAAAACAAGAATAACATAAGAATAAGAATAGAAAATACATATATTTATCTATAATGATAGTAATATATACAAGCAAGTGATGCTTGTATATATATATTACATAACACAATGGCTCACCACCTCGATGACCAAGGCCTTTCCTGTCTCAGACAAAATCTTGAAACAGAGAAGTCCTGACATCGCAATCCCGGATGAGTGAGAAGCCCAGAAAGGGAGCAAGAGGGAGATAGCACTCTGAGAGTCAGAGACTCCAAGAGTGAGAGCCTCCAGTAGAGCAGAAGCCCTTCTTTCTGGTCAACCCTCATGTATATACTGGGCAGAATGTTTCAGGATACAGAATACTTTATTGGCCAATTCAGCCCTCATTCCTAAATCAAATTTCAAATGACAATGGGATTTTTGGGCCCATTGTCCCGGCCATGCTCCCCCACAGCCTGTTGTGCTCCTGCACACTGGCAAAAACATTGAAAGTTGAAAAGTCCTTGAGGTCTCAGTACCAGCTACAAAAATCAGGGCACTATCAACTTTCTGCTCAAAGTGAATCCCAGACTAAAACCAAAACACAGAGCTCTTATAGCTGCTAAAAACAACTATCTCCATCCCAGTCGAAATCAGGACAGACTGTCATCAAGATTTTCCCTTGTCAAAAATAGATGAAAAATTACCTACATTGAGTTTTTTGATGGAACAATTAAATTTGTCATGGAGATTTACGTTCTTATCATGTTCATCTTTTGAAAGAAAGAGTATAAGTATTTCTCTGGAACAATGTATCCTTGACTGTGAATCAGGAAGGCACAAGGCTGGTGCAGGACTTTGTGAGTATATTTGGTTAGAGAAAGAACTGTCATTCCTATGAAGAAAACTATATGAATTTATAATTTCATCTAATAACATGAAAGCTCATTGGGATTACAGTATCAGTGCTGGAAGACAAAACGGAAAGTTCATGAATTTTAGATAGTATATAGACACAGGATTAAAAAAAACCAACAAACCAACCACAAAATCAAACCTGAAACCAGTCCAAGCATTAAGGCACAGAGGATTTATGGCTTTGACAATTTTTTTGTCAACTTTAGTAAATTTATCCTTCAAAAAGGACAAATTTAGTCAAAAAACACAGTTTACTGCAGCATATAAGATGTTGAAATCTGATACATAGTGTCATAGTAAATGTAACTAAACAAAAAAGAAGTGCAAAACAATTTATATGAGTTAATAGAAACATATGCCTATTCTATATACAGAAGCAGATCGGTTATACTGGGCCAGACTCTGGTCCAGAGAATAGTAGATTTTTTTTGAAATACATTATTCATTTTTATTTACTTTAAATAGTTTTAAGTGGTTTGATTTTTGAGGATCTTTTTCACTTTTACTTCAGGTTCGAATGGATTTAATTGTGGCTAGTGAAAATTTAAATACTTGAATGGATTTGTTTAACTAAATCTAAATAAAACACTAGAGCAGCCTGATCCATAGCCCATGCTCCTTTGAAAGGAGCCCTTTCTCCTTTGTTTTAGAATGATCTTGTTCAAAGTCTAGTTTGTTTGAATGGTTTGCTTATCTGCCTATAATTGTGTAGATTAGCAAGATTTTCTGTATTAGATGTATTAGATTTCTGGTTAAAGTCATCACAGTTTCTATGAGTCTTCTTATCAAACTTTTATTTCCTACCATCTCCCCGCCTCCAAACAAAAATCTAATCTGCTAAATTTAAGCATCTAGCTTTTTTTTTCTTCTCTAGAGACATTCAAAGGCACCTTCTTTCTCTCTGCTCTCTGGTGAACTAGCTTTGTGAAAACTAAGAACTGAGTCTCTAAAAGCCTAACATTAGACAGAAGTTAGATGCTTTAATTGCATGTTCTGGGTTTCTCATAAATTGATTGCTTGCATGTGAAAACGGAGAAAGCAATTAAAATTTTACATTGGTAGAGTCTACATCTCATCTCTGTAAATGGGTGTCATATGAAAATAGATATAATAACAAAAATGGTAATAATAGATAAGCTAATAAAAAGTACTATAAATGTTACAAAAATAAGAAGAAAAAGAAGGAAAAAATACTAAATCTTCAGCTTTATCCCAATAAAGCAAAATTGGATCAGTTGTGTTGCAGATATAGCTAGTCAAGCCATTAATCTTCAAATATTAATTCTAAAAATAAATTTTAAAAGCAACAACTGTAAATAAAGCTCCCAACTAAATTTCATAGAAACTTTACTGCTTTGATGATACATGCCAAAATGTTTTGTTAATAAAGTGAGCTTTAGATGTATTTTACCCAAATCAGTTAATCTTCCTCACTTTTACAAAATCATTGGAATAGCACCTATCTCTGTGCTGATTCTTGAATTTCTGTTATAATAACATGTTGATATTTTTGAGTAGTTTGTAACGTCACGTCCCTCACTAAAGTCTGATTGCCTGTGGCTATTTATAATTCAAGCTATAAATAAACTACACTTATTACTGAATACAGAAACTGTTGCAAAAACTCTAGCATTTTCACAGACTGGAGGGTCATTATTTAAATTTTTATCCAGAGTCATATATCTTTTTGGTTTGACTGAAGTAAAATTTGAGTTAGGGAAAAAAAATAAAAGCTGCTTGAAATTTAGTTATATAAAACTAAGCTAACTATCTATATCTATATCTATATCTATATCTATATCTATATCTATATCTATATCTATATCTATATCTATATCTATATCTATACCTATCTATCTATCTATCTATCTATCTACCTATATATCTATCTCTATCTCTGTATCTGTCTATCTAGTCTGCTGAGGTAATCTTCTTGTGCCCATTCAAACATTCTTAAGAACACTAGTCCTTGTTTTTTCCTAAATGTTTTTTGAAAAGTGCTTATCAGCTACTTGCTTACAGTCCTAAGATATTTTTTGCCTTTGACAATTTGAAAATGTTAAAATCATCAAAGAATAGTTCGCTTTGTGTTTCCTGCAGAACTCAAAATTTAGGTGTGAAGATCTGAAAGAGGAGTTTCCAAGGCTGACTTAGGTTCCTAACTTAACACACTGTATTTTCAGAAAGGAGAGGAACTTAGAGGCAAACTTTGGGATCTGTAACAACTAGTATACTGACCAGAGCTCTGTTTCCTGCATGGATCTTAGCATCTGTCTCAGGACTACACATCTAGTCTCCTTTCTGAATCTAGGATTTTGAATTTGATAGTAAGTGGTATGCTTCATAGCTTATATCACTCTTCTTGTCTCAAAACATAGGGTTCATTCACCTGGTGCACAATACACCAATCCTCAGACGGAATGGAGGTATTTTCTTTTATTACATATATACCTATATATAGGTGTCTGTCCCAAGACAGCACACCAATGTTCCAAATCAAGTTATTTATACACAAAACATTAACATATTCATTATTCTAATACATATACATTGTTATTCTATTAAATGATTGGTCTTCACATGGGGTGCAAATTAGAATACATGCTCAGTTTCCTACTTCTATTGTTCTCTTTCAAGAAGGTGGAATAATTTAGGTAGGTGGTGAATGAGTTGGTGGTCGTGATCTCCCCTTGCCGGAATTACTTTACCTTGGCAGTTTCAGGTTGCTCTTTCTGGTTTTCTGACCACACTTGGTATTTATCACTCAGGGAAACTTTGTGTATCAAACAAATCACATTGTTTAGTAGAAAGCACATTGCCAGGTGGTCTGGTATTCAGTTTTCTATTCTAGATGAATCATTAACTTGTTCTAAAGGATGAGGCTTTACAGAGGTCAATTTAACAGCACTGGTCATTAAAAAAATTGTTAACCATTTTGATCTCACTGTAACACTTTTAGATGTGGAATGAACTTTCAGAAACAAATATTGCCCTGTGAACTTGTTGGAACCAAGACACTGTGCAGTAAAACATTCAGGAGTCACGGATACTGGAAAGAAAGAAGGACTTAATGCTGTAAGAGGGTCAATGGTTAACTTTGATTCTGATTCTTGCTTCTTTGCATTATGTCTCATTTTATTCAGTGGCTAGCTAAATAGCTTATGAAGCCAGGAAAACATTCCCAACTGAATGTCCTAAGATGGGATTACATGTGTGCACAACACATAGCACTTTACTTTATAGCTCAACTGACATCTAGATGTTTTCACAACAATAAAAATGGCAATGACAATAATGATGAATGCTAAGCATTATACTAACATTTTTATCCTCATTCAAAGTATTGGGATAGAGTTTTTTTACCAGTTTAAACACTAAGTAAATGGATTCCATTAGTGACATAATTTTACAAGTTCACTCCACTTTCTCTAAAAACTCTTTTTAAAGTAGCAGTCCAATCTCCATACATAAGCATATTGCAAGCAACTAACAAACAATATCCCAAGATGAAGTGAAAACACCCTTCTTCATCTGTGATAATGCTAATTCGGTGTTCAAAGAACTTTCTTAGTTTTGTCTTTGATGGGTCCTAAAATGTGATTTCACTGTTAAAAAAAAACTTTGTATTTCAACTTTGTTCTACAATAACTTCTAAGACTGCAATCAATCACCTGAGTCTTTACTGCTCAAAATCAATCAATCCTACATGTATTTGTGTGCATGCAGAATTGCAATTCATATCTCAATTAAGAATATATATATACCACAATAGTTTATTTGTGTCCACTTACCCTGTAAAATGCATATAACTTCTCCTGAATCCTGGGGACAGTTAAAGAGCACCATTCCTCATTATAAGAAAAGTCAAGATTAGCTTAAATTTAACAGCACTGTTAGCTTTAAGTATAACATACACTTTTACCCATAATGTCTTCTGTAATTAATACAACTAATGTATGTGAATGTTGTGATTATCCCAGCAGGCAGCTAAACACCACACAGTCATTTGCTCACTCCCCCAGCAGTGGGATGAGGTAGAGAATTGGAAAAAAGGTAGAACTCATCAGTTAAGATAAAGACAATTTAATAGGACAGAAAAGGAAGGGAAAAAAATAATAATAATATAACAATGATGAAATAGTATACAAAACAAGTGATGCACAATGTAATTGCTCACCACCCACTAGCCGATGTCCAGCCAGTACTCGAGCAGCAACCACTGCCTCCCGGCCAACAACCTCAACATAATGTTATTGTTCAACATGATATCATATGGTATGGAATATTTCTTTGACCAGTTTGGTTCAGCTGTTCTGGCTGTGTCCTCTCCCAGCTTCTTGTTCACCCTCAGTATCCTCACTGGCAGGGCAGTACGAGAAGCTGACAAGTGTTTGACTCAGTGTTTTCACTTCTCAGCAACAACTAAAACATCAGTGTGTTATCAACATTATTCTCAGACTAGATCCAAACCACAGCACCACACCAGCTACTAAGAAGAAAATCAACTCTATCTCAGCTGAAACTAAGACAGTGAATCAAACAGATAATGTGCCCTTCGATATGAAAGAAGACCATTTTTTTAATTAATGTTTTACAGGTCAGAGACAGGATTCTGGCCTTGAGAAAAAGAATCAGCTTCATTTTATAAGAGAGAGAGAAAAATCCAAAAGAAGGAAAAAACCCTGAACACCTGTGTGGACCACTGATCAATGGTGCGAGCCTGAGGCTGTATGCTAATTAGCTCCCTTAGTCGGCTGCTACTTCTAAACTTGAAGGTAAAGTAATAATATCACTCTTGCCATTGACACAGAGGTATATTAAATTAGGCTTTTCAGCCTCTCTTTTCCAGTGCTATCACTACTCTTTGTGTACATGAACACATAGACTTTTCTTGTACTTTTCATGTATAACAGGATAAATCTTAATAATCTCATATTTATCAGATTTATTGTTACTACACATGATGTTTCTATCCACAAGGCAGAATGATCCTTTCTGTTACATAGTTTTAAAGAGTTAATTAGTTGCCAAGTGATAAAATAGTGACATGCAGCACTGAAAACAAGGAGTCCAATATAAGTCAGTTTTTTGGTGACTCACCCACAGCAGCAAGGAAGTTATAGACTCAGTAATGCTATACCTATGTTTTCAATGCTCAGATTAAGTCTTTTCCTTTGCCCTCCAGAAGGCAATGTGAACATATCCTAGAATCTTTCATGTTTTCTTTCCACAGTATGTGAACATCTTTTAAACTAGCAAAAATATTTGGTTTTGTTATAGAAGGTAAAACAAGAGAACATGATTTCTGTTACAGCGACTTTTAATAACAAGGTGTTTACTGGAAGCAGCTATTTTCTGTCTGATTTTGGTGCAGAAAGATATGTACCTTAGAATGCGATTCAACCCATCTGCCTTAGAAGTTTGTTTTAGGATGGACTGAGTCACAACTTGGAGATGCCTCATTCTCCTCATACGTAGAAGTAGACTATGGAAATAATCTGATTGTTTAAGGAAAGAAGCCCAGTTTTCAGACAGCTAAACTAAGATCAGAGCAAATAATTTTGTTCAGTAAGTACAATAAATAAAAGGTTCAACAGACTGAAGAACGAAAAAACAAAATCAAAAATAAAACCAACAACAGAGAAAAAAAAAAGAGCTATAAACTGTTTAGAAGTTCCTGGAAACAAATTATCACCAGTTCTTCGTATTTCTAGTTCACCAAACTCCACCAAAAATTCCCAGTGACGCAACTCTCTTCTCCATAGCATTGATGTATTTTACTTGGCAATCGTGAATGTTGAATATATATTTATATAGCCAATGGTGTAGAAAAGACCCATATTTAATATCAAAACTAATTTGGAATCTTTAATTGATTTTCTATGAAGATTGGAGTGCTTGGAGTTTCATATTAAGTTCTGTCTTTATCTATTTAGACAGATAATTTTTTATTCAGTGAAGTTCGGTAATCAAAATTTAAGTCTAAATAAAGACATAGAGAATGAAACAGAATACAGTTATTTTAAAACTTTGAAAGTATTCTATATTCCTAATTTGAGACAAGAAGAAAAAAAGAAAGAAATATACCAAAAAAAATCATGCATTGCAATTGAATCTGTTATTATCCAAAGTCACAACAATGGTCTGAAGTTAGAGTTTGAATGTTTAAGTGCATCTACTACTGGCAAAAATGAAAGTGCACGATTAGTAAAGCAAGCAATTTTGGTTTTTGCTTTTCCTTTTCTTATTCTTCATGTCTACTGAATTCATATAATTATTTATTTCATCAGCTTAAACAAGATTTAAAAAATGCAGCAGTCTTTTGTACAGAAAAGAAATTCATCGTGAACTCCATAATGTCTCATGTCTTCGTGAGTATATATCAAAGTACAAGACAAGCAAAAACTGCACCTTTTTCATTTAAAGATATTTAATATTTAAAAAGATAGATCAGATTTTCACATACCAGAAGTACTCTAAAATAAAGTTAATGACAATTCCTCTCATCCTCCTTCCGTTATACAAAATCGTGTGAGTGTCAGACCTCTATTGTTTAGCTTGCTTTGACTAGTTACTATCAGTATCATTGTGAAGAAAGGTTCAGAAGTTTCTTCTTTCCTCAAATTTCCATAATGGGAGCTAAATACTCAGTGTTATCTCATCTTGTTAAGAATTATAACCTCTTACAGACGTCATTGCTAGGCTCTGAAACATATCTTCTACTCACTGTGAAAAGTTTGCCAGTGCCCTCAATTGCCAGTTTTAGCCTTGAGAAGCTGCCAAAATACTCCTTTTTTCATATCAATTTACTGCATTGGATTTTTTTTTGCATATCAATAAATTTTGCACAGTATCATAAGATTTTTTCTAGTAGAATTTTTGCTGATCTTAGACAACTTTCTTTTTTTTTAATCTGGATCATCACAATTGAAAGAAGACAGCAATGACACTTTTAATAACATTTTTTTTTCCCCTTCTTGAAGATAAGTGAGCTCATATGGGAGTTGACTTTTTATTTTCTTTGAAAATCTGCAATCTATAATTTTACGAGCATGGGATGGAACCAGGAGTAAAAATAACTCCTCTTTTCAACTCCCATCAAGAATAGAAAATGGGAAATTTAATCATCTTGAACACAGTGCTAAAACAAGATGTGGTTTGATTGAGACTCCCTAGAATCTCCTTTTTATGATATATATTAGAATTAAATTCACATTAATTTTACAAGAGGGATATTATTTGACAAAGAGGCATGAAGCATGCTGAAATTATCCCTCTTTTGAGTCTTATCGTTTGATCACTTTTATAATGTAAACAGAAGGCTCATCTAAAATTTCACACTACTGCTAAAATTCTAAAAAAATAACCAAACACCAAAGACCTCACAAACTTTCCCAAATGTTTTCCTAGTTATTAGTGATTTCAAACCAAAAAAATACTGATTCAAAGTATTTTTCTTAAAATTCAAACTAATTAGTCAAACCCCAAATATTTGTGATTTATTTAGTTAATAAATCAGTTTTGAAGACAACAACAAAGGATTTCATGAAATATGTATTTAAGTTGAAAATATAGCTTAATTCCAAAATGCAATTGACAGCTTATACATAATAGATATAATTGATCTTTAACGTAATGGTGCTCAGTATGGTTAAATTATAGTCATAGCTTACTACACATTCTGATTTTTCTTTATTTTTTTCTTTATTAGACTTCTCTCTTCTTTGTTTAACATTATTACAACTGTATACTTCTTTGAAATATGCAATTACATAACCTTTACATAATCATAACAGATTTTAGAGAAAGAAAAACAGGGAGTTTGTGCTTTGGGGAGGAAGGAGGATGATGGATTTGTGAACAATAAATAATTACTTTCACACTTTTTTATGTTTTTTGTTAATCAACCCTCTTGAATAAAATCTTATAAACCAGCTTTATGTTATTAAAAACTATAATATCAACGTCATTAAGCTGTTAAAGGTAAAAGAATTCCAAACTACCTTTTTCTTTCAGTTAGTGGAATCCTATACTGTTTCATTTTCAGCACTTAACATTTCTACCTATGCATGCTCAGATAAATCCATTTCCTTAAGAATAGTCAGAAATGCATTCTAAGACCTAAATATACTAAAGTTCAACCTCATTACGTAGAAGTAGTATTCAGTGCTCAAACATACACCTATGCAATAGCAAGTGATGACCCCAGAGTTTCACAGGACTGAGATTCTCATGATCATTTAATATCCATGGCTAACTCTCTGTGAGTCAAGCACCGCTGGCCTCCTAGGGTTCATTTAAAGTGAACTGCCAGCTACAACAGCAAATGCTGCAAACTGATGAATGACAAATCATTAGTATAGTTATTTTGCAGTTCTTACCATCATGAGAGGTGGGTTTTTTGTTTTGTTTTGTTTGGTGACTTTATTTTTCCTCATTGATTTGCGAGTTTTTGTTTTGTTTTGTTTTCCCAAAACCAAGAATGTCTTTGTTGCTAGCTCCAATAATTGAGGAGCCATCTCCTTTTTCTTCAGAAGACACCAAGAAGATTGAGGAAAAGTTTTTGTTGTTGTTGTGGTGGTGTTAGTTGGTTTTAATTTTATAATGTAATAATCATATGCCCATAAAACTCCTAGGTCCTCCAGTGTCACTAATAATAGGTTACAGTAAAACCTCCCAAAATATTAAGTCAAATCATTTATATAAAAAATCCAGGCAGGCAGACTTCTTCAGAAATTCTTTCCACTGCCATGTCATAGAGCTTCTGAGAAATTAGATTTTCAAATAAAGCATGTATATCTTCTTTTGTGCCTCCAAGTTCACATATTTCAGAGGTGGGAAATTTTTTAACAGCTATCTGTTCTATTTTGGAGTAGACGTCTCAGATACCCCTTCTGACCAGAAGTGTAGTAAATCTGACAGATGGAGCAGGTTAATACTTCCTAAGGTACCTCAAGTTTTACTACTCAAAGCTATTAATTCTAAACATTTATTCAGATGCCAATAGACAACCAGAAAAAAAATGAACTGTGTTAAAATCACACATTCGCAGCAACATGACTTTTAAAGGAGTAAACTTCTATGTATTAGTGTCAGTCTCCATAGGGTTTTAAACTAAAGTCCAGTAAGAAGTGAAATCTAAAAAGTCTAAATTCCAAATAATTGTTAACATGAGAAAGTATTCATGCCACCGCACTTTCTGGGTACCATTAAAAAGAAAGATCAGTTTCTAAATAGATAGAAAAAGTAAAATACTGTGTTACTATTGTAGTATTCCACTCAAAGTATATAACACCACCTAAGAAATACCTCTGAATCAAAAGTAAATATTTTTTTTATTTTTCATATTTTTCCTGCAAGCAACTCTCCCTTCCTGGTATTACTACATTTTGAGCAAACTGAAATCTCTCTAGGACCTTAACCCACTTTAGGATATTACCTAGACAACTAAATGTTACACAGCATGAAAACACCACATTCTATTCTTCCACGTGGCCCCAGAAGTATGCTGAGCAAGAGGACAGGCAAAGTACCACAAAGAGACATCCCACATGTAATAGCTCTTCAGGAAGATTAATATAATATAGTTATATACATATCACATTGAAAATATCAACAGTATTGACAACAGTTAATTAATCTAAGAACAAAAGCACCGGATTCTCATCCATTACTAAATGGATTCTTTAGTGATTTTTTTTTCTATCACTACTGTAAAGTTCTTAACATAGCTCAATCAGTCAGATTGATTAGCGTTACAGTACTGTTAAACAGCATTATTTCAGGAAAATAAAAGGCAACTAACCAAAATTCAAGACTTTATCATTATTGTGAGAAATGCGTGATTTCATACATAAAAAGTCTGAATCACCTTTTCTGGTATAAAATCCTAGTACAGAATCACAGAATTAGAATGGCTGAGGTAGGAAGGCACCCCTGGAGATCACCTAGTTCAACCCCACCCTGTTCAAAGCAGGGTCAGATACAGCACATTGCTCAGGGCTGCGTCCAGTCAGATTTTGAATATCTCTAGCAGTGAAGACTCCATAATATCTCTGGAAAATCTGTTCTGGTATTTCATTGCCTTCACAGTAAAAATATTTTCTCTCATATTTAAGTGGAATTGCCTGTTTTTCAGTTAGCACCCATTGCCTTTCTCTTTTCACTGAGTACCACTCAAGAGTCTGACCCCATCGTCTTTACTCCCATCCATTAGGTATTTACAAACATCAATAAGATCCTCCAAAGCCTTCTCTTCCCCAGGCTGAATACTCCCAGCTTTCCCAGCCTATGCTTGTATGCCATATGCTCCAAACCTTAATCATCTTTCTTGCCTTTTATTGAGTTGCTCCAGTAAGTCCATGTCTCTCTTATACTGAAGAGCCCAAAGCCGCAGCACTCCAGAAGTGTCTCACTGCTTCTGAGCAGAGAGGATCACCTCCCAGGAGCTGTTCGCCACCTTTTCCACAAGGGTACATTGGTTGCTTATGGTGAACTAGCGCACTAGGAAGCTCATGGTCTTTTCTGACAAGAGGTTCTCCAGCCGATTACCCCTAGTTTGCACTGGTGCATGGATTAAATGGTTTGCAGATTAAGCACTTGGACCTTCATGTAATCAGTCTAGATAAACCCATGCAGATGTATAAACTGATATACTACATCCAATAGATGGCTCCTGACTGCCTGGAAAGATGTATGAGTTTAATAAATTAGTCTTAATAATGCTATTTCAGATACATAATACCTTTAAAATTACTTTTTAGTCCTGAACATTTTAATGTTTAATTATTTATTTCAATAAAGACAATAAGCATTTTTGTTCACATTCATAAGACTGTTATGAGAACTGATAACTAAAGAGATTATGCTTTTTTAACCAAGAATGACAATGCATTCCAAAGATAAGAACTAAAACTGCTCTCTTGAGGACATTTTGAGAATAAAACGTCAAAACTGTTATGGTTTGTGTTTGAGGTTTTTGCTATTCAAAGGTAACCTTTGTTTCTCTGACCACAATTGTGTTGAATTCTATACAGCACAAATGCAGCTCCATCTTTTACTTGAAAAGGTATTCAAAATTTAAACCCCATCATTTTATTAATCAGATTTTTTCAAAGGATTACAGTAATTTTAAAAAGAATATTTTTTGAGACTATCTTGCCTTTTTGAAAACTAAACATTCCGTCAAGCTCCAATCAAACGTCCTTTCCCCAAGGTCTTAGAAAAAGTTCTGCTTATCTTCAAGACAGTCATCTCTCAATGTAACTCCTTTAGAAGAAATCTCTGTTTTTCATAATTTAACTGTTTATAGTTAATGTAGAACTGGCTAGTTCCTTTAGCCATTCTAGGCTAATAAAATAAATGGCATTTTCCCTCTGAAGGCTCACTAGTACTGTTCCTATTGCATAGACCTCCAAAACCTGAGTTTAATGTGGGATTCATCCAAATAAACATAGATATACATATCTAAATTTGTTATTTCAGGCTACCTTTATAGCCATTATATAGGAGTAAGAATACAGGGGCATGATTTCTCTGACCTATTTTAGATGTCTTTAGGATCATGTCCAAGCAATATCTCTTTTCTCTGGCATTTATCAAGGGAGCTGAGAATTACTGTTTTGTATGAAGATGTTCATGTGGTAAACATTTATTCCTACATGATCAGAATCCCATGAAGAACTATCATAAAAACCGTTCTGTCGTTAAATGCTCCCTGGCTATTGATAGTTCACTGGTGCACAGGCTTTGTAAATGAGTATATAGCTGAAGTGATACACTGTAGGAAATAGAGGAAGATTAAAAGAAAGATGACTGGAGTGGAACTGCATTTAAACCTGAAGTTTTCTTCTAAATAGAAAGTTATATTACAGTTGAAACTGCAATACCATATGACTGTCTTAATACCATCTAACAGTGTTTTGAATAAATGTAACCTATTCTTCCATGGGAAGGCCATAGAAGAAGCCTGCGTCAATATTAATGGTAATACAGGTTTAATTCTTTTAATTAATATATTGCATTCTTGCTCAAAAAATCAATGTTTGATCACCAGGTCCCTTCTTTTTTTCTGCTTTCCTTCATGATTTTATTTATTTCTTCTGGCCACTTCCAACCAGTCTGGATACTTCTGAGAAAAAAGAGAATAGTAAAAGTCTATTATGCGACAACCAAGAGTTCAAAGAACAACATAAGTTTTAGTAGAATAGAGGAATAGAATAAAAACAGAATTTCATTAAAAAGTCCAGTTATAAAAATAGAAAAATATTTTCATTAGTTTAATTAAATAGTGAAAATTTAATATAAATTGCAGAACAAATAACTTTATTCACTTCCTTTTTTAATCTCATTCTTCTTTTGGTCTTGACCTCTTTGAAATCAATGAGAGCCTTCTTAAATCTAAAGAGAAGAATATATGTTATTTTCTATCCCTTCTTTCACTACATCTCTCTGCTTTTGTTTTGATGGCTCATTCCAATCCTTCTGAAACAGTTTTTTACAATTTCTGTTTTGCGTTCATTTGGGAAAAGCAGGTGGTAAGAAAAGGGGAGGAAGATGAAATTTCAAACCAAGATTTGTTTCTTATACAAATTTATTAGCTCTGACTTATACAATAGGAGAACACTAATAATTCCTTTGAAATACAAGGTATGTAATAGTATCCTAGTTGTACAAACCTTGTCAACTCCTTCAAAGAAGTTCAGAGTTTTTCTTTACCAATTTAATAAAATCCTAATAGCAGTGATCCATGACTTACAGGTCAGGAGGTTGATGGATGATTGCCTGAAACAAAAATATAATTAATCTAGTGTGAAATAGAGGTTGAATTCTAAAGTCTCTGAAGTGTCACATGGATGCTATATCTACTGAAAACACTAACACTGTTAATTATTATTCATGTTTTCCCAGTTAATATTTGAAGCAATTTTGAATGTATTCCTTAGTACTTTTGTTATATACTACTGTATCCATCAGTTGAATTCAGGTACCACCAAGAGAGTCCTAATTTGTAAGTTTACTTCTCACATCATCAACTTCTAAATCAGCTTAGGGAGTTACGATTTACTGTCAGTCCACCAAGAAATGTCAATACACCAGAGTAGCAGAGGCAAGTGCCGTGTAACCAGTAATGTTACAGGTAAACAAACATAAAAGTGATTTATGTCAACATTGACGTCTTTTACGCAAATAAGCTTTGTTATACAACGTCTGTGTCTAGACAAATTTTCTTGATACTTAATCATAGCTTCACATGGTTCTACTTATGTAACATCTCTAGCAAATAAAAGACAACAGAAAAACAGAAGACTACAGTCTGATTCAATATAGATATATATGCAGTAAATATTTATGACACTTAGAGGGTAACACAAGAAAGAATAAGTTTCAGAGAAGTTTAGTAAAAATTTATGGGGAAGGGGAAATGTGTTCATTAATGAAAAAGAAAAAAAAAACATTTGGATTTGCCATCCATAATTCTGTATAAATTTTATCTAAGTGGAAGAATTCTGAAAGGAAAATCAGTCTGCATTGGAGGAGAAAACAACTTTACTACAGAAATGCATCGCAATGGAGAATGTTCCAATGTTACTGGCAAACTCTGGTATAAGGAGATCTTATCTCATTTCCTGTCTTCATAGCATTTCTACAATATTTTAGCATGAACAAGAAATTTACCCTTACAACAATATGTTCTTACAACCTGTTTGTAATTTGATGGTGTTACAAAACTTACTCAAATTATTTTGTTTCTCTATGTAATAAAAAAAAAGCAAACAACAAAAAATTAGTGTCGTGGTTTTAGGCTGATCCAGCAACTAAAACTCACACAGTCTCTCCTTCTCCAATAAAGTAGAGAGGAGAGGAAAAAAAAAAAACAAAAGGACTGAGGGTTGAGGCAAGAACAGAGGGAGCACCCACCAACCATGGTCCTGGGCAAAACAGGCAGCGCTTTTCTCAAAGCAAAACAGTTTATTAATGATTACTTAGAAGGACAAAGGGAAATAAAAACCGATTACTTGAGAGGACAGAAAGAAACAAAACCAGATCTTAAAACCAACACCTTCCCCCCCCCCACCTTCCTTTTCCTCCCGGCTCTACCTCCTCCCCCCAGCAGCACAGGGGGCAGGGACTGGGGGAGTGCAGGTCAGTTCATTCCGTGCTGTTACTGCTGCTTCTTTCTTAAAGGAGAAGGAGTCCTTACACCCTTTTCCCCTGCTCCAATGGATCCCCTACCCACGAGGAAAAATCCACAAATTTCTCCAACGTGAGTCCAGCCCACTGGAAACAATCCTTCCCCACAGATTGCTCCGGTGTGGGCTATACCACAGTCTCGGGTACTTAGGGAGCTGTAGCCACTCGCTCCGGCGTGGGTCGTCACGAAGACTCCAGATGCCTTTCTGCCTTGCCGTGCCCCCAACACGACCATCCTCGGGCTCAGGCATCTTCTCCCCACGGGCTGCGAGTGGGTCGCTGCTCCACCGAGGCCGTCCTGGTTGCAGGGGGGCAGCCTGCTATCTCACCATCAGCCGCAGGGGAAACTCGGCTCCGGCACACCTCCTCCCGCTCCATCCTCACTGACCTGCTGTCGATGCAGCTGTTTCTCTCAGATCTCAGTCCTCTCCAGGTGAACTCAGCCCAGTGGGCACCCTGGGAGTGGGGTGCCCCCGAGTTCCCCAGCTGGCTCCGCCGCCGCCATTCTCCGTGGGCGGCGCCGGCCCGACGCAGGCAGCCGCCCGGCCGGGAGCCAGAGAGCGGGGGCAGTGCCCTCCTCCCTTCTCTGCTCGATCCTGGGAGAAGCACCTTTTCCGGTTCCCTTGTCCTGACTTAAATAGGGCAATTCGCAGAGGCGCCCTATTGGCTCAACCCCGAGGGGGATGGCAGTCTGATCTGGTGGCCAGAACTAAGCCTAACCCGGATCCAAAACCGGGGAGGTCGCAGGGAGCAAAATCCCTCTCCTGCCACCAGAACCACCCCCCCCTCCACATCAAACCATGACAATTAGTAAGCAAAAAAGCTTCCTATTTAAAAAAGATACTAATAATTAATTTTGCACTGAGAAATAAAATTTCCATGCCTACATACTAAAGACCCTGTGAGATATTGTCTCTGTGGCGAAATACTGAATGTAGGTAGGAAAAAATGACAGTAAAATATATACATACATGTATTTATAGGTAGATTCTTAAGTATTATAATTAGCTTTGTTCTCATTATTACTGAAAAGATAATGTGAAAATAGAAAACATTTTGAAGACCTTCAACATTTTCAAGCAGAACATGAACATTTATAAATCAGGTGTTCAAATAAATTCAAATATTGAAAAGAAGGAGTAATTCTAAGATGTATGGTGTCCTAGTTTTAGCTGGGACAGAGGGGTTTTTTTAACAGCTAGAAAAGCTCCATGTTTTGGTTTTACTCAGAGGCTCACTCCGAGAAGAACGCTGATAACAAGCTGCCAAGGACTTTTCAGTGTGCCGGAGTGCAGAAGCACAGCGGGATAAGGGGGGAGCATAGATGGGACAAGGGGGACACGATTCCCCTTGTGATTTGTGTGGAACTTAAGACTGAGGGCCAAACTGGCCAATTAGTATTCCATATCATGCAGCGTCGTGCCCAGTATAAAAGCGAGGGTCAGATGGGAAGAAGGGCTTTTGCGCTTTGACTTTTGCCGCTTTTGCTCTTTTGCGCTTGCTGTGTTTTTCGCTCTATTGCTTTTCTTTTTTTTTTCTTTCCTCTCTCTCTCCCAGTACTCCCACTCTCGGAGTACTATCTCTCCCTCTCTGCCCCTCTCTATTTCGGGGCCTCGCGTTCGTCCGGGATTTTGCAGTTTTCGGGACAAGACGGGCTTCGCATACGAGGGGGTGGTGAGCACCTACGTTGTATTAAATCATCTGTATTAAATCACTCTTATCTCAACCCACGGGTTTCACGTTTATCCCTTAATTCTCTCCCTCATTCCTGGGGGTGGGGGAGGGGGAGTGACCGGCTGTGTGGGGGGGGGGCAGTTCAACCTAACCCACGACATATGGAAAGCTAGTTATGAGACATCTTGAACTTATTATCCACAATACTATTGTGTACAAGCAAGGTGAATATTTAAACCCTCATTAGTGGAGATCTGGGACTTTGTCCATTTGCATAAGGACTAGGGAGTGATATGATTTGAAGCAGCATTCTTCATCAGAGAGAACTACTTTATGCGATATCCAAAAGGCACTGGCTAAGACAGGACCACAGGAGATACACACTCTTTATCAACATCTTTCAGTACTTATATAAACTGTATTGTTTCCATCTTGTCATTTAGTTGCGTATGTATTTACGTAATAAATATATTGATCTAAAAAGTGTCACTTTAAGCTGTTTCATCCATCTATTTTCTGTTGCTTTTGCCTTTTTATTTACACTAATATATGTCTATTGACAGTGGCAGCGGGATTCATCCCAACTAATATTAATATTGCTTATTAGCAATATTAATTACTGTTACAGTCTGAAACCAAGTCAAAAACACTGCCCAGGTGAATTATACCTCGAGTATATTTCCGCAGCTTTAACTAAATAATCTACCTGGTATGAGCTGGAAAACAAACAAAAAAAAAGGTGAATTTTCACAGATGTTCCTAACTTTGCACTTTTGTAACTCATTTGGGACAGGAGACGACAGGGTGATAGATACCCTGGAGACAATTGGGTTGTACATAAATATCAAGAAAGCCAAAAAGTTTGACTTGCATCTGTGTGATTAGGTAGGCCATTGGCAGTTTATGTCAACATTCTAATTTAGAAAACAGTGACCTCTGAAGAGGGCAGGGAAAGATATCCTAGACATCTGATGCTGTGTAGAGGGCTGAGCTCGAGATACAGCCACTACAGGAACAGCCAGGACCTGACAAGTTGTCTGATCAGAGAGACTGTCCCATTCCCCTGCATTCATGACATGGGTCACAGACAGATTGGAAACACTGGGTCTCTGAGGTATCTGAGTTAGGGGTGAGGGGAATAGAAATTCTAGAAGTGAAATTGCTATCCAGCCACTGACTCCATCCTGCTGAGTAAAGTGATTTTAGATTGTAAAGTCAGTGAGTCATGTGATTGTGTCATTGTGTCTACCTCACTCCTGGTTGCCCTATGACAGACACCTGAGCATAAGCTAGCCATTGTAAGATCCATGTATAGTCTGCAGAGAAAAAGAAGCCTGAAGAGCATTTTTTTCAATGTAGCTTAGATGTTTTATTCCAGAATCGTCCTCTGGATGTTCCTTATCTTTCTAGTCTTGCTGTAAAATGAACACAAGTATTTAACTCAAGGTAAAATGCCTTTCCTTTATTTTCTGCAAAGTATTACTCTGAAGTCAGGTAGTATATATGAGAACAGATGATCATTTTGTAATCTGATTGTCACAAACACTGACTTAGCTTTGCTCGTCCAAGAATCTTCTTGGATACCATTCCCCACAACCTGTATGACAAATCTATATGACTACTAGGTCAGGAGTTATCGACACATCAATGATAGACAACATTAATATAACTATTGATAGATTTTATGTTTTCTTTCAGAAATCATTTTTTGACTATGCAGTGTTGAGAGAAAAATGTTTTTCTCAAGCTGCACTTCCAATATTTAAATAAACTAATTTTAATCACTAAGTTAATTCAAGTTACTCTGATGGTGCAAAACGAGTATAACTGAAGTTTTTCTCCTCAGCAGCAGCAGTGGGTTTAAAATTCAACTTTTTTTACAAAAGAGTAGCCTTCATACAAAAATATGAAAATAAGAATTTAATGGACAGCATGCAATAATTCATAATGCACTATTTTGAAATAATTTCCAAGTAATGTGTGGCACCCAGTAGTCAAAATGTCTCACATTTTAGATTTGAAATTGACCAAACATTCCCTGCCTGTTTCCTAAAACATTCATTTTATTTTGCATCATCGCTTATGCATTATCAATACATAGATCTGTGAGTCATCTAGAGCTAAAAAGAATGTCACTGTTTTAAGAGTGTGTCAATATAATAATCTGGAAACTACATGGTATCCCTGCATCAGGTTAGAACTGTGAAATCAGCAAATGAACTGGAGCACAGAGGAATTTCCTAGAAATATGTTCACTTTCCAAAAGTGTTTCTAAAATCTGAAAATTATTAAAATAAGAACATACATTTATGTGTGTATGTGTGTGTGTATTTATATATACGCACAATACAAACTTAATTCAGAAATTAGAAACAGATTTTTAATGATTTATTAATTCTGAAATTAACATGAAGTATAAATATTTGAAATAATTTCAATGTCCATCCAAGAACACTCCATAGTCATAAGATTTTTCCAGACAATAATAGGCAGACTGTTTCAATAGTTTATGAAATACAGCTCATTTTCAGCTCTGACATTTCTAGCATATTTCACTGAAGCCTTCCTTTTCAATATAGTTTAAAGTAAAATAACTCCCATGCATCAGTTGAAAATTAATCAACCTCTATCTTGTGCATTTGTCAATATTCAAGATGTTTTCAACAGAGGAAAGTCATAATATCTGGTTTTCTGAGCTACAAATAACATTTTTTCTCTGCACTTACCTTCTCTGAAAAAAATGTTTTAAAGTCAACTCCCTGAACATGACATAGCATAATCACTTTTTTCTTGTCATCAAGCATGAAACAAAGAACATAAAAAGGCTCAATACAAACACACAAATAGCCCAAAGGAATGAAAATCTGTGTTTTTCTAGTTTCAGAAATGGTAACTTGCTCAGGGAGACACCAGAGGATGCCGCCAAAGACTGGTTTCTTCTCATTTCACTGTTTTTCAGTCTGACGCAAATAAGTTCTTCCCTCAGCTACTCTGAACTGTTCAAGCAGAATCCGGTTGTAAACTCGAAGCTGTATTAACACAGTCCTATGTTTGAGTTAATAAGTCCTGTTGAGAGTAAAAGACTGTGGAGACTTACTAAACGTGTGTGAAACACAGGTCTAACCTTAACTTCTGTTACAGCAAGGAACCTTATCTTTGATGAAGTTTCATTTATATCATACGAAACAGGAAGGTCTGTGTAGATCCTAATCAATGTAGCATCGGATAAAAAAGACAAACAGTCAATTGATTGTTAATAAGTTACTCTGATTTTCAAGAAATAAAAAATATTAGCTTTAATTCCGATACAGTTTCACTAAGGCATTAGTGGAATTCTTTTCTAAATTCTTTGCTAAGTAGGTCTTACCAGTGAGAAATGATATGTAAGTTTGGTTCAGCAGCTATGAATGTCATTAACCAAATATGTATTATTCAGACTTAATTACACATTACAATATCAAACGGTTGACGGCCCAAGAGATAATAGAGTGTAACTGTCAGTACCAAGAATGTAATAATATCTTAATAATTTAAAACAGATTGTATATAACAAATTACAATCAAGACATAAAAATTTGCGAGTAGGGTAAATCATGTATCCTGCCAAATGATGAAATGACTTGTGTGAAAACATGACCAATCTATTTCTAATTATTTCCTTTCTTAGTATCTACACCTCTCTTCTAACTATCAAAATTCACTTTAATTATTCTGAAGTAGATGGGTGACTCCTCATTTTTTATACAAGCATCGTTTGCTTTCTTTTTAAATCTATGAACATTTCTGCAGAAATCTACCTTTGTAGAAGAAAGTCCAAACAATCAATCAGAAATATATAGTGGACCATGACAAAGTCTGATATATATCTTTCATAAGGGTAAGGTTCATCCTTAATTCTACAAAGTCATATGCTTGCATGACCCACCCTTAGCAAACGGCCTGGACAACATCACTTAAGATAAGCGAGTGTAAATTGCGTGTATTTCAATTAAATGTATGAAACAGTCTGAAAAAATTTTTGCTTGATAATGTAAAAAAGGAAGCCAGCCCTCAGTGGGATTAAGCAGTAACCAACGAGAGAGACAAAGAGACTTTTGAAGGAAAGAAAGAGCGAACTGGGAGAGAAGTATAAAGAAAACACGAAAATACTCAACAGGCGGAAAGAGAGAAACCTTGCAGTGGAAGCAGCAGCAGTCAGACCTGGTTTGATACTGCAAGACATTACCCTGTGGCATCACAACTACTGCCCAGGCTGGGCACAGCAGCCTCCTCAAAAGTTGCCATGAGCCACTGCACGCCAGCTAGATGGGTGGCACTGCAGGGTGCAACACATGGGGATCAATACCTCAGCTGTGTGTGTTGCCTCATGGGGCACTTACTCTCTAGTGTGTGCACATATAGATTGTAGGGAGCAGTAGAGGTACAGGCAAAGTTCAAACACCAATGTGCTCACCGGAAAGGGTATGCGCACCTTGCTCTCTCAGGGAAGGTTGCACATGTTATGTAACTCAAGTTGATCACCTTAAATCTGACACATTTAGTATCAATAAAGTTTTCTAAAACACGTCTCATAAAATCTGTAGAACAAAAAAAAGTTTTGAGAAATTTGCCAGCATTAAATCACCTTCTAAGATTAACACATTGTCACATAGTCCCATAGTCTACCAGTTGACTTAACTGGCTCTTAATTGATATAAGTTTTTTCAAAAATGAAATTTATATTCACAGATCATTAGAACAAAGACATTAAGCATTGTACTGCATGACTCATTATGAGTAGTATTGTTAACATGGAAGACAATTAAACCACGAGGACTGGTGAGACTGATGTGCCCCAAGTCACAAAAGGCAAAGGCAGGGACTGGGAGAATGAAGAACCGCCCACTGTAGGAGAATCATAGAATCATAGAATCATAGAATGGTTAGGGTTGGAAGGGACCTCAAAGATCATCTAGTTCCAACCCCCCTGCCATGGGCAAGGACACCCTCCACTACACAGGTTGCCCAAAGCCTCATCCAACCTGGCCTTGAACACTTCCAGGGATGAGGCATCTACAACTTCTCTGGGCAACCTGTGCCAGTGCCTCACCACCCTCTGAGTGAAAATTTTCTTCCTTATATCTAATCTAAATCTGCCCTCTTTCAATTTAAAGCCATTGCCCCTTGTCCTATCACTACACACCCTTGTAAAAAGTCCCTCTCCAGCTTTCCTGTAGGCCCCCTTTAAGTACCGGAAGTCTGCTATAAGATCACAGCATGTCACACAGTATGAAATAGCTATAAGATAGGCTTATAAGAAGGCTGCTATAAGATCAACCAGGAGCCTTCTCTTCTCCAGGCTGAACAGCCCCAACTCTCTCAGTCTGTCTTCATAGGAGAGGTGTTCCAGCCCTCGGATCATCTTTGTGGTCCTCCTCTGGATCCGCTCCAGCAGCTCCATGTCCTTCTTGTGTTGGGGACTCCAGAGCTGAATGTAGCATACTGAGAAAGTTTAATGTAAATGTCAGAGTTTCAGTAGGACTTGGGTACCTAAAGGACTTGTGTTTTTTGAAAATCCCAGCTTAAATGTATAAACAATGCAGACTAAAATGTGAAACACATTTCTGTGTCAAAAGAAGACTTCTAGATGAAAACTTTTCATGAAATGCAATAAAGCAGAACGATTTGATGACAATAATTCCCCTTTCAAAATCATCCAGAAGGTCTCTTGCAAAAGAATTACCATTCAGAATAATGGACAAATATTTTAAAGCTGATGAAATATTGGAAAATATTGACTTTTTTTTTTTAATAAGAAGGTTCTATTTTTTTTTCTCTTTACACTCAACAAGCTGCAAAACTCTAAACAGGAGTCTGTATTTCCTTGTGAGCACTCACACATGTACTCATTCTTGTGAAGAAAAGGAGTTGCACTCCTTTATCCTCTCTTACTGACTTCCTTTTTTTTTTTTTTTCCCTCCTATGTCTTTGGGAGTTAGACTCTTTTTCTCCTTCTCAGTGATTGTTAGAGAAGGCTTCCTTTCTTACTTGAGGCTATATTCTTGCAATACATTTAAATACTGCTCTGCAATAGCATTCCTCCTCCCTGATTTTTAACTCACAAGCAAGAAAAGTGTATTTGTCAAGGATTGCTTGCAGCTTTGGGGGAAAAAAGAACCACATATAGCAGCCAACCTACTGCAGTGTCTCTAGGAAATTGATCTTGTTCTGCTGTGACAGAATAAGACTTTGATGATAATGACATTTTCAGCTGCAGACAAAATTGTTTTTAATTTATTTGAAAGGGGAAGAGGCTGAAATGATTTTCTATTCCAAGATGTGCTTTACAGGTTGACTTACTTTTAAGGACTAACTCTCAGCTCAGGGGCATGTGTGGGGTTCCTACTGTCACGACCCTGTAGAAACAGAAGCATTCCAAAGAGTTGGAGGTTTTAAATTATTCATGAAATACTTTTCCTTAGAGATCCCATCACATCTATTACTTGAGAACTGAATCAGAGGGGTAACAGCAATGCTGCAGAGTGAACTGACAAACTTTAGGAAACTGTGAGATATAGACGAGGCAGAAGGGAATAGAATTAATTTTAAAAACGCAAATTATTTTAATTTCTCCTGTGCCTTTCTCATACTGGTGATGTCATCGTGTCCAGTTCCATGCCAGCCTAACTGTAATCTTTTTCTATTCTCTATTGATTCTTGAATGTTTTTCATTATTTTCATGCAGGCAGCTGTATGCTGTCTTAGTTGAGGCTATTCAGAATGACCTAAGGTCCAATATCTTCTCCAGACACTCCAGAATCTTGATTCAATTTCAAAGCATCAGAAAATTTTTCCCCCATATTAAAAAATATTCAATTTCTAAAATTACTGTTATGTCACCTCAGTCAATAGACAATTGGAAGCTTTTTCAATGTAATAACTGAAAAAAAAATAGATTATTTCACTGGTGAAAAGTTTTTTCTCATTTTCATGAAAACCTGGGTGTTTCGAGAGGTAAAACTCTCTCTGATTATCCACATAGCAGTGCCTGTGCAATTATTATTATCAAGGTTTAAAAGTGACATTAAAAAGATTTTATGTGCTTAATTTAATTTTTTTAATTCTATCTTCTGACATCAGCATTCCAGCTATGCACATGCAATTTGCCCATGGATGACTGGTGAGAAGTTATTTAAAAATATGTTCAGAATCTTGGAAAAATTTGCAAAGTCGTATTGAATATGACCCAATTCTCAAAGTTGTTTGTGGTTTTGAGGGTTTTTTTTAAACAGACTGAAAAAAAAACGAAATCCTGGAGGAATAACAAATACACAAATATTATCCAAGGAAGGAAAAGAAATTCAGCAACAACTCATCACACTGCAATTATTACCTCCAGGAGAGCCTGGGGATTTTCTCTAGGAACAGATATCACTAAGGAGCTTTCTTTCTCTAGTCCACTTGATCGGAAGGCAGAGTCACTAGTACAATCAGGTTCTTTCATGTCATATTTGCGTTTCTGATGTAGACAGAGAAGTGTAAAAAAATGCATCTACCTAAGCACTACTTCATCCAGCCCGTGATTGATATCTGTGTAGTATCATCACTCTTTTCATTCTAAAAGTGTCTATTCAATCCGTCTGGAATTACTAGTCAGGATGAGGCATGTCAAAGTAAACTGTATTGCCTCCCACTGTGGTCCAATTTCAGTGAGCGCTTGTCTAGAGGAAGACGGCTCAAAAGACAATAAAGTGTATGATGACTCAACGTAACTGGTAGTATGTGCACACTGGATGATTAGCTACTCTTGTTGAGATTTTTTTCTCATTGTTTGAGGAAGATATCCATGCAGACATATGGAAACTTTCTCTCTCTAGTCTGATCAAGTAATCAACCTTTTGATCTTTGAAAATCCTCTACAAAAATAAGTATATGGATTTTGTTCCTTGTTTAAAAATAAGACTTGCAACTGTATCCTGGCACTTTGACATCATTTCTTATTGTAATGAAAGTAATGAATGTATAGAGATTGATTTTACATATTTATGTAAACAACACTGCCATAAAAGTACAATTTCATTTTTAAACTTTATATTTGCATAGAAATAAAATTTTCCTTTCTGTCTGTGTGCAAGCATCAGTGCAGATATAGAGATATAATTACAGATGGATAGATATAGATATACATACACACTTTCAAAGAAATAAAGAAAAAAATCTTCACATACAGAGGACTAGCTCCTCAGCTGGTTGAAACCAATGCCTTTTCAAGGGCAGAAATATCCACTGTCCCTTAAAAAACTCGTGAGAGGAGGGCACATACAAAGAACTGAGGAAATCTGAAAACTGGAGCATTTCAAATAGATAGTTAACTTACTGTTAATGTTTATCTAGGGTAATTGCACTGAAAAGGTAAAACAGGTAAATAATTTCACATTTACACCAGAGGCAAGGCTCATAATTAGAAATTGCCTTCAAGACAAAAAAAAACAAAACCAAAAACAAACCAAAAAAACCTACAAGCAAGGTGCAAAGTACCCAAAAGCACTGAAAAGAAGCATCACCGACCATCAGAGATCAGTTTTTCAACTAAGATGCTGATAGATTTCTTAACACAAATAAGATTCTTGTCTATATAAGTTTTAGTATCCCCTACTTGAAAAAAATTCAATATACTTACTCTATTTTGACTTGTGTACTTTAGCACATAAGGTCACAGCAACCCTCTTATCAGCCAACAGCAGAGCTGCAGCAGTAATAGGAGATGCCATCGTAGATTAATGCAAGTGAAAATTGCCTGCGATTTTTTATACTTCTCTCTCTTGTGTGCACTTTAAAGTTTCATTTTTATCTCAGAACATCCTCGGTCACACTACTCCTGATACTTTAGGAAAACATTTGAATGCATCCTTAGGTATAATTATTTTTCTAGAATTTGTGAGAGACCAAAAGAGAACGTGTCCCAGGAATTATGTGTGAATCAGTGTAAATATATAATCTTGTGCCTTAAATGTGCTCTAAAAATATTATAACTTACATTTCAGTTTTACTATCTAGCTTAGACATTGACTCCTTTGACAAAGTGTCAGCCAAAAATTTAGATTTCTCCTATTCTAACAGAAGAGCAATCAGAAGGTTTTTTATATCCTGATCCTTCATGGAGCAGATAATTTTGAATTATGCATGAGACTTTTCTATTTTTTATACTGCAATGTGAAAGTTATATCTTCACATTGCTGGCAGTTTGTATTGCAGTCTCAAAAAAAAAAAGCAAAATTCTTTTGTCAACTTCAGTGGCCTACATGGACAGTGACAAGTCCAGTATATGGGGGCTTTTGTAGTGCTGCATAAGAATAGAGTAAAAATACTGTAATTTATTTAGCACAAATTTGGGGGGGGGGGGGGAGGGGACAACACAAAACCAAAAAAAACCCAAACAAAAAGACATGTAGGAAATATAGGAAAGTATACAAATTTTGGTTTTGTTTTCCCCCAAGATTTCAAAGCAAGTATCTCTCTAGAACAATTTTTTTTTTTTTTAATACTTTAAATTTCATTAAAGTGAAGAGGTCTTATGAAAGTTCAAAAAAGATTGCTGTTTTCCCTTTATCTTTTGTAATTCTGCCATTAAAGTGAAAAATCCTTAACACAGACAACTATACATTAAAATCTACATTATTATCTTGAGTTAACTGAAGTCTGAGGAGGCATTATTCTTTGCTGAATAAAACCTATCATATAAAGGAATCATAATTTCCAGAAAGTTAACATTTTTTGTGTTATTAAGGATGAAATGTAAAATAAAATATGGTCAGAAATGTGCCTGAGACACATATGTTTCAGATGACTGTATACCTGTGAAGTGTGCACAGTAATCACAACAACCACTTTTGTCCATGCCACATCGCATTAAAAGGATCTCTGTGTACAACTGTGGAGGACAACCATATCAAGCCTAACACATTCTGAAGTCAGTAGAGTTTGAGACAGTGACAATTTAGCATGGAATCTGCTATTAGATTGCATAAATTATTCATATTTTTAGCAAAATTCTCATGTGGAAAGCAAGGACTGTAAAAAAGAGTTAGACAATGTGAAGAATACCATAGTAAGCAAGTCCAAATTGTTTGATACAGTCACAGAATCATAGGAATACTAGACTTAATTTAAATAACATATATTATGCCCATGGCAGGGGGGTTGGAACTAGATGATCTTTAAGGTCCCTTCCAACCCTAACCATTCTATGATTCTATGATTCTATGATTCTATAAATATATTTCAGTAAGATATTTTCACAATTATAAACAAAAATTATTTACAAAAAAAGAAAAGGAGAGACAAAAGAGTACAGTCTGTGTAAAGGAAGAATCTAAGTCTATAACTCTGAATAGAAAAAGGTTCAAGGGACAAATTTTAATGTTTATAAAATGTTACCTAAACACTTATTTTATCTGGTTTCTGTATTTAATTTCATACAATCCAACAAAATCGATCTGATGCCTTCATCAAGATAATCACTGAAAAGAGAAGATCTGGGTAGATCCACATCAACGTTCTGGCTTACACAAGGTTCTAACAAATTTGAAACTGTCATAATCTTCCATAGAGAAAAGTATCAATAATACTTATTATTGTTATCACAAACAGGAGTCTTCTGCCTACAGAAAATTACAGAATTTATTTAAAAAAAAATAAAAAAATTGCGGTTCAAAATATATGCTGATTTAGTTGTTGCTGGACAACATATGAGAAATGATCTGCAAGATCCAGAAAAAAATAAAGTAGATATACCCCCAAGCACCTGATCAGTAATGATAAAAAGTCTTTCTACACAAGGTAGGAAAAGATTTTACTAAGAAGATTCCAGTGGATGATTAAGGAAATCGATTTTTTTTTTCCATGCTATTACTTTAAATTTTGATCAGAGCAAAAAAGTATACAGTGACAAGTCTACTCAAAGTGATTGAATTTATATTCACACAATGACATAGGTGTAAATAGACTAATAAATAAAAGGCATCTCAGTTCAAAATCTAATGGTTTTACTCACAAACAGAAAGATTTATAATCTAAGTCCTTAAACTAAACAAATCATATAATAAATCCTTCCTGTCTCAAGTTACAATGAAGCTAACAAAGGATTCAAATTGCACTGGTTTTGGCTGGGATAGAGTTAATTTTCATCATAGTAGCTCCTAAGGAGCTGTTTTGGATTTGTGACCAACATGGTGTTGATAACACAGGAATGTTGTAGCTATTTCTGAACAGTGCTTACAGAGTGTCAAGGCCTTTTCTGCTTCCTCACACCACCCTGCCAGCGAGTAGGCTGGGGGATGGGCAAGAAGTTGGGAGGGGACACAACTGGGACAGCTGACCTCAACTGACCAAAGGAATATCCCATACCAGATGACGTCGTGCTCAGCAACAAAAGCTGAGAGAAGAAGGAGGAAAGAGGCACATTTGGAGTTAAGGTGTTTGTCTTCGCAAATAACTGTTAACGCGTGATGGAGCCCTACTCTCCTGGAAGTGGCTGAACACCTGCCTGCTAATGGGAAGTAGTGAATGATTTCCTTATTTTGTTTTGCTTTTGTGCACAGCTTTTGCTTTGTCTACTAAATCATCTTTATTTCAATTGACAAGTTTTCTCACTTTTATGCTCTCGATTGTCTTTCCCATTCAACTGAGTTGGAGCGAGTGACCGGCTGTGTGGGGCTTACAAGAGTGAGCCAATGGAAACAAATGTTTAAAGTGATAGGGAAAGTTAGACTCATTCATTTATCTCAGTATGAACTCATGTCAGACTAAACTGAGCATGAAGTCATCATCTAAAGGAGTCATAGTTTTTTTCATATTAGTGAAAAAAATGCAAATATAACAACATGGGCACCATGACCTAACTTCTGACTGATGAACTGGTTAGACAATATCCACAATATGTTGTGGACAGATTATTGTAGGTCTTTAATTCAATTACACTGAAAATTCAAATTTTATAGAGGTAACTATGGATATGTCAAAGAAAACATTCATCATCCAAGACTACTATCTAATTGCACTAACAGAATTTTCCAAGAGGAAAATCTGAGTAGAATTCAGCTTACAGTTTCAGAAACTCAAATTCAACTATCTCATCTCACTGACTACATTTGCATCAAATATAAACTCCCATTACTGTCAATGGACATCTAGTCAGTACAGTTGGTAGAACATAGTTATTCCACTAACCTGATATTAGTTAACTATTTTGCTTAACCAAATAGCTCTTGACATTCAATTGATTATGCAGAATCAACTCCTACCGCCTATAATGTCTACATGGTTGAATGCAAAAAGAGGGAATGGATACAGGAGATTATACATTATCATGTTGAGATATTGCATATAGAGAAGAGGAAGTTCAAATGACTACTTGGTGAAGAGTAAGTGAAAAAAAAAGTCTCAGCAAAGAGTGGGATTATTTAGATAATGCAAAGACTGAGAAGCTGTTAAGTAGAGCAAATGACATATAGCTGTGCTTCAAAGATAAAAAAAAAAGAGTTTAGGAGACTGTGCAGAGTTGCTGCAACTAAGAAAGTCAGAAGGTTAATAAAAGTAATGTCTAGAAGCAAAGACTCAACAACAAGGGACATATACAAAGTTTAAGAAAACAGTATATAACCCCTTTTTCAGTTTTATTCTTTCTTTCCTGGACCTTAGAGATTATTTTAAAAAAGTCAAGGATTCTTTTACTTTAATAAAACTTGTCTTTTTAATGTAAAAGTCTTTTAGCCTTCCTTTGGGGAGCTAACTGTAGGAGAATGGCCCAGAAACATTCACTTCAAAGCTGTAGACAATTCAGAATCCCATAACAGTTCAGCATTTCTGAATATGATTCCTTTAGCAATGTTCATATTAAAAAGAAAGAATAAGTTACACTCCAAGAAAAGTCTTACTGAACTCCTGAAATCCACATTAAATTGAAATAATCTCTTCTATGCACCTATTAATTCTCATGGCCATGAGTTCCTGTAGCGTTTTTGGAGTAAATTGGACTGGTTTAGAACTGAGGCAACTAGCCAGAATAACCAGGAAGTTTTACAGACAAAAGCAGAGACTAATATTGACTGTGTACCTAAGTAAAACTGGAATTGCGAAGCATAAAAGACTTTGTATTTAAAAAGAATTGCACTCGTATTGTAGTTTTATAATTAGTGGGAAATTAATGGATAAATAATTTTACACTTTAGGGGATGGTATCCATAGTCATGGCAAAAATTTACTTTCTTAAAAGTTCCTCGAAACTTGAGTGTTAAGGCATATTAGGAGCAGCTACCAACTACAGCAGCAGGAGGAATTCTTCCTGCCCAGCTACTGGAGGCCAGCCTGGTGCCTGGGGACTCAGGGTCGCTGCCCAGGCTGAGAGATGCAGCTGCCGCTTTCCCCTTTGCACACTCATCCCACATGCATCCCACATTTGCGAGTGCCCCCAAATACTGGCACAGACCCTTTGCCCACCTTACCCAGACCTAGGGCCTTCTACTCCCTTGCTGGTCTACCTTGGAGTTTGCCAGTGACTACACACCCACACATCTCATGCACACCCTGTTTGGGGAAGGTACAGACACTTGCCTCCAGCAGCTGGCACTTATTAAGTGTTGATGGGCAGATGAAACTTAATACCAGTGTTTCCATTGTTTAAAATATAATATTCTCAAGGATACTCCCTCTAAATTTAGGAAAATATGATGAGATTATTGCATGTAAAGCCGGATAACACTTTTTGACATAGATTAACTCAGGTTACTACCCTTCCGATCATTTTAGAAAAAAATAATTCTCCATAGAAAGATAATAGAGATCCTTTTAGAGACTGATAGCTTCCAAAATTTTTCTATTAAAATATCTATAAAATGCTCTAGAAATGACATTAGATGGCTTATGTGGAATGGGGAAAGTCTGTGAAGACCCTTAAAGCAAGAAAGCAAGAGAAGACCACAGAACCAACATCCATCTTATGTTTGAAAAAACATAAAATAAAAATTGAAAATAAAAAGCCATCCAGCTTAAGCTTATGCTCTGTGTGTGGGAGAGAGAAAGAAGGAAGGAGACAGAGCAAGAAAGCAAGCATGAGATAGCATTTAACTTTCAAATTACCAATGATTTTATAAAATTTACATAAATGTAAGATTCTCAACGATAATTGTATTTTTGCATGTATCATGAATGTAAGTGACCAAGTATGGGAAATATACTCTCAGTATGCTCTAATTATGGTAAAGACAACAGTGTAAGCATGGCCACTACTGAACAACAAAGAGACCTCTTAAAATTACCCCAATATTAGTAACCACTTAGCATCTCTTGATTGAAACACCTTCTTGTACACAAAGCTAATCACCAGATAATTACTAATCCATAAATTCACACATCATTAGTTCCAGCATTCATGGAACTGCTTACTTAAAAATTGTGATGTTATTTCTAGCAAGCAATAAAGATCTATTAATGTAAAATAATGTTCATATTGCTTATTTCATTTCTTTCTTTTTTTTTTACTACACCCTTAATAATTTTCAGCTTGCCAACAAGCACATAGAAAAAGTTAATTTATAAGATTAACCGGATCACTGAATTCTGTCTATTTTTCAGAATTGTGTTTATAAAGCCACATTCTGTTGAATTAAAAGTTTTAAAATACTTTTTTTCGCAGAGAGTGTAATTTTTGGCTTGTCAAAAAACAAGTAATTAAGTGTCATCTTTACTGTTTGCTTTCTTTTAATCTACCATTTACTTGTCTTCTGTTTATTACTAGCCCTATTACTAGTGAGTGAGCTTTGGCAAAGTAATGAATCTACCAGACCTTTTTTTGGTGTATATTTTTCCACTGTGTTATGCTTTCTGAAGACTTAGCAGGTTTGCATATTGATGTTTGTCCTTGCAGACCCATAAGGGACTCATTTCTCAATGGTAACACCAGACTCTACAGTATAACTCTTGACTTACTTTTCTACCAACTATTGTTCTATACCTACATAGTCTTTTATATTTGTTGCTGTCTAGAGGATACAGCACTGACCCTGCCTGCTCAATGTGCAGAGACTCATGCCTGCAAGCACCAAGGCTTTATAAGACTTATCCCTGCGCCTTTACTTGTCATATCAGCAGCTTCATCAGCTGAAATACATTCTGACTGAGTAAGCCTGAGGTAGACAATGCTTAATTCTCCATTACAAAATCTTCCAGGAAGAGAAGAGAGATTCAGCTGCAGGGCATCCATCCTGTCAGCACCCTATTATCCTAACACACCGTTTACTCTGTTACTGGTTTTAAGCTGGCCTTATTCAGTCTGATTATCATGTTAGAGCCTTGCCCTGGATCACTGTACAGCAGTACACAGTACATTTTTATTCAGCTGCTATTCTGAGACTCAGGTATTTGTCTTTCTTGTACCTGCTTATTGTCTACCTATGAACAAATGGAGTTCAGAAGATTTCCAGTACTTAAATTAGATGTTGCAAAGTAAAAATGTGAGCCAGTTGTAAACTGAGAAGGAAAATAAAATTAAATAAAGCAAGTCAAAGGAGAAATAGCTGTTAATAGAAAACAAATTACAGTTCCTATGTTTTATTCTTTCATAAATGACAGAATAGATCCCTGCTTTGCATTGGTATGTGACACAGTCACATATAACAGATATTTATGTATTGGATCACAAAGATCACATATCGTTTACTGTTTTCCTCTACACACTTTTTATCCCCTAAGGCTTCCAGTACCTTATAGTAAGCTTAGCACATCAAATAAAACAATCATAGGCCACATCATCAACATGCAGCACAAAGAAATAGGGAGATATTAAGGGAATTAACAACCTATAATTTACTAAACATGTGCGATTTTATAAAATTATTACTAAAGGTTTTATGGAGTATTTGTCAAAGAAATCTATTTTTCAAAACTTCATCATTATTCTGACTGCATCCAGCTGAAGATGAGGGTGGTGACAAAGTCTGCAAAACATAGCTGGATTTTCAAAAGACCAAGAGGCAGAATAAGTAATTCAAAGAGAAAGTCAATAGAAGTTTGAAACATGAAAATGTTTTGAAAATTTCAGATATGAATTTCTAAGAACGTTTTTAGTGCTCAGTAACTTTGGTCAGTGATCAAGTTTATTCTTCTTACATTCATAGAAATGATACAATTGTTGTGAGTCTGTTGTCTCCTTATTTCAACCTGTAAAACAATACATAAAAGTATGCTAATACTCTAACAGAGAATATGTTTTCAAATCACATTTTATTTTTGAAATCACAAGATATTGAAGAGTATTTTAACCAGCTAATAGTATGAAAAAAAAAGGCTTCTCATAATAAACCTTATGTCGTTCTGATTACATCTATGAATCAGATATTGAGGAGAAATTGATCACTTGATTAAGATATATAGATTTGGTGTCTTTCTTCTTCAAAGTTATAAAAGAAAGTATAAAGATAAATGATTACATTCTGAAATAACTTTTTAATTTGTCTTGTGACTAGCGCTACTTTACGATCTTTGAAAAAATATTGATATGAAACTTTACACTGTTACCCAGGCCTAGTCCATCAATGTTTTTATGTCATCGAGGGTTAATGGCTTTGTCTCACAGTGTTTTGAGGAATGCACTGAGAATATCCTCTTAAAATGTTCACATGATTTTGTCTATAAAACCATCAGACCTGTAAATAAGTGCTGTAAATAGGCTCTATGCAGAGAGAGTCATTCTGTAGAGCAGGTAGAATCCTGTATACCCAAGCAAGCCCTTAGCGTGGTGTGAGTAGAATTTCTCACATATGATAACAAGTCTAAGCAAGGTTTCTAAAAGTTGTCTATAGGTGTCTAAGATGAATTAAGATGGAATGGACACCAATAACCTTAGTTTTAGGAGTCTGGCAGAAATCTGGTATTTCTAGTTTCAGGTATATAGGATTGATGACCATATTCTTCAGTGTTCAAATTTCAAAGAACTGACTTCCCTACACACTAACTTCCGTGAGACCAACACAAACCACACAATCTAGCTGTCCTTCCCAGCCCCTCTCTCACTCCCTCTGGCCTCCCTCTGTGGTTAAAGTCTGTTGATCAATAATATCAAATGATTGTCAGTATTTAGTGACTAGCAAATACCACTATGTGATTCTACATATTTCAAGATGAAGTGGTGGGAAGTATTTAAGGGGCCTAAAATACTGAAGTAATAAAAGAAACAATTGCTGTAACATAAAATACAATTACTGTGAGATGCTGTTAAGGCATAGAGTAGATGTGTTCCTTTAAAAAAAGACATAAAATAAATAAATCCAGCAATTGATGTACTTGGATCATTCAAGATTAAGTAATTCTATAGACCAATACTTTGCCCACTGAAATGGGAGAATAGAACGCTGATGGATATCCTGATTCTGCAACTGAAAGAGTTTTGATGTCATCATCACTGAAACATGCATCTTCTGATAATTTAGGTCCTTGTTCAGAGTCTTCCAGCAGGTGTGCAACATATTTTTCTGCCACGATCATAGTCATCATGGTTGGTTAGTCAAATTGATACCAAAGTTTCTCATAGGGTAAAGTCATTCCACAGAATTTCAGAAATAATGTGAATCTATTCTCAAATCTTTACATACACAGAATAATCCAATCACAGTTGGAATCTTATACTAAAGAGAAACAGAAATGTGTTTTTTCATTTGTAGTTTTGATATGTCAGAAAATTGTAAATTGCAGAATGAAAACATATTGCAGAATAAGCTTAAGCTAAAATTGAACAAAAAGTGTAAGGATCATGAGAAAATCCATCCAGACTGTAAAAAGTGTTTGATAAGACAATTTGTTTTCTTTAGAAATGCAATTATGATTTAAAATCAGCTGTGTTTTGTCGTTGTAGTACAGTTAACAGTGTAAGTAAATTAAATTCTGTTAGATCCTCATGTTCATTTGAAGTGAGTATCATATGTTTAAGCTACAGTCTGGTTTGACTTCATTACAATATTCCCTAAAATAGCCGAATCAAATTAGCAACACACTTTTTTAATAGGGAAGGCAAAACTTGAAAGTAGTTACAGAATGTAAGTGATCCTGATAATTCATAGTCAGGAGATTTTTATTATACTCCAGTGCTTTACTAACAGAACTATTAATCCATAAAATTATAATTTTTTCAGTATGTCTCTGTACCTTTTATATTAATGGATGTACGTGAAGAAAATGTCTATCATTTATTTTTTAATCTAAGTCTTAATATTGGATTTAATGAATTAACTGGGTATTCACTTCTGTCTTTATTTTATCAAGAGTTTTCAGATCTATACTGCAGAAAACATAATTATATCCATGGGGTTTATGACAGGCAGGGCAAAATGTTTAGTCTGGTTGTTTGGTTTATGCTTCACTGTCAGGATTTTTCCAACACCTAACTGTAGAAGTTAATATTAGGATGTCTAGCTAATGACTATTCAACAATCAAAACAAAAATCAAACAAAACCAAAACCAAGCAGTAATCAGAGAGACAATGACAAAATAGGGAACCCAGATAACCAAAATCAAGTATTGCTAAGACCATCAAAGGTGAATGATAAAGTCACTGAATGATTAAGTCACCTTATTACAAAACCCACTAAGATGATTCAGTAGAAGAAACTGTCTTCAGAATACTATTCAAACTAAAGGTGACTATTGCATAAATGGTGTAGCACTTACTATGAGGTACCTGGAGGAGAGCGTAATTTTGGAACTGAACACTTGAGATTGCACAGGATTTACCATGGGTTGTCTTTCATGGGAGGAGAAAGACGACAGATCAGGGAGGAACAGTTTTGGGAAAATAGAAGGAGAGAAATAAAAGAAGACCGTCACTTGCAAGCTGGCAGCTGATCAGTACACTTGACTAGATGAGATCTGCACAGTTTGTCCTATCTTCTCATTAAACTTTATTTCTTTTCTGCGTGAATATGCTCATTATCGTGTGTGTGCATGTGTGGGAAGCGATGCAGGTGAGGTGATTCACTATTGAACTTAAAGCTGTATCTAGTGAGTAGAAGAGGTCTGGCACTGGATATTGGGTTTGGTGCCAGATCTTACAAGGACTGACAGTCTGGGAGTTAGATGTCAGAGACACACCTGAAGGGTTTTTTGGTTTGGTTCGGTTTGGTTTGGTTTGGTTTGGTTTGGTTTGATTTGGTTTGGTTTGGTTTGGTTTGGTTTGGTTTGGTTTGGTTTTAAGCATGCTCAGGACTGCTTTCTGGCTCTGAAGATATCTGGAATTGAATGACACAATTTCCTACTATTAAACTTCCAGTTTCTAAGCAAAGGTGATTGTATACAAGCTACCTAGTATTGAATGGTTCTTGACCCATGTAAACTTCAGAAATATGTCCAGAAATTCTTTGGGATAAGACTAGTTGGCTTGTGTCAAAATCATGTTTGTGACCATTCTAACAACTTTAAAATATAGATAACTAAGTTATAATACCTTGGAATGTTCCTAGCATTTAACTTCTGAAATCAGACAAACTTTAAATCAGACAATTTAACTTCAAAATTATGTATTCAAAATAAAAACATTTTATTCTTGAAAATCTAAAGGGCAAAACAGAATTACTAACAGTTAAAAAATATTTAACCTTCAAAATTGAACTATATATTATCTAGTATTTTTCTGAGACCTTCATTTATGAGAATCTAAATCAGATAAACTGGCCAGAGATTGGCTTCTAAAGCCATTGTTTCTGCCTTTAATCTTTTTCTAAAAATAAACATTCTTTTTAGAAAATACTTCCAGAGGTATTCATATCAGTTAAATACACAGATATGAAAAACATGGCTTTTTAAAATTAGATACTTGTCTTTCTATTTGTGACTGAGACTGCTTCAGCAATAGCTATTAGAAGAGAACCAGGTATCTTTAGTAGCATTCAGAGGATGACACAGAGAACCTTAATCAGGAACCTCTTTAAAAAGACTTCAGCTTAATCATAATACCATTATTCAAACATTTTGTCAGTGAACTGTGTGTTTGAATGAGATCTTCACTCCTGTTTCACAGTTGATGCATTCATCCAGTTAAGTGTTCAGAACAACAGGCTAGTTTTAAAAAGTTGGACAAGTACCTATTCTTTGGCAAAGTAACCAAAGGATTAACTCACCTTTGCCCAAAGTGGAATAGCTAGATACTATCTCACATAATAGAACCCTATTCATAGAGGTATAGTGTATCTCACATGAAGAAACTTCATCTGTTTTTTTTTTTGCAGCTAGTCTCCTGTTTATGTGAGAGAGGAGAAAGTTGTGGTTCCTATCATGTTCCCTGGGTATCTTCTGTTTATATCCAATGGCAGTCTGACTGTAACATGTGCATCTATTTCTCCAGACTAAAGTGGTTCTAACAGGGCACCTAGAGACTTCTGTATTTTAAAACATTTGCTATTGATTTTAGATACCTTCTGGAATTAGTTAGAGATTCAGAAAAGAGGAATTGAATTACTACATGAAACCAACATCCCTTGTGGTTTTCTGATCCATAGTTTTAACTAAAGATTGAATTTTATTATCCATGTGTACATTTTAGCTCAAACTTTTTCACAAGTCTAGGCGAACTTTCAGTTGCCTGAGAGAGAAACTAAGGTGCAGACTGTCCTATTGACAGGGTGGACAAAGTATGTTGAAAATACTGGATTCAAGCCTGAACATAAGCAACAAAACACAGCGTAGAAGTAACTTACAGCACCAGTTTGGATGAACTGAGGATACTTTTCTCAGACAAAGTCTGCCCTAAGGAATGTATGAATATTTTAATGTTATTTGCATGCAAGGGCTAGAGATAAGAAGCTGGCCTTCATAAGCCCTGAGAAACATTCTATCTTTAGACGTGCAGTAAATGTTACACCAGACATCTTACTATGGGTGCAAGGGCATACAAAAGGTGAGAATTTAATCTTAGTCTAATGAAAATACTACTTGTCTAATCAAAACACAATAATTATTGTTATTGGTACAGTTACAAAAATTATCTATTTATTGTAGAAAAGCATAGTTAATAACATAGTTAAGACTGTTGTACATAAACTTACTGGTATGTATTCCTTTTCTTTCATGTTATGCTCACCCTTTCAGTTCTTATCTAGGTTCTAAGGTTCACAACTGCTTTCTTCCTCAAGCAGAATAAAGGAGATTTACAGTGAGTCATCAATGTTCTAAGCTCTTTGCCAGGAAGGGTATCCCTAGGTAGTCAGTATGCAAAAAAAAAACAACACAAAGGACAGGGAGGAAAAATAAAAAAAAACAAACAAAAGGCTTATGATAGTTCAAGCTAGATGAGGATGTTCTGCAAGTTGCAAAATCTAATTGGGAGCCCATGAGAAGTAAACAGAATACGGAAATTTAAAATTAGACCCAAACAGATTTGATGGCTCAGGAGAAAGAAGCACTACCACCACCTTTGAACTCCTCCTGGTGAACAGTTCAGGATGCTGATACTCTACCACTTCCCTACTTGAGAAAAGTTGGTGCTACTGACCTGAAGTCCCAGAGAGATGTTGACTGGAAGGATGAATGGAATAACAAAGAAAAGAGATGGATTTATTGTCTTTTTTTAAATAAAAATTTTAATAGTATTTTTAAGGTGGTCTTTCTTTCTTGATTTGGATTATGAATGTTATTATTGCTGCAGCTGATCTAGTAGCAACTGTTATATCTATTAGCTACTTATACCTCCATCTCCTTTAAACCAAACCCAAATTCAGTCCCAAATCTGGGATTACATAAAGGCTGATGCCTGTTACGCAGTGATTGCATAGGCTTGCTAGGCCTCTTACCATACATAACATTCACACAGATAAAATAAAATAAAATAAAATAAAATAAAATAAAATAAAATAAAATAAAATAAAATAAAATAAGCTATGCATCTAACCTCTAGAAAATCACAGTTCCAATAAGGCTGAATCGTCTTTGACTAAGGTAACCCAGGAAATGTCCCAAGGCACGGCACTGTTAGGTTTTAATCCTTGTATTAACTTTGCCATGATTTAGAACTCTTTCCTATGAGATACCATAGAAGCTTAATGTTCAGTAAAGTTCAAAAAACAAAGAAGCTCCTGGAAGAATAAGCTTTCAAGGGCTATCAAATACGAAGTCACTGTCTGTTTCAGAGATCCTCTCAAGTTCCTCAACTGCTTTGAGCTTATTTGTTAGAGTCATAAAACTTTGGTGTGATCTAGTTTGGCAGTTATTATTTCATACTCCTATGTAGTTAAAGAATTGAACTCAGCTAAGCTGGAAGTCAGGCAGAAAAATCATGGTTTAGTTAACAGAAGAATCATTACTGCTTAGTTAAATGAAATTTTCAATATACCAATCTAAGATATTAGATTAGGGAACAGTTGCTCTGATTAGGAAAAAGAATTGCAACTCTGATGATGTTACATTAGTATATGAGGAAATTATAAGATATTTTAAGAATTAAACTATAATTTTTTTCCCTTACCGTTTTGAACACACAGCAAGATTCACTGATTATAGAAAGGTTAACTTAGCTGGCTTATTAGCTGCCAATCTATTGCTCTCATTTAGCCAAGTTAGATTCAAAGTCCTATAGATGTTCATCCTCTAAACAAGCAGTACTGAACAGTGCCTCAAAAATTTTGAGTTTTTATTTACACATGGTAGGACACTGAAGCACACTTATCTTCACAGTGACGATGTTTATAACAGTCCTGTCATTTTGTGTCAAATTGGCTGATATATTGAATAAAGTACAAGAGAACTCTTTGGTTCAAATCATTCTGGAAAAGACAGAAAACATTTACCTGTTTCAGCTTTATATCCTTTGTTATTTGCAGCAGCTTTTCTCCCATAGTCTATTTAATGTCAAATCAGGGAATGCAAAATTTCCTGGAAATTGGAAAATACTTTGATCAGGGCAAAAAGGTTGTGAATGGAGAGAGGATTATATGATAGCATTGGGCATAGAAACTGATTCAGAGTCATTGAGGAGCAATAGATGCAATGTTTCCTTCAGGATGGGCAGTATTCATTGGACATGGAAAAACAACGGAGGTAATTCTAAGGTTAAAGCTAGGAAGCAATCCATACATACTATTGATACCAATATCAACTTTCTCTTTTGTCAACACTGTTAGTGTAAAGCCATTTCATACTATGCTAAGCTGTTTAAAATGTTACAGAGCTTTTGTATCATTCCTTTAGGTATAAAAGTATCTCATCCAATGTTAAAGTTTGATATTAATTAACGAGGGTTGAGCGTTTTTTTTTTGTTGTTTTGTTTTGTTTGTTTGTTCTCCCTATCTCTCACACAGTGATAATGCATACATTCTTAAAAAATCTGTGGTCAAGTATGTGGCCCCTCCATTGGCTGAGGACCCTAACTTCCTCACTTTTCAACTGGAAAGTGTATCTGCTAACCACCACCATGTGAATGTAACAAGAGCTGTGGCAGGAAGTTTTCACAGGCTTTTGTCAAGTCTTTGTCAAGTCTTTGTCAGGCCAAGTGCATCTGCCACAGTAGGTTCCTGAGGAACACCATGAGTAGCTGGCTGCCAGGTGGACTTTGTGCTGCTGATCACTACAATTTCAGCCTGACAGTCCATCTAATTTTCCACTCACCTTATCATCCACTTATACAAGTGGATGTACAAGTCCATATCAATTGACAAGTCCATATCTTGTCAATTTGGCTATAAAGGTGTATGTGAAGTGAGTTCAAATTAAAAACGTTTGAGAATTGATTCAAGGATTAGGGAAAGAGAGATTTATCACATACCTAATGTCTTTTCCCGGTGCATTTATACATGTGGTCTAAAAACCACAGCAAAAGAGTCCCTCTCATTTTGATACAAATACAAGATGCTAGCAATCAGAAGGTGTTCTATCGGTGCATGAGTCTCAGGTATTCATTCTCACCTGTTATTTATATTATTTTCTATGCCTAAGCTTTTCAGGAGAGATGAATCATATTTGTCAATAATAAATTCACAATTACTAATTCCTAGGGAGATAACTTGTGTATATTAGACCTCCTTGTGTAGGAACAAAGAAAATAAGATGTATTGATGGCACACAGAGGTATAAGAAGTCCAAAGCTTCTCCTTGTTTTATCAGGAGGTTCAATAATTCTCTTATAAATGTGTATTTGAACAGGACTTAAATGAATTTTTTTTTTCTCTGTAGAAGCTGAGAAACAGCATTTGGGCTCCTGAATAGATAAATAAATAAATAAATAAATAATCTGCCATCTATCACACATTTGCTTTAAGTGTTACACTAGGAAAGATAGTCAAATCTCAAAAGCGTTTCAATGGTAACTACAAATATGTCAAAAAACGTAAGAAAATTATGTAAAATTCTGAGACATAATTATAGCATGACACTTGCTTTTTCCTTCATTTTCAAGAAAATTCTGTAATAATGTTTACTTCCCTTTTTCGGCTGACACCTAATCATTTCCCTTTGCCTAATCATTGCTGCTTATCCAGCCAGTGATGTCAACAGTCTTCTGACTATTGCAGAAAAGAACAAACTAATGGCATAAAATGTCATTGATAACCTTTATATGCTTCTCCTTTTAATTATTTTTCTTAGATGTATGCTATGTGGAAGGATGGTGTATGAAGTTTTATGCATATTTAGCATAGTTCAGGGGAAATAAAATTGTCTCTGGTCTGAGATGCTGCCAACGAAAAAATGTAAACTAGTGCCATGGAAGTTAAGGGCAATTCTAGGCCTTAGGTAAAAATTTATAGATAGCATCCAGAGAACCCTCTTCTCTTACCCTGTTCCAACAGGTAGAGACAAAAGAGAATTAATTCTGTTACTTGTCTGAGGAAGAGACCCAAGGGAACAGGAACACTTGAGTACTTGGTGTTTCCTGATGATTCTTTTGCTGCTGTACAAGTTATAACCTAGTGCTTCAGAAAATCCTTATAAGGGTTGGCTTTTCTCCAGATTTGCCAAGCATGACTAATAAATCAACATATTTACATATACTTAGCCCATAGGGGTGTGAGGATTAATCCCTTATAAACATATCTGGTCCCTGAGTGTAAAGGAAATTATTCTAGCAGGAGCAAGCAATTTCCCCTCAAGGTGAAACAAAAACTACAACTAGAAAGAGATTTGAGAGGAAAGGGAGACAACAATTCTCTATCCAGTCCCATCCTGCCAAAATAGGATGACATGGAAGATGTTTAAAGGGTGTTAGCCTCTTGAAAGCTTGTTTGTTTCTTTTCCAGGAATATGATTTGGCATAATGATATATATCCTGTAGTCCTACAACCGTCTGTTGAAAACGTGTTGACAGAAGTAGTATGAAATTAGTATAAGGATGGCTAAAAGGGTTAAGTAAACATCAAAAAATATTTTTTGAAATGTTTTATGTTATCAGCGATTTAAGAATCAAAGTAGGAGGATCTTTTCAGAAAATAAAAATCCTCTGAGTGTATTAGCAGTTAATAATGATATGTAAAAGATTGCACTCAGATCCATCCCCAAAAGTCATGTTACAGTTGCATTCTATTTAGTGTGTTACAATGTGCGCCCAAAACACAGCAACTGGGATCCTCAAAATAGTTTTCAAACTATTATCTATAGCATAAGAACGATTTCTGAGTGTCAGGGAAAGAGAGAAAGAAATCTCACAAAGATAAAGTCAATTGTCCAAAATTTCACAACAGATTAGAACTGTGATGTGTTGCCAGGTCTGAAATAGTAACAAAATGCAAAAGCATTTTGAAAAGTTTGTATTCTTTGGCATTATGGACGGCAAATGAGCACCTATCTTTGCCTAAGGACATTTGCAATGCAGAAAACAGGCTTTTGAATGTTTAAGCACCCTAAGAAGATCGATTTATCAGGTATGATACAAGCTTGACTAATTCGCTTGAGTTCTGTGATGCAGTGTCAGCTCTGTTTATTATACAATATTTTAGTGCTTAGGATATTCACCCCAGAAGTAAATAAAATGCGTGGGACTTCTCTCATTCTAATTTGATTTGAAAGAACAGTTTCATCATCTAAAAATGTTTACTAAATACTTGCCTGCCGACTTTTATAACAGCCTCTGAACTTAGCATCCACAGAGTGACCTAAATCCAAAGCTATAGAGTCAGTCATTCATTTTGTGGCCTTCTGTACTGGATCTGTGGATTCTGCACATGTGGTGTCTGACAGCTCAGTTTGAACTAGAGGAGAGGGAAAATCAGTAAATATAGTTTCAGAAAATAATACAGATACTTTGCAAGCCAGGAAATCATTTTTTGACCTTATGTAAGGTCAAATATAATATATTTGACTTATATACTCTGTAATTCAACAGAGTAATTAGGTGACTGTTTAGTTTAATCATATAAGTATTGCTACGCTATTGCCATCAGTGAAAGTATTCACTTGTTTAGAAGCAGGTATATAGTAAGTCTCTTACTGAGTCAAGTCTTCAGCTGACTAACTTATTTACATGCATTTCAATTAACCAAGTTCTGCTTTCTGGCTGTTTTTCAATAGATGTCTTTACAAGATCTTCATTACTTTCTAATTGCCAAACTGTTGTTGACTTTTTTGTCTCTTACCGACAGGTTGTTTTAAAGCAGCTCAGCTATTTAAAACCTTTCATGCTTTTCCTATTTATTAATTGCACTAAAGTTTCCCTATTATTTTCCCACCAACATACGTTGTAGCCTATCTGATTTTCTGTAACCGTCTGACTGCATTAATTCATTCACCAGTTTGAAAGTTTTTCTCCCTCCAACGTATCAGTTTATTTCTGTACAGACATTCTTCTCGTCTTACAGTATCACTTATTTTTAACTCTTAGCTCTTCAAATAGTATGTTTTAAACTCCTACTATAAGCTAAAATTTCCCAATTTTAATGTGTTTATCTACATGAGGATTAAAAAGAAGCTAAACATTCACCTAGGAGGAGACACAGGCTACACATAGAAAGCTTAAGGAAATGGGAAAATAACAGTGAAGACAAATATTTCCTTAAAGCTTTCAGCCTCTGAATTTGGCAAATATGTTAAATTCAAACCATTTCTGACTTAGCAGACCTTGACACATCTTTGGACAGATATTATATATTATTCTAGTGTACCCTTATAATGTGGGAGGCAGGGGCAAGATGTGTATTTTACCTAACATTGGTTGTTGACGTTGTAGACATCTACCCTAGTGTCACTGAAAATCCAGGCAGAAACTCTAACATAATTTGTAATGTTAGAAAGCAGGCATTACTTTTTTGCAGTGCCAGGTGCATGGAGGATATCTCCACCTGGCACACATTTCTATCTACCTCTGGATAGAGACTTAGTTGTACACTACAGTCATACATATTCAGAACATGTTTTCATATTCATTGTTATTCTCTTAAATAGTTGGTTAATTTTCTCTCGCTTTACATGCAAATTCTTCACATGTTCAGTCCTCTTCCTCTGCCCCTTTCTTTTGCGTCTGGGGTATGTTTAGAGTAGGTGGTCCATGAGTCAGTGATCGTGATCTCCCCTTGTCGGAATAACCTCTTCCCCAAGTCACTGCTGCGCATGTTCCCAATTCAGAAAAACATGATAACAAAGTTTATATGTTTTCTGGGATGTTCTCTTCAAGGACAGATAGTTCTTGATAAAGAGTCTCCCTCCTAATCACTTCTGGCAGCTTCAAGGATGGTCATCTTTTTATGTTCTTTAAGTACGTGCAAACAGCTGACTAAACCCTTCCTGAAATTCTTCCGCAAAAACTTTAACCTCTTCATTGTTGGATGACACTAGGAAGTGTTTGTTGTTTTTTTAAATCCATTAACTATAGAACTTAGACAACTATCTTAGATGTTAATCTACATACTAGATTTTTAAGTGTAGTGGGATGAATTCCACCAGAATATTACTGCAATTGCATTCACATCACTTTCTATCCCAGATCTGTTTACCAGTGCCATCCTGAATCACTTCTCCTATGAAGAGCTATTCACTTTAAAATTATTACCAAAACCCAAAATAAATCTCGAAAAGCACATCTTAAGCACAATATGCTCCATTTTACTTTTTTTAACATTAGACTACATTGGTTCTGAACTTAATACATTTTATATCCTAAGAGATCCATCTCCAAATCCCTGATAGAAGTGTGTACCCAAAATGATTTTAGGCATATATTTGGGCATGCACAGACAAAACTCTGTATGCCTTCCCTCCCACATAGGGAAAATTGAGGCGCCTGACCCAAATGGAAATTCAAATATCACAGGCTGTTAGAGTAAGCCATGACCTTGTACATAAAAGAATTAATCAATAGGTAGGTACAGGCCTAGAAAATCCTCACTGGATTGTTCTGTTGAAGTGGGTTACCTTTGCTCACAGCCAAACTCCCTCCCAGCCACTCCACCTCTCTCCTACCCTCTTAAGTGGGATGTGGTGGATCCAAGATGGGAAGCACAGGAATGAAAAAGCTCTCGGGTTGAGATAAAGAGAGGGACATCACTTACCAGTTACTGTCATGGGCAACACAGACTCAACTTGGGGAAAATTAATTTACTGCAAATTAGAATAAAGTTTAATTGCTCCTTCAGGTAGCGTGAAGTAAAAAATCAGACATTAAACCAGCACCTTTCCCCCTGCCCACCCCTGCTTTCCCAGTCTCACCTTCTTCCCAGCACTCCTGACCCCTCAGAAAAACAGCAGGGTTGCTTCTCACACTTTTTTCCCCTCACTACTCACACGACTGTGTAGCATTTTGCCATTTTTAAATACCTTTTTCCCAAGATGCCACCACCTTGGCTGCGGGGCTCAGCCATGCCCTGCAGTGGGTCAGTTGGATCCGGCTGGAATAAGCTGTGTCCGGCATGGGGCAGCCCCGGCCTCTGTCTTCGAATCTGGACCACTTTCTCAGTTGTCCATTTGTTCATCTGTACAGCGGAAGAAATAGGAGATACCTGAGCTCTAAGTTCAGACCTCATTTCATGGCGATGTGTCTCAAATACTCACAACAATCGCTAACAACCTTGGGGAAAAAAAGTTTAAAAAAAACTGTTTGGATATCAGTTTTGGTTGAGTTAAATTTGTACTGTGAAATATAAGCAAGTGAAATAATGAAATACAGTAAGAATAAAATGCTTTAGGGCAGATACTTAAAGGAAAGATGCCAGCAGAAAAATCTTGACAGAAAATCTGTTTTCCTCAGCTTTCAATAATATTTTTCACTCACTTTTTTTTTCGCTTTACCCAGTGACAAAGATAACACTTCTGCCAAATCTAACCGCTGCCTCTTCGGATTGTAATTTCTGACAGCAGACAACTCATTTCAAAATCATCTACATATCTGATAATTTCTGTATCACAGAAAGGTAGTACATGAAAATATTACAGGTCTTTAGGACACTAACTGTTTCGATCTCTTAAATCTCTAAATATATAATTAGAAATATTCATGAAATAAACAATATGAGTCTTTACTCTCTATACTTTCCAATAAAAGCTTTAATGTGTATTGAATTTATATTGAGGTCTTTTCAGACCTCCATGGAAATAATGGACTTGACAGAAATACAGAATGAGAACAGTATAAATTCAGTGAGTTGTTAGTGGTTTACTCCAGAATAATTTCTGTTGCTGATATGGTAACATGTCACTGAAGCTGGAGGTTTAACCTCTGCCTTTATTGAAGATGACATGAAGGGCTCTCTAAATACATAGGTGATACTAGTCTGTAGAAGATCAAGGGCCTACAACAAAAACATATAAATAAACAGCTCTCCAAAATTAAAGTACTTCTTTCTGATCACACTATATGTTTATGAGGTAATGAATAAAGACACACTATGGAAAGAAACAGACTTAGCTTCCAGAGCACACATACAGGTGGAAATGACCATGAGTAAAGTCTTTGCAGAAAGATTGTCTGGGCTAAGTAAAGTCTGAGGAAGGAAATCATCTACTGGTTTACTTCTGCTGGGTTCAGGAAAACAGTGTTTCATGTTTTTACATTGTTAGTAAAAAAAGTAAGTTCCTTTATTTTTAATTTTACTGTGATCTGTGATTCTGAACTACAGAGAGTTACTCAGGTAAAAGAGAAAGATGTGTGTGTGGAAATAAATCCTAAATGAGAATGAAGTACTTGAGGATTTTGAAGGCAGATTTAGTTATATTTAAATTCATTATTACCTTATTTCTTAAGTTATCTCTTGGATTTTTATGACTAAAACATAAATCATGGTGTTATTCAGTTGAAATGAAGATGATAAAACCTAGATCATAGTATTTTTATAAAGCTTACCATATAAGCAAATCCTTCCTATTTTGCTTAGATTAAGTTTGAATGTAATGTATTTTCTCCGTTGCTAAACACAAATTAATTTCCTCATCTTCACTATGGAAGTTTTTGTGAATTTTGTGAATTAACATCAGTTCACTGGACAGCATCTGGGCCAGGAGAAGCCCATTAGCATGTTACTAGGTGCTACGATGCAATGTTATGAGATTTATGACTGGGGCAGTATTCAAAGAGGACATAAAATGTGTTTTCTATCTCTGGGCTATTTTTGCACCAAATTCACTTTCTTTGCTTATAAGATAACAAAATATTATTTTAAAATCTTATCTTACACTGAAATAAGATAAGAAATACCTTTAGTTTATTTGCCAGTGCATTTCCTGCAAGGAAGAAGAAATATCTATTTCTCTCTTACCTCTTTAATTATCATGTTCAAGATCCAGTGAAATTCTTTGCATTGTTGGCTGTGTGTTTGGTTTTATTCCCAAGGGAAAATAAACTTTTCAGAAATAATTAAGAAACACTATTGTGTTCAGAAGTCCACATTATTTCTGATTTTGAAGCATATGTGTCACATTTTGATGCGTCTTGTCAGGTTTAATCAATCAAGCTGATGCATGTGAGACATGATCCAATTTCATATGATCAGAATTACTTCGTTTGACATATCACCATGTGACATTTAAGGTCAAATTAAAAACAACAACAAACAAGAAAAACTTTGCACTGTATTAAAATATTTGAAGAAAGAAGAACTGACTTTTTTAAGCCAGGTAAGGCATCAGTGTTCAGATGTGAACCACTTGCATTTTAACTGTTTGTGATATTTTGGCGGCCAGGTTAGGCTTCCTGGTGTTATGAATTTAACCAGTAGGGTAACTCAACACAGAGCTGGAACCTCAAGACTCTAAGAAAATTTTTTTGGGGTTGATAATTTGTCTCTAAAGATTGATAAGAGCAATCTCATATGGAGAATGAGAAAATGTATGCTCCTCTGTTTGTGAAGGCTGAGTAGAGAAAGTACTAAAGTGTATAGTACATGCTTTATGAAAAAGGGGTTACATAAAAGATGAAAAACTGATTTATTCTTATTTCTACAAAAAAAAAATCCCACCTAACCAAACAAAAAAGCCCCAACTTCTTATGGAACACAGCTAAGGGCAGGGGTTTATGTAAGAATTTGCCAACTTGACATCAGATTTATGACAAGTAAACAAACAAAACAACAAAGAAAAAAAACCCATACTTTTAAAGAGTTAAAAAAAAAGGTAATCTTTCTTGACTGGGTTATAGCAGATCTTTTTTCATATATATGTGAATTCACTTGAATTCATACAAATGATTTCCTGTGAATGAACTTACAGTCAGTATCCTTCATGTGTAGCAAAATCTATAATTTAATGTCCGGATGTGACATGAGCTGAACTAAAATTTTATCTTAAAAACTTTCTACAATACTCAGTGTCTCACATTCTTGTCGAATAAACTTTACTGATGTGCTTTTATGAAGTTCTTTATCAGATGAAATTAAAAGTAGTTCTGGAACTCATGCTGTGCTGCTGGGAAACGTGGACACTTGTTTTATTTGAACTGTCCCTCATTTAGCTATCTTTTCTTTTACATATTTAGATTGTGACAGAAACGTAGCAGTTAGGAAATAAGAAATTTTTCAATCAGAAATGAGTCCAAACCTAAAATAAACATCCAGTGCTCTATAATGTTGGAGCAGGTATTCACTTCAGCCTGTGAAAGATCCACACCAGAGCAGATGGATATTCTTGCGTGTATCAAGAATAGTGTGACCAGCAGGAGCAGGGAAGTGATCCTGCCCCTGTACTCGGCACTGGTGAGGCCGCACCTGGAATATTGTGTCCAGTTTTGGGCCCCTCACTTTAAGAGAGATATTGAGCTCCTGGAGCGAGTCCAAAGAAGGGCGACTAAACTGGTCAAGGGGCTGGAAAATAAAACTTATGAGGAGCGGCTGAGGGAGTTGGGGCTGTTTAGCCTGGAGAAGAGGAGGTTGAGGGGAGACCTGATTACGGCCTATAAATACTTGAGAAAAGATGGTGAGGAGATGGGGGAAGGGCTCTTTACATTAGTGATGGGAGATAGAACAAGAGGAAATGGGTATAAGCTTAGTCAGGGGAGATTCAGGTTGGATGTTAGGAAGTATTTCTTCTCTGAAAGGGTTGTCAGCCACTGGAATAGGCTGCCCAGGGAGGTGGTTGAGTCCCCATCCCTGGATGTGTTTAAGAATAGGGTGGATGATCTACTTGAGGATATGGTTTAATGGGGATTAGGGATGGTTGGACTCGATGATCTCTAAGGTCTTTTCCAACCTAGAAATCTATGAATCTATGAATCTATGAATCTATGAATCTTGAAGGAACTGGACCCCTTGGGGTGCACATGCCAGGGCACAGAGAAAGTGTGAGAAGGAAGAAGAAGTGGAGAAAATCCCTTAATTACTGATCATCAACCCACATCCCCCATCCCTTCTGAGCTGCTTGAAGGTGATGGAGAGTAAAGGAGTCTGGAGTGATGGAGTGAAGCTAAGCCTGGGAAAGGGGGGAAGGAAAGGTGCTGTTTTAATATTTGTCTCTGTTTCTCACTACTTAAATTAGTAATTAAATTTTACTTTCACTGGAAATAAATATTTTTTCTACAAGTTAAGTCTATGCTGCCCATGATGGTAATTGGTAAACGATCTCCCTGTCTTTATCTCTACCCATGAGCTTTCTCACCCCATTTTCTTCCTCTTCCCCCTGAAGAAGGAAAGTGAGGAGTAGCTGGGTGGGTGTTCAACAGTTTAGTAAGGCTAACCCAGCACTGATATCCACAAGTTTGGTTTTTTTTTGTTAACAGATGACATAGGAAACATAAATAGGGATAAATAGTACTCTTTTCTTTCCAGTGGCAGAGGTTTTGTGCATGATAAATGAGAAAGGAAGTGAAAGGATCATCTTGTGGTAACAGTGCATTAGCAAGGATGAGCACTAATCTGAGGAAGAAAAAGCACAAATTTAAACACTTGTATGAAACCATTCTAAGCTGTAATGGAGATGTAAGTCTGGAATGAGTTTAAAAAATCTTTAAAGAGAGGCATTCACTAACTTTTGAATTAACAATGTTAGTTCCACAACTCTCAACTTGTCCATGCTTCTCTGTATAGGCCCAGGGTTCATGGCCTGAGGATTTAGTTATGATATGACACATTATATTGTGTTGTATTACATTGCATTACATCTATTATATCATATTATAATGCATATCTGGTACTTACATAATAATATACAAGCATTACGATATCTAAAATATACAAACCTTCTAGACATGAAACATCTCACATCACATAAAACCAACTTAATCAGTAGGGAACATATTTTGATGCTGAACTTTAAAATTGGTAGGATAATACAACTTTCTCAGTTGAAAATGAATAGATAAAAAATCAAAACTTGCAACAGTCATGTTGTCATTACCCCAACAAAGTAACTAGGCATAATTTTATGACCCAGTCCATCCTACCTGAGACTATATTACCATTAGCCTACAGCTTGTAATAGCAAAAAGAGTAATGAAATTATTACCAATGAATACTAACAATTAATATAGTAAACATTTTATTTCAAAATCTGTTGCTAAACATCTTTTTTTTTCTCCTAAATACCATTTTCGCCAAGTCATTAATATTTTTTAGTTGCTTTAGTTACATAATTCAATCCTAGAATAATAATTAAAGGGTAAATTTTGTCACTTCCAGGCTGCTCAACCACGAAATAGGTAGACTGACATATCTCCTCCTAGAGATGTATATATCACGAGGAGATGTATATCTTTATAGACTGAGAGAGAATCAGAGAGTGATTCTTTTATTATAGAGTATAGGAAAATAATGCTGTGATTTTTACTTTGGGAATAATTAATATGCTTCTGTTAAAGACCTCTTGATAATATGAGGTTTGATTTCTATCTCCTGCTAGCTGAGGTCACTTTTGCAACCTGATGACAATGTTTTTACCAATATAGTCTGAAACAAATTGAGGTCAGTGTACATTTTCTCACAGCCTTGCTCTCAGATTTCTTCCATGAACTGCAGAAGGTTTCAATTTACTGAAGCACTGAAGTAGGTAAGATCCAATCAAAGTAAAAGCAGAATCGATAAATGCTAACCTCAGAAGGCTAAATAGTAGTGACATCAGTCAGGGGGAAAAGTTGTTTGCAGATCCAAAATACTGTTGTTCTGTACCCAGAAGAAAATGAAAATGCAGCTATATGTTTTTATAATACTTGTTTACTGAGATGTATTTAACGTTTGACAAACAACAAGACAGATTTTCCATCCAGAGTAGGAATGCACCTATGTGTTTTGGCAAACATTCAGAAAATACAGGTAAGCCATGAAAGCCAGCTGGATGCCAATCCAAATTAGGCTTATCTCTGTAGTATATTTCCCATTGTTTTATCTCCTAACATTAATGGTTGATGTAATGAATCATAGATTTTTAAACAGTGGGATCAATTAAACATGTATAAAATATTCACAAATCCAGTTATATCTTAGTTACATGAGTTTGGTAAAAATTAACTTTGCTTTTAAAGAGCTCAGTTGTCTCTGATCTTTTTTTTTTTTTTGTAAACAGAATAACTGTGTAATTGTGTATAAAATCAAATAGTTTTTGTGTCAGCATTATTAAACAGAATATGGGATTTGAAAGGAGTAAATGTCATCTGTAGTTACAGAATAGTTGTATGTTTATATATACTTTTAAACTTACTTTTAAAAGAAATGTGATTTTATTTTTAGCTGAGTATCAGTTAAACTGCATTATGCTCAGTGCAGCTCTGTTGTGTCAGCACTCATAAAATTCCTTTCTCACTCTTCAGGAAGTTTTATAAATCAGCATTAACTGTGATTTACTTTTTCAATCTCCATCAATTATAAAAATATTTTCTTTATCAAAGGTAAAAAACAGTTTCATACTCTCACTATTCTTCATTTTTGAAGTATAGACAAAATGTAATTTGACTGAATTATTTGCACTATAAAATAAAAATCAGAGGAAAATCCTTTTTTTGAGAATATAGTGTTTATGGTCTTGTACAGTTTTTTAAAAATAATGTTCTGCTTTTGTATAAGGAAATTGTGTGGGATACCATGTTTATTCATTTTTATTTTTTATTTAAAATTGAAGCCTAATTAATTAATTAGACAATACAAAACAATAAGAAAAAATAAATAACCCAATACATTATCACAGAGGTCATAAATGACCAGGATATCACTTCAGTCACAGTAATTGATAAACTGGATGTTTTTTTCTCCAGGATTGTCCTGTTACATTTAAAAGTTAATATGGCAAAAGTGCTGCCTGAAATGACTAAAATGATCTTGCCTAAAGTGTCTTCTACTGTACCTGCTCAGAAAAATCATGGAACAAAGTGGTTTCTGCCAGATACTATGTGAATATGCAGTTATATCCTCACTTTCTTTGGAGCCTGTTTTTGGGGTACACATTAGAGGAATCAAGGCCAAAAATTCTTTGAAAATCTAGCATCTAGCCATGTTGGATCAGACTAAATACACTGTTTTTATAATTGGTCAGTAGTAGTAGTTTTCAGAGAACATAAAATCAGGGCAAGCATATAGTGAGATTTCCCTGCATTCTTTCATATCTGAAATCTATTGTTCCAATTAATCTGGTTAAGAAATGCATAATCTGACACAGAGAAATCTGACAATAAGCATGTGTATGAGTAAAAACAAGTTAAAACTCCTTATGAAATAAAGAAGTATCTGTCATCCCCATCATGAGCACTAAAAAAAGTGATTTTGGGGAATATCCGTGGGAAAATCATCACATTAATGATATTGGAGTATTGATCCATGAGGATTTGACACAGAAGCAAAATAGCAACTGTTCATTTGCTTTCTTTTTCTTCTTGAACTCTAGCTAAACCATGAAAATGGTATTCATAAATTATTTATACATTTACATATTATCATAAGATAATTATAACGTATTTCCTAAAAAAATAGCATAATTTATAGCTCAGGACATTTGAAATATTTTTCCCTCTATTTATTAATGTTCATCATAAAATCATATAAATAGGACACTGGATGTTATTGTAAAAGGTCGCTCAATCCTTTTTTACTGAAGGATGAAACATAACTTGACTATAGGTATAACCACAGACAAATATTGATACAATTCTTTAAAAATGTATTCTATAATCTCTTTGTTAATGTGTTCACACAGTTTACTCCCTTTATTTAAAAAAAAAATTCTTCATATTTAATATAAACCTTTTATTTTACCAACAGAATTAAAACATCCAGTTACTATACTTTTCATGGTAGTCTTTTTAGTCTGATAAATAAAACAAAACCAGTATCTTTAACCTTTCCTCCGTAGCTATGTGTTCAAATTTTCTTGCCATTCTTGCTTGCTGTCTTCTCTTTTGACTGTAACTTTTTTTCAAAGCAGTTCCAGATGCGACTTAAACTTAGGATAGAAAAAATATAATCTGCATTTAAAGCATATGTTTTCCTAAATGACGTATTCCTTTTTCATAAAGAGAATCACTTCTCCCCACTTTTACTTTGTTGACTTTAAAATACAATCATCTAAAGTATTGCAAAACTTCTAATTTGATTTAATCAGATTTGTTGATGTCATCAATAATTTTTAGAATACGTTCTGTATTCTATCAGCTAACTCAATAAAAATATTGGAACAAAACTGAGTCCAGACCAGAAACTTTACGTACCAACATATAAAAAAACTGACATCAATTCATTCAGTGTGATTTTCATTCAGTTGTGTATCTACCTCTGAGGATTTAATCTAGCTATATTTCTCTGCTTTGATTTTAAGAATGTAATCTTGGACACTACCAAAGCCTTTTTAAAGCAATACATAATTATTACGATTTTTTCAATGTCGTTTGATAGGCCAGTTTTCCTATTGAAGAATATTTGATAATTATGTCCTAATTTGTTAATGGGACCCAAACTCTTTATAATTGTATACTAGAAAGCAATTATTAACAAAAAAGACACTGCAGGTAAAGACTTAGGTATTCACAGTAATAATTCTTGGTTCATACAATCTGCATTTGTCTTGTCAGTGTCAGTTAAATATTGATAACTTCCAGCAGCAGAATGCGGACTTGATTTTGCAAGCACAGACCAGGCCGCTGCCTCAGTGAATCACATTTGTATGCTAAAATTCTACTTTTTTTTCCTTCAAGTTGTTCAGGCTTCCTGTAATTCTATAGTAGGAATCTACAGAGACAGAGAGTAGTTAATGTCTGATCTATGCATGTAAATTGTGTTGGCTGAGTCCAAGATTCATAGATTCATAGATTCATAGATTTCTAGGTTGGAAAAGACCTTAGAGATCATTGAGTCCAACCATCCCTAATCCCCATTAAACCATATCCTCAAGTAGATCATCCACCCTATTCTTAAACACATCCAGGGATGGGGACTCAACCACCTCCCTGGGCAGCCTATTCCAGTGGCTGACAACCCTTTCAGAGAAGAAATACTTCCTAACATCCAACCTGAATCTCCCTGACTAAGCTTATGCCCATTTCCCCCTTGTTCTATCACCCATCACTAATGTAAAGAGCCCCTCCCCCACCTCCCCACCATCTTTTCTCAAGTATTTATAGGCCATAATCAGGTCTCCCCTCAGCCTCCTCTCTCCAGGCTAAACAGCCCCAACTCCCTCAGCCGCTCCTCATAAGTTTTATTTTCCAGCCCCTTGACCAGTTTAGTCGCCCTTCTTTGGACTCGCTCCAGGAGCTCAATATCTCTCTTAAAGCGAGGGGCCCAAAACTGGACACAATATTCCAGCTGCGGCCTCACCAGTGCCGAGTACAGGGGGCAGGATCACTTCCCTGCCTCTGCTGGTCACACTATTCTTGATACACGCCAGTATCCCATGGCCTTTTTGGCCACCTGGGCACACTGCTGGCTCATATCAAGCCGGTAGTCAACCAACACCCCCAGGTCCTTCTCCGCCAGGCAGCTCTCCAGCCACTCTTCCCCGAGCCTATAGCGATGCTTGGGGTTTTTATACCCCAAGTGAAGGACTCTGCACTTGGCCTTATTAAAGCTCATGCCATTGGCCTCAGCCCAACGATCCAGTCTGTTCAAATCCCTCTGAAGGGCCTCCCTACCCTCGAGCAGATCAACACAGCCTCCCAGCTTGGTGTCGTCCGCAAATTTACTGAGGGTACATTCAATCCCCTCATCCAGGTCATTGATAAAGATGTTAAACAGAACCGGACCCAGCACTGAGCCCTGGGGAACCCCACTGGTGACCGGCCTCCAGCCGGATTTAGCCCCGTTTACCACCACTCTTTGGGCCCAGCCATCCAGCCAGTTTTTAACCCAAAGGAGGGTGTGCCTATCCAGGCCAGCAGTTATCAGTTTCTCAACTAGAACACTATGAGAAACTGTATCAAAGGCTTTACTGAGGTCAAGGAAAACTACATCCACAGCCCTTCCCTTGTCAACCAGGCGGGTCACCCTGTCATAGAAGGTGATCAGGTTTGATTGGCAAGACCTGCCTTTCATAAACCCATGTGACTGGGCCTGATCACCTGGTAACCTGTATGTGCTCATTAATAGCACTCAAGATAACCTGTTCCATGACTTTGCCCGTCACCGAGGTCAAACTGACAGCCTGTAGTTCCCCGGATCCTCCTTCCGCCCTTTTTTGGAAATGGGGGTAACATCCGCCAGCCTCCAGTCCAGCGGAACTTCCCCAGTGAGCCAAGACTGCCCAAAGATAATGGACAGGGGTTTGGCAATGACATCCGCCAGCTCTCTCAGGACTCTTGGGTGGATACCATCAGGCCCCATAGACTTGTGGGCATCCAGCCGAAGGAGCAGTTCCTTGACCCGTTCCTCTTGGATCACAGGAGCTTTGATTTGCTCTCCTTCCCTGCACTCAGACACCGAAGGCCAGCTCACCTGGGAACTGCTGACCTTATTATTAAAGACTGAGGCAAAGAAGGCATTAAGGACCTCAGCCTTGTCCTCATCCCTAGTGACTAACGTACCCCCTGAGTCCAGTAGGGGCTGGAGGTGATCTTTAGCCCTCCTTTTGTTATTAATGTATTTATAGTTTAGCCAGTTCTAAATACGTAAGTGTGCTCTTGACTGAGAATAAGTGCATCAATATACTGTAACAATAGGACCAAACAGAAATCCTACACCGCAGTATTTTTTCACCCCTACTCCCACATTTTGCTCTGTGCAGGGAGGGAAAATATTTAAAAGTCAAAACATCAATTCTATTCAACCGTGCACAAGGAAACAGGTTTTATATGCTTGCCTCTTCTCTCTCTCTCAGTCTGAAATAATTTACTTTCTTAAACAAAAACATTAAATTAAATGCTGCCATGAAATATTTCATAGAAATCATAATGATTTGTGCTGAAAATCTATTGGGGAGCTAAAGCAGCCTTGGTCTTAAATAAGAACTATTAAGATTCATTCATTATTATTAATAATAATTTTTCTTACCACTTACAAAATAGACATGAAATAATAATTAGTGTTTTCTTTCCCAAAGTCATTTCAGCTGCAAACAAATTCTGTAGTATCCAATAAGCACTGACCGCATATGTTACTTAGTTTGATCAGTACAGTTTCAGTCTCAATGTTAGGAATCATGGAATCATAGAATGGTTTGGGTTGGAAGAGACCTCAATGATCATCTAGTTCCAACCGCCCTGGCCAGGGGCAGGACACCCTCCACTACACCAGGTTGCCCAAAGCCTCATCCAACCTGGCCTTGAACATTTCCAGGGATGAGACATCCACAACTCCTCTGGGCAACCTGTTCCGTGCTTTACCAGCCTCAGAGTGAAGAATTTCTTTCTTATATCTAATCTAAACCTATCCTCTTTCAGTTTAAAGTCATTGTCCCTTGTCTATCACTACATGCCCTTGTAAAATGTCATAGAATCATAGAATGGTTAGGGTTGGAAGGGACCTCAAAGATCATCTAGTTCCAATCCCCCTACCATAGGCAGGGAAACCCTCCACTACACCACGTTGCTCAAAGCCTCATCCAACCTGGCCTTGAACACTTTCACAGATGGGACATCTACAACTTCTCTGGGCAACCTGTTCCAGTGCGTCACCACCCTCAGAGTGAAAAATTTCTTCCTTATATCTAATCTAAATCTGCCCTCTTTCAATTTAAAGCCATTGCCTCTTGTCCTATCACTACACACCCTTGTAAAAAGTCCCTCACCAGCTTCCTGTAGGCCCCCTTTAAGTACTGGAAGGCTGCATTAAGATCACCCCAGAGCCTTCTTTTCTCCAGGCTGAAGAGTCCCAACTCTCTCAGCCTGTCTTCATAGCAGAAGTGTTCCAGCCCTCGGATCATCTTTGTGGCCCTCCTCTGGACCTGCTCCAGCAGCATCATGTCCTTCTCATATTGGAGATCCCAGATCTGAAAGCAGTATTCCAGGTGGGGCCTCATAAGAGCAGAGTAGAGGGGCAGAATCACCTCCCTCAACCTGCTGGCCACACTTCTTTTGATGCAGCCCAGGATACAGTTGGCTTTCTGGGCTGCACAGCGCACATAGCCAGCTCATGTTGAGCTTCTCATCCACCAGCACTCCCAAGTCCTTTTCCTCAGAGCTGCTCTCAATCCATTCTCTACCCAGCCTGTACTTGTGCTGGGATTGCCTCAACCCATGTACAGGACCTTGCACTTGGCCTTGTTGAACTTCATGAGGTTCGTACAGGCCTGCCTCTCCAGCCTGTCAAGGTCCCTCTGGATAGCATCCTTCCCTCCAGCATGTCCACAACACCACACAGCTTGGTGTTGTCAGCAAATTGCTGAGGGTGCACTTGATCGCACTGTCCATGTCACCGACAAAGATGTAAAACAGCACTGGCCCCTGAGGAACACCACTCTTCACTGGCCTTCACTTGGACATCAGGCCGTTGACTGCAACTCTTGAGGGTCACCAAATTTTTCAAGCACGATTTGCCCTTAGTGGAGCCATGTTGGCTGTCACCAATCACCTCTTTTTTTTCCAGTCCCTTAGATAGTTGCCGGGAGAATCTAGTCCATGATTTTGCTGGGCACAGAGGTGAAAACTGACTGGCCTGTAGTTCCCTGGTGTCTCTCGCCAGAAGAAGGCTTCAGGCTGCAGCTCCAAAGCAGGTTTTGCATCTCCCGCAGCCAGGACGAAATGGCCCACCTTTTGTGCGTTAATAACTGATAGCCACAATTCCCCCTTTCTATTTACTAGTTTTAGAACTTCATGGTGAGCAGAGGACTCAATTAAATAGAACTCTCACTTTCCTCTTTCGGGGTAGCTTTACTTTCGTTGTCAAAGCAATTATTGTTCTGCTCTGGCTCTGGCTCTTCTGGCACTGGCAGGGTCTCTTTCGGGGTCTCTTTATTATATCACGTCGGGGTCACCAGATATCACTCACCAGAAGAAGGCTTCAGGCTGTGGCTCCAAAGCAGGTTGTTGCATATCCCGCAGCCAGGAGGAAATGACCTGCCTTTTGTGAGAAGGGCCTTCACCTTAATCGCCTTTTTGTTAGATTTTGTTTTCATTGATCATTAATAATTGATAGCCACATCGCTTCTGCTGAGTGCAGAGGACTCAGCCTTCCACTGGGTGGTCGCCATAGCTGAGCTCCTTCTGAGGGTCACAGCCACCAACTAAAATCATCTTTTGAGCAAGGGGCTGACTGTGCTCTTCTGACGCGCCCTTCTCTCACAAAATGCCGTACAAACTGCCATGCCATGCACTGACTGACACACCACGCCCTGTTTGCCTGCTCTGTTCCTAGTGCTCCTGGTCGCTCACGCTCCCTGGGCTGATTTTTGCGGGGATGGGGGCAGCCATCATTGCTCTGGCAATGCCCACGCCACGTCAGTGTCTTCCACTAGAGATGCCGGCACCTTTTATGAAGATTGGTTATGTTCTGCCTCAAGACTGTATTTAGCACGGCTTACTTTTTATCACTGAGCAATTCATCAAGCATGATTAATTTCAAAATTTTTTTTCCTGTGCAATAAAACCATAAATGTACAGTCATAAAAAAGGAGATGATGCATTGTAGTTCAAATATCAGCTAAGATTGTTTGAAGTTCTATTAAAACCTTTTTTTCAGAAGTTTATAATAAAAGTTCACCTCCAGATTAATATTGAAGCAGTAGCATCTTATTTTGTATAATTAAATCAATCAGTTAATTTCTGCTTGATTAATGCCATATATTTGTTCTGCAATATCTCAAATAGTGGCAAGTTAAATGTCTATTACATCTGAATAAATCAGGTTGTAAAGCATAAAAACATCCTTGCTCTGGATTTGGGTCAAAACTGCACCCACTATACCTATCTTATGGGTGATAGAATTTACTTTTTTTTTTTAAGGAAAAAAAAAAAATATAATGCCACTACTATCACATTCTCTTACGTTTCTGGCTTCACGTTCTGCTGTGCACCGACCTTGACAAGCCAAGAACTGCCTTCTGAATTCCTTCTGCTCCATGACATGAACTTCTTATTATCTAAGAAGTCCAGAGAGCACTGAAATTCCTATCTGACAATGTGCCTCTTTTCCAAGTAATTCTCTTAGTGATTTGAATTTACCCTTGGCTGACAAACAAGTTGCTTTCATTTAACTTTCAATAACCTCTTCTACCTAATGACACGAGTAGCCCTTACCTCCCTAAGAGGAAAAACACTTAAAGGTTTATTGTTCCTCTTATTATTCAAGATACATCCAAAGACTGTCGCAGACAGTCTTCATATCACATTCCTTGAAATTAACTGTTGAAAAACTATTCTACATGTAGCTGTACTTTCTCTAGTTCATGTAAGGAATTTACCCATTCATCATTACAGTGCCTCATTTTTAGAACATGAGGAGGGCCATACTGCACCAGATCAGAATTTTGTCTCCTAAAACGGCCATAAACAAATAGGTAGAGGATAGAGAAACAGAGCAAGTATATACGACATTTCTCCCTCATACTTTCAGTGTCTTGCTAATGCAGCCCAGCAGGCACTTAGATTCCATTGTTGCAGGAGCACACTGCTGTCTTGTGTTCAGCTTGTTGTCTCAAACAAAAGATTTGTCTCTTTTCTGTAAACCTACTTTCCAGCCAGTCAGCTTCCAGCCTGTGCTGTCGCATGGTGTTATTTCATCCAACGTACAGAGCTATTGAAATGGAAGATATATTTGTGCACCTATTCCTCTAGTTTGTTGAAAGCCTTTTCAATGGCAGCCAGTCCTTCAGCATATCAGATGTTCTCCTGTCCAGGAGACATGCTGAAAATGCATTCTCCCTCATCATGCAGACCATTAATTGAGGATGTTTAACAGTATTGACCTCAGTATCAACCCTGAGGAATAACTCAGGCTGACGTATAATATCTGGATAACAGCTGGGTTTTGAACTGCTGACAACTGCTCACTCAGCATGGCAATTTAGTCAATTTTTCACTCAGCTTGTCATTCCATGTATCCAGACCATTTCTTTCCAGTACAGCCACAAGAAGACATACTATGGGACACCATGTAAAAAATGTTGGTAACATTCAGGGACTGTTGTAATAGGATGAGGTGTAATGGTTTTAAACTGAAAGAGGGCAGATTGACACTAGATATATGGAAGAAATTCTTTACAATGAGGGTGGTGAAACACTGGAACAGGTTGCCCAGAGACATGGTAGATGCCACATCCCTGGAAACGTTCAAGGTCAGGTTGGACAGGGCTCTGAGCAACCTGATCTAGGTTGAAGATGTTCCTGCTCACTGTAGATGGGCTGGGCTAGATGACCTTTAAAGGTCCCTTCCAACCCAAACTATTCTATGATTAGAGCAGCCACTTCTCTTCCTTTGCCCACCAAGTTGATCTTCTCATTACAGAAGGAAATCAGTTTAGTCAGGCATGATCCAGCCTCAGTAAATGGCTATTCTGTCTTCCTCTTGTCCTGCATGTGCCTTGATGTGGTTTCCAGGAGGTTTTGTTCTATAATCTTCAACTGAATTAGGTTAGGAACATCAGTCTGCAGTTCCCTGAATCCTTCTTTCTTGCCCATGTTGAAGATAAATATGACATTTGCTTTTTTTGAGTCACCAAGAACCTTCCCTGACTGTCTCAGCCTTCCAAAGATGGTGGAGGATGATTTTGCAACATTATCAACCAGATCTCTAAATGCCTTTGATTGCTGGCATTCTTTCATTACTATATAAACATTAATTTTCAGGAACTAATAAAATGTTATAATTTACTGAGAAAATTCTCAAAGACAAGGTATATCTAAATTTTAGATACAGAATTATTCTTCTGTTTGTTTGTTTGTTTGTTTGTTTTTCTCCTGGAGAGAGAGTGATCCATTTCTGGCACCTGAAAACTAGAATTTGGTTTTATAAAAATTACCAATGCTGTGATTCACATCTAAACTCACTTTCTTAAATATCAGTTTAAGAAAAATATAAAAAAGAAATGAATAAAAATTGCTCTTTTGATCTTCTTGACTTCAAAGATGAAGTCACTTTCTTCTAAGTCAAAGCAATTCTTAAGCAGTATGCTGGCAAATAATCTTCCATTTATCCTGTCCTTGGTTTTGTATAAAGAAAAAAGGGTAAGCAAAGGATTATGTTTTGTCTTTTGCTCTTCACGTGCTATAGCTAGTAAGAAGAAATCAAATAATCTTTAAATAAACATACTTGCAAACTAAATTATACATGAAAAAGCTAAACTATAGTTGTGTTTCTAGTTTTACAATACAGAAGAGAATAAGACAAGCTCTTGGAATCCCTCTTGAAAGGAATATCTAATTCCTTATGTGAAAAGCAATACAGTAAAGTATTTATGGGGTCAAATAGTGCAAGAGTCAATATTGTACCAACTCATTATAAGTAGTTAGCTATTCTTAGCACAAATACTAAAACAAGTACAGAGACAATGGGTTGTTTATTGACTACTCTGCTAACCAAAATTAGAAAAAAACTAAGAGACATTTAAAAAGACCCAAACACAAAGCAGGTGCAATTGGCATATCCAGAAGTTAGAATCATTCTTGGTGAATCATTTTCCAGGATGTCTGGATGTCTCTCACCCTGTGCAGTTGGCCTTCTGGAAACTCAGTCCCTATTCAGGAGAAAAACGAAGTGAATTGCTGTTAAAAGTGGGAACATATCACTATGGTCAGTAGACCTCACAGTTCCAGAAACAAAGAATTGAAGAACATGTTTGCAAATAAAATTCAGTATTGATATATATGAATCATTTATTTATATATATACTGGTAAATCCTTTCACTATACTCTATTCACAGCTGCTTTTGTGCTTCTCCATCTGTTCCATCAACAGTATACTAAAGATAACCTCAGATATTTATTTTTTTCAATGTGAAATGCTTAAAAAAGTGAAATTAAAAAGACACTACACTTGAGCATATGTATGTATATCTGTACATAAATGTCTGTATATTAGTTAAGGAATTAAAGATTTCTGTGGTGGGAGAATTTAGAAGATTGACAAATCAATGTAGTTTTAAACTAAAACGTAAAGCAATCACGTAAACAAACACTTTGCTAAATTCATTTATTAACAACACAATTTGTGCTAATTGTTAGTTCTTACACATTATTGCTCCTTACCACCACATATACAAGGTTGTTCAGCTTTAACACCTATAGCTTAAATTAGTTGTGAGTATATAATACTAAGGAGTTAATATCATGTAGTTATCACTGATGGTTGTGGTCCTTGGTGACTCTATGTCACTAAGATCAGAGTGATCAGACTTAAGAATTCTTTGGGTAAAAATATGCAGAACTGAAATGACCTTGTCTTTATTCTTTGCTGAGTGTCTTCACTTACGCCTAAAAGGTTTTTCATGTCTCTTTCCCAAAAGTGGGGTATCTCATATGCTGCTTATCAGACTTATCTTTGTTGTTGCTAGTTATGTCTCTCGCGATTTCAGGAGGTTGCTCTGCCTGTTTGATGTCCTACTTCTCCTGTTCTTTGTTCTCCTATCACTTGGATGCCTCCTGGTACAACAATTCCAGTCTTTCTTTACTCCTTCAATTGTCACATTTCTCAAACATTTATGTAAAACTCTTTGTGCCTGGCTACGCCATCACAGAATTACAAAATATTTGTGTACTATTGCAAATTTCACAATATAGTTTACAATTGTCACAGTACTCTCTTTAGCTACGGATAAAGTCAGAAGAGAATTGTCTAGTATTTAACACCAAATTGTCTTTCCCACTATGTTTCTAAGTTAAAAAAAAATAAATTGTGTAACAATTGTTTTTTTCTTTTAGTTAAAGATTTTCTCTACCTGCTTGATGATCACTTTACAACTTGATAAAGTAAATGTAATACATTTTAACTTTAAAGCAACAGTTGGATGCTTTGTTTGGTGCTTTTTATTTCAATGAGTAGGAAATGTTTTGGCTTATGAACAGTTTGTGCTAAGAAAAAGAAAGTATGGTTTCTGTTGTGCTGGTAAGAAAAGTAAAGCCCAAGGAATTTAAAAAATGAGACCTATGTCACACAGTAGATTAATTGCAAATTTAGTGTAGGGGCTGGATCTTAACTTCAATGCTCAGTGTTACTATATGATTAGTTATTACCATCGTCCCAAAAACCAGTTATACTGTGATGTACGAGGGTGGTGAGACTTTGGAATAGATTGCCCAGAGAGGTTGTGGATGCCCCCTCTCTGGAAGTGTTCAAGGCCAGGTTGGATGGAGCCTTGAGTAGCCTGGTCTAGTTGAGAGGCGTCCCTGCCCATGACAGGGAGGATGGATTAGATGATCTCTGAGGTTTCTTCCAGCCTATGCCATTCTATGATTCTATGATTCTATGTAATTGCAGTACATCCCAGTTTTTGATCTAAGAACTTTGCAATCTATTGTTTTCTGTTTAAATAATACTTTTGTCTTCTGTCATATCGATTTTCATTTTTTTCCATATATTTCAGCATTCTGCCTGCATTAATTTAATATACATGTAAAGAGTAATTAATGGCTTTCCTGTTTGATAATTTTACACTAAATATATAGCAAATATTAATGTGTTCTTTAGTATACACTGTGCGCATCTACTAATACAGGCTTTCTCACACTATAGCATTTTCACTTATTTTCATATATTAAATGTCACTTGGTAATTTCCATGTATAGTCTTAGAATCATAGAATCATAGAATGGTTTTCGCTGGAAGAGACCTTAAAGTTCAACTAATTATAATCCCCCTGGCATGGGCAGGGACACCTTCCCCTAGATCACTTTGCTCAAAGCCTCATCCAACCTGGCCTTGAACCCTTCCAGGGCTGAGGCATTCACAACTTCTCTAGACAGCCTGTTCCAGGGCCTCACAAGCCTCATTGTAAGAAATTTCTTCCTTATATCTAATCAAAATCTATCCTCTTTCAGTTTAAATACATCGCCCCTTGAAATATCACTACACGTCCTTGCAATAAGCCTCTCTCCAACCTTCTTGTAGGCCCCCTGTAGGCAGTGGAAGATTGTTATAAGATCTCCCTCGAGCCTTCTCTTCTCCAGGCTGAACAATCCCAAATTTCTCAGACTGTCTTCAGAGGATAGGTCCTCCAGCCCTCAGATCATCTTTATGGCTGTCCTCTGGATCTGCTCCAATAGCTCCACGTCCTTCTTATGTTGGGGATCCCAGAGCTGAAAGCAGTACTCCAGGTGAAGTCTCATGAGCAGAGCAGAGGAAGAGAATCACCTCCTTTGGCATGTTGGTCAATAAAGATGTTAAATAGCAAGGTAATACTCTATATTTCTCAGTAACATGCTCAGAAAGAAATTATTACTCAAAATGGTTTGTCATTTGTCTTCTTTCTTTAGATTAATTTCCTAGTAAATATCTTAACTTATATAAACTTAAAGTAATATCATACATACCATGTTTAGATCCAAAGTTGAGATGCAGTTCTGGCAAAGAGGACCACAGATTTATTCAGGCATAGCCACAGCAAAGTATTTTTTGTTTACGTTTTGGAGCACATTGTAGGCCTTGTTCTGTTTGGTCATCTGGGCACACATAAAACCTATAGTTAGCTGTCTTGAATAGATTATAGTCTCTAGGGAATGTCAAAGTGTTATATTGTTTGCTTGGGAAAAAAAATAAAAATTTTCTGAAGTAATTTTTAGACAATCTGGGTTATACTTGAGTTAAGAATTTATTATATACTTAATTAAAAGCGATTACTTGAATCTACTTCAAATATTTTGGCTTATCACAGTCTTAATTGGACATTGCTAGGGGTTCATATGAGTGGCAATTGTTTTCTCTATCCTTAGAAGAATAATTTGTATGCATTCAGATTGAAATGTTATTTTTATAGGAATTTCTTTATGAATAAACATGATGGAAGTTTAGAGCAATAAATGCCTGTTTCTAGGCTGACTTCTTGACATTGCTGTATGCTGTTAATCGTGGTTATGAGCTTATTCCATATTACATGTCTAATTTTGCCTCCACACAGAGAACAAAACTAGAAACCATCTACTATGCCATTCACAATTTGGGTCCATAAACAGAAAAGAACATAACAAACACAAAAAAGAAGCAGTAAGTAGTGCTTTCCCCTCCCTCGTACACGTGTCACAGTCTGTGGTCAGATACCTGGGTATATTAATATTCTGTAGCTGGTTTCTCTCTCTGAGTGAAATGTCTGTCAAGTGAGCAGAGGGACAGTTTGTTATGGGCTCTTAACCAGCTGGATGTTGATTTTATTTGAATGTCCTTAGAGAATGATAAAAATGGTCCTTGCCATTCTCTACCATGTCTATTCAGTTTAGATTGATTTGCATTTCCTCATTATTTCCATAATTTTGTTTTTTTTCTGTGATAGAAATGCCACCTTTTTTTGTTACAAGGGCTCTTTTTTAAATAATAGATGCAGTTGCCCCAGTCACCTGCATAAGGGAGTATTACACTTAATTAGCCATCAAGCAGGGGAAAAAAAAAAAAGTGTTAAATTAGATGACTCCATAAACACTTTACTGCCTGAAATCACAGAGAGAAAACATTTCATGACTGTGTGTAAACCATGGCTTACACAGAAGATAATATAGATAGTAACGAGTGGTAAGACACTTTGTTTTAACCCCCAGGACTTCCTCTAAATGGACATATAGTCAACCTACACATTATATAGGGATAGAATTCACATATAAGTTAAGACATCTAAGATGTGTCAATTAAAATACTGCATAGGTGTTTATATGTGAACTGAGTGTCTGATTCCAACTGTGGTGAATGATGGTCTAGTCAAAAGAGAGTGCAAAATGTTATTCAGATTGCCCTAGACATCTGCACCTGATTTGCTTGCTAGATACTCTCCTGATTGTACCGATGAAATATTTGTGACACCTATAGAGATCTGGCTGTTACTACATAGGAAACCATCTTTTTTCACAGAAATTTGACGGGCAAGACACGAGATGCTTATGTTAATGAACTGAAATAAGCTTCGGATCTCTACTAAACCACAGAAGTCATACATAAATAATATATCTAAGTGTAAAAAGTACCTCAAAATTCGAGGTAACAGCATTACAGTTCATCTCTATATAATCTATATGTTTGGCGCCAAAAGGAAAACAATGTTTCAATAGAACTGATCATCTTGCAGAAGTAGAAATGGATGTCGCAAAATTCAATTGACTTATACCAGTTATCAGCTTTTTTATTGACATGAACTTCCACATAAGATATGTCATGTAAGTTAAAAAAAAAAAAAAAGGATAAAACTCTTTATTGCTAAGTATATTATAGGTACCATGAACTTTGTTTCCTGCCCTTAGCAGTGTTCTAGAAGAAAATCTTGTTATTAAATCCAATGTGATACCTAGGAAAGTGAGTAAACTTCTCCTAAAGACATCTAAACAGCCTGTTACAGTGCTATTGAAGCTGTTGCATTTGTCTAAATTACAATTTATCATAGATCAGGAGTGAGCTTTTCAAGTAAAACTTCCAGTTGTTTATAGTTTTTTTGTATCATGCTTGGTTTCCATTGTGAAACGATCTCAGGGTACATGAACTGTGATGTTCTTTTGAGTGAAATTAAAGTAGAAGATACTCCCTAGGAGCTCATTTAGTACTCTTCAGCCTCAAATACTCATTCTGTCAATGGGACCAGACTAGAGCTCATTTACATTAAAAAAAGAACCAAATCAATTTCCCAGGTATATTTGTATCATAAACACGAGGCTCTTTATATGTCAAATTTATATGTATTTTTTTTTACTGCATCTTCATAATAAATCAGTTTCTATAAACTGTTTGTTTTAATGGGCTTCTGGATAAATGAAACAGTGATGCTGAGAACAAGTTTCCTAGACACAAAGATAGAAGAAGAGCCGAATTTACTCTTGGCTATATACAAGCAAGCTTATTTATAAACATCTTTATCCAAGATGACAAAATATTCAAGAGATAATTCTGCCATCTGAGGTATCAGTAAAGTACTGACACGAATGTATAACTCTCAGAGTTATATTTAAGAGTAAGTATCAAAATTGTCAGAATGTTTGGTTCGTGTTTTTGTACTTTGGTTGACATAGAGAAATATTTCTCTGCCTTTTCAGATTTACTGATTTTCTTTCACATCAGAATGCATCTTATTGACATCAATAATATTTTTCACAGTATATAACTACTTAGTTTTTATATTGGTCTTATTCCCATGAAAATATCCATCATCACATGTTGCTTTATCAATCATGCATATAATGAAAGACAATAACTACTCTATCCCAATAAGATTTTAATTTTATTATCATTAAATCAGCTGAATCAGTTAGAACACATGAATTTTTATAGCATTTCTATTTTGATGACGCTTGTGTTTAGAAGAATATTTGCCACTCGTTAATGTATATATTCTATTAACTTTGTTACTTTTTTGTAAAACAGATGTGCCTAGATCGAATTGCACCTCAGTTCTGGTATTAACAGGCATCAAATACAGGATAAAAAATCAGTCTCTGATCTCTTTCTGATCTTTTGTTTATGTCAGACAATAAGTAAACAAAACACAGTATCAATGTTTAAGGTGTCCAGCAGGCCTGAAATTCTTTTCAAAAAAGAAAGTTACTTGTAAGTAAATATGAATCTTAATTTTTGTTTATTAAGTAGAAATTCTGATAGGCAGATTGAACTTTCACTTCTTGGTAGAATATAATTTAGAATAGAAAAAGAAATTGTGAAAATACCAACACTACCTGACATATACGGACTGAGAAGGAAAAAGGAAATATATATTGATATGAAAAAAAGAAACATATAAACAAGTTGTCTTTCAAATTGCTAAATACTATTGACTTTTGAATTAACTATTTGACAGTATTTTCAAAATTTCTAACATGCTGAGTATTAGATACATTGCCAATAGTATGATCTACCACTGAAAGCCCTCTATTGAAATTTCTTGAATTCATGCAAGGAGGGTAAATATAGAATGACAGAATCATAGCATCATAGAATGGTTAGGGTTGGAAGGGACCACAAAGATCATCCAGTTCCAACCCCTTGCCATAGGCAGTATATTATTAATACTACTAGATTAACAGTCTAGTTATCAAAAAAATTGTTCGAATTGCTGGAGGATAAGGGTCTTTTGCTCCATAGTGTATCATATGTACCAGTCTCTGAGGAGTAAGAGGTAATTTCTGATGTTCTGTAGCTCTGTGGGATTGGCACTTACAAGTTAGGCCTATAACTTGCCTCCTCTTGCTTCTCCAGTGTAACGACATCACTATAAGAGTGATAATACTCTTCAGGATTTAAGAGCATTGCCACTGAGATTAGGGAAGAAATTTGTTCTCTTGGTAAATATTGTCAGTTACTTGACTGGACTATCATTTATTGTTGAAACACCCCACAGGGAAAACATATTAGTCTTAATGGGCCACCATTCAGATCTCATACACTGCACTACAAAGCTGTAAGACCTGAAACACAGTCATAATGCTTCTGATGGGCAAGAATTTAAGGGTGTAACCCTTTAGAGCCTACTAAAGTTACTCTTTGATCAGCATAAGGAATTGCTGCTTGAATAATGTAAAACTATTTTTTCTGCCCTGCTGCTCAGAGGCTAAGCAGGTTACCTCTACAACAGTCACCACCTTTGTAAGCTGTGCCTAGAAACCCAATTAAACCATGCAAAGCATGTTACAGGTCAGGAAACATCTAATTTCCATCTTTTATTTATTGTACTAGAACACATGTGGAAACTGGAGAAACAATCACTAGAATTTAACAACAGAAGCCAAATTAGCCTTTATTACCGCCTTCCAGAGATAGAGTACAGAGAGGACAGATCAGAAATATATTCTCCTTCACAGCTTCATGTAGTCAGGTGTTTAATTAAGGCCCTATATAAAGATAAACAAGTATAAATACATATATAATAGCTACATATGCATAAACCCATGAAAAAATTAGCAGCTTGTAGGGAAGAGCTGGAGGTTAAACTGTCATGGACTTAGAAAAAAAGCTCATCTTTCCTATTGTCCCAAGTTTCTCTTTGATAAAGCAGTGAGAGGGGATCTAGTGAAATCAATTGTGGATCCTTGATTCTTAGGGTAGAACTGTCTTCAGTGCGTGTTAGATCAGCTTGAAGCTGTTCTATCTCACAGAAGCTCCCTACAGTTCCTAATGGGTCAGACACCAGACAGGTTAGAGTATAGCACACTCCAGTTATGCCTTTTTCTAGTCATTTTGCAGCTAAGTATACTAATTAGAGAAATGTTAATTTTTTTCTAATAGCTTTAGCCCACATTATAAAAACACAAAAGTATCTGTGATATATTAAGTAGATGTGCTGAACGAATCCAAAATATCTATTTTCTATGTGTTATCAATCAATAATAAAAATCTGCTGTAGAACAGAAAGGTATTTCAATCATACCTTCTTGTAATACTTCATTCAGACATCCAGAAGATAGCTATATTCAAAACTGGCTGTAAAACTTTTCAAAATTTTAAAGTTCTGAACTTCAGTGCATAACATAAGATGTCATTAGGATTTCTAAAATACCAAAATATACTTAGATACCATTATAAAATTCAACAGCTAGATCAACAAAGGTGGAATATAATAGCTTGAGTCTTTACCAGTGTTATCTTTTATATAAATGGCTGCCAAATTAATGCAGGAAAGTCTGAAAATACATGCATGCTATGAGTATGATGAGAAGAAAGTAAGTAGCTAAAAAAAACCCCTCAGTTATTTGATATTAATAATTATACCTAATTGGTTGCAATTAAGGCAGGAAAAGAGAGAACTTGGAAGTGGTACAGTAAATTGTGTACTTAGCCTTGCACTCCACTATTACTCTTTCAAATTTGCTAAGTCATAGGTAAAACAGACACTGTTTCCCAGTAGATATTTACAACAATCCTCTCAGTAAAACAATTAAGGTTATCTGCTCAGATCTGGGCTGCATGACAACTCATGATTCCGATTGTCAGGTTAGCATGGGAGTGTATGCAATGCTCTTAGCCATTCAACAGCAGGGCTAATAACTTCTCTTTTCAATGATCAGTATACTGTTTTTTTTAAATATTAAAAAGAAAAGGATAAACATGAAAGGCTATGCATTACTTTTCTTATGTGAGACATCTTTGAGAGGTTGCATTACTTTTTTGTTATTAACTTTTTTTAGCCTTAGTAGCAGTTTTCGAGCAGGGTAGTGTTTTTATTGCATGAAACTAAAGGTGTGAGTATCCTGGGGCATGGTATGAGAAAACATAGAAGATTTTTGAAGGTTAGGAGTCCTCAGGGATAGTTCCGGAAGACTGTGTAAAATGGAGGAAACTGAATCTCGTGCAGTTTCACATATACTGCTTTTTTTGGGAGTAGCCTCAGGAGTAAATTATACCAGAACAATACCCAGAAATTGTCCTATTAAGAGCTAAATGGAGTGGTCTAAAACAGAATCAAGCAGTAAGCTAAAAGATTGATAGTGCACAAGTCAGTTTTTCAAGTATGCTTCTTGAGCTCACTTCCTGGGTATTTCTAGTTTAGAAATAATCTGAGATCACAAAGGGAAAAGTAGAAAATATTATCTGAAGTGTAGAACGCAGAGACAAAAAAAAGAAATAAGATAGTCTGAATGAGCACCAAAGATTAATCAGTGTGAGGAAGACCAGACTGTGTGGGTGTAGAAGAAAGAGAAGCAAAGTGAAAACTATACTGGAGTTGAAAGATTTAATGAAGCATGACAGTGAATAAAGGATTGTAAATCTGAATTAAATGGGGAAACAGGTTCACATGAAAGAATTAGTTGAAACAGCAGAGAAAATGATCGAAGTTTCAGTGGGTTAGGAACTAAGGGATCTGAGATATGTTGCTATCTGGAGTAAGAGTAAGGAATCCACCTGAGGCAAGAGATACTGGTTTTGGCTGGAAAATTTCTTCTTAAAAACAAATTACCATTAAAATCAGAATATCCATTTGGTGACATAAGAGGAAGTACTTTTCCTGTGCTTCAGTCTTTATAACTGTCACCTTTAGTCAAATCTAGTGTAAAGCACCAACAATTACTTTACTGCAATTTAAACGAGACAGCAAGTTACACTTAGATTATTACTGTTTTCTAATTAAAGTTTTAAGTTGTGATGATTCTGCTGTCCTTTATTAACATAAAAATGTAATAATGAATGATCAGGGTCTTCAGAACTAGCAAATTAAGGGAATTTCACTTTGAAGTTAATAAAGGTATTAATACTTCAGATTCTAATCCTACATAAAAAGGCAGAAGTAATGTGTGTATAAGTAAATTCCTTGACCAAGCACACAGACACTTATACATGATTATAACATTATAACAGGTTTTGGAAAATCTGCTGTAGTCCAATTGAAAATAATTTTACAAGCTTTATATGGTTTGCACATTAACATAAAATCAAAATATATATAAGGAAGATACTTCACATTTCTGAGTGATAGTTTGATTTTCAGATTGAACAAAATACATAATCTTTGAAAATAACAAAGTTAGAATGCCTTTATACTGTTCAAAAACTCAAAAAGGAGATAATTTTGATTGTCTATTCAACAAATGAAAGAAACACATTATAAAGTAGAGAAAAATAAAATATTAATGGTTTGTTGTCTTTTTGTCAAAACACTCAATTATGGATGCCTTACTTTTGAATATTGTAGAGAAAATGTGATGTGTTTTTACTGTTTTACCTGAAGTATAAACTTAAAACTGTTCACAAACTTTCTATAACTGACAATAGTCAGTTCCTCTTTTTACTGGAATGGGACAAACTGGTTTTGATTAGTCATGCTTTTATCTCTTTTGCTGGTCTCTAACCTGACCTATAACTTTAAGCAGCTCTGCAGCATGTCTTAGCACAAAATTTAACTGAATTAAGGCATTTTAAATCTCTTAATTATTCTAAAGGAAAAGAAATGCCAAAAATCATGGAGGTTCTCGAATGTAGATAAAGTACTTTTGTGAGGAAAAGAAATGGACACATCTGAGCTATAGGATTTCATGTGCTGCAAAGATAAATAGTACCAAATATCCTATATAGTTGCTGATTAGATGGTTAAAGGCTGTCTATGGAGTTCTCAGTAGTGATTTTAGTAGAAACTCAAAGTATGAAGTTGGTATTATTTATAAATACATGCAATGACTTTTGGGATAATTTTAGTTGTGTTCTATAAGAAACTGAAAAGGAAACTTTCTCCTCAGTACACACACCCACACACTGAGAGAGATTTGTAGAAAAACTCAGGTTGAAAAGTGAAGGATATTTTAGGACCTCTCCTGTGAAGTGCTAATGGCTTTTCTCCATTGATTGTAACAGGATGAGACACGTTCCACTCAGACATTGAAAAGAGCCAGGATTTTTTAAATTACTTGTCTTTATTATTCATCTACACTGAAGTACATACACTAAAAGGCAGCAATGAGAAAGCAAGCTTTTTCTGCAATTTTCATGGTAACTCACTGGTTACATTTTTGCAAGCTGCTGAGGCTCGGTCTTGCTCACAATGTCTTCCGAGTCATCCGTCTTCAGATTTTTGAAGTGCATTTTGCTTCAGTGTGTTATATATTCTGAAGCAGGTTTTCAAATATTACACACAACAGTGTCATTTGGTGCTTGAATTTGTGAGCCCCACTTTGTAACCTAAGGAATACTACCAGAAGGCAGTGATAAAATTGATTTGTCTGGTATCTCCCAGGAAGACCCAGTGCCCTAAGATCATTGGTAGCAAGGACTGTATGATTTAAAAGTGTATTCTTCCTCTGAAAAATGTCCAGAAATCATGGTGTTTTTTTTTCTGTTTCTCATGTCTATGGCAAATTTCTGTGCTGGATTTACAAATTCCAAGTTTTATTTTCAAATTGATAGCTCTGTAAAATTAGATAGCTTTTTTTTTTTTTAATTATTCCACCTTCCTTCTTTCCCCCTCTAACAATAAGCATATTGATGCCCAAGCATATGAATACACCTGTGTGGCTCCTCATCCTCTAATTATGATCCTAGTGATAGTGAGCAGCCACACTGCCTGCCATTGCCCTGCTCAGATGTAACTAATAAGAATTTATTAAGGTGTTCTATGATGACAGAGTGAAATAAGAGACCCTACTGCTCATATGCTCTTAGGTGTGAGGGCTTTACAGGGTTGATGCATGAGATTTCATCCTTACACTGTCTTTATCAATTGAAATTGATTGTTGAGCAGAACTTACCAGCCTTCCATTAAATGATTTTACAGCAGATGAATAAAGATTATTTTTATCGTAAATTATTTTCCTCTAAAGGGTCCTTGTAAGTTTTTCTTCATTCCTTTCCATATGATGAAGTTTAGGAACATTTGAGTTTTTTAGCACTATCTCAAATTCCCCATTCAAGGGAACAAAACTGCTATGCATTTGTCAAATTAGTTAAGAAATAAAGGCTTTTGAATTCTGTTAATAAATACTATGATGTATATAAGTGCATTTTGACGGCATTTTTCAACTTGATGGGTCCCAAATTACTCTGTGCCTTATCCTTACCTCACTCTTACTAGTGTAGTAAAGAGTCACTTCATTGAAATAATGTGTTACATCAGTGAAAACCTAATGTAAGCACATATTTTTATTAATTGTGGTACATTAAAGTTTTTAAACTTACTGCTTTTCTTTCTGCTGGCACGTATGATAAAAGCAATTTTCAGCAAATTGCACAGTAACAGTAAATTCAAAATTTTAACAGTTATTTGAGAAAGTTAGTTTTTTAAGGTGCATGAAAATAAGGTTCTGAAAAGATTTGATGAATCATATGATTTTTGTTTCAAAATTTGTACATATGCTTCAAAATATCTGACACATCTAATAATTTTTATATGACTTGAAGTTATTACTAGCTGTTGAGTAGCAATTTTTTTATAAAATTTATTAAAAAAAATTTATAAGTATTTCAGTGATAAAAGGAGGACTAGGGAAAATTTGGGCCCTCTCCGGAAGGAAATTAAACACCTGGTTACCCAGGAAATGGAGAAAGCTGAGGTACTCAATGAGTTCTTTGACTCAGTCTACACTGGCAAATGCTCAGGCCACACTGCCCAAGTCACAGAAGGCAAAGGCAGGGACTGGGAGAATGAAGAACCGCCCACTGTAGGAGAAGGTCAAGTTTGAGACCATCTAAGGAATCTGAAAGTGCACAAGTCCATGAGATCCGATGAGATGCATCCACAGGTCCTGAGGGAACTGGTGGATGAATTTGCTAAGCCACTATCCATCACATTTGAGAAGTTGTGACATTCAGATAAAGTTCCCATTGACTGGAAAAGGGGAAACATAGCCCCCATCTTTAAAAAGGGGGAAAAAGGAAGATCCAGGGAACTACAAGCCAGTTGGTCTCACCTCTGTGCCTGGCAAGATCATGGAGCAGATTCTCCTAGCAACTATGCTAAGGCACATGAAAAAAACGAGGTGATTGGTGACAGCCAACATGAATTCACTAAAGGTAAATTGTGCCTGATAAATTTGGTGGCCTTCTATGATGTGGTTATAGCATTGGCGGATAAGGGAAGAGCAACAGATGTCATCTATCTGGACTTGCGCAAAGCATTTGATACTGTCCTGCAAAACATCCTTGTCTCTAAATTGGAGAGACATGGATTCAACGGATGGACCACTTGATGGATAAGAAAATGGATGGATGGTCACAAAGTGTTGTGGTCAATGGCAACGGTGTTGCAAGGTGTCCCTGCCCATGGCAGGGGAACTAGGTGATCTTTAAGGTCCCTTCCAACCCTAACCATTCTATGATTCTATGAACTGCTTATATAATATTAAGACACATTACATGTATTTTAATACATGTACTGCATCCAAAACACACATAACAAGTAAACATATTTCACAATTATTTGTATCTTCAATTACCTGAAAACATATTAGAAACAGTAGAAATATAATATTGGTACATATCCAATCTAAGCAGAGCATATTTTATTTTGCTTATTAGGAAGTTTTGCTAACATGAATTGACATTCATAATTGGCAAATTTGGCTTCATATAGCCTAACTTGTACCTGAGATTTATAAAAAGTAAACAAAATTACTGTATTATTTTAGTGTCAAACCTGAGTTACCAGTGTATCAATGGTCACCAAAAAAGTAGAAAATCCTTTATCTATAAAGTTAAGAGAGTCCGTGTGACGCTAGATATACTCTTTACTAAGACTAACTTTTCTTCAAAAATATCTATGTAATTACTGTGGGTTTTATAAATATTTCTAAATTTTTTATAACAAGGCTTGGGTAATTTTTTCTTAGTTTGTGTCTTTCACAATTACAGCAGGGCCTCTTAAATCCTAAGCGATGTGAATTACATTGTGTCACATCATATATTTAAAACTGAATGTGTTCAGACTGATATAACACAAGATGACATGATACATAAGGTCATAAATGCATAAACTTTGAAAGCTTTTACTTCCGTGCTTTAAACAAAAACCACCTGTCATTATTTTTAGTTCATCTTATTGATGAACATCTTAAAATCTTAAGTAGGTAGGGTTTATATCATACTTCAGATTTTACATTTCTTTAAATTGGGAAAGAAAATGCTAATGATTGTAATATTTAGTAATTAGTATTTCTTTAAGCTAATAATCAATGCCATTGAACTGGTAACAAGACAGTTTTTCCCACCATTTACAATTCAGTATGTTAAAAAATGAATCCCACAAATCTGGTGCTTGATTTTGTGTGTAAGAATGAAGATTTCATTTAGAAGAAGAACAGCTGGTTCCCCTCCCTTTTCTTAAAACACCAGAGATATTTCTTCTCATATGTAATGTCAATACATTAACAAGGTCATGTTTTGACAAAATTCTTACATCTGAAAATAAAAAATACAGCCACAAATTGACAAGACCTGCAGAATATAAGGTAACAAAAGAAAATATACCAGCATGAAGATAAGTTGCTCCATTACTCTACTCTCAGGCAGTACTACACTATCAATCGAAACAGCTTAGCTCTGTAGAAAGAAATAGCCTTAGTCATAACAGATACAGGGACATCGCTACTGCTGCTGCTGCTCCAGTTTTTGCTCTGCCTCCTGAACAGAGGAATCACTTACTGTGATAACATACTATTTAAGGAGATAGATTTCCATCTATTTTAGCAGTTTTCCTCATTACTAGTCCAGCTATCATCCAAACTACTGTCATATATGTCATATCAGGCTTACTAATTTATTTAAGAAAACGTTTTGTGCAATTTGTCATAGAAATGTCCTGACTGTGGAACCTATTGTCTTCTCTCTCCCCACCTTCCCTCCCCTTCCCCTCTGCCCTCCAGGGAAGTTGCAGATTATTTGGTTAAAACTTAATTTCCCATCAGCAGCTACTTGAGAATTTTACTCAGAACCACCTACAGAAGAGGTGTCTGTTACAGAGGAAACCATGGAAAGCAGCCTCACTTGGTTGATTCATACTCTTGGTTAGAGCCTCTCGACAATGATGTCTTGGTCGGTGAATTGCCTTTCCCTGTGAAATGTGTCACCAATTCTGCTGCTTCTACTGTTATTTACTCCTTGTGATTTTGGAGCATAATTGGTATTTCTGTACTCACATTGAGGAGGTTTTAGCTACATGAGCAGTCCCATTATCAAAAATTAGATTATTCATGTCAGAAGGCGATAGTGAGAGAAAAAGCTGTCACTTTTTTTGCCTTTATTTAGTAATATTCTTATGTCTTAACACAGAAGAACACATTTTTGCATGAAGTATCTAATGATTAATAACGATACGTATTTATAGTTAATGTAGGCTTATTAGTCTCAGATAAGAGAAGAATAAACAAGAGTTTTCTTCTGATTAGTTCTGAAACAGTGCTCTCCCTCTGAAACAGCAAGTGGTAATGTTTTCTGCTGATCCTCTCAGGCAGACAAGCAAGATAGTGGAAAGGATTTGATAGCTGAGCAGAAAGAGAGCAGCTAAACTTCTATCATGATATTGAGAACTGAGCTTCAGGTCCAGCATATCATACTAAAGGTAGAAACTCAAAGCCAGGCTTCTGGAGAAGACACTGCATTATATGGCTTGTGATTTAGAGGTGATTGTGATTAATTGAAGCACAGATGGGCAAAATGAAGTGTTTAATGAGGCAGTAGACATATTTACTATCCTGCTAAGTAATAAATTAATAAAATAATATCTTTTTTTAAAAATCTGAATTAGCAAATATAAATCTACATTGACCTACTAACATATATCTGACTTTGTATATGGGAAAACACATTTTATGTCTGTTAATAAGTAATAATTGGTCACAAATACTGTTTTCAAAGGCAAAAGCTATCCAAAACAAACTAAACAGTCTGGACATGTAGCATAAAGTAATGCTTGTTATTCAAGTATAGTCGAATTGAAAAATTTATAAACTAATCTTTAGATCTCTTATGTGTATATGTACAGAGAATGAAAAATACTCTTTATTATGATTTTGAATATTTACTCATTTGTTTATTGGCCTAAAGAGGGAGTGGGTTAGGAAAAAAACTCCGTGGATGGATTATTACATAAGAGGATTTTCCAGGTGTAAGTGAGCCTCTTAACAGAAAGACACAAGGATCTTTATTCTTAGATAGATGCTAGTACACAGTGGTCTGACAGTTATTTAGAATTGGAATTTATCTTCTCCTTTCAAAGCTTTTGCTGTGGCTGGATCCCAAACAATAACTGTTTGTGCAGACTGAGCACAAAACTCTATTATCATATAATGCCTCGCTGTAAGTAACTTTATTTGTGAACAAAGTGAGGATTTAACCAACCTTTTCAGTTCTGTGGACCAAAAGCCAGCTTGAAGATACTTCTCTGAATCACACAAAGGAGTAGAATTCTAAGCATTGATGGGATTAATTAAATATTCATTTTCTTTTGTCTATCCTTCAGCCTTGAACTGTGGAATTGGAGCCTCCAGTTTTCTGCTCTTACAGCTGTCTTCACAGAGAATCTCCCAGATACCCTTTCCTTATAGGTGTGCTCTATTTTGCACCTGATGGGACAAAACAGCTAAGGAGACAAAGCACCTGTATCTGAACAGGCACAGAAGCACTGTAATTCTTCATTTGAATTCCACCTCAATTCCAATGCTAGACTGAAGTCACAATAAATTTTAGGTAGTTCTGCAAGGAGCAGAGTGTCAGATATTATGATCCTTATCGGTCCCTTCCAACATGAGATATTTTATATTATGAGAAAAAACAAAATTTGGAAAAAAATTTATTAGTCCATGAGATAGATGGCTGCAATTTTATACATTCCCTGGACCTCATTCTAATTAATTGACATTGATGTAAAGTTCATCATTATTTTTTACAAACAACAGGCAGTAATAAGAGATCAAAATACTATACATTCAAACAGGCATAGAAACCAGGAACAAACAGATTTTTTAGAACCCATAAAAATTCATTAACTTATTTGAAATGTTTACAATAGAAAGTAGTGAAACCTCATACCCATATTGCAGCAATAAGAAACTTGTTTACCTGCATCCTTCCACCATTCATACCCCTTAATCCTTTACTTTTTTTTTTTTTCTCATATTCTGTGTCCTTCTTTCAGAGACATTTTCAGCTTGCTTCCCTATTGTTTCAGGCAAGGAGCAAGAATGTTTGTATGAGATTTAACCTAAAAAAAAGAGAGAGAGAACATCTGTGCTCCATATACCTACACAGATTAATCAGTTAGAGTGACAATTCCATTGGAAATCGATACAGAGAAAACAAGAAAGAATTCAAAGATTGTCAAGCAAATGGTTTGTGCGGGCAGAAACTTCAGAAAAATAGCCCAATTTATGACTGCTAGCTTATCTGGGTGAACTACAGTATGATCAATTACAAGTATATCTTGCACACCTTTCTCAACCAATCATACATTTCTTTCTCTTCTGTGTTCCTCATGTTCTTACATTTTCAATCAAATATTGATTAGCAATGATCACAAGCTGAACTATGACTTAGGTCCATATGCAGCCCTTTTAGCTCCTGAATGTAAAACACATCTATCAGTAAAGTAATGAATATCTATCATTATTGTTCAATTTAATATTTTGAGGTGACCTGGACCTTGACAAGCTGGAGAACTGGGGAGAGAGGAATCTCATGAACTTTGACAATGGGAAATTATTATAATACTTTGAAGAAAATATAAGTAAGTAAGCTGATGTTGTCACCAAACATAATGAGCTATTCAATAGGTAACAGCAATCTTGAGAGACACTCATAATATTTAGGTAGCATAAAACATGCAAAATGAACTCTATTACTATAATGATCTTACTCAATAGTGACATCGCATGTTTAGTTATGTTCAAAAAAGTTCTTTATCATAGACCTTTTCTTTGTCTTTTCTATGTTTAATATAAATATATCCTTTTATCCAGAAACAACTTCTGTATACTGAGTAAAATCAATTTTTTTGCATGTATGCTTTTCACTCTCTCTCAAAAGTAGGAATGGACAAATGAGATTTGTGGGAGAGCACAAATACAACTATGTAGATTTGGGAGAGATTCTAATCATCTTCTACACTGAAACTGAAGCAATCTAGAAAAAGAAAAACTCAGCATTCTAAAGATTCTTCTAGGACTTAAAATCATGTGAATAACTATCATGTAGTATGAAAAATTGAAAAAAGGCTTTCAGGACAGAAAGCAGATGGTTATTTTCTTAGCCTTCCATACTTTCATGGTTTCATGTTCTCACGCTATATTTCCAATACTAAAATACTAGTTTGAACAGGCTGGTTTCAGTTCTTTCCTTAATGACGTTGTATTGATAATCCTATGCAAGACATAAATCTTGTCCACAAAACGTCAACTGAAGTAAATGTTGATTGTTTTGATCAATCTTGGAATATGTTTGTTTTATAAATTGACATGATTTCAGTAACAGAAAATAAGAGAATTTCAGCAAGTTCCACATGAAAGAGACCTTTCTGTCACCAAATGCTTCATGCTGTTCTTCAACACGTTCATATGCCTTTTCATTTCGACAAGCTAGAGAATCTAAAGTCCTGGCTTTTGTGGGAATTTCATCCATGTTCTACAATTATTCTACCTCTGTTTCATTTGTTCTCCTCTGTTGCTATCCACACCCTTACCAAAGCCATTGTGATAAAATAGTCTACCTAGCCAGGCTAATTACTAAACACACAGTGAAGAGGGGGAAGGCTGAACACATTCTTCTCCCCTTCAGTCTCATATTAACCTTGAATCTCTGGGTGCCTTTTCTTTAGGCATCTTTTACGGGGATTCCATAGGTCTTAGGAGTTTGGGAAGTTCTTCACTGACTGCGAGCTAGCCAATGTTATTCCAGTTTACAAGACAGGCATAAGGAGTGAAGATCAAGGACATGATAGACCTCTTAGTCTCATCTCGGTACCTGGAAAAGTTATGGAGAAGACCATCCTGGGTGTTATCGAAAGGTCAAGGAAAAGGCTGACATTCTCAATACTTTCTCCACCTCAGTCTTTGTTGATAAGACTAAACTTCAGGGATCCCAGGCCCCTGAGACAAGAAGGGAAGTCTGGAGCACGGAAGATTTACCCTTGCTGGAGGAAGACAAGGTTGGGGAGTGCTTAAAAAAGCAGACACGCATAAGTTCATGGTTTGCACCCACAAAACCTGAGACAGCTGGTTGATTTCATTGCAAGGCTGTTCTCTAACATGTTTGAAAGGTTGTGGCAACCATGTGAGGTTTCTGAGGACTGGAAGAAAGCAAACGTGAATTCTGTTTTCAAGAATGACAAGAAGGAAGATTTGGGGAACTACAGGATGGTCAGCCTCACCTCTGTCCCCTGGAAGAGCAACTTGTCCTGGAAACCATATTCAGACACATGAAAGGCAAGAATGTGATCAGAAATAGTCAAAATGGATTTATGAAGATCATTCCTAGTGTTAAGTTTGCAGATGATACAAAACTGGGAGAAGGGTCTGATATTCCAGATGGGTGTGCTGCCATTGTAGAGTACCATCTCTGTAATTGTGTGTGGTATACTGACTCAGCTAGATGTTTTTGAGGACGTAGCATATGAAAATATTATTATCAGTTTACTGATAATTGCAGAAGAACCTGCAATTATGTAATGCAGAGGCAATCTCTCATTGCCAAAAATATGAACATGATTCATTCTTTTACCAAATGAACTTGACTTTTGATACTTTTTGAAGTAAATTTAGATGAAAATCCTGTCTTTTAAAAGTTTGTCACAATATTGCAACTTATTTCAGCACAATCAAGATTTTTCTTTGCCATTACTTAGGGGATGTGAGGGTTTTTTTTTCCTAAATTTAAGTTTCTGAAAGTTAAAAGGATTATCCTTCTTAGCATTAGCTGTCTAAAAGATGGAAAAGATGGAGTTTTTTATTATTGAATTATTTGGTTTGGGTTTTTTGTTTGTTTGTTTGTTTTTAATCTTTTTTTTTTAAATCCAGCTGAAGGTAATCATCTAAGATCTTTTAGTCGATGGAGAGAAATAATTCATACAGGCAGCTCTCTTATCTCTTTATAAGTCAGATAAATCATTGTGGACTTATGTCTTTCACAATTAATAAGCGAGGAAAAAGCTTGAACTGTTAGATCAGATGAATCTCACCTCATAAGTAAAGTAATTTTTTTTAATTTATTTTTAAATTCATCATTTTTGCCTACAAAATTTGAAGAAGTTAATAAATACATGTATCATTCAAATTCTTTGAAATGAAGAGTGTTATAGCATGAAAAAAAAAGAAAATAATTAGTTTTTATCAAAACCTATAATTGGGATTAATTAAATCTGATCTACAAACAAATTTGTATAGTAATAATCAGTCTCTACGGACTGAATACTGAAGGCTTTGTTTAAATGTAGTCTTCAGATTTCCATGAGCATTTTTGCAACTGTTTATGACATCAGAGTATCTAATTATTATTTATAGGACTTACATCATCAACAAAAAGAAAACACAATGTATTTAGCTCAAAGTTCACATGTTTAAAGTAAAAATATTTAGAAAAAATGGAAGATATCAAGCTTTATATAACACTCATGATTTCTGTTTACCTAGTTATAAGATACAAGCATATGTATTTTTACTGTGACAAAAAATCCTTACTATCATGAGCAGAAACAAAGAAGTCAGTTTGACTGCTTGAATGAAGAATGGTCACATATTGAAGGACTGAAGTGTTATTGTCATGATATATTATCGCATATTTCAATCTTTCTGTATTGTTAACTTCTAGCATATTTCTCACTTTCAAAACATCCTGTATATCCAACACCGTATTGTGCAATTCTTTAAATTGTCAAGTGTACATGCCAAGAAATCACTTGTTCTTTAATATTTTGATTGGTACATTATTTAATGTTCCACTTTATTGCATATGAAACAAAGCTTTCTTTAACCATCTGAATTAGTAAATGAATATGCATTTGTTTCTTTGGTCAGCTTCACTGTCCTGACTTTCTACAGATTAACAGATAGCTATGCCATGGCATACGATCTGACATGAACTGAAGTGAAGGAAAATACAGTAAGGGAGGGAAGAGATTTGATTAAAATAGATAGATGTCACATTCAATATTTAGAAGTTTATTTCAAAAACACATTCTGAATTTTCATCACAGAACTACAGTAGTTTGTCATGTTTACTTGATGATATCTGAAATTTGCAGTTGAATAAACCAATAAAAGATGAGGTTATGTAATGTCTGATATGTGCAAGGACTAACGTCATAGTTGCTTCTGTGAATACTTGATTTTAACAGTGTAATTGAGGTGCAAAAAGTAAATTGAGATTGTGCATAAAAGACTAAAGATCATGAGCCAATACAATATTCCAAGAAAACTCAAATCAAGACCATAACAATAACCCATTTGGTATTAAATTGTAGTTTTATCAGAAATGTTAAAAGTACAGTTTCATGAGTTTAATTAATAAAGAAATATGACAGACAAATTTCAGTTCATTATACAAATATTTTTTTACTGAGATGTATTCACTGTTAAAAAAAAATGATATAGATACTGGCAACCAGAATGACACAAATCACAAACCAACAATTGGTATGAGGTTTGATAGAGAATGTATCCTTTAATATTCTTGTTATTATTTCTGTCATACTACCACATGGTAAAGAATATTTAAGGGGATCTCATATTATGTTGTCAATATTAATTCACATGAATAATCACAGAAGTGCATTATCCAGATCTTTTTGCCAGGCAAGCATTAGCCGCAGCAGACTGATGTTAACTATATGCTAAAAAGGTGATACACACGCTTTAAGTATTGAATTCAAAAGCCTAATAATAGATGATGACAGTGGGATTGAGTGCACCCTCAGCAAGTTTGCAGATGACACCAAGTTGTGTGGTGTTGTGGACACACTGGAGGGAAGGGATGCCATCCAGAGGGACCTCAACAGGCTGGAGAGGTTGTCCTGTGAGAACCTCATGAAGTTCAACAAGGCCAAGCGCAAGGTCCTGCATGTGGGTCGGGGCAATCCCATGCACAAGTACAGGGCGGAGAATGGATTGAGAGCAGCCCTGAGGAAAAGGACTTGGGAGTGCTGGTGGATGAGAAGCTCAACATGAGCTGGCAATGTGCACTGGCAGCCCAGGAAGCCAACCGTATCCTGGGCTGTATCAAAAGAAGTGTGGCCAGCAGGTCAAGGAAAGTGATTCCGCCTCTCTACTCAGCTCTCGTGAGACCCCACCTAGAGTACTGTGTTCAGCTCTGGAGTCCCCAACATAAGAAGGACATGGAGCTGCTGGAATGAGTCCAGAGGAGGGCCACAAAGATGATGCGAGGGCTGGAACACCTCTGCTATGAAGACAGGCTGAGATAATTGGGGCTGTTCAGCCTGGAGAAGGGAAGGCTCCGGGGTGATCTTATAGCAGCTTTGCAGTACCTAAAGGGGGCCTACAGGAAAGCTGGAGAGTGACTTTTTACAAGGGCGTGTATTGATAGGACAAGAGGCAATGGCTTTAAACTGAAAGAGGGGAGATTTAGATTAGATATAAGGAAGAAATTTTTTACATTGAGAGTGGTGAGGCACTGAAACAGGTTGTCCAGAGAAGTTGTGGATGCCCCATCCCTGGAAGTGTTCAAGGTCAGGTTGGATGAGGCTCTGGGCAACCTGGTGTAGTGGAGGATTTCTCTGCCCATGGCAGGGGGGTTGGAACTAGATGATCTTTGAGGTCCCTTCCAACCCTAACCATTCTATGATTCTATGATTCTATGATAATGGATCAAGCTTTTTTTTTAAAAAAAAAGAAAATAAACCGTAAAGCTGTGGTGTCTGCCAGCTCACAAACCCATAAACCACCAAACCCTAACCAAACCCCAAACCCACCACATTTTCACTGGTTGATTAATTTCATTTATATCATTCAACTACAAGCAAGTTTGTTCTACCAAGGAAATGAGGAACAGAAGAATGTTTATAATTGTGTTCTATGCTTTACCTTTTTTTCAAGTAATTATCCCCAAGCACACATATATTACTGGAACATAGGAGATGCCCTACTTGATCCCATTAGTTGTCCACCTGATATCACATTGAACCTGTCGGTGTTTGGTATCAAATTATTCATATTATGATCCAAAAAAACCCCACTGAACAGAAGTAGAAACAATTTAAAATGTTTCACTAGATACTTAATATCTTAAAACCTGAAGGAAAGTGTTTTCTTGTTTTCTGTTGATCCTTTCCAAGGTTTTCAGTTACAAAAATTTGAAACTGAAGATAATCTTCTCATCTCCTGATTAAGCAAATTTGGTCTTTGGAGAGGTCCCAAGATTCTTGTCTCCGAAATACTGTCATGCTACCCTTCAGTCATTTCAGAAGACATTAACTCTACAAAACAAAAAAAAAGGTTGTCACTTACTTTGAAGTATGACACCTTTTCTTTTTTATGAAAGCTTTCCATCCATAGATACAGAAAAGTCTATGTAGAGGTTCTTGATTTTTTCTCTCTGCAATAGAACAATATTATGTGCAATTTCACTACCTTCCCTCTTAATTGTCTTCCCCCTAGTCAAATAAATGAAGCTTTTATGAATCAATAGAGCATCCTATCTTATATATCATATAGCTTATATTGTTTGTCTATTCCCTAGTCCCTATTACTAGCAGTCACATTCTCAAAATTCTTATTACAAATATCTTCATGTTTTTAAATCTGTAAAATTAATTTATTTCTGTACATCAGTGTAAATGCTTTCTCCTTTTCTGGAGATTATCCTGTATATAAAAAAACTCTGAAATTGCTTCCACAAATTACTTAGCATCTGTCAGAACAGAAATTCCTTTTATAATAATTTGCTTTCTGCTTTATCTTAGTATGTCTACTCACACTTCTGCTCACTTCTCCCTGACTTTAAATAAACTAAATATACAAATTCCACATTCAGTCTTCATTTCCTCTATGGACACTACAGATAACTATTTTAAATATGGATCCTTAAAGACGAATAGAATTTTTTACTTTTCCCATTAATAAAAACTAGTCATTCTATTCCCTGTTTCTTGTTTGTTTTCTTATCAAATAAAATGTTTACCTCTTATATGACTACTTACTTATTGGAATAACTTGGATGAAATAACATATTATTTCAAAATCCTGAAGTTTATGTATGGTAGTACCACATTTCTTCTATTCTACTGATAAAGCTAAGACATTCTAAACCACTAAGTAACTCCTTTAATGGACTCTTTGTGAAGGTTAGCGCCAATTATTTTTTTTTTAAGGAAATTAGACAGGCAATAAGAGTTACAATGATTTTTGTATTTTATCTCATCATTACCATCTTTAAGATTTTTTTTTTTTTAAAGTAACCAAACCAAACAAAAACTTGAAACTTTCTAGTATTTGGATGTAGTAGCCTGTTTTTATTATTTCATTTATTATTGGGGAGTAAACAGAGGCTAGGCTGTGTGAAAAATATGCAGTGCGTCTGTCATTGCTATTATGCTCAATTTCAATAAAATGACAACTTTTGTCCAAGTGACAGAAAGCTTTTTTTTCTGTACTAGGAACTCTAGCTACACAGGGAATCCCATTCTGTAATTCCTTTTTTTCCAGAAATTCATTGAAAATGAAAACTCCATCCAGTCATCTCGATATTTGAGGAACAAGCTTGTATTCATAATTGATATTACATCGTTGTGCATTGGTTTACAGATGATTGCTCCCTGACATACACAAATATCTTCTTTAGAAATTATGTTACAGGTCCTTCATATGTTCAGAACATTAGGAGTCAAGAATGAATGCATTATTGTTATATTTAAAGGACAAAGCATTGATAGAGAACACAGATATTACTGAAAGAACAATAAAATATTTTCCAGTTTTTACTATACGCATTATAAGTCATAAATATAAATTAGAGGAGGAGAGGGGAGGGGAGGGGAGGGGAGGGCAGGGCAGGGCAGGGCAGGGCAGGGGAGGAAGGAGTACTGATGGAAGAAGGGGATGAAATGAACTTGCTTTCTTTTTGAAAATGTTGCCTCCTCTTGGAAAGAGAGAGCACTGAAGAAATAGATGGATTGGTTCTATCTAGGCCCTTTGATAATTTACTTGGTGTATGCAGATAATGTCTTATGCTTATATTACCTTCATATAGTGGTATAAATCTAGTTAATCAACTGGAGCATGAAATTTTGGAAAGATATTGAAGGTAATGAAGGAGAGGAAAAATAGGACTTGGCTTATTCTAAGTACTTCTGAAAATTAAATTTCTCTTCTTGATAAATATAGCAAATGGACAGTGAAAATCAGCAGCTCCTGTTTTCAGGACACTACGTCATTTGGTGTATACCAAGGACTAGGTCTGCTCTCATGAATGTCAAAAGGATTTTGCAATTAACTTCACAGCATGATGAGGCCTTGGGTCTTTAAAAATAGAGTTGTGTTATATATCACAAAGTTCTCAGAAGTTTTGATTTTTTTTAATTATTTTTTCTGTCACATTGTTTTATAAAAAGACACAGGCTAACACTTCAGCTATATATTTTTAAAAAGCTAGGTATTTTAAAATATTTCTTCCTATACTTCTTTTTTCCTCACCAATTATTCTACAATCTGTAGTGTGCTATTTTTCTTACTTTCATTTTTCTGACAGTTTCAGTTATAGTTCCAAAGAAACACAGCAAGACTGAGATTGAAAAATTTCTGTTATTATATTGAGTAACTGTTTTATTCAAGCAGAAAAATACAAAAGGCAAAAGTGTGCTTTAAATGTCAACTGGAAATAAAGCGTGTTTGTTCTGCATGTATATCTGCCTCAAGAGAAGCAGACTAAAAAGAGGAAACTTCAGCAAAAATATCACTTTTTATTAAAGAGATTGTGTTACACTGACTTCGTGTAAATTAATAATCAAAATACAGGCTCTATTAATACAATATGCTGCAGTATAGATAGAGATAGTCTGCACTCTTGATATTATCTTAATATTTTAATTGGTAATTTACTCTTTTTTCTATAGTTTAAAAACATACTTTAGTAATGATTGATTGCGAGTCAGTTAAGTATAAGAACGTTTTTTTTTAAAAAAAACATTCTTCATTGTCTACAGAAAAAGACAAATTCCAGTTCAGCATTTGCTTAAAATATATAACAAAACCTTCAGTTGTAAAATGCTCCCAGCTTGGTTAAATGAATCATTGTGCTACTAAAACACCAAAAAGAACCCAGAAAGAGTATCTATTATAGGCCTTTTTCAACACTGACATTGTTTCTGAAACGATAGTGAACTATATTACCTCTAGACATCACTGTCCCAAATATAATGAAGTTAGACCAAGCAAGTTTCAGTCACTGTATGTCATAAGCATATGAATCATTATTTTGTAAAGCCTAGTTAATCTAGTTAGGAAAAAATCTATTGCCCTGCAACTGACAATGTTAAAGAGTATGAAATTATTTGTCTGAAAAACAACTGTAATGTTGATAAAATTAAATGATGGACTGCTGAAACTGAAAAAGAAAACAAATAAACCCACCTCAACCCCCCCATAAACCTAATCAAACTCCTCCAAAAATAAGCATATGCTAGGCATCATTTGAAAATTATCAAAGCTATTTGCTATTGAAAGCGTGGATGAAGAGGGACAAAAAATCAAATTATCTTTTCAAATTCATATCTTCTATTTCCAGCAGTCAACTTTAAAATTTAAGCTACAAAATAAGAGTGGGTCAGAGCAGACTGAAATGTAGGGTAAAAAGTCTGAGTCCTTTTATGACTGAAGAACAAAGAAAACCCGGTTTTGGTTTGTTTGTTGTTGTGGGTTTTTTAGGGCTAAATTCACAAAAATATTGTTTAGAAGGTAAGCAGTACTGCCACTCTTCCTTTGTCTAGGTTTTATGTTTGTGTGTGTGTATATAGTCTGTGGTGTGCATATCTTTTTTTTTAAAGGAAGTGACTATAGATTCTTATCTTCAAGCAATGTTTGGTGTACTCAGTGCACAGCTTAGCAGGCTCTTCTATTTACAAGGTTACCTAGTAAGTGCTAGATGAGTTGTATCAAGTAATAATTTCAATGAACTTATTGTTGGAAAATTCCCTTGAATGTCAACATTTAAGTTTCTTCAGGCTTATCTTAGATGCTAAAGTGAGTGCATGTATCCTACTCTGATTCTAAGAGCACTTCAATGGGCAGTAAGGTACCATGTAACATGAATGAGAACACTGACATCTAACTTTGTGTTAACATCTAGAATCCACATAAAATTTATCTTTTTTATTTATACTAAGCTATTTAACAGAGTCCTCCATGAACTTTGGTGCCTGTCTAACACGTGATGCTATCATCAGATCAAAAGAGACCATTTCCCAAAAAAGTCCGATCCAAATCTTATTGAAGTCAATGGAGGGAAACCCTCTGACTTGAGTGAGTTAGGGTCAGGTTTACTATACTTTACAAAACTGGTAGTCTGGCCCAGATTCTCCAATGATTACTGAGGTCAATAATGATTTCTGACCTTCTGTTCAGTCTAACCACGTATTGGTATGAATCAGAGGTTCACTGTCGTATTAAAAAATAAGCAAATGAGACATTCCATCTGCTCAACAAAATAATTTGGAATCTATGTCACAACAAGCATGATGTGTAGAAAACTTTGACAAACTCAGGCGTAAAAAAAACAGAAAACTAGACCAGCTCAAATGTAGTCTTTGCTATCACTAGTTGAAAATAATTCTCTAAGAAGTATTAAGATTAGTAAAATGTGAATTTCAGTTCTCTTATTTGTAACAAAAGTAAAAACCATGCTCACGCACACTTTTAAATAAGCGTAGTAGTCTCATAATTTAATAACAAATATCAAAGTTAGTCAGGTTGAAATAAGCCCCTTAGTTTACTATCTCGAACTACACCAAAACTTCTTCCTTTACATATGTTTTGTATTTCTTGACTTATTAATGTTGCCAATCACCCTATTAAGTGCGTTGTTCATAACAATTTCAAGCCAGATGAATCTTGAGAAAAAGTGGTGCTCAGATATTTTATATTCTTGATACCGCCTTTTGCTACCTCAGTGTTTCTTTCTCTGAAGAGAGTTTTAATATAGACAAAGCTGTTTCAAAGGAATTTAGATAGAAAAAGGAAATAAAGTAGTTTATTTTGTGTATAAAGTTTAAAAAACACTGAATACCTTACAAGGTTCGAAGTACAGTACAAAGCTGTCTTAATAAGAGAAAGGTATTTCAGCCAATCTGGAGACTTAATGTGTATCTTTTGACATGAAACATTGGATTTATGTTACAAGGTTTAAGCTGCTTAGAAGTTAGACACTAGCTGAGTTTGTCAAATAGACTTCTTTTATAGTTAATAGGCAACCGTCTTCTGAAATGGTGTCTTAGGATGATATATAAAGAACATAGATAGCAAGCTTAGTTAGCTTTAATATTTCTAAATCCACAGTAGCTATTAAATTAACTAAAACTGACTCCTTTTAAAAACTTTTGGAAAAAAAAAAAAAATCCAGAAAGCACTGTTTGTTCTCTGTGAAACACTTGTCTTACTCTTCCACTTTTCCCTCATCTTGACAGTTTGAAATGTTACTTCTGAGATACATGACTATTTATTCTGGCCTTGCCAGCATGACTTTACCTTGCATTTCCTCTGAGCATTTCTGAGTCAAGACTGTACTCCAGAACCAGCTGTTACTTAATCATTCATACCCTAACTTACTGAGAAAGGACCCTGGAAACTTCTAGCACTAAGAGTTATAGGATATTCTACCTAATAGTCACAGAAACATGTAGAAATAGTGGCTATGTCTATACTGCTCTACATCAGCGCCATGAAATCCCATGGCCTTTCAGGTAGATCGTTGACCATTGCCACAGCACAGACAAGGATTGGCCTTCTATCAGCTTCAAGCAGGTTTAAAAATCAAGATATACAACACTTTCCAGTGAGCCCTGTATGTAGTACAAGGGCTGTATTAAGCATGACCTGAGGTACTCTGCAACTTACTATTAAAAGCTGGCCCTCAGCCTTATGACACCATACCTCAGCACCTACTCACAATTTCTTCTAACATTCAGTGCTGAAGGCACGGCAAACTTGTAAAAGCCTTCTCCACTTGATGGTCCAGTTGTGCCATTAGAACTACATAGTGCTTCAAACAAGATGCCATGTGGGCAAAAAGAATGATATATTTAACTGTCACTCTGAAAAAACTGTGATTTTGGTTGTAGTTCTTGCCTGTCCCATCACATTCTTGCACACTGACAACTGCTGTGAGAGGTGTCGGATTAAGCTGAAAGGCTGATGAGGCACTGGAACAGGTTATCTAGAGCAGTTATGTATGCCCCATCGTTGGAAGTGTTCAAAGTGAGGTTGGATGGGGATTTTGAGCAACCTGATCTAATGAAAGATGTCCCTGCCCATGGCAGGAGGGTTGGAGTAGATGGTCTTTGAAGGTCCTTTCCAACCCAAACCATTCTATGATTCCATGATTCTCTCATTGTGCCTGGAGACGTGAGACAGGCAAAGAGACATAGGTAGGTGCTTCAGAGAGATTTTGAGATATTGTACTGAAAGATTAAAAGTGGGTTACCCTTCTCACATAGTCCTTTCTGTGGGTTTCCACCAGGAGTGACAAGACATTAAAGCCACCTCTTCAGAGGAAAAGGAACATAGTCTCCCTTTCTGAATGGGAGGAAGAAGCAAGAAAGCAGCACCATGTGCAAGTACACCTCACAAAAAATCACAAAAACCCATGAAGTGATTGGGTAGATCATCCAGTTAAATAAGGAGAATCTGCTGTGTATGTAAAAGACAAAGGAAAATGTAGTCCAGAGAAAGTGTGTGGAAGAATCTCAGAAGGTTAGACAGGTTCACTGACCATGAGTGTGACAAAGTCCCAAGAGGTGCTTTCCCAATAATGATTGTCAGAGCTTCCTCAGATTCTCAAACCTACTGAATGGCTGACTGACTTCAAGAAGAAAATGTCTGTGTGATAATCAGGATACATGATAAAGGCTGTCTCACTAAAACCTTAAAAGAGCAGTGTATAAAAAAAACCAAAAAACACAACAATAAATCAGCTAGAACCTGACAATTAGGCTTTATCTACTCAGAAGTTTAGGTAGAAGAACTGATCACTTTCATTAAATGCACACTTAAATGTTTTCTTGGGAAAAGTAAATTCACTACTAGAATACTATATTTTAGCTACCTGTTCTGCAACTCAAAGTATACCTAGAGAAGCTGACTGCTTATTATCTTTAACCTTGACAGTCATTTTAATAACTTTCCAAATAAAATGAAAATTGTACTTAGATTTCTTGCACACCATCCATTCATAAAATGCATGACATTAGTTTTTCACCACAGGCTAGCATGTGCCTTTTGTCACGTTGAATTTATCATCCTGTGATTGAAACCTTATTAAAAGCACTCACATTCTATATTTCCAGAAATACAATTTGATTCAATATCAACCTGACATGAATATGACCCACGTTAATTTTCTAAGACATAGGAGATCAAATTTAATTTTGATAATTTAAAAATATACAGAAAAATAACAAAAGTTCCTCAAGGTATACATTGCATTTCTCTAAGTTAATAATAAAGGAAATTTTATGTATATTTATTCTATATCTTACGAAGATTTGATGTGGTGATACTGTATAACTTGGAGGAAACTAGTATGTATTTGACAAAGTTATTACTTAAGATTTTTCACCAAAGACATGAATATAGGAATGAGGAACAAGAGTCTGGAGGAGATTTTTGAGTTAAAAAGACACGATTGTGCCCAAATCCTTGTTCTGAAGGATAATAATTCCGTTTTCTCTCACCCTCTCCTTTCTAATTCCTACTCAAAACTCCATGCATATTTTTATCCAAAGACAAAACCAGGTACAGCTGTCACTTCTTACCAAATTTCAATAACTCAAGTTCAGTATTTGTGAATTTGATTTAATTGTGTTAGCATTGTTTTCAATAAATATAAAGGAAACCCTTCTTCTTTAATGCAACAGCAAATAGGAAAAAAAAGTCCACCAAAAATATCTTGTGGGAAAAAAGAAAGTTTGTGGGTTTTTTTTCCCCGGGGACTATACTGTCAAAGTGAAACAAAGGGTTAGTATCTTCTATTTAGGTTGTGTGTCTACATTACTAAGCAGCTTTATTTCTTAGAATTCATTCCTACATTCTTTATCGCACTACATAGTACTCAAAGGAATCAAAGGTACCTGACAGTTTTCCAAAGCAGAAACATAAAGAACATACACTTCTCCAAAGCTGTGGTTTTGGTTTCCGTTTTGTTTTTTTTTTTTTTTTAAGTATTCCTAAAGAGGTAAAGTCTGGTTTACAGTGTATTATTTTGGTCACTGAAGATCATATGTAACATTGTGTAGTCTATAATATATGTTTTGAATCTGTTTTCTAAGAAAGAAATGTAACATGTAATGAAAATAAACCAAAGTTTTTCCTTTTTATTTTAAATCTTATCTGATAACACATTTTAGATTTTACATTTGTAGATGTCCTATTCCTGCCAAGGTAATTTAACAGTCCTAATTATGCAAACAAGAAATATTTAACTGCAATTCCTCAGCTTGAAAGTTTGAAAGGAAAACTTAAATAAATGTTATAAACAATAGCCTGGCGCTGTTGAAATCATTGAGACAGCAATATAATTTTAGTGTATCGTAGTATATTGAAATAATTCTCTACTGACTGTAGTTTTGACCCCAGATTCCAGGAGAGGGGTCTACTCAGCAAGCCGAGGTACTAATACTAAAATTCCCACTAATTAAGCAATAGCATGACAGTGATAGTCTGACCTCATCATCTCAACCTCAAAGACTTTCTTAAATCTGTTTTTGTTGTTGTTGTGGTTTTGTTTTGTTTTATTTTTTGAGGTGGGCTTGAAAGATTGTCTGGGATTGGGAGAAGAGTTACGTTTGGTCTTACTTATGCTTTTCTCTAACTGGAAGGAGAACTTCAGCTGGGGCCTTAGAATGCTGCTCTTTATCCCTCCCTCTATGCTATAGATGCTTTCAGTCTGCTCAGACAAATTTTGTCCATAGGTTGGTGAGCAAAGAGCAGAAAATTGGTAACATTCAGAAAACAGTTACAGAACTAAGCAAAGGCTTTAGCAAACTGCTTTATGTTTACCTGATGGGAAAAAAAAATAACATATTCAAATTTCAGAGGCTAAAAAGTGACTCAAGAATAGTCTCGAAATACGTGTCTGATCACATACAGATACTGTAACTAGTCAAGGAAACTTAACTTTCTTATTACCGTTTTTCAAGACATGATTCATCTCATCCGAAGTAGTTATCTACTGTTAGACAGATGAATCTCACTGTAAAAATGCCTAATTTATCTCTGCTGTTTATTAAAGGAGCCTAAGGTGACTAGTTATAAATGTAGACGTTTTAAGCTTAGATGAGGTTAATTTCTCCTTAAAAGGCTCAATTCAATTACCCAGGCATAGCTGTCAAATACCTTTATAAATGTCATAGTATCTCCTACCTGACCTCCAGCTGGTGTTCCAGGATAATGCAGATATTCCATAAATCCCATGTCATAGCTGATAAGCCTGTGTGGATATCTTGAATACCCCGAGGTATCTTAAATGACACTACATGTCCTATGTTTAGACAGCTGAACTGAGCCTTGAATGTACATAGTGATTCTTAAATTTTTTTTTGATCCATTTCACAAGTTTCAGTGAGCATTAGCAACTGGATGTATTTTTATTTGGAAGGTGAAGACAGCTCAGCTAGACATAGCCAACCACAATCAGCCTCAAAATAGCCTGGCTAGATAGCTGCCAATCATAAAACAAAGGTAAAATTGGTATTACAAAAAAGAAGAATGTGTTATTTGCATTTATTCTAACTTACTGATAAAATAAACCAGAGGCAATTTGAAGATTATCTGCAACAAATCGAAGGAAATGCAAACTGATGGTCAGCTCTTTGTAGTGGATGTGATAAAACCTCTGACTAAATCAAAGAGACATGTTATGCATGGTTCCTCAGAGCCCTGGGAGACTGATGGGAGTCCATGAAACAATTCAAGGAACTCAGATATCCCTTTAGCAACACAACAGGTCTTATCAAATCTCTCATATACATATTTATGTATGATATATGCATAAGTATTTATATATAAGGGGGGGTATATACACATGTGCTGGTTTTGGCTGGGGTAGAGTTAATTTTCTTCATAGTAGCTGGTATGAGATTATGTTTTGGATTTATGCTGAGAATAATGTTGATAACACAGAGGTGTTTTAGTTGTTGCCAAGCAATACTTATCTTAAGCCAAGGAATTTTTCAGCTCCTCATACTGTCCCTGCCCTCCCAGCTTCTTCTGCATGAGAAACTATGACGGGACAGAGCCAGGACAGCTGATTTAAAGGGGCCAAAGGAATATTTCATACCATAAGACATCATGTTCAGTATATAAGCTAGTAGGAGTTGATCCGGGGCAGCAATCACTGCTCAGGGACTGGCTGGGTGTCAGTCGGTGGGTGATGAGCAGTTGTGTCACTTGTTTTTCTTGGGTTTTGTCTCTCTTTTATTGTTTTCCTTTTCATTACAATTCAGTAGTAGTAACAGTAGTAGCAGTAGTAGCAGCAGCATTTTATTTTATTTTTAAACTGTTCTTATGTCAACCCACGAGTTTTCTTACCTTTTTTATAGAATCATAGAATCATAGAATCATAGAATCGTTAGGGCTGGAAGGGACCTTCAAAGGCCATCTAGTCCAACCCCCCTGCAAGGAACAGGGATATCTCCAACTAGATCAGGTTGCTCAGGGCCTCATCCAACCGGGCCTTGAACGTCTCCAGGGATGGAGCATCCACCACCTCTCTGGGCAACCTGTTCCAGTGTTCTACAACTCTCATGGTAAAAAATTTTTCTCTGATTCTATTCCCCATCCCACTGGGGGTGTGGAGGTGAGCAAGCAGCTGCGTGGTACTTAGTTGCCAGTTGGGGTTAAAGCACGACATAAGATGTAGCTTGTCCTTAACTAAGTCTGTTTGTATGTCTGTACTTCACTCAGGTTTCAGGCTCCAGCACAGTCTTGTTTACAAGTTACTATGGTCTTCTTCCCCTGATTTTCCTACCCGATATACCTATTTAGGGTTAAACCACAACACCAGGTTGCTCAGGGACTTGGCCAGCTGAATTCTGAAAAGCTCCAGGAATGAAGATTCCACAAACTCCTTGAACAACGTGTTCCACTATATCACCACACTCACAGTAAAAGCATAAAAATAAATTAAAAAAAAAAAAAAGAAAATAATACTCATAAATCTCTACATTCATAACATTTTGTCCTATCACTGCTGTTATCATGGTGCACCTTTGAGAAGAATTTTGTTAAGTCTTCACTATTCTAGTCTTCTCCAAAAAAGTAGTTGCAGACAGCTACAAGATCTCCTCTTAAACCTTCTGTTTCTAGGGCTGAAAATAATCAGTTGTCTCAGTAGTAGTAAATACTGAGTTAGTTAACATTTTTTATGATTGCCGCTGGCAAGTTTCTGCATCACAATTGTCATGGAGTGTTGCTCTCTATGTGGTTTGAAGTGTTCTGATGAACCTGGGATAATATAGAGATTCCTTTGTTTACAGCCTTTTGTTGGCAGACCAACTGGTTAGCAAAGCAAAAATATGCATTCAGTCTATTAGCCCAATTGGTTTCCTTTAGCTGATGTTCAGCATAAATTCCAAATGTGGAAACAAATTATAGATTACTCTTCATCTGCATAACAGAATAGCAAAACTCGAGATTTAGTTTATTTCTCTTAAGAAATATATAATTAAAATCACAAAATCCGAATTAGTCACTCTCATATACCTATACAGTAAGTTGTAAAAACCACCGTTTAGAGGGAATTCATCTCAATGGGAAAGAATTATTGAAGAAAAAAGCAGTTTACTCTGGAGATTTTTATTTTTCTCTTTTTACTTAAGAGGACTATGGATGAGTTACTGAATACAGTGACTCTCCTAGGCTTGGATATCTAGGACAAACCAGGTAGGTCTGAGTGCACTAAACTTAACTGGAAATGAAGCGCACTATGCAAGGAAGAAAACACTGCTCTGTTTCGCTCAGTTCTCTCTTTTGGTGAGTTTGTATGAAGACTGTGATTTACAACTGGAACAATTTATCAGCCTTTGATACAGTTTCTCATAGTGTTCTGGTTGAGAAACTGATAACTGCTGGCCTGGATAGGCACACCCTCCTTTGGGTTAAAAACCGGCTGGACGGCCGGGCCCAAAGAGTAGTGGTAAATGGGGCTAAATCCGGCTGGAGGCCGGTCACCAGTGGGGTTCCCCAGGGCTCAGTGCTGGGTCCAGTTCTGTTTAACATCTTTATCAATGACCTGGATGAGGAGATTGAATGTACCCTCAATAAATTTGCGGACGACACCAAGCTGGGAGGCTGTGTCGATCTGCTCGAGGGTAGGGAGGCCCTTCAGAGGGATTTGAACAGACTGGATCGTTGGGCTGAGGCCAATGGCATGAGCTTTAATAAGGCCAAGTGCAGAGTCCTTCACTTGGGGTATAAAAACCCCAAGCATCGCTATAGGCTCGGGGAAGAGTGGCTGGAGAGCTGCCTGGCGGAGAAGGACCTGGGGGTGTTGGTTGACTACCGGCTTGATATGAGCCAGCAGTGTGCCCAGGTGGCCAAAAAGGCCAATGGGATACTGGCGTGTATCAAGAATAGCGTGACCAGCAGGATCAGGGAAGTGATCCTGCCACTGTACTCGGCACTGGTGAGGCCGCAGCTGGAATATTGTGTCCAGTTTTGGGCCCCTCGCTTTAAGAGAGATATTGAGAATAGGGTGGATGATCTACTTGGGGATATGGTTTAATGGGGATTAGGGATGGTTGGACTCGATGATCTCTAAGGTCTTTTCCAACCTAGAAATCTATGAATCTATGAATCAAAGTCTATAGTGAGATTCTTCAGGTCTGAACAATTTATTTTAACACACTTTTAAGACACTTCAAAAAAATAATTGTATCTTCTGACATTCAAACGTATCAGAAACAAATATTTTATTGAAATAAGCTTCTGTTGTGTTATCCTCCATCTATTATGCTATCTAAAAATACACAAAGGTGGATATTCTGAAAAATTGTTTACTATTTGTTTACAAATAAACAGGCAGATATTTCTCTGTCCACCTACATGCAGGAGTTATAATTATATTTTTCTTTTTATTATTTAGATCTTGAATTAATTTCAAAGCTATGATGCATATCTGAGCTACACCCACTCCCCTTAAAAACTTCCTATTTTAATCACATTTACAGCTATACTGGGTGTGTGGTCCAAATAAGGATCTTGTAATTAATTTCTGATCTTTCAACTTTTTTAAGGGGAAAAAGTTGGATCCTGGTACTTGGTTTTTCAATGTCACTTCTGAAAGGTGTTTTTTGATTACCATCTGAAGGTCAACAGATACAAAACAGACTAATATCTTTTTCCAGTCTTAATAATGCATGTTATCTGTGGATAAATGGCGCTTAAATTTAGTTTCCCAAATCCAAAAAGAATGTTTTATCTAAACTATGTTGAAATGGCTGGAAATCTTTTGAATTTACTGGAAATCTTACCATTAGCAACAATAGCTTTTGGATCAAGGACTGAAAAGCCTAAACAGCTTCATTTTCAAAAGCTCTGTGTGTCTGTGTATTCTCATTGATGTCAGGGGATTAAAAGGAAAATAAATGACCAACCTTGTCTAATTGCAGCAAATAAAACAAATAATAAGTCAAAATACGTCTTAGAGGGAGATCAATATTGATCTCTTTTTGAGAAACTTAAGATTATTTTTTTGTTTTCTGTCATTTTTCTTTGAAGTTACTTGTATACATTTGTTCTCCTTTTCCCTGAGCATCGTATAAGCAAATGAAAAGGAGTGATATGGAAGCACAAGCAAAAGAAAAACTGACCTGTCAGCAGCCATGCAGGACTTTAATGTTTTTTCCTTTAAAAAATACTTCATAGAAAGAAGAAAAAAAACCCTATATATAAAAACTTCATTATAACAGCTGTAGACATCCTCAATTGTAGGAAATCTTTTATTTTATAACTTGTCATACTGGGTTTTACAAATTTCTACCTACTTATGCAAGTAGTAAGCTCTACAGTTAAAACATGTTTCTCTGTATAGATATTAATTCTGCTGAAATAAATATTTACAGAGAGTCTTAGGTACAATTTTTATGCTCAATTTTATGAGGTCACCATTGAGATCAGCTCTCCAGGAACTTTATAAAGATCCATATCCCTGGGCCTTTATGACCAAACTCTCATTGAAGTCACGCTGAACAAAGCAAGAACAGTAAAGGTTTTGAAAGTTCCACTTTAAAGCTATCCATATCCCTTTGGTCTCAGCTGTTCTTTGACAAGAAATCTTTCCCTGCACTTTTCTGAGAGATTTTCAGATATTCCAAAGATGGTTATATGTGTCATCCTGATGATATTGTGGAAGAGGAGGAGGAAGGAAAGGAAATCTTACTATTCTGCTATTGCTATTTTTTAAACTGCTCCTGTTTCAGGATGAAGCTTCACAAAGCAGATGAGCCAGCCCAACTATGAGTCTAGTATGTATTTAAACCAAGAAGCTATCCCATCTCTCTCTCCAGCTTTTCTCCCACTATGTTCAGTTTATTTGTGATGCTTCTCTTGAACCAGTCAGCTGTTCATCTAATTCCTCGATGAACTAGTTCATTTCATTCAACCACCAAAAAATGCAACCAGGGGTAAAAAAATAGCTCAAAATCACAGATAGATTTTTGATTGTGTAGGGAGATGTAATGCTTCACAAAAATCTAAGGAGTGATGGAGTACACAAAAGAGAGGGTGCTGTATGTTTGACTGTGCAGCTCGGAACAAGGAAGAAAGGGGAGATGACTAGATCTTGGAAACTGAGTTGTGAATTCAGCATGAATACTTCGGGAAATTTCACTGAGAGACACTAATTTTAGCTACCTTTTTTATTCTATTATACCTTCTCTGCCCCTAAAGAAAAATGTGTTATAAGTAAAAAATTTTGTCCGTTAGTAAATTAAATGAAATCCCCATTTAGTACAGTGTGCAAAAGAAGAAGAAATGGAAAGAAATTAACTGCGGACCAGAAAGTACACCTACAGAGAAAAAGAAACATCAGAAACATACTAGCTTTCCCTTTTCTGAGATATTCAGGACTTAATCAAAACCATGCAAGTTGTGACATCTTGAACCAGTGTGTCAGAGTCACACATCAAATGTATTTGATAAAGTAAAGAAGAACAAAATTAACAGGAGATTTCTAAGATGGTAAGGAAATGAATTATTAAGATATGAAGGATCAGGTGGGAGAGAGGCTATAGCATGGTCTTGGGGAGCATCTTTTTTAATGATTAATACAACCACAAAAGCTGGAATACCAGAATATTTACTGTGAACAAAAAGATGGGAGACACTGTCCCTTCAGAATAATGTTGAGAAAGAGTGTAGAGGCTGACCGAGCAACCTGAAGTTTAGAGATGCACAAAGCAGATTAGTGTTTGGAGAAGGAGGAGTGAAAAGGCTAGACAGAGCATGGGGGATATTTAGGCCTATAGTTTAAGCTATAAGTGTCATGACACTGTCACAATCTGCTGCTTTCACTCTGCTTTTTGAGACAGAGATCTAAACTCTGCCTATAAACTCTGGTACTTTTAAGATCTGTTTATATACTGACAATAACTAAAATGTGTGATCTGCCAGTGTTTCTGCTAGGTCAGATGTGGTTCTAAGTAAATGAGAGAGGAACTGGTTGGAGTAACTTGGCATAGCACTGACTGAGTCATGAGGCGCCTAAATAATAATTTTTGCCTACACTCTGGATATTGACTCTGATGTATCATGTATACTGTAAGATATACAGTATAGGCTTTATTTCAGTGGAAGGTTTTCTTCTAACTCTAGAAGTCATTAGCAACAGGACATGTGAAATGTATGATCTGCTTATTTGCTAATGGATAAGTGCAGCAGTTACAGAGTTTCTGAGACACCTAAATGACAGATCTGTCACATGTGACAACGGATGCTGCAAGAGGCCATGCCCTCTAGAGAAGCAGCTAGAGAATAGCAGCCTCTGGTTTTCCCAAGTGAAGATACACTCTATTCTCTGTGTGTGTGGCACTGTAAACTTCAAGCCAGTCACTGATGCATAGCACAAGAGATCTGGAAGCCTGCAATGGTGATACCAGGAGTCTGAGAGTCAGCTACTGGAGGGATCATAGCAGTACTGAAGACACTGGGATCTGAGAATTGACTGCTGGGGGCACTGTAGATCTGGACCAGCTGCTAAAGATGCTATTTTGTAATTTTGTATGACATGAGAAGAGGTCTGAGTACCATAAAATGAAGAGTATGTCCAGGTGCCAGCAATTGGGGGGGCTGGAGATCTGAGACCATCTACTGGATATCCTGACTGTGCATAGCCAGTTATTGGTGCAAATCATATTTTGTGTATGCATACATATATACTTGCATATATTCCACTAGTAGACTTCACTCCTGACCAGCTAGAGAGAAGGAACAGTACCGAGCCATCAGTGCTATTCATATTCATGCGAGTGCTGTTGGTATTTATGTGGGTGCATGTAAGGTAATGGTTTTTGTCTCTGTGTGGCCAGATGTGCATGTATATTGTGCCTATGAGTATACACACATCTATCACATCTAATAGTTGATGAGAAGCTCGACATGAGCCGACAATGTGCACTTGCAGCCCGGAAAGCCAAGTATATCCTGGGCTGCTTCAAAAGACACATGGCCAGCAGGTCCAGTGAGGTGATTCTGCCCCTCTACTCTGCTCTCGTGAGACCCCACGTGGAGTATCATGTTCAGATCTGGGGTCCTCAACAGAAGAAGGATGTGGAGCTGTTGGAGTGAGTCCAGAGGAGGTCCACGAAGATGATCCAAGGGGCTGAAGCACTTCTCCTCTGAAGATAAATTGAGAGTTGGGGTTGTTCAGCCTGGAGAAGAGAAGGCTCTGGGGAAACCTTCTAGCAGTCTTCCAGCTCTTAAAGGGGGCCTACAGGAAAGCTGGAGAGAGACTATTTACAAAGATATATAGTGACAGAACAAAGAGTAAAAACTTTAAACTGAAAACGGGTAGATTTAGATCAACCATAAGGAAGAAGTTCTTCCCTTTGAGGGTCGTGAGGCCCTGGAGGATGATGCCCAGAGAAGCTGTGGATGACCTGTGCCTGAAAGTGTTCAAGGCCAGGCTGGATGAGGCTTTGAGCAATCTGGTCCAGTGGAAGGTGTTCCTGCCCATGGCAGGGGAGTTGGAACTAGATGATCTTTGAGGTTCCTTCCAACCCAAACAATTCTATGATTCTATGATTCTATGAGGAATACATGTGCTTAGCCTTGTTTCTGAGTCAAAGTAACCTCACATCTATTAGGATAAAAGGTTAAGTAATTCCCAATAGTTTCAAATTTAATATGTGATTCATTTTGAACTACAATAGAAATTACAGTTTTTTCCAAGGCTAGTTTTAAGATAGAATCATAGATAATCAAGATAATCAACAATTTTACAAATTCTGTGTCAGAAGACTTACTATATCATAAAGCATTAGACTTTTAAATAATAAATGTTCAGGTTCTTAAAAAGTTAGATTGACATAACTATACAGAACTAATAGAACATAATTGTCCTACAAAAGTCTGAAATTAATCATTCAGCCATTAAGAGCATTTTTATGTATAAAAATATGAAAACTGTTCAGGTATCAATTTATTTTATTTATAGTTTCAGATTCTCAGTTTCTCCCACTCTCTAGAGAAAGGCAACAGTAATGATGTAGTGGTTTAAATTCACTTCGTAGAGGATTTTCTCACCTACTTCAAAAAATACGAACATAGGAATAAAACATTGCTGATGATGAGATGAAAGTTATTCTATTTAAATTAGAATCATAGAATCATAAAGTCCTAGAATATCTCAAGTTTGAAGGGGCCCATAAGGATCATTAAGTCCAATCCCTGCGCCCAGCAGGACTACCTAAAACTACACCATATGACTAAAAGCATCATGCAGACGCTCTTTGATCTCTGACAAGTTTGGATTATGTCTGTGTGTTCTAATATTTGTTTTTCTCTGCTGTCAAAGCGAATATTAAACACCCTAACCAGTGGTTTCATCAATTATCTGTTGAGTATTTAACAATCTGTTGTAATGTTTCATGCTTCCTTGTAAATTCACCCATTTCATGTCTGAAATCCCTTAGCTCATTCACTTGATATGTCATGGTAACAAAGTGATATAATTTGCTTTCCGGAAAAAAAGAATCTGAATATTACTATGATACACAGAAAAAAGTAATTTCCATTTTTATTAGTTCTATTTTATACTATCAGCATCTTTTCCACAAATGCCATTATACAATATAATTTTATATTAACATCTTCATCTCCATCCTCTTCATTATCTGTGAAATATCTACGAATTGTGATTTATGCTGGCATTATCAGAATCATAGAATGGCATAGGCTGGAAAGGACCTTAGAGATCATCTAATCCAACCTCCCTGTCATGGGCAGGGACACCTCTCAACTAGCTCAGGCTACTCAAGGCTCTGTCCAACCTGCCCTTGAACACCTCCAGGGAGGCGGCATCCACAATCTCTCTGGGCAATCTATTCCAAAGTCTCACCACCCTCGTACTGAAATAATAGTATGTTATTAAATACATAAAATAACTGGTTTTGACATTTATTTTCACTAAGATTTAATACATAACTCTTCAGTTACTGACTATTCCATTTATGTGATTCTTTACTCTTTACCTCTTTCTTCATCATGATCTTCTATTAGCATTCTCACAGTTTGATCCTACCTGCCATATGCCGGTCTTACAGAATTCACAATTACTACAAATTGAATCCTGTTACATATGAATCACTTCAATCTGATCAATGTGGAATTGCAGTAATTATCCTTAGAGTTGGTCAAAAATCGTATGGAGTTATTTTATATTAAAGTGAAATTATACTGAAATCAATATTTCTCTTTAAGTTTTCCTTCATTTCAATACCAGCATATGTTGGCTACATCTTTCTGTTAACAGAATATAATTGTTAAGCACAGCATTTTCATTGAACTGCTGTTAACAAACACACAGAATTTGATCTCGTCAAAATACTTACCTGAATCTCAAACATAGCATGACACAGAATACATTTAGAAAAGGTAGATGCATATCATCTAACTTCAGATATCATTTAACATAAGAACTTTTCACTGAGAGTTCCATGTTACTACTGAATATTTGTGTGTGGATAGATACCTACATCACAAACACAGAATAGTTGAGGTTTGAAGGAATGTCTGGAGGTTGTCTAGTCCAACTCCTCTGCTCTAGCAGGGCTACCTGGAGCCAGCGGCCAAGGACTGTGCCCAGATGGCTTCTGAGTATCTCAAAGGAAAGAGACTCCACAACAACATGTGCCAGTGGTAAGTCACCTTCACAGTAAAATAGTGTTTCCTGATATTCAGGTGGTATCTCCTGTGTTTCAGGTTTTGCCTGTTGCCTCTTGTCCTATCACTGAGCACCACTGAAGAGTCTTAATCCATCCTCTACAAAGTCTTTCTTCAGGTATTTATAAATATTAATAAGATCCCCTTGAAACTTCTCTTCTCCATCGTCTCCAGGAGAGATGCTCCAGTCCCTTCATTATCTTTGTGACCCTTTGGATTCTCTCTAGCATGTCTGTGTGTCTGTCTCACACTGAGGAGCCCAGAACTGGACATAGCACTCCAGCTGTGGCTTCACCCAGGCTGAGTAGAGGGGAAAGATCACTTACCTTGAGCTACAGGCAATGCTTTGCCTAATGCAGCCAATTAAGTTTCTTTGTGGCAAGGGTACATGGATGACACATGTTTAACTTGTTGTCCATCAAAATCACCAGATCCTTTTCTGCCAAGTTGCTTTCCAGCTGGACATCACCTGGCATATACTGGTGCCTGGGTTTGTTCCTCCTCAAGTGCAAGACTTCGCACTTCTCCTGTTGATCCTCATGAAATTCCTCTGAGCTCATTTCTCTAGCCTGTCAAGGTACCTCTGGATGGAAGCATGACCCTCTGGTCTACCAGACACTCCTCCTAGTTTTGTGTCATCAGCAAATTTATTGAGAATGAACTCTGTCTCATCATCCAGACCATTAATGAAAATGTTGATCAGGATTGGATCCAGTATTAGGCCTCCAACTAAACTTTGTGTTACTGATTATCACTCTGGGTCTGTCCATTCAGCCAGTTTTCAATCTTCCTCACTATCTGCTCATCCAGCTCATACTTGATCAGCTTCTCTACCAGGATCTTATGGGAGACAATGTCAACAAGGCAAACAATATCTAGTGCTCTCCCTTCACTCATCAAGCCAGTCATTTCATCATAGAAGGTTATCAGGTTGGTTAAGCATGACTTCCTTTTAGTAAATCCATGCTGACTACGCTTGACAACTGCCAGAATTAGTTGCTCACCTTCCCAGGGACTGAGGCTAGGCTGACCATCCTGTAGTTACCTACAGCTTCTTGCCCTTTTTGCACATACAAACACACAAATATCAATGCATGTATACATTTATGTATATTTATATTTAATATGTGTATCAGAGACTGGAGGATCAGACCAGTTTCAAATTTCAAATTCCAAACTGAATTGACTGGATTGACATTCATAAATGCATATATCACGTGGCAAGTCCTTAAGCATTGTCAGTCACTATGCATAAAAACCAACAAATCCTTTAAAAGCTTATCTTAAATAAGCTTTGATTGTTTAATACCACTGAGCAGAGGCCGTATAGTTACCATAAACACTATGGTACTGGATTGTTCTTATCCACAGAGGCAGAGAGGGAAGATAAAAAGCTCTTTGAGGAAGAAGGCTGGAACTGAAATGGTCTTCTGTCTTCACTATCTCCCGTTTCATCTTTGGTACTTATAATCTTTGCAATCCTCAAAAGAAAAGGGGGTGATCTCATCTGCTTTTGAGACAATTTGTCTTATTTTTATGATTGGATCTTATCTGACTTTCACTAAATATCTTTCCTGCTTATTCATTAGGATTGTTGAGGTTCCATCAAACACCTTTCCTGTTTACTGTCACAGTCTTGCAGATTTACACATGGTTTCCTGTATGCCATTTGTTCATCTATACCACAAGTTTCTCTTTGTTGCTTCTCAGTTACATACTATTTATATGTTTATGTTTAACTGTGTCACAAAATACTTGTTGCTGGTTATGCAGTTAGTATTATTACAATGATGGAAAATATTTAGATATTACTGTGTTTCTGACTGGGTTGAAGACCAGCAAGTATTGGGAAGGAAAATGTAAAAAAGAATGCTTCCCCTTAATTATTGCCCTCTGTGTAGACTGAATACAAAATTTAAATCATCTGTATTTGGGTTCAAAATTATATGAGGTTAACTCAATAAGTTTGCAAATGACAGTAAGTTGGGTGAGAGCGTTGATCTGCTTGAGGGTAAGAAGGCTGTATAGAGGGATCTGGACAGGTTGGATTGATGGACCAGGGCCAATTGTATGAGGTTCAACAAGGTTAAGTCCTGAGTCCTGCACTTGTGTCACAACAACCCCATGCAATGCTACAGGCTTGAAGAAGACTGGCTGTAAAGCTGCCTGGCGGAAACAGACCTGACGATGTTCATCAACAGCCAACTGAATATGAGCCAGCAGTACGAGCAGGTGGCCAAGAAGACCAATAGTGTCCTGACTTGTATCAGAAATAGTGTGTCCAGCAGGAATAGGGATGTGATTGTGCCCCGCACTCAACACTAGTGTGGTTACACCTCAAATACTGTGTTCGGTTTTGGGCCCCTCACTACAACAAAGACATTGAGGTGCTGGAGTGTGTCCAAAGAAGGGCAATGAAGCTGGTGAAGGGTTCAGAGCACAAGTCTTACGAGAAGTGACTGAGGGAACTGGCATTGTTTAGTTTGGAGAAAAGAAGGCTTAGGAATTATTTCTTCACTGAAACGGTTGTCAAGAGTTGGAACAGTTTTCCCAGGGAAGTGGTTGAGTCACCATCCCTGGAGGTATTTAAAAGATTTGTAGACCCAGCACTTAGAGACATTGTTTAGTTGTAGATTTGGCAGTGTTACATTAAAGGTTGGACTCGATCTTAAAGATCTTTTCCAACCTAAATAATTCTATGATTCTATAATTAATACTAACCTCCTTAGAAAAGAAGAAGGGCTTCCTGGTAAAAAGCTACAGGTCTTTATTCCTGTCTCTTCTATCAATGACTTGTTAAGGAATAAATCATATATTAGGTCTTTCTGAGACCAGGGCATCACTCATGGATGTCACATATTCTAATTGCCACACAAAGTTTTGCTAGGACAGTGATATGAGGCATAATTCACCTTGGTTTGTATATAGCTATTCTATACTCTTATGTTTCATTATTGTACAAATCTCTTGGCTTTAAGATCTCATTTTCATCTCGGTTTAAGGTCATTTTCTGCAACATTATTAAGTAGAGTTTGTCAAACTTTTTCATCAGGAATATTCTTTCAACACAAAAGATATTCTCAACTGCCCCAAAAAGACTCTGTTTTTCTGATTAAAAAAAATAAAATTAAAAAATCTGAAAACCATAAAAGTTAAAAAGTTTACATTGTCGTCTCTTAGCTCCTTACCTAGGACATTGTGGAATCCATTAATGTGTGAGTATCAAAACATGAAAGAAAAAAATACTGATTTGAAGATTTGGTAGTAACTGCTTTCAACTCTTACCTAAATTTTCTACCAGAAACACTAGTCCTTATAATGAGAGAACTATAACAAAAGCAAGCATATTAACTAAGTCAGTCATAAGAAAACTTTAGTTTCACAATAAAATAGTCTGGCATACAACTGATTTATTTTATAAACGAAATATAAATCTCATATTCAGCTACAGTGATGAGCAGCTTTGACACGAATACTAGGACTTAGAACAAATGTGTACAACTATAAGTCATTTTGTGCACAAGTATAAGTTATTTTGTGAAATGAAGAAAAAAAGCAGTTTAATGGAACATTGTCATACAATCTATGTTCCCTGCTTTGGAACTGAATATATTACACAGCATTTGGTGAAGAACAGGAAACCATGAACCTATGACAAGATTTCATTCTGTTGACAGTATTTCCTCATACCCTGATGGAATTGTGTTCATAATATGTAGTTTTATTCTTTAAATGAGAATTCAAACCATATTTTAAAATTTAGTTTGTTGATATATATCCCTGACTCATGTGGACCTTTTTTTTTTTTTTTTCACTTTTCCATGCCAAGATGATTTATTTGTTTGCCTGTTTGTTTGTGTAATTAAACTGGAATTAATCACTGGTAGAAAACTAAAGAGCAAATGTAGCAAAAAGGAGACCAAAGTAGGTGGTAGTTTAAGGGGTAATCAATGTCTTCAAAATGTATGGCAATTTCCCTTTCAGGCTCTGATGTTCTTACAGCTCTGCTAGAAATAGCAATAAGTTAAATGCTGGGTTAGAAACCAACAAACGATATTGCGACTGGATGAGGCTTTCAGGATATATTAATATTCTTTCGGTCTCTTTTACTTATAATGATCTAAAAGGAATAAAACTTGATGGTAGGAGTCAATCTATCTTTCTTATTGCAGCTACCTTGTACCACAGCTTAGATGGCTGCATGGATACCTAACTTTTCCTGTCTTTTTCTAAATTCCTCTATTGTCTGGAGAGAAATAGGCAGCTCAGGGGGCACTTCATTCTACCTAAATTAGACATCTACCTTAAAATAGGGTAAGTTGTTCACTGGTGTATTACGTGTTGTGTATTGACAGCAAAAAGTATTGCGGTTGTTAATTTGTGTACAGACAACTGAAATGAGAATTTAACTTATTTCTACTTTAAAATGTAATGCTTCTTGCAGAATTGTAGAGGGGATGTCAATGAAAAGACTTCAGGACTATACTTTTCAACAGCTGAGAATAGATGTGTTAAATCTCAGCATATTCTTGAATCAGCTTACTAAATCTCAGGTTCAAGCTTAAGCTTGTGCTGAAGTTAATCATACCAGATCTTACTCTGAAAGGACCCTTTTCCTGCATTGTTTTAAATATTTTTGTTTCTATTTGACTTTATAGTATAGCAAATAGCTTCTATCTTTCGATAGAGCTTTTGCTTAGAAAATTCAGAAATGAAAATGAGGAGATAGCTAAGGGATGCTAAGAGCAGCTGCCCTCTCCAACTGCTCATCCTGGGACAGTTCCTGCCCAGCTGCTGGAGCTCAGCCTGGTGTGTGTCCACACACACAAACACACACATGTGCACATGCACGTGCAGACACACGCACACACACAACACAGCCAGTCATGCAGACAACCACGGACAAGGCGCTGCCCTCGGAAGAACCCACCTTCAGGACTCACAGCAGACACAGATGGCCACGTCCCCTCCTTCCCTTGAACTAGCAGAGGCAAGAGGTCATTGGTGCAGCACACACTCCACACTCCAGGCTCACAGGCATATGCACGTTCATGGGTTTCCTGAACACCAGCACAGCCCCTCTGCCTGTCCAGCACCGCTGCCCGGATCCCGGCCCCCCGTACCCGCCCCACAGGTCCCCGACTTGACAGCTGGTCCAAAGTGCTCACTGCATACACGCAGCACTCCACACTTGTCCCACAGACACCCCACACTCTCAGGTCCCTTCAAAAACCAGTACGAACTCTCCACCCACCTGATATCCCTACCCAGTCCTGGACACCCTGCTCACTGGCTGGACCAGCTTGGAGTTTCCCAGTGACTCCACACACCCACCCCATGCACACCGGGTTTGGTGAAGGCACGAATGCTCACTCCCAGAAGCCAGCACATGAGCTATGACTTGCAGTCCTGCTGCAGCTGCTGGTGCTGAGCCCCTCACGCATCTCGCTTGGGCCTGTCCCCCAGTAGCTGGAGGTTAGTTACTGGCTCCAGTAACTCACACCACAGGCCAGGGATGGGCCACCATCCCCGGTCTGACCCCAGGAGCTGGCACCCAGGTCCCTCACGCCAGTCCACCCGGTAGCTGGCACTGAGCCCTTGCACAAACATGGGATAAGGAGCAAGATTATACTGAGAGGTCGTTATGAGAAGATTTAATAAGATAGGACAAACTGCAGTGATCAAGCATAGGGCTCAGCCAGACCAGTATACTGACCGGTCTTGTTTTGCATGTGGCTGACCTCTTTTACACAATTTTCTGTCTACCGCCGTGTGTTCTTCTCTGGTCCCCCTTCCCCTGCACTTTCCCCTAAGGTCTGTACAGCTCTTTCAATACCCACACCGCTCCCAGTCTGAGTCTCTCCTGGATTACAGTTTTACCAGTTGCAAAATCCATTTTGATCTTCCTGAAATTGGTGCCTATAGTTTCTTGATAGCCCATAAATGAGTGTGAGTGGTGAGGTTTGTGCCTTGTCTCCATATGTTTTTTGCCAAGTCTGTGTCTCACTATCTCCCTTATCACTTGTCTCTCAGGTTAGTGTCCCCGTGTGTTCTTGTTTATTATATCTTTTCTTATTACCCTTTTTTTGCATTAAAAAAGGTCCTTGATCAGATAACTGTCCTGGGTTTGGCTGGCATAGAGTTAACTTTTTCACGGGAATTTGAGAAGGGACACAGCACAGGCAGCTGACCCAGACTGGCAGGAGAGCTATTTCATACTGTGTGACATGCTGTGATCTTATAGCAGCCTTCCAGTACTTAAAGGGGGCCTACAGGAAAGCTGGAGAGGGACTTTTTACAAGGGTGTGTAGTGACAGGACAAGGGGCAATGGCTTTAAATTGAAAGAGGGCAGATTTAGATTAGATTTAAGGAAGAAATTTTTCACTCAGAGGGTGGTGAGGCAGTGGAACAGGTTGCCCAGAGAAGTTGTGGATGCCCCATCCCTGGAAGTGTTCAAGGCGAGGTTGGATGAGGCTTTGAGCAATGTGACGTAGGGCAAGGTGTCCCTGCCCATGGCAGGGGGTTTGGAACCAGATGATCTTTGAGGTCCCTTCCAACTCTAACCATTCTATGATTCTATGATTCTATGCTCAGAGTATAGATTGTGGAAAACAGCCAGGGAAGGGGATCTGCTTTGTGGATCGGAAGCCGTCTGAGTTCTGGTTTCCGCACGGTAAGCAATTGTACCACTCTTTTTGCATTATTCTTGTACTAGTATTATTGCAGTTAGTATCCCTTCTCGTTTTTCTTGTACTGTCCTATTAAATTGTCCTTATCCCAACCCACGAGTTTTGCCCTTTTCTCCTGGTTTCCTCCTTCCCACCCCACCAAGGGGGAGGAGTGAGCGAGCAGTAGTGTGGTAGCTTAGCTGTCGGCTGGGATAAATCAGGATAGTAACCTTAAAGGAGCAGATATTATCTCCTGCTTGCCCTTACGGTGATCACTTCTGCATTAGCTACAGGGATTTTACTGTTGAATCTACAGTAAAAACAAACAAACAACAAAAAAATCTAAACATTCTCCTCCCAAACCAAAACTACAAACAAACAAAAGAAACCCGGCCCCCAAAACCAACTGTATTGTGGTTATCAGGCATTTGACTATGGTAGTGTATTGGAGAAGTCTCAAAAGTGTCAAAGGAATAGTCAGTCAAAATAACTATCTCACCTACTCTCTGTCAGACTGTTTGACATGTCTTAATTCTGGTAATGCTCCATTCATCCACAGAACCTCAAGAATAGTCTCATGATTCACATGTATATAACAGAAAAAATGAATGACTTTTGGTCACTGAAACATATGTAAACCTTTTCTAAGCACACAAAACGCACAAAAAAAGATTTTATATTTTCTGTTGTGGTTTAGCCCAGCCGGCGGCTAAGCCATCACGCGGTCACTCGCCAACTCCTCCCCATCAGTGAGGCTGAGAGGAGAAAAATGTAACAAAAGGACCGAGGGTCAAGATAAGAACAGAGAGGGATTGCCCACCGACCATGGCCCCGGGCAAAACAGACTCAGTCTGGGGACAAATCAATTTATAATTTGTTAATGGTTCATTCAGAGAGGATAACAAGAAACAAAACCAGATCTCAAAAAACACCTTCCCCCCAACCCCTTCCTTCTTCCCTGCTCTACCTTCTCCCCCAGCAGTGAGTGCAGGGGGATGGGGAATGAGGGATTGCAGGTCAGTTCATCAGACGTTGTTTCTGCTGCTCCCTTCTTGAAAGAGGAGGATTCTACACACTCTTTTCCCCCGCTCCAATGGATCCTCTCCTCACTGGCCAGTCCACAGACGTCTCCAACATGAGTCCTTCCCACAGAATGCAATCCTTACCCGTCAGATTGCTCCAGCGTGGGCTGCTTCCCCATAGAGTCATGGCTTCTTAGAGAGCTGCCACCCACTCATTCGTGGGTTTCTCCATGGCCTTCAGATGTCTCATCTGACTCATCATCAGTCTCCAGCAGCAAATGGAGACCATTCTCTATGACTTCTGGCACAGGCATCTCTGCTCCAGTGTAGGGGTTCTCCAAGGGCTGTGGGTGAATCTTTGCTCCACAGGCTGCAGGGCGGCCACCTGCTTTCTCACCAAGGGCTGCAGAGGAATTTCAGCTCCAGGACACCTCCTCCTGCTCCATCTTCACTGACCTGGTGTCTGCATAGCCGTTTCTTTCAGATCTCAGTCTTCCTTAATTTTAAAGAGTTGAATAAATTAGCCTGCCCACTCACACCCCAAAACAATCCTCAGAAAACAGAATTCCTTACCCAAAGAATGGAAACCAATACCCCAAAAATGGAAACCAAAGAATGCAAAAGACTGCAAGCAGAGAGCTTTGCTACTACTGAAAAATTTCAAATTAGATAGTGTTTCAAATTAGGTACTGTCTTGAAGCGTAGTTTTTTGCACACTAAGGCAAACTGTCAAGATTCCTATATGGTGATATATACCTCGTAATCACAGCCCTCTCTGGTAGCGAAAAAATACATTCAGCATAGTGAGAAATAGTCAGCTGTTTTAAGATTAAAGTAAAAATGAAAGATAAGAGTGTATTTGAAAATTGTTAGTCTTACAGATATATGGCACGGTTCTTTAAGATTTGAAGATTCAATAAAAATTACCGAATTTATATATACTGAAGGTGGTTCTGTGTATAAAAGTCTTTACATGTCATTTTAAAGGAAGTTTTAGGACAGAAAAGATGAAGGGAATAGCGATGCAACACTGCTTTTGCTTTTTTCATGTTAGCATGAATTTTCAGGTAAAAATGACCCAGAAGTCAGCAACAAAAAACTTCTGTTGTATTTTGAGATCCTTCAGAATCCGAGATGCAAATAATTAAAAAAAAAAAAAAGAATAAGTGATACACAATGAAGAAAAAGAAAAGTAAAGAAAAACTTTAAATTGCACTAATGTGTACTGATAAGTAGACAGATGGCAGTTTTGTTTGTCTCTTTATTATAGATACAGAAAAAACTACAATCATATAGTCAATGGTGACTTACCAGGGCTTTGAGTGCACTATATATTATGTCTGTCTGTTATATACTGTAAGATATCTTCCTTCATTTTATTAAATAAAATGATAATGTCTGAACTATTGGCACACATATTTCTTAGACTTCTTTTGTTGGTTTTGATTGTTTTCTTGATTGATAACAAACATACCCACTGTACTTCAAATTTGAGGTTACTGTTAGATTTTATTGGAAACTTTCAGCACTCAGGTCAGTCTAGGAGCAATAAAGCTGAAAATTATCATTTCTATAGAATAACTTCAGAAACATGTCCCATGGAGCTTGGTTTAGGTTGGAAGGGATCTTAAAGATTATCTTCCCACAAACTCATGCATTTTATTATCACTGTTTTTCCAATGCCCAGAAGCACTGATGGATGTTATATGGAAACAATAGCACTAAAATAATCCATATATATTTACTGTCTGTAGGAGCTTCCCACTGGAAAACAGAAGTAGAATATACACTAAAAAGATAAGGTGATGCAAACGGTCACCTTGGCATTCTTTGTGAAGATGTTTCTGTCATTTTGTACTTCTTTTATTTGTCTCTCCTTTTAATGTTTCTCTTCCTAAGGCCCTCATGATTTACTTGATACAATCATTTTGTATATCTTAAACACAGGATAAACTGTAATAGGTTAAAGGTAGTTTCACTCTCCTCTCCTCATCTGCACTCAGCATTGAGAGGCAAGGGTATCTATACTGGCTAAGTAACCTTAACTGAAATTTAAATTATTGCATTAAACTTTAATATTGAAGAGGATTTAACATACATACATGGTCAGTTAGGATAATTCAGCTCATTGGTTCAGTATTTATCAGTGCACTGACCTCGAACTCACTATTTCCTAATAACTACACATGTAAAATATCTCCAGTTTATTCTTCTGTTTCCTGCTGCATCTTTATGGTATAGTCCATTCTCCTTCCACAAGGAGAAGGTGATAATATAAAATGCACAGCTAGAAAACATCAGTCAGAAAGCTAGCATCTTATGATTTGGAAATATCTATGCATATTTACTTCCTCAAAGTTGCTATAACTTTCCCAAGATGAGGAAAGTTTATCCTGATGAATGAGTATGATGGATGATGAATGATGGAATTAGTCATTTTTGGGTTTAGAATATAAAATCATTTAGATTGGAAAATACATTCGAGATCACCGAGTCCAAAAGTAAACCTGACACTATCAAGTCCAAAATTAAACCTGACACTATCAAGTCCACCACTAAACCATGACTCTAAGTGCCATATGTACAAGGTAATAGGCCTCTAACACGCTTCAGGAGAACGTTGAAAACGTCACCACATTTCATTGTTTACCTTTAAAGACATACTATTTTTGCCATCTCCCTACCTATGTATAAACTAATGTATACCTTTCTTCATCTTAACTGGCATATCATCCTAATCAGTAATCTGAATTAATGACTGATTATTCTCAGTATCTCGACATTTATCTGAAAATTTATATTATATTCTTAAGTCATTTTGAATACCATTTATTTCACCTAGATTCAAATGCCTGAAGTTAGATGTCTGGTTTAATTCAGTTTTGTATTTTTTTTCTATGCTCAGAGGACAATTTGTTTCTTTCAGGGAAGAGATTAAATCCTAAGAGAAGTTTAAGATATGTGGAAATAATTTTGGCAACAACTATCATGACAATGTATGATAATAAAATTTGCTTTGGTTACAAAAAAGATTTCTTATATTGCTGTAATTGTGTTATGAAATGTCTTACAATTCCATAAAGCCCATCAGGTTTAATACCTAATCCTGAATAGATATTCTTTTACAAGACTCAGAGGAAATCGTTTACATGACACTGATGCCAATGACGCTGCTGGATTCCCTGTCCCACATATACATTTTGAATGTAATGAAAAAGTAGCACTTTCTGTACTTACTTTGCTTTAAAAACTCCACAAAAACACACTGAGGCTTGAGATCAGTTTTATTCTTGGCAAATTCTAAGGATCACAAAAGATTCTCTTTCTTCAAATCCCTTAGCAATATTTTTTTTCCTAAACCTTAGTTAATATACAGTAGGAAAAAATAGATAGAAAAGTGATGCTGACAGAGGACAGACAGTCATAATGAGAGAAGGAAATGTTCAAAATACCAAAAGCAGTTAGAAATACATTTTATATTTCCCCTACTACTTAGCAAGACAATAGAAGAAAACCCTACATAGCACAAAACACTCAGATGTTTATTTTAATATTGTCAAGAAGATTTTTGAAGCCTGGGTATGGTTTATTTTATGTAATTCTTAGTTCTCTAAAACAGAGAAGAACACTCTGTTCACTCGGTGTGTTAAAAAAAAAAAAAAAAAGGTAAAAAAAATGTAAGAGTAATGTCTACAATTTTTACGTATTTCCTGGCACTTTGAAGCAGTCCTAAGTTTCTTCAATAATGATTATCCCTGCAACGGTGGTGTCTGTTAGTTTCATAAAACTATAATTAATTTCATATGATAAAGACTTTTATCATTTAATAAAACACAGGTAGCTGTAGCCAGATATTATTAAAATAAACGTCTTTAGTTCCCTTCGGTTATAGCAGGACTTTGTCTACTTTTAGACAATGACACAATTTTGTTCTTTCGTTTACAATGGATATATGGAGATATCATCCAAGATTTTTTTAAGTTCCCTCTGAATTAAACTTTACTGTTTAAAAGAAAATTATATTTGACCATCAAATCCAAATCTTGAGATTAACTGGCATTCTGAACTCTTTATTCATAAACATCAATTTAAATACTGTCCCCATTTTAGTCCTCTATAAAATGTTGTTAAAAATAGAATAATTATTTGAGTGAGAACTAGATTGAAAAGATCTCTGATGTACTGATAATTTATTGGGAAGAAACTTATTTTTTCTCAGTATCATTGTGCACAAAAGCAAGTGTAACATACTGCTACTCAATAAAACTGAACTTAAATAAAAAGAAATGAAGAGAAAGAATCTTCGTAAAGAAATTAAAAGAACTGATGAAGATTTTAGCTTGACAAATAGAGCTTAATTTGGAATTATCTGGCTTGATCTAGTAAAACAAAAAAAGAAAGCTTAAAAAAGTCAAACCCCCATCCCCTTTAAATATATTAACTCATTGCTGAGAGTCAGTCTTGTCAGTCTTAGGAGGGAGCAGGACACCTTTTCCTGCTGTTGTGTAGTGACTTAAAAGTAGTTCTGCTGGTGAAACTTTGTTTGGAGTAAAGTATCAGAAATGGTTCCTACATTCAATATGATAATTTACAGCAACTAATACTGTTTTGCTGGAAAGGTTTCTTAGGAGTTAACTTCTTGGAGATCTTTACTTGAGCACAGCAGATCACATATATTATTACCTTATTACCCATATCTACTGGATGAACATGATCACCTTCTATAAAGCTGGAAAACTTATCTGCAGATGGTGTAACTGACAGTAGCTGAAAGGTTTCACTTAGAAATTAATTGTTCTTGATAATTCCCATCTCCCTTTGTGTTTCTAAATGTATTCATAAATCTCCAGAGGCTACTTAAATTTTTTGTGAAGGCTAAACTGAAGGTTTTGTCATTGTGTCATTGTTTTGACAATCCAAATCAAACATTTATTTGAATGTTAATGGTAAAGACTTCCAATTCTTAAAATGATCCCATAGGGAATATAATTATACTGGATTTTTAAAGCAGCTCTTTAGATCTTGATTGTATAAAGATAGAAAAAGTAAAAAGATGGAATTCAAATTGCTTTTTATCAACATATGTTCTAGTCCTTGTATTCTAGTAGGGAAATTAATACATAATACATTTTATTTATTATTATTTTTTATTTAAACAAATTGAGAGGAACATTTAAAAGATAATGTGGAAGAAAAAAAATCAATGCTCTAGAGTTTTGAGTAACTGACAAGGAATGAAAATATTTAAACTAGCTTGAATTTTCTTTATGATTTTACAGATAAAAAGTCGGTTTGTCTTTTACCACAAAGAAAATGACACAAGGAACTGGAAATAGTGTTAAACTGGCCAGAAACCAACATTATCTTAATTGAAATATGTAGGGAATTGTCCTCTAATGTAGCTCTTGCTGCTCAAGTTGTCTAGCAATGTCATGCTTGTACAAAATAGGTATGCAGAGTTCCTTGGCCATGGCAGACTTCAGCAGGAATCTAGAGGTCTAGAGAAGAAACATCTACATCTCAGTTAATTACTTTAGGTGACCTTAATATTCAATGAAGAGAAATACATTTTTCAGTCATTATTCTTATAACCTGATTTAGACACGTAAGTTCGTAGCAAACATAAACTGGTATCTATAGTATTTTAAGTTGGTATAAGTAGTATAATTATCTCTGTTGGCTGTAAAAGAAAGCAATGGTGGCTAGCTTAGATGTCGCAGATGACTATACTTTAGTCTCAATGTAGATTGTTTTGATGAATCCACGTGCCGTAGCTCACTGAGATCCACAACTTGTTTTCCCTCTGTCTTAGATTCTGTATTCTGTCCCTCAAAACTGATTCCAAGGTCAGATTTTTAAGGAACTAGGTCCCTTCACAGCATCACAAACACTCTGTGAATTATCAACTCTGAGCTTATGAAAGATAAAAAAATTACAACCAGGCTATTCAGTGAGAAGGATATGCCAGACTCATAAATACGCATACTGTGATCTTCACAGCAAGACCTAAAAATCCAGGCTTTCTTTAATTACAAAATGAGAAAGTCTGGAGCTGTTCTGCTGTGTTTTTTAGGCACCAGATGTCCTGGAAAGGGAAAAACAGTTTAAAAGCAAGAATGTTTAAAATAAAGTATGAACAGGAAGACAGTATATAGTCACACATGGCTTATTAAGTCACGTAAGGCTCATCATTCTGAGATTTCAAAATACAATCTTAATTTGCACTTATAGTTAATCACGCAATTAACAATGTTGCAGTATCTTATTTTTTGTTAGTGTAGATCTTTATTCAAAACATGAAAGTAAATAAAAAATCAGCTATTAATTTCACCAGGTTAAGATCAAACTCCTTGAGCTCTATTTTACATTTTTTTTATTCTTTATGTGTTATAGACACTGATGAAAAAGCAAACTGAAAATAACCAAAGAAATAGTATCTCTATATGATTTTTTTTTTGCCCCTGGAGACCAAAAGATACTGTCTTTTCTCTTCTGCTTTGTGTTTTGAACTCATGCCCCCAAAGTAAAAAGCAGACACTGTTTATTTTGGGGGCTAGAAAATATGATGTTTTTATTCCTAGTGCAGTCATTCTACTGGCCCAACAAAGGCAGCCCTCAGGACTTGTCTAGCCTGATAGTTTTAACTGTTAGTAATTATCTGGAAGAAGGCAACTAACCTGGCTTGGCTTAGCTCTGTGATTACCCTCTATAGTAAAGGCCTGACGATCCTACGTAGTCACTAAGAAAAAACACATTAGCTCTTAATAATCTTTTGGGAAACTATTGTGCTGCTATAACTCTAAGTGGTGCAAATAGCCAAATGTTTGATCAAAACCAAGGGAAAAAAAGAGCAGGTAAGCAGACTGTGTTATAAAATTTATAAAAGCAGCCCCAAGTGGACCCAAGACTGAGGTAAACTTCCACCATGAGCATCCTATTCTTCCTGGCAAATATCTAATGAAGCTGATGACTCCTCTTTACCTCTTTACCTCCCTCACCCCCATCCTTTGGGAAGAGTGAAGCTGCAGGTGTTATGACTCAGAGGTGCACCAGTAGTGAGCCTAATCCCAGGGACAAGAGGTTGATACTAGGAAGCCATGTCTTCACTGTATCAATGATTTGTGAATGTTACTAGCATTGTAACTGGGACCAATATAACTGTTTGTTGTGTTTTAACTAGACTGTTAAGACTTCAATTAGACTACTATAAATTATGGAACACATGCCAGTTGTGCTTCTCTTTACTCATAGAAAAATTGTAAGCACAACTGTTTCAGTAAATATGACATTACTCTATCTAAATCTGAATAAAACCTCCATCTCTTCTTAGATTATCTGGACTTGGTATTCATTTTCACAGTCATTAGATCAACTTACTTGAGGAAATGTATATTGTTATTCCTTTTGTCTACCGTCTGTAGAATTGTTATTAAACATTGGGGTATTATTCATTTTAAAAATGTTGTTTTTTTCCTTTGCTAAGGAACCTACCCTTTGTTTAGGAATGTACTACCGTGTGAGCACTGTGGAAGAGCACAAAAGCTACATTTAGGCTAGTGAATTATACATGTCTAGGACTGCTGTTTACTGTTGAGGCCAGCTGGCATAGAACAGCTTGCATTCATGTTATTAATTCTCTTACTCTCCAAACAGTATGGTCAAATCCTAATTAAGAATCCTCCTTCCTCTATGGTATCTCCCAGAACATACTTGGTAATACTGGGGAAAAGTGTTACTTGGCTCAGGCAAAACTATACCAGGGTACTGTCCTTACAATTAAACTTTATAGAGAATAGATTTCTAGTGACTGGGAAGTGGTAATAAAGATTTAGCTTAAATATTTGATCTACCTATATACTTACATATTTCCTTCATTACATACTTAAATATTGTCCCATCATAATAAATGACATGGATGGCATTGACATCCTGGCGGATGTCATTGCCAGGCCACTCACCATCATCTTTGTTAAACCCTGGGGGAATGGGAGAGGTGCCTGAGGACTGGAGGAAAGCAAATGTCACTCCGGTCTTCAAAAAGGGCAAGAAGGAAGACCCAGGTAACTATAGACCAGTCAGCCTCACCTCCATCCCTGGAAAGAGAATGGAACAACTTGTCCTTGGTGCTGTCTCTAGGCATATCAAGGATAAGAGGGTCATTAGGGGCAGTCGACATGGCTTCACTAAGGAGAAGTCATGCTTGACAAACCTGATAGCCTTTATGAGGATATCAACCAGTGGGTGGATGATGGTAGAGCAGTGGATGTGGTCTATGTTGACTTCAGTAAAGCATTTGACACAGTCTCCACGGCATCCTCACAGCTAAACTGAGGAAGTGTGGTCTGGATGATCGGGTAGTGAGGTGTATTGTGAACTGGCTGAAGGATTGAAGCCAGAGAGTAGTGGTCAATGGGACAGAGTCCAGTGGAGGCCTGTATCCAGTGGAGTTCCTCAAGGGTCGGTACTGGGACCAGTATTGTTCAACATATTCATCAATGACTTGGATGAGGGAGTAGAGTGCATGGTCAGCAAGTTTGCTGATGACACTAAACTAGGAGGAGTGACTGACACACAGAAGGCTGTGCTGCAGTTCAGAGAGATCTGGACAGGCTGGAGAGTTGGGCGGGGAGAAATTTAATGAAATACAACAAGGGCAAGTGTAGAGTCTTACATTTGGGTAAGAACAACCCCATGTACCAGCACAAATTGGGGACTGAACTGTTGGGGAACAGCATGGGGGAAAGGGACCTGGGGGTCCTGGTGGACAGCAGGATGACCATGAGTCAGCAATGTGCCCCTGTGGCCAAGAAGGCCAATGGCATGCTGGGGTGTATTAGAAGGGTTGTGGTTAGTAGGATGACTCTGCCCTACTAACTGCCCTCTGCCCCCTCTACTCTGCCCTGGTGAGGCCACATCTGCAATATTGTGTCCAGTCTGGGCCCCTCAGTTCAAGAAGGACAAGGAACTGCTTGAGAGGGTCCAGCACAGGGCCACAAAGATGATAAGGGAGTGGAGCATCTCCCTTATGAGGAAAGGCTGAGGGAGCTGGGTCTCTTTAGCTTGGAGAAGAGGAGACTGAGGGGGACCTCATTAATGTTTATAAATATGTAAAGGGTGACTGTCATGAGAACGGAGCCAGGCTCTTCTCAGTGGCATCCAATGATAGGACAAGGGGAAATGCATATAGCTGGAACATAGGAGGTTCCGCTTAAACATGAGAAGAACTTCTTCCCAGTAAGGGTAACAGAACACTGGAACAGGCTGCCCAGACAGGGTGTGGAGTCTCCTTCTCTGGAGATGTTCAAACCCGCCTCGATGCGTTCTTGTGTGATCTGATCTAGGCGGTCCTGCTTCAGCAGGGGGATTGGACTAGATGATCCTTTGAGGTCTCTTCCAATCCCTAACATTCTGTAATTCTGTGATTCTGTGATTCTGTGTAACCCTCTCAATCAACTATGTAATTAGCTGCTTTGCACGGTAGAAAAGTCTATTTATACTTACTATAATGCAATGATGGAGACTAAGGTGCAGAGGGTAAGGCAGAGATCAGTATAGTCTTAGACTACATTTACTTACCTGTTGAAACTTGATCCAGCAAACAACTCTGATTCATGTATGGTTTTAATTATATTAGACATATTAATTAAGTAACTTTTCATGTATTTTAATCTAAGGACACTTAAATGGATGTATTAACCTCTTTCTTTTTTTTTCAGAATAGCTGTAAGTAAAACAACACAAAATAACTCAAATATATGGAAATTGACACTCCCTCCCACCAACTTGACTCCACCTCTTCTGGAAATGTGAAGAATTTTACAAATTTTAACACAGTTACAGCTCAATGAATAGGTCAAGATATGGTAAATCTATTCTAGATTAAAGTGTGTTTACATAAGAATAGAGGTGAGAAAAACAAACAAAAAAACCACAAAAATCTATTTCTTAGAGGATGTTGTTTCAAAAAAAAAAAAAAAAAGAACAAACTTGACATAGGTTATTTGTCAAAATCATCTGTGAAATGGAATTACTGAAGAAATTTCATTTCAGAATTATTTTCTTCAGATGTTAGATTTCCACATGAAAGTGATATTACTGCATAAATTCCACTCAAAAAATACAAGGCATGACAGAAATGCAGTGAGCACAAAATTTGAAATTAGCTATACATGAAAATGTCTATTTATCATAGAATTAATATGATTTTCAAACTAAACTTAAGTATGTAGTTATTAGGTTCCAGATTATAAAGGATTATATGCCTACATTTATATAAAACACAGTATGGCTTTTGTGACTGTACTTCTTTTTATTGAAAAGTTGTTATTTCCAGTGGCAAAGTAGCAATATATAGATTCATTAGTTTGTACCCATACGCATATTTATATGAAGCTCAACTATTGTGAAGTACTCAAGTATGAAATTGACTTAAATAAGGAACACCGACAAGTATTAAGATATTTTCTAAGTAGGGCTAGGATGTACACATTCTTAAAACTAAGAACATAATCAAGTGCCTTTAATTAAGTCTGAAAAAGGGACAGTACAATTTGCTGACTCATCAGTAGCCTTACTGAAGCATTCAGAGAATTTTTTTCCCCTCTTTTCTTTTTAAATGCTTTATTCAAATGCTAATTAGGTTTGTCTGCTCTGCTTGCTGGCGTTTACAGTTTGAGGTTTCATTACAGCATATTCAGCCTAGTTCAGGTAAGAAAATTAATAGCTTTGAAATATTTCAGTCTGAATAGTCTTTAAATTGATTTATCACAGCCCTTTTTGTATAAGGATTGCCTATTCACCCTGGCAAACAGTTGTCTGTCTTGTCTACATTTTTCTGCTTAAACAAAGTAACTTTTCTCTGAGAGTTAAAATTTTAAAGAATGTTTCCTATCCACGTTGTCTTGTAGCTGGCCATACTGTAGAATTGATCTCAGAATCTCAATGAATGTATGCTGACAGGGTTAAGGAGTAATTTGACTCTCCCAGTTTTGCTCTCTGCCATTAAGCATTAGTAAAACAAAGCAGAACAGTTATCTGAGAAAAATGAGAGCACAATTAATCCACATTGTCTTATTTCCTCTTTTCACAGGGACAAATTACTCAGGAAATGCAAGGTCTAAATGTAAGTCTGGTGCAGTGAGAATTCAGTTTCTTATTCATTAGTGTTTTCCTAGTCACCAGCCTATTTATTCCAGACTCCAATTTTCATATTCGTTAAATTTTCCCCTGGAGAAGTTAGAGGAAAACAAAGTTTCTAAGATTGTCCTTTGGCTGGTTTACAGTGCTAACAGATGCTTTCCATGTTTGCATCCTCATCCCTGTGTGTAGGTGAGTTCATATCTGAGCTGTGTCTGGATCCAGCTTCTTCTTGTTCCTCCTTGGATGTCCTGATTCTTTGAGAAAGAAACAAAGAAATACTGGCTTATAAGAACACATCACTCTTGTGATGTAAAGGGGTAAAGAGGTAAATTCCTCTCTGAATGTCTGAACACCAGCACCGCAGGCAGAAATGTGTCATACACCGGCCACATACTTGGGACACAGCTAAGATGTGTACTCAGACAGCACTAAGACTGAGCACATAGCAGAGCAAACATCCTGCAGTGTAAGCACAGGTAGTCAGTGCCCAAATATCAGAACTGGCACCTAACATGGCAATCGCAAAACCTAACACAATGATATAAAGGGTGCAGTTGCCTTAAAAGATTGGGAGTTTTTGGTTTTGTTGTTGTTGTTTCTCAGTGTCGTGGGTTAGGTTAAACCGTCCCCCCCACACACAGCCGGTGACTCCCCCTCCCCCCCCCCAGGAATGAGGGAGAGAATTAAAGGATAAATGTGAAACCCGTGGGTTGAGATAAGAGTGATTTAATACAGATGATTTAATACAATGTAGGTGCTCACCACCCCCTCGTATGCGAAGCCCGTCTCGTCCCGAAAACTGCAAATCCCGGACGAACGCGAGGCCCCGAAATAGAGAGGGGCAGAGAGGGAGAGATAGTACTCCGAGAGTGGGAGTACTGGGAGAGAGAGAGAGAAAGAAAAAAAAGAAAGCAATAGAGCGAAAAAACACAGCAAGCGTAAAAGAGCAAAAGCCAAAGCGCAAAAGCCAAAGCGCAAAAGCCCTTCTTCCCGTCTGACCCTCGCTTTTATACTGGGCATGACGCTGCACGATATGGAATACTAATTGGCCAGTTTGGCCCTCAGTCTTAAGTTCCACACAAATCACAAGGGGAATCGTGTCCCCCTTGTCCCATCTGTGCTCCCCCCTTATCCCGCCGTGCTTCTGCACTCCAGCACACTGAAAAGTCCTTGGCAGCTTGTTATCAGCGTTCTTCTCAGAGTGAGCCTCTGAGTAAAACCAAAACATGGAGCTTTTCTAGCTGTTAAAAAAAAAAACCTCTGTCCCGCTAAAACTAGGACACTCAGTGAAATCTGGAAAAGTCCCACCTCTGTAAAAATGGTATAAAGAGGTTTAGGAGTTTTTGACTGCATGGAGAGCATCCAGTGCTTCTATGAATAACAGAATCCTTGAAGGTACATTCATTACAGGCTGTTACTTAGACAAAACAAGAAAAAATGTGGAAAAATGAGAATTTCAAAGAAACAGTCTTTCTCTGCGTTTGGTGATTTACTCAAGGTTTCAGAAGAGTAACCCAGTGACTTAACTTCCAGTTACTATATCATTCCCAGAGTAGCTATGTACAATTGTTTTTGAAAAGAACTGACAAATTATTCATCTTCAGAAAGCACAGCAAGAAAAGACTCATTAATTATACCATTTCTCATTTTTTATGCATTAGCCTACCAGTTAGAACTACTGTTCGGGAAGTGGATTATAATGATTCAATTCTTGCTTTATTTTGAGTTGAGATGATCAAATTTACCTTTTCTAGGAGACTGTTTTAATAACTAAATTATTTCTTGGAATTTTTTTTTTCACTCTTCTCTTTGGCACTGCTTTAAAGAGCAAAAAGTAGTTTGAGAGTTATTGAGCCATGGGAGAGGGGGAGAGAAGGAATGAAAGGAAGGATTATGATGTTTAGGCTGATAACAAGGGTATTCACCTGAAAAAGTTCCTGTGGATTTTGGTGAGTAATAATAACTAGCCTCTTGCTTGTTTTAAACGGAAGAGGAATGTAGTCATTGAATTTTAATTTATCAGTCAAACTAGAGCTTTTCTCTGATGGACCAAAGAGAAACTGCTCTCTGTTCTTGAATTTACGCTTTCCCTCATTATAACTAAGGTTTGTTGTGTTATACTCTGTTACATACTTCCTGCGAGCCCAATATAGTCTGGAGTAGCTTGATTAAGAGCAGGCTAGATGACAAAACAGTGCAGGAATTTACGACAGCAGCATTAACCCAAGCAGAATGGAGCAGTTGTCATCAAGCCCTCAGGGATTATCTCTAAAAGATAAGAAGGAGCAGCTGGATACAGCCTTAAAAGGGTCAGAGTGCACTAAGTTATTTGCTAGGAAAGGGAAGAAATCTGGTCTAACTGCATTAACAGCACAGCTAGGAAAAGGAAAACAGATTTAAACTGAAAATGATGGTTAAATTAAACAGTTTACACTAGAAACTCTTGCTGTTTTTATGCAAAGCAGAAGTAGATGAAAGGAAAAAATATATTGTCATCTATTCATGAGTAAGTAAAATTCGAGAACAAAACGTGTTTATATGTATCCGGATATAAATTAATATGTTTTCACTGAAACTAATTTGTATTATCTGAGTTGTCCCATGCTAATATACATTATCACACAATTATATCTGCTACTATGTGCCTGTGTTACTATATGATAATATTGAATAATATTTTTAAAGAACAGATATATTTTATTGTTACTTTTTTCATTATATGGTAAAAATTAGCAATATAATAATGTATTTTTCAAAAATTATTTATTATTGGATATGGTAGGAGAGGAATAGTGTTCACTGACTTAAGTATTGTAGGGAAGGAAAACTAAGGCAAGAATACATACCAGAGCTTTCAAATCACAAACAGATCTTGGGACTGTGGCTAAAATAGTGTGGTCTTTAGGAAGGGGAAGAAAAGCAGAGAAAGGTTAAAAAATTGGCAAGCTTCTAGAGGAAACTGGACCTCATGTGGAATCTTTGAAGGGCAAGAAATAAGCAGTGAAAGCTATTCAGCTACTGTCTTCCTTGCAGACTCAAGTATTGTCATTCTATTGATCAGGCAACTAAGTTTAGAGGCATCTAATCCATGATGCCCATTTTACTGTGGATTCTCTTCCCTATAGGACTAATCCTTCCCATATGTGAGAGAACACTGTCACTGACTGCTACGGGATCCAGAGCTCCCAGTAAGAAGTGCTAGACCATTAGAACTAACTTACTGGAAATTTTTGAAATCTTTGCCGGAAAGATTTGGAAGATTTCTTTTAAAAGAAACACGAATCCTTTAAGATAATAACTAACAGTTCTTTAGAAGGAATCATATTGCTGGTCATCTAAATGTAGATCATTTTTTTCCCTTCCTCTGCTTTCATCAGCAAACTTAACAGCTGGGGCCTTATACAGGACACACAACTGACAGATAAAGGACTCAGATGCCAAGGTCTAGAATAAATTTTTTAGCAGCAACATCTGTGTCTGTCGCAAAGCCCTTGGCTGATTTCTTGTCTGGCTGCTTGGCTGCCTCTGCTCTATGTGTGACTCCAGTGCTGGCTATGCTAATGGCCATATAATGGCCCCTGGTGCCCTCTTGGGGAATTAAACTGCTGATAAACTTGCTGGCTTGCCTTGTCCCTGGGATCTTTTTTTAGCTTTGAGTGACCTGCAGCTGGAGGGATTTGTTCCGTATTTGAAAGGAAGGCCTCTGAACAAATGCTCACAAGCTCAGTGTATGCAAGGCCAATTGATGTTGCCAAAGGAATATTTTGCAGTCTGCTGTAAAGTCACATTCTTTTTAGATATAACATCTCCTCAAGCCACTGGAAATACTAAAGATGTCAGAAAGCAAAAATTCTGGAGAGCACAGATTATGGAGTCATCATTCACTTTAGTGTGTTAACAAATTTCAGAACAGGGAGTTCATTACCTTACACAATATATGCCTAAGTTTATCCCGTGAAGAATTGTTTTCTGAATGAGTGGCTGGCTCATCAGAAGACAGGGCAGGTAACTCTTTATTGGCAAATGTACAAGCTTATGCTTTTGTTTTTAATACAAGAACTCCTAAGCCCCAAAGGACGTTTGCATGTATTTAAACTTAAGTGTCCTGTGAACATTCTTTCAGTCACTGCCTGTAGTTGCTCGGTCTCTCTGGCTTTGCCATGGGGTCATAATGACTATTCAACTGAATTTTAGCCAAAATACTAATATTTCTTTCTGCACTTACTTTTCAAATGCATTCTTGAAGATGAATGTTAAAGACAGGGTGATGCTCTTTGCCTAGAAGAAATCCTGCTCCCTTTGTGCACAGAAATACAGTAACCCCTCAGGGCCTTATTGTTCAATTCCCTTGAGTTTCTTTATGCATTTTGGTGATATAAAATGCCTGCAAATATAGTCAACATTGCCAACAGGGAATATTAAGGCATGCAGAGCAGGTCAATGGAGTAGCTGAGAAAACGGTGTGTAAGTGACAGCCTCAAGCTATTGGAAACAGAACGAAAGAACAGTGTTTGCACAGCTCTAATTTTCTCCAAGATTGGACAAGCAGAGTTTTAGCTTGCCTCAGAGTACAGTTTCTTCCACAGAGGAGAAATAATGACAATAAAAGAGGATTAAACTGAGTAACTTCCTTGGGATGCTTTAAACTAGTAAAAAGAAAAAAAAGAAAAAAAAGAAAAATAAAAAATATATGTATAGAGGGGAAGAACAAACCAGAAAAGCAGATTTGAATATCTAATTCTAATATTGAAGACCTAATGTTAGATGTCTAATATATCTACTACCAGACTCAGAGGTGAGATTGGCTCAGGATTGAGGCTTCTGGCTCTTAAGTGTCCTCTCACCTAGGTTAGATACCTGAGATCTAGGTTAATATTATCTACTAAATGCAAGAAAGGATTCATAGAATCTTAGAACAGTTTGGGTTGGAAGGGACCTCAAAGATCATCTAGTTCTAACCCCCCTACCATGGACAGGGACACCTTCCACTACACCAGATTGCTCAAAGCCTCATCCGACCTGGCCTTGAACACTTCCGTGGATAGGGCACCCACAGCTTCTCTGGGCAACCTGTTCCAGTGCCTCACCACCCTCAGAATGAAAAATTTCTTCATTCTATCTAATTGAAATCTCTCTCTCTTTCACTTAAATCTGTCGTTCCTTGTCCTATCACTACACGCCCTTGTAAAAAGGATTAATGCATCTAAAAATTCATCGATATCAATGACAGCCAGCTAGGTAGCTGTCATATAGTTACCAGTAATAAACTGCAAATATGGAGTGCCTATATTGAACTCTTTCAGAAAGTTAGGTTTTTCAAACAGGATTAAAGAGAAATAATGTTTTGTTCAGAAAAACAGTCGTATTCCAGATCTAATTGCTTAAGACAAGTCAAATTTTTAATTTCAGGAATAATAAAAGAAAGGAAATATGCATATATTATGAAGCGATATCGACCAAGGCCCTCCCAAATGATCATCTACTTGTTAAACTTCAAAATCTGTCTGGTACTTGTTGATACAGGCTTTTATGTATTTAAATATTATATGCAAATTCAAATACGGTTAGTGTATCAAAAATAAATATTGTATACTCATTTGTTGTGATGCTCTCACGAGAGCTAAGAATCTGAATATATCATCTAAGGCAAGCAAAGTATGAGTTTGGATCTGTAATGAGTCTCTTAGGTACTGAGATTTTGTAATACTGAGATTTTGTAATACCAGAGAGGACACTGTAAACTCTTTCTTCTTTGTATCAAACTAGGTCTATGCTGACAAAGACTACTAGCTTCATAGCCACAGGTGATACACTAGTGCCAGAACTGCGAAAAAAAAAAAAAAGTTTAGATGGACAATGAGCATCTTATTTCCTGAATATTCCTTGATAACTTTCTGCTGACATTTGCATTGCTAATATATTATTGCCTAAGTTTAATCTATATCTGAGACTAAATAGCAGCCAACTGTACTATTACCCAATGACCCCTCCCCACTTGGGAAGGGGAATTGGGAAAAGGAAGACCCTTGGGTTGAGATAAGAACTATTTAATAATTGAAATAAAATAATAAAATAAATAAAATAAATAAAATAAAATAAATAAAATAAAATAAAATAAATAAAATAAAATAAATAAAATAAAAAATAAAATAATGGAAATAACAACAACAGCAATAATAATAACAACAACAGAGAAGTGATGTACGATGCAATTTTTCACCAACCTTGACCAATGTCCAGCCTGTTCCCAGATGGCGATCGCAGAGCAGGAAAATCCCAAAAGTGCAGTCTAAAAGAGAGAGTAGGCCTTGCGAGCAGAATCATGAATGAGACCCTTTAGGGGCGGCAACCATTGAGAGAGACCATTCCCCAGCAAATTTTCCAATTTACAGTGAGTCTGATGTTACATGGTATGAAATATCAATTTGCCAATTTAGATGTCAATATCCCTGGTCATGGTTCCCCAGGTTCTTGGATATCTGGGTCATTAGAAAAAAAAGTTGAAAAGTCCTGGATATGGAAACCTGCATACCACAGGTGGCTGCAAACTAAAACAAAGTGTCTTACCAACTTTGTTGTCACCAAATTGCATTCTGCAGACTTCTTCAAAGTGCAGCTTACTTTAGAAATGTAGCTTTTCTGAACAGAAAATTGATTCTATGATACTATCTCAGTGGAATCAGGACAATTATAGAGTAGGTGATTACACTATCCATTATTTGGCTTCTAATTTATTTCTTTAAATAGTATTCCCAGTTATTTCATGCATAAACAACTGTATGGATTGGTAATATACCAACTATCCATTCAGGAAAGATTTTCTTAACATTGTTACAGTTCACAAGATTATTATTTTTCTTTTTCTTGAAATAGTTGAAGTTTCATCCAAAAACACAATGGGAGGAATATCTCCTGGGATGTATAAAATTAGATCATATCAAGTGCTAAAAATATACTTTGAGCAAATATTGTACATCGATAAATTAGATTCAGGTTTTTGGATTTTAAATTTGTAGCTTTAGATTAGATATACCAGTAAGTCCTCCTCAGCCTCGTTAATTTGCATCATTCTGTTTCACATTTTAATAATGCCACTGTCATTTAGAAAAAAATTAACTCATAACAGCTGATACAACAGTTTTCTTAGAAGGGCACATTACTGTACTGTAGCAAGGTCCTAGTAGCAATGATATGAACTTTTCAATACCAACATAAAATAACACCGATACATTGATGATGAATATCTGTAAAACCAAAAAAAAAGTTAAAAAACCCACAAAAAATACCAATATGAATAAAATGTGCTTATTTTAAAAACAAAAGTGAGAAAATAATATTTTAGAACCATGTACAATTTTATTAACAATATTTATCTCTTTTACTGTCTTTAAATAAAGTGTTATTGAAATTTAGGTGAGATAATAACATAGAATCATACAATCATTTAGATTGGAAATGACCTTTAAGATCATTGAGTCCAACCACAAATCTGACACTGTCAAGTCCCCCACTAAACTCTGTCCCTAAGTGCCACATCTACATGTCTTTCAAATACTTCCAGGGATAGTGACTCAACCACTTCCCTAGGCAGCATGTCCCAATATTTGATAACGCTTTTGGTAAAGAAATTTTTCCTATTATTCAATCAAAACCACCCCTGGTGCCAGAACTGTTAATAAATGATTGAAAGTGGCTTGATGAGTACTACCGTCAGCTCCTTCAGTATCCTTGGGTGGATCTCATCCAGTCCCACAGACTTGTGTGTGCCTAAGTGGTGTAGAAAGTCACTGATCATTTCCCCTTGGATTATCGGAGCTTCATTCTGCTCCCCTTCCCTGTCTTCTGCTCAGGTACCTGCAGAACAAGAACACCTGGTCTTACTATTAAAGACTGAGGCAAAGAAGGCATTAAGGACCTCAGCCCTTTCCTCATCCTGTGTCACTGTTTCCCCTCGAATCCAATAAAGGATGGAGATTCTATTTAGCCCTCCTTTTGTTAATGTATTCTTAGAAACATTTTTTATTGTCTTTTATGGCAGTAGCCAGATTAAGTTGTAGTTGGGTTTTGGCCCATCTAATTTTTTCCCTGCATAACTTTACAACATCTTTGTAGTCCTCCTGAGTGGCCTACTGCTTCTTCCAGAAATCATAAGCCATCTTTTTTTCCTGAGTTCCAGCTCCGCCAGGTCAGTCGTCTTCCTTGCTAGCTAATCTTTTGATGCATGGAGACAGTGGGCTGCTGTACCTTTGAGATTTCCTTCTTGAAGAATATCCAGTCTTCCTGGACTCCTTTGTCCTTCAGAACTGCCTCCCAAGGGACTCTGTCAACCAGGCACCATCACCACCTGACAAATATTGAAGTAGCTAGAGCTAGACTTAATATGACTAAGGTCAAGTGATGTTATGTCAGTAGAAAATTGTAGGTTTAAAAAAAGAGATAACAATCTGATTTCTTGGCTCCCTGCTTATTGTTATGTTATTTGTTGATGATGCGATATGTTATACTAACTAAATAAGCTCTGTGATGAACCTTTCGAATGGAGCTGTATTTTGAGATCCATTTCCCACATTTCCATTGTGAGAAATTGAGCACAAATAATATTAATACATAAAGGAATCACATGCTAAAATCCAAACTCTTACTAATCATCAGTTTACGAATCTTTAAGTAAAATATATAGAAGAAAAAGCATAGATATGACTTTACTGTACAGTAAATATGAATGTCAGCACTTGTTCCAGCCCAGATTCAGCTTATGTTGTCATGACAGGGTTGCAAGCTATGGACAATTGTTGTATTTTAGGTGAACTGTAGAATCATAGAATCATAGAATGGTTTGGGTTGGAAGGACCCTCAAAGATCATCTAGTTCCAACCCCCCTGCCATGGGCAGGGACACCTTTCCCTACGTCATTGCTCAAAGCCTCATCCAACCTGGCCTTGAACACTTCCAGGGATGGGGCATCTGCAATTCTCTGGGCAACCTGTTCCAGTGCCTCACCACCCTCAGAGTGAAAAATTTCTTCCTTATATCTAATCGATATCTACCCTCTTTCAGTTTAAAGTCATTGCCTCTTGTCTTGTCACTACATGCCCTTGTAAAAAGTCCCTCTCCAGCTTTCCTGTAGGCCCCTTTTAGGTACTGCAAGGCTGCTATAAGATCTCCCCAGAGTCTTCTCCAGGCTGAACAGCCCCAACTCTCTCACCCTGTTTTCATAGGAGAGGTGCTTCAGCCCTCGGATCATCTTCAGTAATGAGAATTTTTTCTATGTAATATAGAGACTGTATGTTAAAGGTCTAAGAGTGTAAGTCATTTAGGATAGATATCTTCATATTTTATCTAATTCTAATTAATTTATTATACATCAGAGTATTTACTTATGATAATGTTTAAGATCTAGGTTAATGAATACTTTGATTATTCAAGTGAACTAGTGTGTCAGCATCTCAATACAGCTACCTGCAATGGAAGATGATGCTTTGGGTAATACTTTCTACCTTCAAGTTGGTAGAAGCACAAAAAGTCAATTATCACTATTGTGCATGTGTGCAAAAAGTTGTGTATGTATGAAGTTTATTATAATAGAAAAAGTAAATAAATTTCATGCTATATTAACAAATTTATATACTGAAATTAACACGTATTATAGATTGTTTTTTTTGCTTTTAAGACCACCTACATCCTTGTATATAACATTTCTTTAAAAATTGCCATCTAAAGTTAATCAATTAGAAATGCTTCCTCACAATGAAGAGCCTGAATTCATCATGTGCATTATGACACAGCCTATGTAAAACAAACTCGTGTTTTTTTTTCCTCCCACAGGGTCCCTTATTCAGTATCCAAGATGTATGGAGTTTGATTACCAAACAGTTTTTGAAATGTATTTTATATCTATCCAACCTTTTTCTTTTTTTGTACACAACCAACTGTTGCTCCAAAGACAGAATTATTTATCTTCTTGCGAGCGTTTTCTTTGGGGAATGTGAGTATATAAGCATTAATTAATTTATTTTTGCAGCATCCCTGAGAGATAGAGTGGTATCTTTTACAGGTGATGAACAGAGACATTAAAGTTTCCCAATTATTTTATCTTTCTGTGTGAAATGCCTTTGAACTATTTCATTTTGACCTCTAGGCTCATCCTTTCCGCAAACCGTGTCCCTGACCTCTCAAGTCACACAATGAGAAACTAAGGAAGATATATTTATAGGCCATATATGTATATTCTTCACTTTCAGTGAAGAAAGCCAGCCATACACTGGCCTGTATTAGCAGAGTAACCAGCAGATCCAAGGAGGTCTAGGGAGAGCCTAACCCTATATCACCACTTTGAAGCCACACTTGAAGTTCCGGATGCACATTTGAACTCTTCAGCACAATGCAGATATTTGATACACTAAAGTGCACCCAGCAGAGGCCACTGAGACAGAGGACACTGGAGCACATGGCATATGATAGAATCTGGTGTGATCAGTCCTAGAAAATAAATCTTAAGGAGAATCTTATTGCTGTTTTGAGCTATCCGTGGAAAAGGTACAGAGGAGATGGAGCCAGACCACTCACTTCTTGTTAGAATACATCAAAAGAGCAGAAGAACTCAAGCTGAAAACGAAGAATTTTCAGTATATCAGTTACATGATAGTTGTCTCTTTTGCTCTTACATTCCATGAGAAATTCAACTCTTTTAACTAAGAATTACTATTCTATTGTTCATTATTTCCATAAGTAAACTTCTTTCACAACCGCTGTGGCAGTGTGCAAATGGACTGTGGACTGTGCAGATGATAGAATGACTTCATGTCTAAGTCAAGCCCCTCTTTTAGTGAGAAAGTCAGAGTCCCACTTAGGATCACTAAATATTGATTTAAATGACATGCTGTTGTAGTGTATACAAGTATTAAGTATACTCTTGCTTGAGTAATATTAACTCAAGTATTTCTTAATACATTCATACTTGATTTTACAAATTTGATACAGGTATAGATATAGAGTAATACAGCTTTTTAGTGTATTTCCTGACAAAAGAAAAAACTAACTGAAATGTAAGTAATCAACACAAAGAGAGATCATTGGATTATCAGTTCTGATAAAATATTTTTTTACTGAATTTTACTAGTTCTTTGGAAATTGATTTTTAACCTGTCTTTTAGTATCCAACTCTTACTATCCAGCTTATACAGTTCAAGATACAGTCTCAAACTATAACTCTTCCAGCTGCACTTCTTTCAGGAAAAGCAATTGCTGTCCCCAGACTTCATTCTGCCTCAGTTGTTCATCACTACCCCTTGACAGATCTGCCTGTCAAGCTCCTTGTTAAAGCTCTTTGTGACTTTTTGTGTGGGTTTGTTTTTTTTTTTTTTCAGGAGAAACAAACCAAAGTTAGTTCAAGCACTTTAAATAGCAGATATTTTCCAACTGAACTGAAACGATTTAGGGAGAGATCACACAGCAAACAAATCAGAAGCGTGATGAGCATTCCTGGGGACTGGAGATGAGCATCCAGGGGAAGGAAGGAGAAGAACAAGCTCCTTTAATTCACTCAGTGGCAGCTGGACCAGTTTTACCTTCTTTAACATTCTGCCTCTTTGTTTTATCTAGGACTTCCAATAGACAAGTACTATGCCTTTAGCTGTGTAGAAGATACTCAGTAAAGATCATGAAGACAAACCAAAAATCAAGTCCGGAGAAATCCTACAGTCAAGCTTTATGAACTAATCTCAAGCCTCTTGAAGAGAAACACTCCCATTACCTCAGTGGCTAGCTGATCAGCAGACCTCAAATTCCTGTAGCAAAAAGCAGATTTTTCATCATGGAAATAATATAAACAATGTTCATGTGTAATTAGCTGGGCTTCATAAGAGTTATCTGTGATTGCTGTCTTCAAATCTATTTATTATTAACATTACACAGAATGAAGTTCATGGCACTGTATTAGAAAGAGAAAAAAGATTTATGAAACACACAGAAAAATGCCTGTCTTTTAACTTTCACATATCCATCCTCTTGACTTTTATTTAAGTGTCATTTTAAAAGAACAATCTCAGGTATTATAAATATGTATATTTTCTTTAATGTAAGATTAGCTCATATAGATTTCTTATATCTTAACCTTCACCTATTTTTATTCTATAGCTGGATAGTTAATATGGCTAGTATGTTGTTTGAAGAAACAGCTTTTATAGGGTGTAGGAATCATTTGGATGGTATCACAGATTTCTGATGCCAAGGCCTGAAAAATATTTTTCCAAAGGCAGCATCTGGCTTCTTGGCACATCTAATCTGCAGTTTCTCAGTGCCTCTAGGTCTGTTGTATCATTGGTCACATCTGAATCCAATTTTAGGTCCTAACTTCTCAGAATAAATAGATTTTTTGACATTTTGTAGAATGTATATTGTAAGCATGTACATAGTGAACAACTTGTGCTACTTCTGCAAAGTGTTGTTATTCTCTACATCAATTTGCTATTGATTACTTGCATTCATACTTTTGTGAATATCTGTACACATGGCAAAATACACACCTAAATAATTATAGGAGGATTTTTTTTTTTCACCTTTCCAACCGTAATCTTCTATGTAACACTGAAGTCATCAGGAAGTAATTTTTTTTCTTTATCCTTATCAAAATGAAAATTTTTAAAGTAATCACAGTGGCTTCCCGCATTCTTCAACGTCTGCAGAAGAAAGCTTTAGTTTGTGGTAAAGCCCCAGTTTTGCTCATATTCAGCTGGATCGTTTCTCGTGTTTCAACATTTTCTCTCTCACTCTCCTTGCTTCTTAACATTCACTTCTCTGATCTGTTCACAAAAATATTCTACACAATAATTTTTATCTTTTGCTGTTATCTCATCATAGTCAAAATCATTCCCTCCTCTTCCTCTGTTTTCTTCACCACAAATATTTCTCATTCCCAAGGTCTTACATCTTTCCTGCCTGCATTAGATTTCTCAGTGCTCTTTATTCACTCTGACCCTAGCAATCACTTCTTCTCCTTTATTTCAGTTCTGTTTTAGTCCAAAGCTTCACCAAAGGATCTATAACACCTAAGAAAAATAATTATACGTAGAAGTTAATCTTTAAATAAGGTATTCATTCTACTCCATCAAATACTTAATAATCTCTTTTTTCTTTGGAGTTCAAAAAACATGCATTAGCATGGTGGTAACTAAGACATCCAGGACAACTAAGGCTGGTGATAGAAATTTTCTTCAATGATTTGCAGAAACATGAAACAGTAGGTTTATGTGAATCTACACAGAAATTAAGTTTTAATTGTTTTAATTGATTTTCTTTTTCTTAATGATTTCTTTAAGATCTGTATCTTTAAGAATCTTAGTCTGTCATACTGACAGCAGAAAAATGCTTCACCTTGTGAGTCAACATATGCTGTTTTATCACTCACATTTAAAGGAATCGAGAATGGGTGGGATTTCCTAATAATGGAACATGTCACATTCAGTCTCCAAGTTTTAAAATTCTCATATGACATTTTAAAGTCACTCAAAAGTCCAGTCCTTTACACAGAATTCAAATCTTTTTAATTCTGTCACTTTTCAGGGAATATGAAGTTGAATAGGTTTTAATGGTGATACGGTAATGTATTTCAGAGCACTGACTTTAAGGGAATTAACTCTGGCACCTTGTAATTGGCAGAACTGGGACAGTTAGCTAAAGCCCAAGCAGACACTGTTCATTTTATCAACAAGGGCCTTGTTGCTGATATAATGTTTTATAGATATATATGACAGTTTTACATCTGCTAAACATCTTTTCACACCAGACTTTTTTCACTTTTGTGTTAGAACTAGTAGAAAATTATTCTGAACTAAAATGATCTCCTTTATGATGCCATAAACAAATGCATATTTTAGTTGGCACATATGATTTGAAAAGATTTTTTTGGTGCAATGCCCCAGAAAAAAGAAAGAACAGTATATTCAGATACAGTATTGAAAGCAGTTTGCTGCAGAACATTCTATTTTTCATACTTTTTTTTCTTTTTAATTTTGTCCTAGAGCTTGTCCTGATGAATTAAAGTAGTTCAGTCCATTTCTATTTATTTATTTATTATTTATTTATGAATCCTATCTGCATCAGAAAAGAATCTTAGAATAAATGTGCTAGACATCTGAATGCATTCAGGTTGAAGATACTTTAAGTCTCCCTGGTCAAGTAGTCTAAATGACATGTTTGCAGTTACGGAATTTAGAACTGATGTCAAATCAGCTTTACCAAATGATGAACGACTTGCAGACAGTCTGCAGGGAACTCTCTGAACAGTAACATATAATCATGATGAGACTTAATTTATTTGTCATAAAAATTACAGCCAAGTCCAACTAGGGCAGAAGTGTTCTGTCTGCAAAGTTAAGCAAAAAACATTTCCTGAATAAAAATCCAAACAAACTTTCTTATTCCTCCAGCTCTGTTTCGGATGGCTATAATTCCTTCATTCCAAAGTCACAGAATTGATTTAAAACATTGATAAATATTGTTTAAAGCATTATATATCTTCCTTTTTAACTGGCAGGCAAATCAAGACCAAGAGAAGTTAACTGAGGTATTCACACAGAGAGCTCCTGAGGCATCACAAATACTGGGTATATCCGCGGAAACTTAGTTTCTCCTCCTAAAGTGTAGCACGTCATAATGAAAATAGGTCCTTGCTGATGGCATATAGCTCCTTGGACTATATTTGTTTCTACAAAGAAATGTAAATGCTGAATGTACTGATTCAGAATGCCAGCAATACGCAAATATGTGATTTGAAGGTGATGACTGGTGAAATGTTGGCTTTCTGTTTATTTTTCTTGTCATTAGGTGATTCTCTCTGCAAGTCTCCCTTTAGGTAACAAAATTAACCACCCTGATTTTTTTTTTTTCCCCCTTTCTATTCAATGCTAGAAGAAAACATATTTTTTAGATAAAATATAACAACTCTTAAAGCAAAAATTAAGCACTGCCAGCATTAACTCATCTAACAGTCAGGATGAGACTGTCTCTTAGGTAAGGAGTTATGTCTTTGATCTCATCACCATCTGAGTCTTCCTCCATATCTTAGGATATTGTTCCATTTGCCAGATTATTGACTGATGTGAATAACAAAGGGATTGAATAGATGCCACTGTTTTAATTTAACCTGATGGTCAGCTGCAGTCTTCATTGAAGGCAGTTCTGGCCCAGGGTATCCAGCTTTTCCACCTGGATACGGAATTTTCTGTCAGACAGACAGTTTTCTGTCTCCTTGTTAGGATAAGGCACCCTTCCTTAGCCAGTGTATTTAAGTTTAGTGCAAGGATCCCTGCAGAAGACGTAGTTTTGTAGTACATTTTGATTGTACAAAGTTCAGAATCAATTAAAGAGTACAAAATGTATTGCAGATTATACTTTCCTAATTAATCAGTGACCAGTATGTGAAGCTTGAATTACGGCTGAAAAGAATGACACTGAAAGCATTTTCTCCATAGTATAGAAACAACCACTAACCTTCATTTTCTCATATAAAACCAAGGACCTAACACTAGAAAAAAGTTCATAATCTCAAATACAGATAGGTTAGTCTTTCTTTGACTAATTTCCTCAATATCCAAAATCCTTTTGTTTTCATTTGCATCTCAGCTAAACCTACTTAACTTCTTGCTTAGTTGGTTTCTGGAGATCCAAAAAAACGAAGTAGTGAGTGAGGTTTCTTTGAGGTAGTACAGGTAACAAAAAAATAAGACCTTCTAATTCTTACTTATTTTCTGAAATCTGAACCATAATGTCACCATGAAAACAAGTCCAGATTCTATTTCAGCTCAAATCAACAGGAGTGTTCATGTTGATCATACTGGAGTTCGACTTAATGAACAGCAAAGCAGCTACCAAATCTCTTTCTACCTTTTGTCTTGCCACATCAGATTGGGAAAAAAAATATTTTATCCAGAGAAAATCTTTTCTTTGGAATAATATAGAATGCTCTTTTCCAAATGGCCATATGTTTTCCATATGAAATAACACATTTTCATCAATAAACCAGTAACGTATGAGGAAACAAATAACAGAAATACACCTATGTTATATATTATTAGGAGGTGTTTAAAGCGCTAGCCGAAAGAACTAATATTTGTGGATAAAAAGAAAAGACAAGGTTTTCTCTATTGCATCTTATAGGCATTGCATAAATCACAATTTACTTCTTTTGGATAATTGTTCCTAGATTTTTGTAAACTTATGGCAGATGCGTTCATGAAAATTATGCCTGTCACAGAAAATTTGGAAAGAGTCCTAGGCTGCCCAATTATGCAAGAGTTATAGCTCATGTAAGGGACACCTACTGTTTTAAAGGGGAAAGTGGGAATTATAAATTTTCCACAAAGGAAGTTCTGTCCGGAAGATTTAATGGAGCTGGGACTTGAACAAAAGTTTCAGTCATTTTTTTTTGGTTTGTTTTGTTCTTTTCTGACACGTATTTTGTCAACAACAATTAATATTAAGTGCTGCAGTGGTTTGAATCCAAGCATAGGCATTTTATTCACACTTGCTGCTTAATATATGCTATGAAAAGAATAAATAGTGAAAACAGGTATATTGCCAACTGTTTGTTGTTTTTTTTCCCTCTTGAAGGAATTTTTTGATACTCTGAGTGCATGCTGTTAATATACGTATTTGCATACTCCTTTAATTACCTAGTTAATATAAATATAAAATACAAATAACTATCAGGAACTGTATTCATTACAGAGTATTATTGTCTCAGTGATTCAGAGTCAAAGGCCAGAAGTATTGATTACATACACTTAATTTCCCTCATCTATTGTACAGACTGGCATAGGCCATCACCCACAAATTTCTGCTGCAGGCTTATATCTGAGCTGTGTGTAAGATGGAAATTCCATTTTATACAAACTCCTGGGATTTCAGACATGGATTCTGTCTGCGGAAAAAAAAAAAGAAAAAAAATAACAGTACAAAACATTGCTTTTCCATGACAGGAAAATTCGAAAGAAAAGAAAAAGAAAGAAAGAGAAAGAAGAAAAGAAAGAAAGAAAGAAAGAAGAAGAAAGAAAAAGAAAGAAAAAGAAAGAAAGAAAAAGAAAGAAAGAAGAAAAAGAAAGAAAGAAGAAAGAAAGAAAGAAAGAAAAAAGAAACAATAAAAGCAAAGGAGAAAGGGAGAAAAGAGAAGGAAATAGACATGGGCTGTGTTAAGTAGTTTTGAATGTCATTATGACATTCTTCTCTAACTCAGTATTCATGAAAATAATTTCAGACCTGATGAAACAGAATTATATCTGTGTTTGACTTCATGGAAAGTCCTGTTCAGGAAGGAAGGAAGGAAGGAAGCACTTCACAAGTAAGCCCTGATTTACTACTGCAGCTCTTACTCTCCAATAGGCATCTGCTTCAAGGAGAATAAGCATGTCCCCTTTTGACATAATAGACTATAGAAAGAGAATCGTTAAGGAAGTGAAATATGCGTGTTCTGCAATACAGTCATTCAGGCATTGAACTATGTATATTCTGCAATGGTAGAATCACACAGGGTTTTCTACTAATTCCCTTAAATTCTCTATTGGCCAAGATATGCATAAGAATGGAAAACGACATCTAATGGCTATAAATTGTGCGTAAACTTTTTTTTTTTAAAAAAAATCCAACTTTAACTAGATAAAAAGGTCTTTATTTATCTGGATCATTAAAAGAGTGTGCACAGTGTCTTTGGTTGCAAAACATTAATGAAAACACCAAAGAAAACATGTAAAGGCCTAAGGTATTACAGAGAAATAAGACTTCAAAGTGGAGAATCTTTCCTCAAATGCAAGTACTACTGGAATTACTGGACATGTTGATGCCATACCATAAAATCACAGAGTGACAAGACTGCTAGGAAACTGGTAGCCACTATTTTGCCATCAGTTGGTTGCCATCAGTACAAATGGATCTCTGGACACATTCATACATTTCTTTCACAAGGATCAGTGTTCTAAACATGCATTTATTGAAGTATTGATAGCACCATTAAATTCAGTGTTCTGTGTTTTTGTCAATACTCTAAATGCATTGCAATTACAGAGGTATCATAAAGATCATAGAAAATTTAATTTGCTTGAAAATGATAATTTTTAAAGTTCTTAATGACAATCACTGCTTACCTAACAGATGGTGTTCCATATAACTTAGTAAGTATTGTTACCAGTTAAGTTACTTATAAATTAACATTTTCTGAATGAATATAATATGAATTGTACTAGACTTTTCTGTATTTCTTTAGATGCATCAGAAAGTGACATTTTAAAAAAATCTCATTTACATTATAGACTGTCTGAAAGGAAAAGTAATTCATCTGCCTGAAAACTGAGATAAAGAACTGACATTTCATCAGCACTTTTTATGAATATTTAAGATGTAGAAGAAAACGCATTTTGAGAGGTAGAGAAAAGCGATATTAGAAAGAGGAAAAAAGGAGGAAGACAACGACAGAAAGTAATGGAAGAAATTATGTAATACAGTATGCGGTTGGTGGTATTCTCACAGTTATATTGCAATTTGATAATTACTTCAAAAGATAGAATTAAATTTATACATAGCCATTTAAGCACCTACATACAAAATTTAGGAGTTTCTAGTATTCACGAAATTCTTACCCGTTTTCACTGAGCTATGTAGCAGTGTAACTTCTCTGGACAGCTAAGTGTCTAACAGTGAGAATGCAGAAAAATGTCTAAATATTGAGTAAGCTGAGTTACCATCCAACCTGTAGGTCATTTGCATGCCATGTATCATTTGAATAACCTCAGCCAAGAGACCATAAAAGCAGTGTGATGGCAGCTCTCTCATGCTTCTTAATACCTTGCGACTACACAGTTCACCAAATGCGTGGGACCTAGACATAACTGTATTATCCAGTTCTGAGCACATTTGAACTTGTGTTTCAAAAAGAAGAAAAATATTCTACCTCTTCAGCTATGGAATTTATTAATGAAGCTTCTTGCAGTTTCTTCTTTTGAAGCTGTTCTAAAATGGAACAGAGTACACTCTGGAATATAAATTCTACTTTTTAATTCTTGGAATGTCACCTAAAAAGAGCGTAAGACTGTCTGGCCTGATTTTATTATTTCAAGAACATTTTATGTATTATTTGAAGACCGAGGTTTTTTGTTTCTTTGGCTTCAGGTTTTTTGATCAGGGAAGTTATAACCTAAAAAGTTGGAAGCACATTTGGGATGTTTATACTTTAATTCCTGCTCCAATAATAATTAAAATTTATACAAACCAGAATAATTTCTGCAAGAAAAGATTTGAGAACTTCACTCAGAATATCACATAGCTCAGTACTTGAATACTAAATGGTAGGAAAGGAAATAAAGTCAATCAGATTGAAAACCTTATCTTGTCTGAGAAACGATTCATCTCCTGGAATTTAAAAGGGATTGTGTGACGCCTTCAGTGGGAAAGACAGACCTAATAAAGTTTAGCTGCTTTAGGATAAGGTTAACATTTGGAATTCCAGATACAAACATATTTAAGGCATACCTCTCGAGATGTTCTCCTCAGTTTTTATACTGTCACCACTTCACTGTTACTTTCTTCACTGTGCTGGTTTCTGTAAACCATATTGCAAGACAATTGAACTTTTAGAGTGACACAATATCCTAAAGTTAGGCATTTCAATAACTTCACCTGTGAAAATACTTAGAATAAGCCAAGAAAATTATGTTTTATTCATAAAGTTTCACTGTACGTGCTCAGATTAATACACATATACTTGATTCAATTTCATAAAATTTTATGATATCTCAAATTGGAAGGGACCCATAAGAGTCTTCAAGTCCAACTCCATGCTCCCTGCAGGACTACCTAAAACTAAACTGTATGACTAAGAGTGTTATCCAGTGCTCCTTGAACTCTGACAAGCTTGGTGTTATGACCACTTCCCTGGGGAGCCTGTTCCAGTGAGAGACCACTCTCTCAGTGAAGATCTTTTCCTAATATCCAGTCTGAACTTCCCCTCACTCAGATCCATTCCATTTCCTCATGTCCTAGATTTACACTAGTATCTGATCTGCAACTGGTATAGACTATTAACATCAGTTCATTATCTGAAAATTACTTACTTTTGAAAAAGTAAGAGAAACATTTATTCTTATTTCATTCATATTACACTAACAGAAGTCAGCATTGATGTGAATGGTGATTGCTAGCCATACAAAAATACTTTGCTGGCAAGTTAGCTACTCTTGACATTTTTAGCACTGATATGATATTTTAGTCTGAGTCAAGGTCTCCTCAAGTTTGCTTTCAATCATTTTGCCTGAGATACATAACTGTAATTTTTGGGAAATCAAGAAACTGGAGATGAGAATGTAAAACTCATTAGCATGTTATGTATCTACCTCCCCTCTCCTTTTCTTTTTTTTTTCTCTTCTCTTTACTTTTTTTGAAAGTCATTCTCAAAACATCCACTGATTTCAATATCAATAGGCATGAGTACACTAAGAACAACAGAAGGCAGAGTCATTCTATGAGTGCCGTGCAGACTGTGACCCCTTCCTAATCTATAACAACCATACATTATTTTCTAAGTAGGGACATGTAAAGAACAAAACAGAAATCAATTTATTCTCAAAATCTAAATCACCTAGATAATTTCAATACACTCTTCAACAACACATGTGGGTACTTACTGAATTTCAAAAGGCTATATGTGAGAAGATAGTTAAAATATTTTCAATACATGGAAATATATTTAAAGCTATGTCAATTTTGGAGACTGCAGAAAACCATAAATAAAAAATATTCTCTTAGCATATATATGCAAACTGAAGAAGTAGTATAACAAATGGGTATCTGAAATAAAATTAAAAACATTTGATGGAGGATTTTGAATATTTAATTCTTCATCAACAAAGTTTTAATAATTCAAATCCTGTTGGTGTTTGTTATGGACAGAGGATGGATTGAGAGCAGCACTGAGGAGGACTTGGGAGCTGGCAGTGCGCATTTGCAGCCCAGAAAGCCAACCATATCCTGGACTGCATCAAAAGAACCATGGCCAGCAGGTTGAGGGGAGTGATTCTGCCCCTCTACTCTGCTCTTGTGAGACCCCACCTGGAATACTGCATTCAGCTCTTGGGCCCCAGCATAAAAAAGACATGGATCTGTTGGAACGAGGCCAGAGGAGGGCCACAAAAATGATCCAAGGGCTGAAGCACCTCTCCTATGAAGACAAGCTGAGAGGGTTGGGGTTGTTCAGCCTGGAGAAGAGAAGGATCTGGGGAGACCTTCTGGCAGTCTTCCAGTACCTAAAGGTGACCTACAAGAAGTAGGTTGATGGTCAGGTTGGATGAGGCTTTGAGCAATCTGATTATGGGAAGGTGTCCCTGCCCACAGCAAACGGGTTGGAACTAGATGATTTTTGAAGTCCCTTCCAACCTAAAAAATTTTATAATTCTATGGGTTTTTTTATTCTGTCTGTGTTATAATATCATAGATATTTTTATAGAAAGAGTTTATTCATGAGTCCTCTCTTGTATTTTACGTCTAACAAGGGCAATTATAGTCATAGTCCTCTTATGTGGTGCAGTCTTAGAATTTCTCTCTGCGCGATTCATGCTCAGTAATTTGTAATTAACTCTGGGGTGCTATTTAGGAAGATGACCAGTTGTGAATACTCCCATATATGGACAATGCGTGCTATTACTCAATGCATTAAATATAGTCAAATGTTTGATTACGGTAACTGTAAAAGTGTAGTCTACCTTATCTTATGCTGTAAATACAGTTAATATTAAACCTACTTTGGCAACAATGGATTTAATGTCAGCTTTCAAATTTCTTTCAAATAAATTTATGATGATGTATGCATTTTTATGGTCCATTCTGAGAAAGAAACAGTGTAAATAGGTTTTGAAGAAAACAACTCTGGCTGACAAAACTGAAGAAAAGCTAGCAATGTTTAACAACTACAGTTATCTAAAGTGAGAGAATTTATAGCACAGCTAGTTGTGGATGTGCAGAGAATTGTCTTCACTGGTCAAGATCAGGAGCTGGGAGTTCAAGAATAAACTAAACCAAAAATTCCACTGCTGGATACATTTTCAGAAAGGAAGTCCCTTGCCAATGTCTTCACACTGTTGTGGATGAAGAATTCTTGTCCTTAGGCACATTCAGAAGCAAGATCACTAGACCAAGAAAAGGATTTATTAAATCAGTATCTTTTGAGACTATGACATTTCTTTCTCCTATATATCATATTTCTTTGAAAATATTGTTATAAATCATATTAATTCTACTAAGATAAGGAGATGAGTGACATTACTATCAACAAAGAATATGGACCAACTATCTGTCTTTGCTTTTCAGCAGCTATTTTGCAATTGCTAATTAAAATTTGTTCCACAGCTGTTCAACCTTCTTGGCTTAAATAGCAAGTAATATATTAATTTGCATTCTTTTAGTCATCTATTCCAAAATCTCATTCTATCACATCGCTAAATTACTGTTATTTCTAGCTATAGACTTCCTTCCCCTTTCCTCTTTTTTGGATTTACCAGTCTAAAGTTAGGTGTGTTTTAAAATTTGCACTACTCTTGCGGACATTCAAACTGCTCTTAAGTCAGATCAGAACCTAGCTACCATGGTTGTTCAAGAAATTGAAGGAGATAGACAGACCTTTTCTTAGCTAGTTCTGCATTAGTTAAAAACGACATATGTATAATCTTTTAACTGGGACAGTAGTTCTGAATTTATCCTACATTTAAAACTCTACTTACTTGATATTAACATGGACATGCCTCAGCTGTGTGCCTGATTGGTGTGATGGGGTTTTTAAAAATTTGATTTTTCCATTCCTTCAGCTAGCTTCCGGATTCATCCCATACATTTTTTCCTTTAAAGGACAGCCTACTGAAGGCGAAACTGGTGTGCTGGGTTTATGTGGTGGGATTTTGGTAGTGGAGGAGGGGCTGCAGAGGTAGCCCTGTGAGAGAGATGCGAGAAGCTTCACCAGCTCCAAAGCCAATTGAACCGATCTCTGGCCGGGTCAGATCCCCCATCCCCTCTGGACAGGTCCAAGCCAATCAGCACCTCTACAAATGTCCTTTTTAAGAAGGGAGCAAAGGAACCCAAACCAGGTGGAACCTGCAGTGAAGAGAAGGGAAAAGCAAGGAGCTGACGCCCCCAGCCTCCTAGATGGGCAGCTGCTCACGCTGGGCCACCATCACTTGACTGGAAATGGCCATGGTAGCATGGCTTAGAGACGCTTTTCGGGCTGGTCAGGTGCAGTGCAGCTGCAGTAGAGAGATATCTGAGAGAAACGACCACACAGACACCAAGGTCAGTGAATGTGAAGTGGGAGGAGGTGTGCTGGATCTAAGATTCCCCTTCAGCCCATGATGCAGGCTCCCTCCCTATGGCCCCATGAAGATTAATGGCGGAGCAGAGATCCAGCTGCAGCCCTTGGAGTACTCTACACTGGAGCAGAGACACCTGCTCCCGAAGGAGTTCATAGAGGACTGTTCCATGGGAAGGACTCCCACAGTGCTGGAGACTGACTGTGGAGCAGAGATGTATCTGCAGTCTATGAGAAGGGACTCCATGCCAGATCATGTGGCTGCTCCCTAAGAAGCCACGACTCTGTGGGGAAAGCCTGCACTGGAGCAATCTGATGGGTAAGGCTTACATCCTGCTGGAAGGATACATGTTGGAGAAGTTCATGGAGGACTGTCTTCCATGAGGAGACGCCCCACATTGGAGCAGGGGAAGGCTGTAAGGAGTCCTCCCCTTAAGGAAGGAGAGCCAAAACGAGCATGTGACAAATTGACTTGCAATGCCCATTCCCATCCCCCTGCACCGGGAAGGAAGGAGGTACAGCCAGTCTCTCTGCAATGATCAAGGACATCTTCAACTGGATCAAGTTACTCAGACCCTCATCCTTGTAATATCCCAAAGTAATAGCAGTAGCAATAGCAATAGTAATAAGTAACAACACAACAACAGAAAAAAGTGAATGTAAATGTTGAGACAAGGTATAATAGAACATTAAAATATGGTCAGATTTTAGTGTAAGTCACACTACTTAACAATGTAACAACGTAACAATTACATTCATACTAAATGAACTTTTTTAATCAATGCTAATGCTTGCTCAGTTAACATGTTTGTGTTCATCCTAAATTGATCTGGCTAGAGCACATACATAAGACTATTTATGTAAGTGCAGGTAGGTGTGTGCTTGCAAGAAAAAGCTTATATTAGACTCTGTTCATCAGAAACAGTCTTCAACAAAGCTCCTTCATAACAACCCCTTCATTATCAGCAGTTTTTTTTTTTCCTGTGTGTGTGCACAATATAATAATGCACCACTGAAAGCACGAAAATCAACATAAGGGTTATTAAAACAGAATAAATTACCTTTTTTTTTTTTCTGTACTGGTTGTCAGTGACGCACTTCTCAATATTTTGCAACAAGTGATGAGAACAATTAAAATACTAACCCACTTTAAGCATGAATATGCATCCTGTCAGCTTAGAAATTCCAACAGAGTACTAGAGAATTGTGGGAGTTTTTGTAAGTTTTGTAGCTTATACAAAACTTACATCTTAAGCAGATTTTTTTATTATTATTATTATTCTCAGGAGCTGTTAAGGACACGAAAGATATGCTACCGCATTAGCACAAACAATATTGCAAGCACCATCCTTTTCCTGCCATACGAGAGAAGAATACTATGTTTAAAAGTCTTAAAAACTAAAGCCAAGAGCAGGAGAGAGTTCCCATGACTCATCCTACAGACATATGTTCAGTGCAGGTTCAGGCTAAGGAGTTCAAAAGCTTCCTGTGATGTGGAATTTCAACTCATTGAGGAGAATAGATTTCTTTCCTGATTAGCATACACTGTTCACTTGAAAAATCACTGTACAGAAATGTTTATAAAATAAAAGACAGTTAAAATATGAATTAAATGTTGATTTAGATAGGGAGAAAGGAGTAACTACATTCAAGTAACAATTGCTCTTTACCATTTGTAAAAGCTATGACCACTTGGTTTCTAGGAGATATTGCCTAAACTTAGAATCATAGAATCATAGAACGGTTAGAGTTGGAAGGGACCTTAAGATCATCTAGTTCCAATCCCCTTGCTATGGGCAGGGAAACCCTCCACTCCACCACATTGCCCAAAGCCTCATCCAGCCTGGCCTTGAACACTTCCGGGGATGAGGCATCCACAGCTTCTCTGGGCAACCTGTTCTGGTGCCTCACCACCCTCAATGTGAAAAATTTCTTCTTTCTTTCTAACTGAAATCTACCCTCTTTCAGTTTAAAGCCATTGCCCTACAATTTCCTACAATTCATCTTTCAGCCTGGAGAAGAGAAGGCTCCGGGGTGATTTTATAGCAGCCTTCCAGTACTTAAAGGGGGCCTACAGGAAAGCTGGAGAGGGACTTTTTACAAGGGCGTGTAGTGATAAGACAAGGGGCAATGGCTTTAAACTGAAGAGGGGAGATTTAGATTAGATCTAAGGAAGAAATTCTTCACTCTGAGGCTGGTGAAGCACAGGAACAGGTTGCCCAGAGAAGTTGTGGATGCCCCATCCCTGGAAGTGTTCAAGGCCAGGATGGATGAGGCTTTGAGCAACCTGGTGTAGTGGAGGGTTTCCCTACCTATGGCAGGGGGATTGGAACTAGATGATCTTTGAGGTCCCTTCCAACCGAAACCATTCTATGATTCTATGATCTATAGTCATGAATTGTCCATAAGGGAAGAAGGGTTTTATTTCTTCCAGGTGAAAAGTATTTTTGTGTTTTATTCCATTTCACACATGTCACTTCAAGTTCACTTATTAAATGTTACCCAGCAGTACACTTTTTACTGTAATAGCACACCTTTTTGGGGTGTTAATGTACAATCTGTGTACTGGTGTTTATCTATATACAGATAGTGCTTTTACACTTCACTGATAAATTTGTCCCTATGGAATTTTCAAGACAAAAAATGACACTGGTGCAGTTTAATAATATTATTCCACAAGTGGAAGGTCTTCCAGCTTTTTGACAAGAATATTTTAATTCTGTGAAAGGAGAATTTTAGTATTTGATCAGGAGATAGACACAAATTGTAGGGACTGTCTTTGTATTGCCACTCATTTTCTTTTTTTTTTTTTCACCACTACCAAATTATAATGAAAGTAGACCAATGTCTTATATTCATTTTCTGGCACACATCACTGTTGGTTGGATTGCCAGTGCTCTAAGTGAGTTGCTTTGTTGAATTGTTCAGAATAACTTTATATTGTATTGCAATGCTTGCTACATACAGCAGATGGTTTTCCACTACTAGTCTGAATAAACCCAGTATGAACTCCTCCGTGTTGAGAACTGATAAAAAATGACATCTAGGGCAAGCATATAAGTGTAGAGCAGCTACAGTTTAAGAATAGGATTGGGAATAGCACTACAATCAGCCATCTTTTACTGCAAAAGTAATTTAGTCAGGTTGAATTTCTGCAGCTCTTCAGACAGGATATGGCTGATTGACCTCCTTTCTTGTGAGTAAGACAAGTTACAAGTTTCTTTGCTGAACTTCTCATGGCTTCTTTAAGCAAACAAACAAACAAGATCTGACTGTTCTTCTGCTAAAAGCGGCATATTACTTGTCAATCCAACAGCAAAGCACTTATCGAAGGCTCCTGCCAGAGGCAGAGAATGATTTTCTGGAAATATCTGCAGCTCTTCCATCTTCAAAAAGTGAAGTGGGATGGATCTCTAGCTCCCAGAATGTACTGAGAAGTGTATGCTATGAGCTATTCTATAAGTGAGGTATGTAAACGGCTCACTGTCCGTGTTATAGTAACCTTCAGAAACAAATGCAAACTGAAAACATGCAGCTGCCTCCTCTTCTACTACCAAAATTTGTAGTAAATGTCATGTTTCAGGCAGTATACAGTAATATAAAATGCTGTTTCAGCATGTGGCCACTGAGTTTGGAATTGCACATGGTTGAATAATACAGGAAAGACTTTTTCAAACATTTTGTGTATTTAATTTTTGTACGCACAACCATAAAGAATGTTTAAGCACAATGCTGAGCAAATGACTTAGTTGTTCAAAGGGCTTTCTCAGGCTTTGGTTTTCCATGTTGATGAGCTGCACAAAATGAGACACATTGCAAACGAAGTCCTAAAATGGGCCTTACACAATCCTATTGATGTTCCTCTTTTAGCACCTATAGATTCCGCTTAAACCATTGATAAAAGGAACACTTGACACACTCAAATATTTTTTCATTGCAAAGTGCAAAGAAATCTAAAGATATTTAAATCATAATGAATTCTTAAACCTATCACAGGCTATTAGAGTGAAGAGGAGGAAGTATTAAAGCAAAGAGAGGTCTCTAGCTGGGCAGTGTTAATGCATGGAACTATAAAACATGCACAAGAAATGGGATAGAATAACATTCCTGATGAAACTAAAAATCCGATATCATAAAAGATGTAACTCGTTTGACGTTCCCCACCAAGATAATTTTTTTTCCTTCTCTTTAACAAACATAATGAACTCCACCAATGACATTGTGGGAACAAACACTTTAGCGATTCCACTAATGACACTGTGGAAGCAGTCTTCATCTTCCACATCAGATTATCCCCACTCTTCTCTCCCTCAGTGCGTTAACCTGCTGAGATACGCATCAATGGCAACAATGATGGCAATGCGTCACCTCTTCCTCACTTTTTCTTTTCCTGTTTATTGGAGTCATTATAATTACAATGACCCAAGGATAAGGTCCTTGGCACCATGCACTACTAAGATACATAGGAAGCATTATGTAAAAGGTAAACCTAAATCTTTCCACCTTAGTCTTACATGGGAATGAAGTATACTCAAGAGGTGAATGGGATTGGGATGACCCTCATCAGATGGCTCAACTTGAAGCCATACCAGGAGAGATAATACAGATTGGGTGTCGAGTAATCAATGGATCTACTTACCGTAGGCCAACCAAAATTAAAATATTCTATAACGATTTCGCCAAATATAAACCTATCTCTCTGTAGAGGGCCTCATCCACTCGGTCCTCCTGGTCAGGTGGCCTGTAGCAGACCCCCACTACTATGTCCCCTGTCCCTGCCCTCCCTTTAATCCTGACCGTAGGCTCTCAGTTGGCTTCTCATCCATCCGCAGGTGCAGCTCCATTCACTCCAGCTGGTCTTTGACATAGAGGGCAACCCCTTCTCCTCTTCTCCCCTGCCTATGCTTCCTAAAGAGCCTGTATCCTTCTATTCTGACACTCCAGTCATAGAATTCATCCCACCGTGTCTCCGTAATGCCAATAAGATCGTATTCCAACAGGCATGCATTAGCGTAGAGGCATTTAAGTTGGACCCCAGATGAATCTGACTTCCTGGCTGGAGCGGCTGGAATTCCTTTCTGCTGCTCTTCAGGTGCTTCCAGCGTATCTTTATCAATCTCGATATTACTCCCCCTCCCCCTTCGAATCTAGTTTAAAGCCCTGTCAATGAGCCCTGCTAGCTTTTGTGCAAAGACCCTTGTTCATCTCTGAGAAAGCAAGTCCCATCTGGTGCCAGTAGGTCTGGTGCCATGTGGCCTATCCCATTATCAAAAAAGCCGAAATTATGACGATGACACCAGCCACGGAGACACATATTAATCGACTAGATGCATTTGCTTCTTCCAGTGTCACTGCTCGCAAGTGGAAGGATAGAAGAAAAGATAACCTGTGCCCCAGATCCCCTTACCAGCTTTCCCAGGATCCTGAAGACCTGAAACTGTGGTCTCATCTGGATTTTCAGTAATTGTTTGTTGCCTAAAACATTTGGAAAAGCTCTGTTTTACTGTACTCTTTCCAGCTGGCTCAGTCTAACAGCAGAGGCTTCTCAATAACCCACTCAAACTCTGTCTGAGTTCAGTACCTGGAAGTGTAATCTTCAATATCATACTTCAAAATCAGTTCTTTTTCAGTGTACTATGAGAGACAGCCAAAATTCTAAAATTTTACTTAGGGAGATGTGAAGCCACTTGACAGCATCTAAGTCGAGATAGGTAATGCAAAGAGTAGTGCTTAAAAAGTCAATGGGAACGGCAACTCAGTGAAAAAAGACAATTATAATAGTCATCAAGGAGCTAGAAGAACATGCCAAAGTCTTCAAGCAGTAGAGTGGCAATAGGGAAAAAACTTGGGAAATAAGTCCTCTGAACTTCATTCATTCTCTGGAGTACATAATCTCTGTTTTAAATAAAAGACTGGCATTTCCATACACTTAGGTAAAATATCTCTGTCTATAATAGTAGTAGCAGTAGTAGCAGCAACAGCAGCAGCAGCAGTAGTAGTAGTAGTAGTAGTATACACCAAATCAGAATATATAATAATAATATAACAAACTACTTCTAAAAATATGTTTCTTTTTGCCTATTATATTTAGGATATAAAAATACTAGCTATTTTGTGTTGAAAATGTCAGTATATTTCTCGGACTTGCAATCCTTTTACTGAGAGGTTAACAATTTAACCTTTTGGGCATAATACCAGAAGTCCAATACTGAATGTTTTAATATTTAATTACCCTTTGTCATTGCACAGCATAGAAGGTAGCAGGAAGGTGAGGTTATTAAAGTAGTAAGCACCTGTTAGAATAAGAATCAGGAAAAAAAAAGCAGGAGAAAACTGTAACGAATAATAAACTCAAGTGACTGATGAAACAATTCTGAATTTGAAAATGAGAACTTTCCTGAAATCCTTCTGAGTTGATGAAAAAAAAAATTCAAGGGATTCGATATCCTTTCTTATGTTTTATATAAAAATATAATCTATTTAAGGATAATACAGTAATGTTATTTTAACAAAAACATTTTGCAACTGGAACATTATACCAGGAAGCCTCTCAGAATGTTGAATTCTACTCTATGGAGCCCACTAATTTCTTAACACCTTTTTTTTTTTTTTCCTTTTCACTTTTGTAGATCTCAGATAAGGTTGAACAAGTCTCAGTAAAACCAAGGCATAATTAATTATTTTAGGAAATTGATTGACATTCCATTGATCAGTCTTGGAATGGAATTTTATTTGTGTGTCTATACATATACATGGAAGTATAATCTGTTAAATGAAAGATTTATTTTTTTAAAAATGTCACAATTTAGAATACTATCTGTTTAAGATTGTTATCAAAATGGTAATTTGACAATCCAAGAAAATGGAAATTAACAAAATTCTATAGCTAATTTTTATATTTGATTTGAGTTTTTATTTGCTTAACACAATAAGTTTTGAGTATCATAGCAATGACACTGATTTTTTAACACTGATTTACAAGGTGCGTAGCATTGTCAATAGCATTTACCTGTGAATTCTTTCTTCAATAACTTGAAAAATTGTCACTTACAGATTTGAAAGTGTCACAGTTTTAATAAAACATGAACAAAAAAAATTCAGACATTGTCTTTTCTAAGTGGTAATTATGAAAGAAATTCTAAGATTTTAAAACATTTAAAATGTTTCAAAACAGACTTGTACAAATCCAGACCTTTACCTTGATAAAAAAGGAAAAAGAGAAAAAGCTCAGTATGAAAGGATGCGTTCTATGTATGTCTAAGTACTCTCCATTGTCATTGATTTTATTGAAGTTTGGTGGTATTCATCATCAAAGGAATGTAAAACTTACTGCACTGCAGAAGAAAGTCAAGAATCTCTTGATTTTTATTCTTTGGCGTTAATGGATTTTTGTTTGTAAGTGTGATCCCACCTTTGTATGTGGTAGAAGAAATTTCCAAGATCACATTTCTACTCACCAACGACAACATTTAACTCATACGTAAATCATCTGGAAGCTACTTTATATTAGCTGAGGACCCAAAAGATTCTATTGATGTCAATGTCTGTGAAAATTAGGTCTCCTATAAAACTATTTCTCAAAGAAATCAATACTAAAAACTAAGGTGCAAAATGTATGGATGAGAGAATGGATGGATTTTTAGGTATATAAATGCAAGTTTTAAAACACCAGCTAGAGCTGGCATTTTGCTACTCTTAAAGGTCTCTGGATGGCCCCATGTGTGCTAAGACTTCAAACTTTATTACTGTTTATCAGTTCATCCAGGAATAATATGCTTAAAAGAATTTGTATCATCTGTTTCAAATGAGGCAAAGCATGAACATTACAATGTAAATAATAATTTAAAAAAAATGTTAGAGTAAAAGAAGTCTAAACTTAGGATGTGATTTCAGGTTGTATCCTAGCCTCAAGTAAAACAGCTGGCTCTCTGCAGGAGATACTGTTCTTGAATCAGGAGCAAAAGTAAGAAAACTTTGGTGTTTCCTGTGGTTTAGATTAGGTATCCTATTATTCCACATGCTTTTTGTGAATTTTATTTTTCAAATCATAGAATGGTTTGAGTTGGAAGGGACTTTAAAGATCCATTCCCCTACATCAGGTTGCTCAAAGCCTCATCCAATCTGGCCTTGAACACTTCCAGGCATGGGGTATCCACTACTTTTCTGGGCAACCTGTTCCAGTGCCTCATCACCCTCATTGTAAAAAATTTCGTCCTTATATCTAATCTACCTTCTTTCAGTTTAAAGATTTACTCCTTGTCCTGTCACTACACGCCCTTGTAAAAAGTCCCTCTCCAGTTTTCTTATGGACTCCCTTTTAGGTACTGGAAGACTGCTAAAAGGTGTCCCCAGAGCCTTCTGTTCACCAGGCTGAACAACTCCAACTCTCTCATCTGTCTTCATTTACACCTTCTCCTCTTTATTTTATCACTTTAAAGATTTTTGCTTTAACTTAGTCAAAACTGAAAGTGATATATTGCTGATAATCATCATGTCTGATGTCCTTTTATGAATCAGATTTCAAAAGTCAAGCTGTTTTTTCTTACTGACAATGAAGATACTACAAGAAAGTTTCAGCCCTGAGTAACACTTCTAAAGCTTCAATGATTTCTGTAAATACATGCTATTATTATAAAGATATTATTTCTGCAAGTGGAATTCTGCAAGCTATGAAACATGCCAGACTGGGATCAATCCTAACTCCTCCATTGTTTGTGCTACTATGCCTCTGAGAATCAAGTAGAGTAAAAATTTATTTTTAACAGTAAAATAGTATTAAAAGTGACTCTGAGAATATATGTAGTTTTTTTCTTTAGTCCACATTAAGAATAAACCTATAAATGGATCTTTTTTATACAGTTGCTCTTCAGAAAAGAAATGCATCTGATTGATAGTATGAATTTGCTACATGCTTCCAGAAAAAAAATTATTTCAACTTCTCTGATTTTTTGTAAAACACACATTTTCTAATGTTTTGTTTAAAAAATACATCTTTTCATCTCTTAAATAGAAAAATTTTGAATATTTATCATTATTTTCTCCTGTAAATTCCATAAAGGAGGTAGGAAATAATAGTCACACATAGTAACTAGACTTTCACAAAACAGTGTTCTAGTATTTCTAGGGAAGTTATAAATTCAAACCTGGATTTAGAAAAAAACTTCGTATACAAGAGAGTTGAAGTTCTGTATTCAAGCACCAATGCATACATAGTAAAATATTAAACATAGTTTAATTCAGGAGATAAATATAGAATACCTTTGTCCAAACTCAACTGAAGTGTGTTGTTTTTCTTTCTTTTTAAAGAAGAGTGAGTGAGACCCCTGGTTTTTAAGCATCAATGCTTCTTGAAGCATTTGATTATTTCTCTGAAAACAGATCTGCACAACAGATATCATGACTGTCTTCTAAAAAGTATATTAAAACATGAAAAAAATGTTGATGTTACATTGTCGTGGTTTAGCCTGGCTGGCAACTAAATGCCACTCAGCCGCTCTCTCACACTCCCCACCCTCTGGTAACGAGGAAGAGAATTAGAGAGGAAAAGGGAGACAGACCAATGGGTTGAGATAAGAACAATTTAATAACAACAACAATAATAATAACAATAATTACAATAATAATAATCAAATATATATATAATGATAATAATATAAAAAAATGTGAGACACAGTGTAACTGCTCACCACCCGGTGACCAAGACGTCCTGGCAAATGATCCTGAAGCAGGTAAGTCCCAACACCACAATACCAGACAAGATGGAGGCCTGAAAGAACAATGAGAGAGAGAGCACGCCGAGATTTCTCAAGTGAAAGGCCCTTTTTCTGGTCAACCCTCATCTATATACTGGGCATGATGTTGCATGATATGGAATACTTAATTGGCCAATTTAAATCTAAGTTCAAATCATAGGAGAGTTGTGGACTCTTTGTCCCGACTATCCTCCCCTCCAGCCTGGCGTGCTCCTGCACACTGGCAAAAACATGTCAAGCTGAAAAGTCTTTAATATCTTAGTGCCAACCATAAACATCAGGGTGCTATCAACATTCTTCTCATAACAAGTCCCAGACTGAAACCAAAACATAGAGCTCTTCTAGGCTAAAAAGGAGAACTAGCTGTCCCTAGCAAGAGATTCCAGATGCCTTCTCTGCCATCTAAATCTCAGCTACTGGTCTTGTTGCCCCAGTATTTGAGCAGCCAGATGACAATGTGCTCACCTTGATGACAACCGTCATCTTTTCTAATGTCAACAGGGGAAAACGTGAACACAGTCCCCCACTACCACAAATTATGCAGTTGAGTTTCCCGCATTTGGGGACATCACAGGTGTCAGCAAACCCAGAGTGCAGGGGATGCTGAAACCAAGACATATATATAGACTTACATATTATTACAAGTATGTTCGTTACGATTAGAATAATATGATCCTTTGTGTTCATCTGTATTGAGGAATAGACATCAGGGGCTTAAAAAAAAGTGGGATTTTGGTGAGGTTTTTTTCTGTTTTGTTTTCTTTAATAGTCAGAAAATGACCCAACCATTTACAAACAAGTAATGAAATAGCTTGCAATAAAATATTTGACTTAATTGTTACTTACAGTGATCAAAGACTTAGACCACCCATAGTCTAGAGTTATTTCCTTAGTAGAAGGGAATATCTTGGCCCTAGTGAAGTCAATAATATGTTTGGTATTCCTTTCAGGTACACCAGAAATTCTCTTACAATCTTTTAGAGCTTTGCCAAGTCCTACTACATGAATATTATCTCTCTAACCAGACCAAATTTTTTTTCCTTTTTTTCATTTTAATTTTTTTCGTGTTTGCAGAAAAAGCTCCCTTTTTCTTCTTCCAGGTCAAAACATATTTCATTGGATATGACAGATCATAGGACCAATATATTGCACATGCTAAAACACAATAGAGGAATTAAATCACTTCAACCTTGGAAATCAGCTTAACACTTCTGAAGGTGATAGAGTCAGTGCTAAATCGATTGTAAGTATAAAAGTGAACTCCAGGAATAAGTGTGTCTAGCTTGCAAAGTCTTATTAGTTAAAACGTTCTCTCCTTGAATGTTTACTGTTCGAAAAAAAATATGTCTATTTCTAAAACAAATGTTACCTTTTTTTATTTTCATTTTTTCTACATAAGCTTTTCTAGAGGAAACAAAAAGCCCAATAGATAGCTTCTTAAAGATCTCTGAAGACAGAAACTCCACGAAAATCCAAAATTTACTTCAGTCATCAGATCAGTGATCCATCTAGTTCAAAATTATGCCTCAAAAAAATAGAATGTTAATTAGTTTGAGAAAAGGATAAAAGAAACTAAGGTATGTGAGAAGAAGCATCAGCTTATAAGGAAATTTTATTTTTGTACAGGTTGAAATATTGCTTGAAATATGCTCTTACATATTGAATTTTGTCGTGGTTTTTGGACTGAGGGTTGAGACAAGAACCGAGAGGGAGCACCCACCAACCATGGTCCCGGGCAAAACATGACTCAGGCTTTCTTCATAAAACAAAACAATTTATTAACAGTTACTTAACAGGAGACATAAGGGAACGAAACCGGTTACTTGAGAGGAGAAAAGAGAAAACAAGGCCAGATCTTAAAACAACACCTCCCCACCCTGTTTCCTTTCATTCCTGGCTCAACCTCCCCCCGGCAGCGCAGGGGGACAGGGAATGGGGAGTGCAGGTCAGTTCATCCATGTTGTTAACTACCGCTCCTTTCTTAAAGGAGGAGGAGTCTTTACACCATTTTTCCCTTGCTTGGTGGATCCCCTACTCATGAAGAAAAAAGTCCCCAAACTTTTCCAACGTGAGTCCTGCCCGCAGGATTGCAATCCTTCCCCATGGATGCACCAGTTCGGGCTTTACCAGTCTCGGCCTTTTAGGGAGCTGCTGCCACTCACGTCGGCGTGGGTCATCCCACGGATTTCAGATGCCTCCACGACCTCATCGTGCATTCCATGCCCCATTATTAACATACCTGTCGCGCATCCCCTGCTCCACGCCCTCTCCTGGGCTCAGGCATCTCTTTTCTGACGTGGGTTTCTCCACGGGACGAGTGGGTCTCTGCTCCGCCGAGTACACCCTGGCTGCAGGGGGGCCGCCTGCCATCTTCACACCGATTTGCAAGGGAAACCTCAGCTCCAGTACACCTCCTCCTGCTTCATCTTGACTGACCCGGTCGTTGTGGTTGTCTTCTCTTAGCTCTTAATCCTCTCTGGGGAAGCTCGGCCCGGCGGGCACCCTGGGAGTGGGGCGCTTACCGAGTCTCCCATGAGGCTCCCCCGGCGCCATCTTGAGCACATGGTGCCGGCCCGGGCCCGGGCAGCCGCCCGGCCGGGAGCAGGGAGCGAGGGCAGCGCCCTCCTGCTCTCTCCTCGCTCCTGAGCAAAAAAGCTCTTTCCCGCCCCTTTGTCCCAACTTAAATAGGGCAATTCGCAGAGCCGCCAATTTGGCTCAACACCCCCCCCGGGGGGGATGGGACTCAGATCTGGTGGCACAGGGAGCAAATCCCCTCTCCTGCCACCAGAACCCCCCACACATCAAACTATCACAAATCTCCATCCTTTTTTTTTCCAGTGAAATAGAAATACTATATTATGTATCATGTAAGTTCATCCAGTTTTTAAAATATTGTCTTTAGAATTTGACAGATGTCTTATACTGTGATAATGAATTTGGTAGGTTAATTCCATATGTTGTCTTCTATCAGTTCAGTGTTCTTGTTTTTATTTACATAGAGTAATGTAACAATTCAGAAAAAAATCTAATGTATCCTTATTCAGAATAATATCTGGTAAATGCTTTATTAAAGTTTTCTAAAACACAAGCTAACTTTTTTATTAATGACTATGATTAACTTTATCTCAGAAATATGTCTGAGTAGATGAAACTATTTCCTTCTACTACAGACTTCCTTGCTTTTGGAATTCATGTAAGACCTACATGTCTCTGTTGTACTTACTAACCTTGCTATCATGGTTTATTTAATCTTCTTCAGCCTTATCATCTCAAATTCACATTGTCTAATAAAACATAGAAAAAAAAAATATACCCCAATGCATGTGATGTGTCCAAAGAAGAACAGAGAAGGGAGGGGAAAGAAAACAGAAAGCTTTTGATCTTTCATTCGCATATTCTGTGAATAAATAGAAATAGTCAGAGCCATAATCTCATCTCCTATCTGTAACATTTTTCCAGATATGTTCCACAAATTTTGCTGCAGGTTTCCTGTTTCTGATAACTACACATTGATTAGTTCTTATAGGTAGTTGTTTCTTTGAAGTAGAGGCTTTTGTAATTTCTAAATTACATTATTATTTCAGATGATAGAAAATCTTCCTCTCTTTTTTATTTAAAAAATAAAATCTTTTAATCCAGCCTTTGAATCATATCTGATTTTCTTGAATAATGCATGTACTTTGAGGAAATAATTATTTTCTTTTGTCTTTAAGATTCAGGGGGAGGAGTTTTTTGTTTAACTACTTGCTCTCATGAGTCTGTTCTAATGTGTAGCATTCACTCAAAAAAAAAAAAATTTAAATCTTCTTTTTCCTCCTATTATATATCTCAAGTATATAGAGATTTCATTTCTCTAGGTACTGAATTCTGATTATCATTACTTATTAAAAATAGTAATCTCTTTTATTTCAAACGACTGAAAATATCTTTTTCATTTTCTTGTCTATTTTTTTAAATCTAAATAAAGAGTCCTGGTATGATTTTTAGTATTACTATTTCCGAGATACTGCTAGTAAGTTTCTACAATGATTTCTACTATTTAGTGCTTTAACTCTAGTTACTGTAACTCTAGCCGCCAATCTCTCTAGATTACTCAGGACTAAATGATTTAGGACTGTTTCACTTCCCTTGGGCTATTTTAGCAAATAGCTAAAGAGTTTGAAAAAATAGCCTAAGGGGTTGAAAAATATCTTCTCAGAACTCTGTTACATTCTGACATTATATCAGTTTGGATTTGAGTTACTGTCATCACTTATTTAAAGATAATAGGTATTTCTGAAAACTAAACATACAAGATCCAGACCACCAATTTTATATGCCATCACGAGGTTGCAAAAAATTTTTGAAAGTAGAGTTGAAGAAAGTAGCCCAGATATGTAGTCTAAGTGAGGTTTCCCATAACAGCGTACATGCAAACAAAACCTAAAGTAAAGTTCTACTTTACCATAAGATGTGGGAATACTGGTCAGTGTTCACTGGCCTGTGGGAGGTAGGCACAGTCACATGACTCCCAGGCAGGAAGAAATTGAAGCCTTTCAAGAGAAAAAAAAAATTGCACATTAGAAAGTACAGTATCCTTGGATTTTAGATGTTTGATTCAAGGCTACACATAAGAACTTACATTCCTACTGCTGAATTATAGACATTTAGCTGAAGCCACCCACTGACATCGTGCACTTTCAGTAGATGACAGAAACAAACAGGCATCCAGAGAGCCATTCATATCCCACATTGTCACAGGTTAAAGCCTGCCTGAAACACTAATCAAAAAAGTGAGACCTCGTAGACATCTGCCTGGCTTGAATTTATTAGATGATTAGATGCACTGGAAAAACTAACCAAACACAAATACTTATTATGAGGAGGCCTATCTCAAAGCACTGCCAGTGAGGTCTGAACTATGTTTGCACTGCACTAGCGGTTTAGCTATGTGGGGAAAAAAAAAAAACACCAAACAAGTGAAGATGACCTGTAAGCAATTTTACTTCCTTGTGACACAACTGTAGAGTGACACCAGTGGGTAATAGGAAGCCTAGGAACACATTAAGAGGCTTTTAGATATGAGGAAATCAAATAAGTTGGCCTGGAGTGATGTGATCAATGATGTCATCTGCATCTAACCATCTAGGTTAGAAAAGCAATAAGTAGTGAAGACAATAGTGTCTGATTATGGGGAACATCCAATATGGGCATCCAATGCCTTGTAGATGTTTGAGCCCATGGTGGAACTTCTACACCACCTGACGTGTTGAATGATAGCTAGAGAGTGTCCTCTTCCCTGATTCATGTTGTCAGTCACAGTTGAAATGGAGGGATTGGAGCTTTGATTCGTGTAAGCGCAAATGGTATGAGTGTTGTAGAACAGCAATCTTGAAACAGGAATTGCTATCTATCTGCTGTACTCTTCTCACTAATAAATTTCAGATGATATGCCATTGAGAGGTAAGGGTCTGTCTTGTGTCTACCCTACTCTAAGTTACCCTGATTCTATGTGCTCACAGGTGGTTAGATGGATAGTCCTCACCCTTTCAAAATTATTTCTGTATTAAATAATGTCTCATGTAATTTCTATTGTATTAGAGCTTTAAACCTAGTTTATTGGTTATGGGCTCAAGTGGAACACTGGAATACTCAGATCTCCCCAAAATCATAAATTGCAGGTCATAGAGTTGTCCAAAAAGGATAAAGTTTTTGTTTTCCTATGGAAGCTGGACCACTGAATTCCAGAAATACTAGTTAGTGGACAAAGAGGTAAGAAGAAACTTGACTTCCGTAGTGGATGTGACGCAAAGTTAGGGGAAGCACTGCCCCAGTTTTGGGAGAGGAATTCCTATCCTTTCTTTGTGACTTGGATGTTTCTTTAAAAACAGTGTTTATAAAAGTCCAGTATAAATAGGACAGATAAACTATGCAGCATGAACAATGACTCACATCTTTCTTTTACCAGTTTAAGGGTCTTTCAATAAGGATCCTTTATTTTCCCTTCCTTTAGTATCCTGAGTGTAGGAGTACTTATTTTTAACAGTACTTCAGCACAGCTTCTGTGGTCAAAATGAGGACATAGAAAAAAAAATAGAAGATCCTGATAGTTTTAATGGAATCTAAAATGTAAAAACTCTTCTTCAGCATAGAATATGATTTTTACTGGGTTGTTTTGTTTATTCTTTTTATTTTTTTTATCAAGTGGCATTTTATATCAGAAAATATTGACACAGAAAAGTAGAGTGTTCAAATATGAACATTTAGACTTGAGCATAACTGCTAAGAGAAAAGAGTTTTGTAATAGATAATGCTAACTGAATCAATTTGAAATTACTGGAGAGAATAAATGAGCTTCATTAACTGTTGTGGCTGGATGTCCAGCATCCTTTTTGTCTGGCCTCTCTCTAGATTGTAAGTACCTCCCTTGAATTACTGTCATAGAATCATAGAATCATAGAATCATAGAATCATAGAATGGTTAGGGCTGGAAGGGACCTTCAAAGGTCATCTAGTCCAACCCCCTGCAAGGAACAGGGATATCTCCAACTAGATCAGGTTGCTCAGGGCCTGTCCAACCTGGTCTTGAACAACTCCAGGGATGGAGCATCCACCACCTCTCTGGGCAACCTGTTCCAGTGTTCTACAACTCTCATGGTAAAAAATTTTTTCCTAATATCCAATCTGAATCTACAACCCTCTATTTTAAAACCATTACCCCTTGTCCTATCACAACTGGCCCTCCTGAACAGCCTCTCCCCATCTTTCTTGTAGGCCCCCTTGAGGTACTGGAAAACCGCTATAAGGTCACCCCGGAGCCTCCTCTTCTCCAGGCTGAACAGCCCCAACTCTTTCAGCCTGTCCTCATAGGAAAGGTGCTCCAGCCCTCTTATCATCTTCGTGGCCCTCCTCTGGACCCTCTCCAACTGGTCCATGTCCTTCTTATGTTAGGGGCTCCAGAACTGGACGCAGTACTCCAGGTGAGGTCTCACGAGGGCAGAGTAGAGGGGGAGAATCACCTCTCTCGACCTGCTGGCCATGCTCCTCTTGATGCAGCCCAGGATGCGGTTGGCCTTCTGGGCCGCAAGAGCACATTGCCGGCTCATATTGAGCTTCTTGTCCACCACTACTCCCAAGTCCTTCTCCTCAGGGCTGCTCTCGATCCATTCATCACCCAGTCTGTATTTGTGCCTGGGATTGCCACGACCCAGATGTAGGACCTTGCATTTGGCCTGCTTAAATACCTTTCAGTTAAATTGTCTTGGTTTTGGCTGAGGCAAAAGGAGGAGTTAGTTCTCCTTTTTAGGAGATAGAAGAACTCTGTGTTTTGGTTTTAGTCTGGGATTCACTATGAGAATGCTGATACGGCACTGATGCTTATAGTTGGCACTGAAGACATTAAGGACTTTTCAGTTCTTGTCAGTGTGCAGGTGCACAGTAAGCTGGGGGGAGAGCATGCTAGGGACAAAGGGTCCACAACTCCCCTTATGATTTGAATTTAGACTTAGGATTGAGGGCTAAATTGGCCAGTGAAGTATTCCGTATCATTCAGTGTCATGCCCAGTATATAGATGAGGGCTGACAAGAAAGAAGGGCTCTTGGTCTTCCAGAGGGTCTTTCTCTTTGACTCTCAGAGTGCTCTCTCATTCTCATTCTCCTTTCAGGCCTCTCGCTTGTCTGAGAATGTGATGTTGGACTTATCTTTTTCGGGATCATTTGCTCACCACCTGGGTGATGAGCAGTTACACTGTGCCTCACTTGTTTGTATACATTTTAATCTTATCTTTATATATATAATAATTATTGTTGTTATTATTATTGTTATTAAATTATCTTATCTCAACCCATTAGTATCTTTCCCTTTTCCCCTTTAATTGTCTTCCTTGTCTACTTGGAGGTGGAGGAGGGCAAGGAACAGTGTGTGGCATTTAGTTGCTGGCTGGGCTAAACCAAAACATAAATGTCCTTTTTTTCCGTACAGTCTATCTGAACCTCTTAATAAGCTATTCTGAGACTGTCCAGCTTCCACTGCCAGTTTAACAAATAAACATTTTTCAAATTTCCTGGACAGGTCTTAGATTCATGATTTCTTGGTTATCTGCTTCCTTGCTTAGGCCTTTTCTTGGTCAGCCAGCGTCACGATCTTCTCAGAAGGTTGTTTAAGATTTCTCAAAAGGTTGTTTCCAGAGTTACCTGACTCAAAACAATTCAACCATATTAGTGAATAAATCATAGAACCATAGAATGGTTAGGGTTGGAAGGGACCTTGAAGATCATCTACTTCCAAACACCTGCCATGCGCAGGGACACCCTCCACTACACCAGGTTGCTCAAAGCCTCAACCAACCTGGCCTTGAACACTTTCACAGATGAAGCATCCACAACATCTCTGGGTAACCTGTTCCTGTGCCTCACCACCTCAATGTAAAAAAAATTCTTCCTTCTATCTAATCAAAATCTTCCCTCTTTCAGTCGAAATCCATTGCCCCTTGTCTTATCACTATATACTCTGGTAAGAAGTCCCTCTCCAGCTTTCTTGTAGATCCCCTTCAGGTACTGGAAGGCTGCTAGAAGATCACCTTGGAGCCTTCTCTTCTCCAGACTGAACTACCCCAATTCTCTCAGCCTGTCTTCATAGGAGAGGTCAGCCCTCAGATTATCCTCATGGCCCTCCTTTGGATTCGCTCCACAGCTCCATGTCCTTCTTGTGCTGGGGACTCCAGAGCTGAACGCAGTATTCCAGGTGGGGTCTCACGAGAGCAGAGTAGAGGGGCAGAATCACCTCCCTCGACCTGCTGGCCACGTTTCTTTTGATGCAGTCCAGGATATAGTTGGCTTTCTGGGCTGCCAGCCCACATCGCCGGCTCATGTTGAGCTTCTCATCCACCAGCACTCCCAAGTCCTTTTCCTCAGGGCTGCTCTCAATCCATTCTCTGCCCAGCCTGTACTTGTGCTTGGGTTTTCCTGACCCACATGCAGGACCTTGCACTTGGCCTCATTGAACTTCATGAGGTTCTCACAGGCCCACCTCTCCAGCCTGTCAAGGTCCCTCTGGATGGCATCTCTCATCCCTTCCGTCCAGCATGTCCACAACACCACACAGCTTGGTGTCATCAGCAAACTTGCTGAGGGTGCACTCGATCCCACTGTCCATGTTGCTAACAAAGATGTTAAACAGCATCAGCCCCAGTACTGACATCTGAGGAACACCACTCATCTGGTCTCCACCTGGACATTGAACTGTTGACCACAACTCTTTGAATGTGACCATCCAGCCAATTTCTTATCCACTGAGTGTGACCATCTGTCAAATCTGTCTCTCTCCAGTTTAGAGGCAAGGATTGTGCATGGGACAGTGTCAAATGCTTTGGACAAGTCCAGGTAGAAGATACCAATTGCTCTTCCCTTATTCAGCAACGCTGTAACCCCATCACAGAAGGCCACCAACCTCATCATAGTCAGGCAGGATTTGCCCTTAGTGAAGCCATGTTGGCTGTCACCAATCACCTTATTTTCTATGTGCCTTAGTATAGTCGCCAGGAGGATCTGATCCCTGATCTTGCCAGGCACAGAGGTGAGACTGACTGGCCTGTAGTTCCCTGGGTCTTCTTTTTTCTTCTTTTTAAAGATGGGGGCTATGTTTCCCCTTTTCCAGTCAGTAAGATCTTCACCAGATTGCCAAGACTTCTGAAATATGATGGATAGTGGCTTAGCAACTTCATCTGCCAGTTCCCTTAAGACCGTGGATGCACCTCATCAGGTCCCATGGACTTGTCCACCTTCAGGTTCCTTAGATGGTCTCAGATCTGATCTTCTCCTACGGTTTGCGGTTCTTCATTCTCACAGTCCCTGCCTTCGCCCTCTGTGACTTGGGCTGTGCCGCTGGAGCTCTTGCCAGTGAAGACTGAGGCAAAGAAGTCATTGAGTACCTCAGCCTTCTCCATATCCCAGGAAGCCAGGTCCCCCGTTTCCTTCCGGAGAGGGCCTACGTTTTCTCTAGATCTCTTTTTATCACTGACGTATCTATAGAAGTTTTTCTTGTTGCCCTTGATGTGCTGGCCAGATTTAACTCTATCAGGGCTTTAGCTTTCCTAACCTGATCTCTGGTTGCTCAGGCTATTTCTTTGTATTCTTCCCAGACCACCTGTCCTTGCTTCCACCCTCTGTAGGCCTTCTTTTTATGTCTGAGTTGGTCCAGGAACTCCTTATTCATCCATGCAGGCCTCCTGGTGTTCCTACCTGAACTACTCTTTGTCAGAATGCACTCAGAGGAGGTGATCCTTGAATATTATCCAGCTTTCTTGGGCCCCTGTACCCTCCAAGACTTCATCCCATTGTACTCTAGCAAGGAGATCCCTGAAGAGGCCAAAGTCTGCTCTCCTGAAATCCAGGGTAGTGAGCTTGCTGAGCACCCTCTTTGTCTCCCTAAGAATCTTGAATTCAACCATTTCATGGTCACTGAATCCCAGGCTGCCCTTGAGCGTCATGTTCCCCACCAGCCCCTCCTTGTTGATGAGAACAAGGTCCAGCATAGCACCTCTCCTCGTCAGTTCCTCTACCACTTGGAGAAGAAAGTTATCATCAATGCATTCTAGGAACCTCCTGGATTGCCTATGCCCTGCTGTGTTGTCCCTCAACAGAATCGGGTCATTGAAGTCCCCTATGCGGACAGGGTTCAGTGAACGTGAGGATGTTCCTATCTGTCGTAGAGAGCCTCATCCACTCGATCTTCCTGGTCAGGTGGCCTGTAGCAGACCCCACTACTATGTCCCCTGTCTCTGCCCTCCCTTTAACCCTGGCCCATAAGCTCTCCGTTGGCTTCTCATCCATCCCCAGGTGCGCTCCATTCACTCCAGCTGGTCTTTGACATAGAGGGCAACCCCTCCTCCTCTTCTCCCTTGCCTATCCTTCCTAAAGAGCTTGTATCCTTCCATTCTGACACTCCAGTTATAGGATTCATCCCACCACATCTCCATGATGCAATAAGATTCTATTCCTGCAGGTGCGCACATACACAATTGGAAAAAAAGACATTTGAAGAGTCTTTCTTTATGCTCAGCAGTGCCAGATTAGTTAAAATTTCAGTTTCCAAAAAAAAAGATATTCTGTTTTTCAACATTTCTTCAATACTCAACATTCAGAATGACTGGGCCTTACGAAAGATCCTTCTCTCTCTGTGCACCTTGCATTCTTTCCTTTTCTCTCTGCCTCTTCCCTACTCTGATTACGTTAATATACTTGGCAGCACCTGAACAAAAATCTCAACTGTCTCCAACCAGTTCCATTATTTCTTCACCTCCCTAGAGCTGGTTCTTACATTTTGAAAATCGACAGGTTCAAAGGGCTATAATCTCCTTATTACATGAAAAGAGTTTCTGCAGGTAGACAATAATTAGCATCTACTTCCAGTCATGGATACCTAGTGCCCTTTACAGATACATTATTCTTCCATTAAAGGAATTAGAACGATGAGAATATGTTTCAATAGCAAAGCTTGAGGGTTAGTGGTAGCTATAATGCATGATAATAACTTTTTTCTTACTCTGACGATATCCTTCAACTTCAAAAAACAGTTTTAAAACTATTTCACATTTATTGTGATTCTTTGTCTTTATCATCATCAACTCACTATTTCTCCCTGTGGAATTGGTGATCTCACTTATCAGTGTCTTTCTGACAGAGTTTCTGACTGACTAAATTCTAGTTAAAGTATATTGTTGAGTGTCTACATGTATACATAATCATCTCTCTTTGTTATTGAGTATATTCCTAAGTGTGCTGATCTTCACAGAGCTTGTAATGTAAAACTTTTTCAGATGGAATTGGCATTATGGACACAAATTTTCTTGATATTTTATGATATATGTATATATTTCATAAAGAGGAAGAAAGTTGCACGCAAAATTCTGATTAAACCTTTAAATCATTTTCTCTGTCTCTCCTGATAACTAGCTTTGCAATTTAGTGTCTGTCTTGGTTATGTTCCCAGCAGGTTATTAACAATTAATTAGCAACAAATCTCAAATGCTCTCTGCACTAGTGTACTAATTGCATGGCACCAAACCGGGACTTCACTTGGTAAATAAACTGTAGCCATAACCATTTGTTTCAGATGAGACATACGCACAGTTTATGTATATTTTCATGTTATATTCCAGCCTTTACCCAGAGTTACAGCCAGGAAGTATAAAGACAATTTAGGAGCTTTGGTTGAAACTGTCCAACTGTTTCACAACAGATGAGAAATTGAATAATTTTTCTTACGTCATATCCCTCTCTTATCAAGGTTTTTCCCTCTTTCGTTCACACTCTATGTCAGGAATCTTGTTCTTTACATTAACAAGAAAACTAGCAAAAAGTGACCTTCCAATCAGTCGCTGGACAATTAAAATAAAGAAACAAACCTGTAGATTCAGAGCAGGGTCAAAATGAAAAGACATTAAAAGTAAAGTAACCCTTTTTTTTTTTCATGTGCAAAGTAAAAATGTAAGTAAATGCTATATGTAAATGTCAACAATAACAGTCACATTGCAACACTCACCATAAAAAACATTTCATTATGAGACATTGTATTACAGGATGGCAACAGTGCAAGAGAATAGACTTTTTCTTCCTGTGAGACTGACAATCATCAGTATTTCTTCTATATTTTCTAAGATATATAAAAACACTTAATCTTCAACTAGGCCATTTATGTCTCCTTAGAACAAGAATGGTGGGAACAGATGCAAATGGTGTGCAGAATTAGATATACTCAAGTGATAATTAAATTGAAGATACATTCATTCAGTTGCCTCAGGATTTATGTAAAAGCTAATGAGTTTGTGTCTGTATCTAGTTGGTAAACTAGTTCTTAATCACTTGGGATTAAGTGGGATTATAGAGGGATCATATCAGAGTAGAAATAGACGAATATTGCTCACAGATCAGAACTACTTCTGAGTTTGTGTTTGCTAAACTACAACGCGGACCACAGAATTTTGAAAAAATAGAGTCCTACTTTTGTCAACCTTTAAATGAAGGAACGTTTAACTATTCCTTGATTAAACAATTTACCTTTTAAAGAAAGAATTATGATCAACATGGAAATCATAGAAATACTGGTTTGGCCTGAGAACAAAATATAAACTACAGGAACCTTTTGTACATTTTCAATGTCTGAAGTGAAATGACTTGAATTTATGTGGTGGATTAATCTTGACTGGTTGCCATATACCCACCAAGCTGCTCTGTGACTCCACCTCTCCAGCAAGACAGAGGAAGAAGATAAGGTGAAAAGCTTGTGAGTTGAGATAGAGAGGGAGATCACTCACCGATTACTGTATGGACAAAACAGACTGCTACAGCGTGGGCTCTCCATGAGGTCACAGAAGGCACATCCACTTGCTCTGTCATGAGATCGTCTATGGGCTGCAGGGTGGATATCTGCTCTTCATGGTTGTCATGGTCCTTCATGGGTTGCAGGGTGACAACCTGCCTCACCATGGCCTTCTCCATGGACTGCATGGAATCTCCTTTTGGGTGCTGGAACATCACCCTCCCCGTCCTTCTCTCACTTTGGTGTTTACAGAGTTGTTTCTCTCACATTTTCTCTTTCCTCTCTCACCACTGCTGCACATTTTTATACCCTTTCTTAAATATGTATCAAAGAGGCACCAGCAGAATCACAGGTTGACTCAACTTTGGCCAGCAGTGGGTCCATCTTGGAGCCAGCTGGAATTGGCTTTGTCTCACATGGGGAAGCTCCTGATCTTTTCTCACATTAGCCACCCTGCAATTCTCTCTCCCTCAAACTTGCCAAAAAACTCCAAAACAATCTTATTAATTATATTTAGGACTACCTTGTTCTGTGATATGTTCTGCAGTATAATTACAGTGATCCAGATAACAGAACACCTTTGCTTCATTGCCACCCAACTGATACTTACTATAAATGGTCATGCCTATGATTTAGTCAATGAGGTCTCTATTATACTAAGCATAGTGCAACCCAGAGCACCAGACTGTTCTTGTTCTTTAAAGCTTCAAGTGAGAAACACCAGGACTGTGTCAAGAAGAATAATCAAGTATTAAATGTCAAGCTTGGGAGGTGTGGGGTGAAGAGTTAAATCAACTAATGGGAAAAATTAATTTAAAAATATTAGAAACATAGCAGAAGGAGAAAATGGAAGGAGATTCAGATGTCACATGGGACAGCAGTGAAGGAACTGCAGAAGCAGAGAAAGAAGGAGGTTGAAGCAATTACCCAGCTAGCCCATCACAAAGCAAGTCCAGTCTATATTGGACCTTCTGAATGTGCTTATCTTCCTCTGCACTTACTCTTAGCTACTGGAATTTCTATCTTGCTCATCTGTTTTCTTACCAGGCCAGAAACAGAAAGAATGACATCCATGAGTGTAGAGAAAAGATGGGTGCGTATCTCCTATCAGTATTTTCTATTCATATGTAAAGCGAAGACAGTGGTTGGACTTGGACTCCATTTAGTTTTTCTTCCTTGTTCCACTTTGTATATTAGTTTTTTTTTCAGCAGGTACTCCTTCTGGCTGACTCCATGGCACATTTTCCCTTTTCTTTGTGTAAAAAAAAATAAATAGAATAAATCTGTGTATATTTCTAAATGGGAAACAGAGAACTTAACTTATTTTGTGGTTTCTGAGGTTTTCACTTCCCTGTCGAAGAAATAGAATCGAGCATTCGAAGCAGAGCCAAGACTTTAGTCACAATCACAGTTTGAAAGGCAGTAACAGTAGCTGTGAAAACTTCATACTTATTTGAATACCAAAGTTGGTAAATTAAAGAAATATTGATTTATAGGCATCACAAAATATTCACATGTTAAAAAAACAGTACATCAGTTAAATCAACTACACATAAATTTGGATAGACAATGAGAGTATCACGGTCTATAGTAAAATGGATCAATGCTACTGCTACTGATGACAGTATCCTGAGTTCACTACCCTACAGAAAGAGTATATTTCTTCTCCATTCTCCTGTTTCTCCTTTGCTTTTACTTGTTCTTTCTTTTTCTTTCCTTCTTTCTTTCTTTCTTTCTTTCTTTCTTTCTTTCTTTTCTTTCTTTCTTTCTTTCTTCTTTCTTTCTTTCTTTCTTTCTTTCTTTCTTTCTCTCTTTCTTTTCTTCTTCTTTCTTCTTTCTTTCTTTCTTTTCTTTTCTTTCTTTCTTCTTTCTTTCTTTCTTTTTCTTTCTTTCTTTCTTTCTTTTCTTCTTTTTCTTTCTTTCTTTCTTTCTTTCTTTCTTTCTTTCTTTCTTTCTTTCTTTCTTTCTTTCTTTCTTTCTTTCTTTCTTTCTTCTTCTTTCTTTCCTCTTTCTTTTTTTCCTTTCTTTCTTTCTTTCTTTCTTTCTTCTTTCTTTCTTCTTTCTTTCTCTTTCTTTCTTTCTTTCTTTCTTTCTTTCTTTCTTTCTTTCTTTCTTTCTTCTGTCTTCTCCTTCTCTCCTTCCTTCCCTCCTTCTTCCTTCCTTCCTTCCCTTCCTGAACAGGAGTTCCTTGAAGTCAAACCATAGATAGGATTCAGTTTCATCAAGTCTAAAATTATTTTCATGACTACTGAGTTAGAGAAGGATGTCATAATGACATTCAAAACTGCTTAACCTAGCCCAAGTCTATTCTAAAAGCATCACTGCATTTTTTTTTTTTCTATTGACTTTAATAAGAACAGAATGATTCTGCGAAGGTCTGAAGATCCCAGCAAGGGTGGTATAACCTCCGTGAACTCAGGACCACAAAAAGTATTAAAAAAGGACATGCAAGACTATTTCAGCAATAAATAAATGAATTTAGTAAAAGCATTGCGTCTTCCGTGAAAGAACCAGCAAAGTGCTTTTTATGTTCCTCTTCTGTTCAGGTCATCTGGTCACAGGAAATGTGATAAGTTTAAATATTTCATTACCTCATTATAAATATTGACCTAGTTTTAGTTTCATTTATCATACCTGTAGCCCATTATATTTTAGTTATGATCTTTATTCATTGATCATCTCTTATCCGTAAGTATTATTTTATATACATTGAATTCAACGGTATTTATTTCACTGATAATAGTATTAAACTCTTCAGCTCTTAAAAATTTAATATTATTCAAGATATTTTTGATTGCAAGAATTAATAGAAAATATAAAAAAAAACAACCTTTAACAAAAGTTTTAAAATATATGTTGTTTCTGAAAATGATACTATACATGCTTGGGTTTATATACATAGGTGTGTATCTCTATATATACATATATATATTAGAATCATAGAATCGTAGAATCATAGAATGATTTGTGTTGGAAGAGACCTTTAAGATCATCTAGTTCCAACCGCCCTGCCATGGGCAGGAACACCCCTCCGCTACATCTGGTTGCTCAAAGGCCTCATCCAACCTGGCCTTGAACACTTCCAGGGATGGGGCATTCACAAGTACTCTGGACAACCTGTTCCAGTGTTTCACCACCCTCACAGTCAATAATTTCTTCCTTATATCTAATCAAAATCTATCCTCTTTCAGTTTAAATACATCGCCCCTTGAGATATCACTACACATCCTTGCAATAAGCCTCACTCCAACTTTCTTGTAGGCCCCCTGTAGGTACTGGAAGATTGTTATAAGATCTCCCCCGAGCCTTCTCTTCTCCAGGCTGAACAGCCCCAACTCTGTCAGCCTGTCTTCAGAGGAGAGGTCCTCTAGCCCTCGGATCATCTTCGTGGCCCTTCTCTGGACTCACTCCTACAGGTCCATGTCCTTCTTGTGTTGGAGACTCCAGAGCTGAACACAGTACTTCAGGTAGGGTCTCATAAGAGCAGACTAGAGGAGCAGAATCAATTCCCTAGACCTGTTGGTCACTTTTCTTTGGATGCAGCCCAGGATACGATTGGCAAACGTATATAAGCGTGTGTGTGTATATATATATATTATCACGAAGACAAGTTTTTGAGTCTGTTACTATTTTGTTTGGAAGTTTCTGGAGCATGATATTACATAACTAAAATTAGTGTATATGAATGTATATTAAAATACACTTTAAAAATTATGTATGTTGACAAAAGAAAAAGAATTGACAGAAAACTTACGTAGACAGTGCTGCAATAATCATAATGTCATGCTAAGACATTTCTGAAAAGATGGTTGATAATAAAAATAATGAAGGAGAACAATAATCACAAAAGTAACTGCAATTGTGGAAATTCTGAATCAGACACTTTACAAAGCACACCTGGTTTAGCAGCAAAAGTTAGAGTGCATTCAACGTAAAAAATTTTCTGACATATATCTGCACCTACAGTAATAGATCATTACAATCTATTTTCAAAGACATAATGGAATTTGAGGATGTAATGTGATTTTATTCCAAGTGATCAGAACAAATCTTCATATAAAAATCAATTTTGTGTATCAAGAGTAACCACTAAAATTTATCCCTTCTGATAGCAGAGTGTTAAAAAAAAAATAGGAAAAAAAAAGAAAAAAATGCAGATAAACAGTATTATTCAGTCACACTACAGGTGTTTGTTTCCATTTGCTAGCTTAAGTACTTATAGCATGTTTTAAAATCTAAGTTTTGAAAGTGAAGAATGGCAAGTTCTAAGCGTTACTGAAGACAATGTTCTTACTGTGAATTATTTTCTTTTTCTGTCTAGAACAAAAGCTGTTAAAAGCCTAATGTGTAGGCTGAAACTTCATGTTCTGCAGGTTTCACTTGAAAACAATTTTTTATTTACACTCTAAATAGTTCTGCCAGAATACCGCTTTGGGGCTTAAAAGATGCACTGTGATATCCACGATGAACTATTACATATTCTTATTTATCTATTCATCTATCTATCTATCTATCTATCTATCTATCTATCTATCTATCTATCTATCTATGTATTTATTTCCATTGTGTTGGTGCTAGGTTTCTTGGAACAAAGATTTATTGTCGCTGGAAGAATTATTCTTGTTGACTAAATTGCAACAGTAAATTCTTTAAATAGCCCACTACCTGTACTTCCATAAATTCATGGTTTGAGGTGGGGGAGGACACCACTAAGTCCTCCCCTACTTTTTCCCTACACTTCTACCTGACAAATTCATGGTTGTTGATTACAAAATTGAGATATTGAAAAAAGACAAATTACCTGGATATGAATGCTTGTGTTCCAGATCAAGTTCAACTGTGATAACTTGTGAACTTCCATTAAAAAAAAAACAACCCACACACACACACAAAGAAACCACACCACAAAACCAAAAAACCCCAACAAACCAAAACATCCAAACAAACCCCACGAAATTCCTCTAAATCTTAAACGTATGAAGACAGAGACAAAGTTAACGTCTAACCCCTTGACATGAAATATTGAGAGCACAAAGACGACATTGTCTTTAATATCGTGAAAAGGAAATCAGCAGGAGAATAAATTCTGAGATTATACAAAAGCAAGATCTGGAAAGTAACCATTGTTGTCATCAGTAACACTGAAATGTTAAAATGGACATCGAGTTATTTTTAAGTAAATATATCTGACACAGAGATGGCTTGAAGATGCATTCATATAGTTACAAGGCCATGTATTTTTAGACTTAGAAATAATGTTTGAAACAGAGAATGAAATGAAAACTGTCTGGGTTTCAGTTGTGTATATTATTGAGATGCTTTTTTATGAAGATGCTTGCATGACATTTGGAAAATAGCCATCTATGCCTTGTTGTTGTTCCATAGCCCAGCTGACAGCTAAGCCACCAAGCAGCCACTCACTAACTCCTCACGGTGGGTGGAGAGAAAAAAAAAAAGCATAAAAAAAGACTTGATCACCCACCAGCGTGGGGTTCTCCATGGGCTATGAGTGGATCTCTGCCCCACCGTTTCCCTCATGGGCTGCAGGGGCTGCTGCCATCTCACCACGGGCTGCAGGGAAATCTCAGCTCGAACACACCTCCTCCCACTCCATCTTCACTGACCTTGGTGTATGCACAGTTTTTTCTCTCTGCTGCAGTGAGTCAGTTATCTCTACTTCCAACTGCTGTTGGCAGCCCTGTGTGAAAAGCTGTATAAATGGGTTTCACACAGCAGTATAATAATATATTAGAAAAAAAAAAAAAAGGAAATGGATGTTAAAAGTTAAGTTAGAAAAAATAAGTCAGTCACCTCTCAGGAGCACTGCTAGCTAGCTTTTAATGTCACAAACATGCTTTTTATAGAAACTCAGATCCTGTGTTATTTTCAGAGAAGATAAACTGTAACAAATTCTTTAAGAAGTTTGTTCACTGTTGTAGAGGCTAACTCTTTCTGTTGACCTGTTCTCTGTATTTAAAGTCAAGGGTAATTAGTTACCTTTTTTATTGTTAATGCAAGATTTTAATTTCCATACTTATGCCTCAGGCCTTTGACTTTCAAACTAAGACTGCCGTTGTACTGCTGAAGCAGTACAAGCTTTCTGCTCAAGGTACACAGGAGAGGATCAGCCACTTCAAATCTGTTTGAAAGTCTTAGCAGTCTAATTTATCCAGGAAAAAAAGAACCTGCCATTGAACTATTCTAAAGAGCTTAGAGCATTTAGGAATCTTCATACATGACTTCCTAAAGATCGATAATACTTCAAATCTGTTAGAAATAATTAAGACATACGTTTTCAAGTTTGATTAGATCAACATAGCCCATGAACCATAGAGCTCATGACAGAGATGTTTAAAGAAATTCCAAACACGCTAGTTTAGATACTGAGTGAAATATAACTGTGGAAGTGCAGTTTCCACTGTTTCACTCCTTTCTTCAGTGACAGCTGTATCTAATAACTCTTTTTTGTGCATTACACTTAGACATTCCTATAGTACTTTTGTAAATGATCATTTATATGTGTCACAGCCAAACACATGCCAAATCATAATATCAACCCCTTTAAACCTTTGGTCTGGAGAATGGTAATAAAATTACATTAGGTAGTTAGATTTTTCTGTAGCAGACTTCAAAAGGCCAAGGCAGGTATCAGGGAAAGAGAACATGATTGAAATTTCTGACTCATCAGGGAACAAAATGATCACAGTCTGTGCTAGGTACTTTGTAAATGCTCAGATATAAGAGCATATAAGAAAAAAAATGTCATTTGAATATAAGGATATGATTCTAATCCAGAATGATGACTTTTTCTTTTTCTTTTTTTTTTTTTAACAAGATGCTCTAAACAGGTTAAAAAAACACCAGTTTTAATTGATCTATTTATGCCTTCTGTGAAAGACAGAAAAAGACAGATATCTTAATTCGGAATTTATGATGAAGGTTATTCATCTGTGTCACATGCAACAAATAATTCTCATCTTAGTTTTTCATAATCTAATTGAGGGTTATAAAAAGCTTTCACATCAGTTACATCATTAACAAGAAAAGAATAAATACCAATACCTGCTGATTATGGACTAACTTTCACAATCCCAATATTTATTGAGAAAAATTAATATTACATGCATGAAAAAAATTAATGAATACAAAAAAAATCCAGAATGCGTATAAAAGTGTTAGGAGGTCAAATCTTTGAAGGTTTGCTTGAACAAGTGGAGGAAACCATTTTAAGGACTCAACAAAATGAAATGCTTTTCAACTGGTATTAGTTGATAAGGCTAAAAGAGAGGAACAATTACTATTTATTTTTTAATAATAAAGTTCCCAGAAGGATCAGCAAGGAAGGAAGCTCTCAAAAGGTGATAAGCAAGGAAAAATATTATGCATGTTTGAATACACACAATGTGAAACATCAGGAAGCACTGGACAGATGTATAACAATATCAGAAAGAACACTTAGCAGAACTGATGAAACAAGAAAAGAAGAATGTATTGGTACATTTAATTTATTTTATAGTTATCCAGGAAAGCCTAGAAAGTTATTGTCTCAAAGGAAGCATTGCTTATATCAAACATTTTTACAATGCCCTTTTTTTTTTTCAGTTACTAATTATTTTTATGAATAGAGAATTTACAAATCATAACTAAGTATAGTCAGTGTTCTGAAAAAGAAATAATTATTTGGAGATCCTGGTTTTTAAGTTGTTTTCATTTATTGCTATTTTCTCTAACATATGTTTTTTTTAATAAGCCAAATTAGAAAAACCTAAAACTTGTAATAGCCTTGTGACTGTGAAATATTTTAACCCCATACATGTCTCAAGGTTTATATAGATTTTTAATATTATAAAAAGATGGCTATATTTTACTATACTTCGTGGGTTTTTTCATTTTTCTGGATAATATTAAAGTATGCTCTACACTTAGAAGTTAACAAGCATCTTGTCAATAAACAAACCAGCTATTCAATAGATATATATTTTTTTTTAATGAGTACCTTGTCAGAATTCTCTGCACAAATAAAACTGCCTAATTGTTACAAGGCTTTTGAGAATAGGATTCACACTTTCATTTTCACTACCTGGTCTCATAAGAAAGTCTGTGGAAGTTCAATTTCAAAGTAATCTGAAGGGCTTTATGAGGTAAAATCCTGGCTCCACTGACTTCAAAAAGAATAGGATTTCATGTGTAGACTTCTCATCAATTTTATATTGTCCATCACTTTTTCTCTTTCGGCACTTACATAGCATATTCACCACCTACCTCGTAAGTGGAACACAGAAATCTCAAAGAAAGCTTTTTGGGGTAATTTGTAGCTGCTTTGCAAGGTTCCTATAGAAAATGATGATATAAGAAGTCTTTCCTGCTAACCTCTTCCCAGAATCAACATCCTGATGTAGCTTCCAAAGCAGCTATGGATTAATGATGTTTCTTCCCTGCAGTTCATCCTTATTGTATTCTATATCTTTCTTTTTTTTTTTTTTTAATTAATCTAGTGAAGTTATATGCTCAGTAAATTCTTCACAATATTACGGTCGATTATGCAAGAAATTGAACTCGATGAAATTATTAAAGAAACATCAAAAAGCATCTACTGACTCAGTTTCTAAAATTCAGGTATGTGCACATTGCTTAAATGGAATGACCTTTTGATCTCTAAGATGATTTGACATGATGTTGAAAATCAATGTACTGTTACAAATTGCATTTACATTTGAACTTATGTAGAAATCAAAAACTTGGTTAGAGTTTATATTTTTTTTCTTAATACTGGTCAACTTTCACCTCTTATAAATCACTACTATATATTAATGAGCGCATGACAAAATAGAGTGAATACAATTCTGAATTTTTGATATTCACGATGTTAAGATGATGGAATTTATTACACCTGGCCTTAAATACAACAAATAAGCTTAGATTTTGATCTGTTAAGACTTCCATTATAACTAGCAGAGAAACTAGAAAATATCAAGTTGAATTAATAACACATCGTTTCTTTTTTTCCAAAAATCCTGTTAATAGAAATAGTTACATTGAGGGGCGGGGGGGTGTGTGTGTGTGTGTGTATGTTGTAATAATTATGGATGAAAAGAGAATACATTTATATCTCTTTTACTCTAGGAAGGCTATCATCTGCAAATCTTCTAGCAGCATTAGTGCAAAAAGTTCTCATCTGTCTCTTCATCTTTGATCTTTCGGAGGCATAAAAGCAAGACTTCCTTAAGGCTGAAGACATCAGTAAAAATCTTTACTTGTTCTTATAGCTGTTTTAAATTTCCTCTGGAAGTTAGAATCTAAAAAAATATAAGACCAGTCCCAATCATTTATGATACATTAATAATTCTGCTTAGTAGAATGCAAGGATGAAGTGCAACAGCTATTACACCTTTTCCTAAAGGAATTGTTGCAGTTTAATTCTAGCAACGGAAAAGGAATGCCAGAATCCTTAATTTTGTTGCTAGATATGTCACTTAAGACTCATGAACGTTCGATGGATCATAGACTTGTATTTGTTAGGTTGAGTACATACATACAGGCATTTTAATCCATCTCCAGACAGTGAATTGAACGGCCAGCTACTAGGTGGCCAGACATAGCAGCATCACATTTTCATTTTAAAGAGAACAAGATTTACTGTCAGCTAGTATTAACAAGGTTGTTGTTGAAAGTGCTTCTAGTTTTAATTAAAGGAAATAATTTCACAAACTCTGGGAGTAACAGCAGCATTCAGATTAGCTAATAGAAGGATCAGCAGTGTTGGCACTATATTCTTTTCCTCATATTTCTATAGATTTCCAAGGCAGCAAAACAGTTCTAGGAATATAGGACTTCCAGGTAGTATACCAAAATTTAGGTTTGATTCAATAGTCCAGACACACACATATACCATAATTTGAGATCTTCTTGTTGGTTTTGGCTGCAATAGAGTTAATTTTATTCATGGTAGCTGGTATGGGGCTAAGTTTTGGGTTTGTGCTGGAAACAGTATTGATAATACAGAGATATTTTTGTTATTAGTGAGCAGTGCTTACACAGAGTAAAAGTCTTTTCTGCTTGCATCACCCCACCAGCGAGTAGGCTGGGGGTGCACAGGAAGTTGGGAGGGGACACAGCTGGGACAGCTGACTTCAGCTGACCACAGAGATATTCCATACCATATGATGTTATGCTCAGCATATAAAGCTGATGGAAAGAAGAAGGAGGGGAAGGACATTCAGAGTGATGGTGTTCTGTCTTATCTTGTCAGAGATATCTACACAGAATGGACAGATAAAAAGCAGGATCCATGAGAACTGTGCATGTCACAGACTGGTAGGTTAGAAGCATAGATGTCATGATCTGATTATATTAGGAAATTAAATCATGTATTTAGAATCCTTACAGGTGCAATGGAACATTGTCACTCTGGTTTCACAGTCAGTCTGGTCTTTATTCACCTAAGTGTGCCTTGGACAGGTGATTTAGATCCTGCATAATACCTGACTTCCAACCTTTGTTCCAGAAGAGCATATCTGTCATAGCCACGTCATAGCTGCCATCTATGTATACATGCCAGAGATATCATTCATATATTTAAGTTGCATTAGATGCCTGTATGTGTGCAGCTGAATACCATTGGAAGTTCTGCAGATTTAACGGCTGCAGATGTCATGCTAGGACGAATACGTCTTCTGATTGCCATGAGTCCATTGACTATATCACCGCCTACAATTGGAGGTAAGGAAACTGGCTCACACATAGACATCATAGCATCATAGAATCATAGAATGGTTAGGGTTGGAAGGGACCTCAAAGATCATCTAGTCCCAATACCCCTGCCACAGGTAGGGACACCCTCCACTACATGAGGTTGCTCAAAGCCTCATCCAACCTGGCCTTGAACACTTCCGGGGATGGGGCATCCACAATATCTCTGGGCAACCTGTTCCACTGCCTCACAACCCTCAATGTAAAAAATTCCTTCCCTATATCTAATATAAATCTCCCCTCTTTCAGTTTAAACCCATTACCCCTTGTCTTACGACTACATGTCCTTGTAAAAATTCCCTCTCCAGCTTTCCTGTAGGCCCCCTTCAGGTACTAGAAGACTGCTATAAGATCACCCCGGAGGCTTCTCTTCTCCAGGCTGAACAGCCTCAACTCTCTCAGCTGGTCTTCATAGCAGAGGTGCTCCAGCCCTCTAATCATCTTTGTGGCCCTCCTCTGGACCTGCTCCAGTAGCTCCATGTCCTTCTTGTGCTGGGGACTCCAGAGCTGAACACAGGACTCCAGGTGGGGTCTCACGAGAGCAGAGCAGAGGGGCAGAATCAATTCCCTTGACCTGCTGGCCACACTTCTTTTGATACAGCCCAGGATATGGTTGGCTTTCTGGGCTGCCAGTGCACATTGCTGGCTCATGTTGAGCTTCTCATCAACCAGTACTCCCAACTCCTTTTCCTCAAGGCTGCTCTCAATCCATTCTCTGCCCAACCTGCACCTGTGCTTGGGATTGCCCCAACCCACGTATAGGACCTTGCACTTGGCCTTGTTGAACTTCATGAGGCTCTCACAGGTCCTCTTCATCCTGTCAAGGTCCTTCTCGATGGCATCCCTTCCCTCCAGTGTGTCAACCACACCACACAGCTTGGTGTTGTCAGCAAACTTGCTGAGGGTGCACTTGATCCCACTGTCTGTGTCGCAGACAAAGATGGCAAACAGCACCGGCCCCATTACTGACTCCTGAGGAACACCACTGGTCACTGGCCTCCACTTGGACATTGAGCCATTGACTACAACTCATTGAGTGGTCCATCCATCAAATTTGTGTCTCTCCAGTTGTTGTGGTTTTAGGCCGCTCCAGCAACTAAACTCCACGCAGCTGATCTCTCACTCCAGTAAAGTGGAGAGAAGAAAAATACAATAAAAGGACTGAGGGTTGAGACAAGAACAGAGGGAGCACCCTCCAACCATGGTCCCAGGCAAAACAGACTCAGCTTTCTTAAAGCAAGCAATTTATTAACAATTACTTAAAAGAATAAAGAAAAGCAAAACCAGTTACTTAGAAGGATAAAAAGAAAACAAGGCCAGATCTTAAAAACAACACCTCTCCACCCCCTTTCCTTTTCTTCCTGGCTTTACTTCCTCCCCTCAGCGGCGCAGGGGACAGGGAATGGGGGAGTACAGGTCTGTTCATCCATTTTGTTACGGCCACTCCTCTCTTAAAGGAGGAGTCCTTACACCATTGTCCCTTGCTCCAGCGGATCCCCTACTCACAAGGAAAACCCACAAACTTCTCCAGCGTGAGTCCTATCCGCAGGATGCAATCCTTCCCCAACGGATTGCTTCAGTGCGGGCTTTACCACAGTCTCGGATACTTAGAGAGTTGCCACTCGCTCCGTCGTGGGTCGTCATATAGACTCTAAAGGCGTCTCTATACAGACTCTAAATGCACCTCTACCTGTGCCCATGCTTCACAACTGTCCTCAGGCTCAGGCATCTCCTTTAAACAAAACACCTCCCCACCGATGGGGGTCATCCCACAGACTCTAGATGCGTACCATCCTCAGGCCCAGGCATCTCTTCTCCAATGTGGGTTCTTCATGGACTGCGAGTGGGTCTCTGCTCCACCGGGACCGCCATGGCTGCAAGGGGGCCACCTGCTGTCTCGCCACCAGTTGCAGGGGAAACTCAGCTCCGGCACACCTCGTCCCGTTCCATCTTCACTGACCTGGTGTCGGTGTGGCTGTTTCTCTCAGATCTCAGTCCTCTCTGGGTGAACTCAGCCCAATGGGCACCCCAGGAGCGGGGCTCTCCCCGAGTTCCCCAAGCAGCTCCGCCATGGCCATCCTCAGCAGGTGGCAACGGCCTGGCGCGGGCAGCCGCCCAGCCGGGCACCAGGGAGCAGGGGCCACATCCCCCTCCCCTCTCCTCGCTCCTGGGCAAAGGCACACCTTTCCGGTTCCTTTGTCCCAATGTAAATAGGGCAATCGCAGAGGCACTGATTGGCTCAAGCCCCGAGGGGGATGGAAGTCCGATCTGGTGGACAGCTCCTGCCAACAGAACCTCCCCCCCACATCAAACCATGACACCAGTTTAGAGAAAAGATGTCATGCGGGACAGTGAAATGCTTTAGACAAGTCCAGGTAGATGATGTCGGTTGCTCTTCCCTTATCCACCAACACTGGTTTGTGTCATTTGATCATACATAGATGTCATCATTTGTGATTGTCCTCTGAGGTACATCACCTGGCTTTTGAGTGAGCTGCATTAGGCAAAGCGTTGCCAGCAGGTCGAGGTAGGCGATCCTTCCTACTCAGCCCTTGTGAGATACGCCTCTGGTGATCGGTCAAGTGCTGAGCTTCCCCTCATAAGGAAGCAGGTATGTACTGGGGCAAGTTCAGCTAACAGTCATGGAGATAACTGAAGCATCTGACATACCAGGAGAGGTTGAGAACAAGTTGATTTTTCAGCCTGGAAAAGGGCCAGGGGGATCTTACCAAATTTATATAAACACTTGAGGAGAGAAGTAAAGAAGATGGAGCCAGACTAATGGGGATAGGTATAGGAGTAGGCATAAGACCACGTAAAACCATATTAGCTGTTATTTCTATGGATAGGTATAAAAATAGGCGTAAGACTACATAAGACTCCGCGAAATACATAGCTCTGTGATATAGCTCTGTGAAATGTTAGAAATTATCAAATACTAATCCCTGCTTTGAAATACTAACTACCCGAAAAGAAGGCCGGTAAGAGAGACAAAATAAATGCTAGCAAGGTTGTAACTCATGACCCATAGGGAGAAAGAAAAGACAAATACGAGAGATAAGGACTAACAAGAACTAACATTTGTCTTCAAACAATAACAAGTAAGAGACAACCAGATGTCCACTCAAGGACAGGCCAGGCTGGAACAGGTTTGGCTGTGCAAGCTCAGTCAAAACAGGAATTCTAGGGAAGAGATAAAAATACACAGTGAGGAAGACCTTCAGCCTTCATTCTGAAGACCCCTGCCCACAACCACCAGGAGGCGTGTCAAGGAGGAGCCTGAGGTGGATCCTGAGGTGGAGACTATGGAAATTATTTCCTGGAGAGACTGCCCTTTTGGGTAGGGGGTTATGAGTATGTCTGTATAAATACAAGAAAACTGCTAAGGCGGGTGTGCACGTTTGTGGTGGAGCGATCCCCCGTGCACCCAGTGCTGCAATAAACATACCTACTTTACAACTTTCCAAGTTGTGGAGTCTGTTTCTGCACGTCAGACTCTTCTCTTTAGTGTCCAGTGACAGAACAAGAGGTAATGGGCACAAGCTGAAAGACAAGCAACTCAATGTTCAAACATATGGAATATCTTTTTTACAGTCAGTGCAGCTGAACACTGGAGTAGGTTGCTTGGAGCAGTTGTAGAGTCTCCATCCCTGAACATATTGGAAGCCTAACTGGATACTGCCCTGGGCAACCTGCTTTAGCTGACCCTGGTCTGAGCAGATATTTTGGATTGGGCAGACTCCAAACACCCCTTTCAACCTCAACTCTTCTGTCATTCTAAGAACTTCAGGTATATATATTTTACTCTTACTGTATCCTACACTTAAATCAAAGGAGTAGAAACAGATTTTTTTGAAGCTCTTTTCCTAAGTTTCCCGTAATATGTGAAGAATTACTTATACAGAAAATTGAGAATTTGGGAATGTCATCGTTTTCTTTGATTCAGTTGTTGAACACTAAGAGCTTGTATTTGGGATTCTATTAATCTAAGACGTAGGCCATGCTAGTTCATGGGTGACTTCTAGCTATCATTTTTGTAAAACACTGTGACAAAATAATGAAATTGTTACATCAAAACAAGAGTTATAAAAATAAGAAATATTACTTGATAAATTTTGATAATTTCATTATTACAAGAAAATGTATTCTGCAAATTCTACTTGGTTGGTCCTGAAAACAGTCAGATACCATGAAAATTATTTTCAAATAAACCATTTACATATTTATCATTTACCATTTAACAAATTATACCCAGCAACATAACTCATAAACTTCAGCATGCAGATGAGGGCAAATTCATACCATATTTGGTATTCAAGAAAACTCATTACATTTTTCTGTATGTTGAGTTCTGTATAATGGTCCTTCTGTAGAAGAGATTATCATATTTTATTTATGATAAAAAGCTCAGTGTAAGAGAGCAATTAGTCCCATTTCACTGCTTTGCACCAACATTCTCAAGATTTTTAAACTGACTTTGCTTCAATAATTCAAATAGAGAATCTCAACACTTCACTTTTTTTTTGGAGATGTGATATGTTGAGTATGAATCTTAACTGTTATAGCTAAAAATCAAAACATAATCTTCTTAGTTTTTAATATTTTTATGAGCATGATTGTTTTCTTTGGAGAGGGAAAAAAAAGAAGTATGTTTTCTGTGAACAGAAAAAGCAGACTTTTTTTATTTGTTGCTCACTCTCATGGGTATAACAATGATACAACTGAAGTTTGTAACACAGGTTTCTTGAGCATATATTCCTCTAAGGACGTAGATTTCAGGCTTTTTGAAATCAAATCTCAAGGGAAAAGTACATTAGAAGATATTAAATGATCAGGCTAGTGTCCATGCTGGGTTTCCAAAATTAAAACAAAATAACCAAGTAAAAAAACCCCAATCTCAGTAAGTGAAAATATCAGACTTCTTCCCCCACTCCCACCCCCGCTAATATGTAGCATTCAACTTTTTTATCATAAAAGGTCAATGTATCTTGGCACTTATCCTCTTCTGATTTATCCAGATAAAATCAGGACTGACTCTATCAAGATCAAAAGTCCTACCATTCTAGAAGCTGAAGCTGAAACATACTAGATCCCATAAAAGACAATCTACTATATACATAGGGTTCAGTTAGTTAAGCAGACCATTATACTAACTTATTAGAATACACTGTAGAAGACTAGAAGAATAATTGTTCACGACCACTGTCAAATTTCTGTCTTTACAGTCACACCAGTGCGTGTTCTGCCAGCTTGACAGTGGAAAGGATTCACTGTTTCATTCAGACCTGGCAAGTTGTTATGTTTTGAAGTGGGGGGGGAGGTCCGGGTGGCAGAAGCTGCCCATCAGACCGGACTCCCATCCCCCTCGGGGCTTGAGCCAATCGGCGCCTCTGCGAATGCCCTATTTACGTCGGACAAAGGAACCGGAAAGGTGTGCCTTTGCCCAGGAGCAAGGAGAAGGGAGGGGGCACGGCCCCCGCTCCCGGCTCTGGGCCGGGCCAGTGGCCTGGGCCAGGCCGGGCCGGGCCGGGCCGGTGCCCGCTCCATGCCAATGCCCGCCCCGTCGAGGATGGCGGCGGCGGAGGCGCTTGGGGAACTCGGGGAGAGCCCCGCTCCCGGGGCGCCCAACGGGCCGAGTTCACCCAGAAAGGACTGAAATCTAAGAAACGGCCACACAGATAAGAGGTCAGTGAAGATGGAACGGAACAACGTGTGCCGCGGCTGAGTCCCCCTTGCGAGCAGCCCCTTTGTAACAAGTCCTCGGTGGAACAAGCAGAGACCCACTCGCAGCCCGTGGAGGACCCACGTCGAGAAGAGATGCCAGAGCCTGAGTACGGTACGCATCTAGAGTCTGTGGGATGACCCCCGCCGATGGGGAGGTGCTTTGTTAAAGGAGATGCCTGAGCCTGAGACTATTGTGAATCACAGGCACAGGTCGAGGCGCATTTACGCATCTAAGTCTGTGCAGAGGCGCATTTAAGGTTGATATGACGACCCACGCCAGAGCGCATTTCCAGTCTGTATGATGACCCACTCCAGAGCGAGTGACTACAGCTCCTTAAAGGCCCAGGACTGGTAAAGCCCGCACTTGGGGCAAATCCGATGGGGTAAGGATTTGCCCCCCAGCAGGTAGGATTCACACTTTCGCCGTGAGTAGGGGATCCACTGGAGCAAGGGACAATGGTGTAAGGACTCCTTTTCCTTTAAGAGAAGCGGCAGTAACAACTTGGAATGAACTGACCTGCACTCCCCCATTCCCTGCCTCCCTGCGCCGCTGAGGGGAGGAGGTAGAGCCGGGAAGAAGAGGCAAAGGGTGGGGAGTGGTGTTATTTTTAAGACCTGGCCTTGTTTTCTTGTTATCCTCTTAAGTAACCGTTTTTGTTTGCTTTTCCTCTTTCTAGGTAACTGTTAATAAATAGTTTTGCTTTAAGAAAACAGCCTCTTTTGCCCGGGACCGTGGTTGGTGGGTGCTCTTCTGTTCCTGTCTCGACCCTCAGCTCTTTTATTAAATTTTTCTCCTCTCCATTTTACTAGGGTGGGAGAGCTGCGTGGGGTTTAGTTGCCGGATCGGCCTAACCCACGACACAAGTCTTACTAGAATTTTGTATTTCTTTTACAAAGAGAATATCATGAACACAACTCCCAGTTCTGTAAGATTCCATATGAACAGGGCAATGAGACACATACCAGTATGTGGCTTGCACTTCCTAAAATTTTCAAGACAATGAAATAGGTAGCTTTCTAAGAGAGAGAGAGAGAGGAATGAATCAAATCCTTAGGCTACCAGCTACACTGCAGGGCAATGTGTAATTTTGGTGCCTGTTGTCATCTATATTGTACTTCAGAGATGTTTAAATACTTAGTATTTTTTCTCTACTTCACAGGAAACTAAGGGAGAAAAGTTAATGACTTGGCAATAAAGGACAGAGCACCAGAGATATGGCTTGAGACCAGAAATTTGCTTTGTGTGATCTAATAAATCATGCTGTTCATATGTTATTTAGATGCCAGTAGATCTTCTCAGAAAGGCACAGAGCTCAGTTGGACTTGGCTGTAACACTAGGGTTATCAATGTCAGCCTTAGCAACATTGCCTCCAAAACCTATGAACCAATCTGGGGTACCTCCAAAAACCAATCAACATTTGTCAGTTTTTTCTTGGACCCTGAGGAACAAACCAAGGCAAGTGTGGAAGAAAGAGCATGGGGATGGAAGTGTGACTAATGTCTGATCTTTATAGAAGAGAGATTTTGAACAGTGGCATTAATCTGTATGTTCAGCTTTTCTTCACATGAAAGATGAGATAAGATGAGATTTGTCTTGACATTTTTAGGTCCTCAAAATTAATCACATACCAGAAAGAAACAAGAAAAGGAAAGAAAAAAGATGACGATAAAGTACAGATGAGAATGCAAAACTGATCATTAATGTAGCCCTTAGTTTATGACATAAATGTGTTTAGGCTTGATATTTAAACTACCGCACAGGTAAAGCACTCACTAGCATACATATGCATAATCAACACATACAACTTAAATTTACATATGAAAATAGGTGAAGACATTGCTCACAAGGTAGTGGAAGTTTTATGTTAATGACTTAATCTATTGCAAACATAAGAGCAACACGTAAAGAGATGTTATCGACTAATTAAAAGTTAACTCCCACTCTCAAAATATTAAAAGAAAATACATTTTAAGACACATTAACATTCAATTGTTCTGATTTTGTAGTTGTGATGTGTTTTCCTCCCAGGCCTAGTCCTAGTTGTAGTCCTGAATTCTATCAGATGAACCCATATACATAGTGAAATTAAAAATAAAAAGGTGAAAACTCAGGTTTTCACAGAATACAGCCATTCACCAGGAGTAGAATTAATTAGTGAGGTCCTTCTGAAAAAATAAAAATAAAGTACTTTAGAATTCATAAAACATCCAAGAAAAAATAAGACAAATCAAAAATTTTGTATTACTATCCGTAGCACAATATTTCTCTTACTATATCAATAACGTGCATGAATGAGTGTTGTTATTAGATGAATGAGTTCATTTGTGATATAAGAAGAAGGAATCTTCCAATATGTTGTTTTACAGAAAAATCTGAGAAGTTGAAACACATTTTCACCCTGCATATGGCTGCAAGATTACTGTGATAGCATTTAATAAATTAGGTTTCTAAATACAGATAGAGCTTCTTTAACCTATTAATTGTCAGTGAAGTAGAAAAAGAACATATATACTGAACTCCAAGTCATTTTTCTGGAACTGCAAAATGCAAGCTGCCATGTAAATATTTCTGCCAGCAGCTTAATAGTAACAAATTATGTTATTTCTCAAGGTCAGAAAAGCATTCATTATAAAATTTGATTACTGATCATATAATATGTTGTTTACCTTCCTCCTGTAAAGTAGAATTATTTATGTTCATCAGTATTACCTATATACTAAGGAGTCACATTCTAAAAAAAATAGTTCTAACAATACTCTGCATTTTTATAAAGTTTAGTCAATTTTTTCTTTAATGTATTTCTAGAGGAAAAAAAAGAAAATCAGCATGAAATGTGAAATGTGCTGTTCGGAATCAGATTCTATGCTCAGAACCTAGGTATGATTTATATTTTATGTTTTAAACTGTAATTCCTAGATTATAGATGTTGATGTGTTTACTGGATTTGGAGCATATCCTACATGTTACATGTCTAAGATTTATAGAGAAAGATAACTAAGGGAAAGAGACTCCTACTCTGTTGTTGGAATCACATAATTTTCTCTTGTTTGAAGAAGATGTCTGAAATATGTATTTGAAATGAAGAATGTAGTCATTCTTCTCTTAATTTTCAGTCAGTGGCTATTCAAACCTGGACATGGAAAAATACAGTTAATAAATGGATATATAATACAAAGCTGGAAATACGTTTTGGACACAATTCTCAAAATCACAGAGAGATTGCGTGAGACTCCACAACATCCCTAAGTAACCTATTCTCAGTAACCCTCACAGTGAAAAAGTGTTTCCTGATGTTTAGCCAAAACCTTTTGTTTTTCAGGCTGTGCCCCTTGCCTCTTGTCCTTTCACTGGACACCACTGTAAAGAGCCTGGCTCCGTCCTCTAGGAACCCTTCCTTTAGGTATTTATATACATTGATAATATTCCCTCTTAGCCTTCTTTTCTCTATGGTGAACAGTCCAGCTCTCTCAGCCTTTCCTCACAGGAGACACTTCCAGTCCCTTCATCATACTTCTGACCTTTTATTTGACTCTCTCCAGTATGTCCATGTATCTCTTGTGCTGAGGAGCTCAGAACTGGACATAGCAGTCCAGATGTGGCCTCTACAGTGCTGAATAGAGGGGAAGGATTGCCTACCTTGACTTGCTGAGAACACTCCTCCTAATGCAGCTCGTTAACCTTGTTACAAGAACACATGGTTGGCACATGTTCAACGTATTTTCCACTGGTACTGCCAGGTCCTTTCCTGCCAAGATGATCTCCGGCTGGACTGTCCCCAGCATCTACTGGTGCTGGAGTTGTTCCTCACCTGGTGCAGGACTTTAGACTTCCACTTGTTGAACTTCATGAGATTCCTATCTGCCCATTTCTCCTGCCTGTCAAGGTCCCTCTGGATAACAGTATCAGCAACTCCTCCTAGTTTTTTGTCACTGGCAAACTTGACGAGGGTGAACTCTGCCCCATCATTCAGAACATTAATGAAGACGTTAAATAATGACCCCCGGGGTAAACCATACAATGCAGTTGCCAGAACAAAGTCTCCTAGTTTGAGATTCTAGAGTGTTCAAGCCAGGCACACAGAAATGACAGATATGACTGAAGATTTAAAGAATACCCTTTCCTTTTTGTAATATTGACTGAAAGCTAGGTGAAATATCACCAATCACTTCAAACGACTCTAGACACTAATGTTTGTGAAACCAAGATCCAGTTTGGATTCAGATCTAGACTGTAGATGTAAATTTTGACATTTACTTTTAAAAGTTAGTATGTGAGAGTGATTTCTAAGTTTCCATTATACTTAGTGAAGGTCTAGGTGCGGATTCGGTTGCTTAAGCATAGGCATTAGTACAATGTTGTACGACTTAGTGTACTCCATCTGACGCTTAAGTGCTTGACCAGTAGAATGCAAGTCTGCTGTTAATCCTGTATCATATCTCCTAGGCTAATGTGGGTATCTCTAGCAGTTAGAAAGCTGAAATAGCACTTGGTATTTATGTTTAGGCAATTGAATCACATTTAATATACACACTGTGTGTACTAGTGCCTTAGAATCATAGAATCATAGAATCATAGAATGGTTAGGGCTGGAAGGGACCTTCAAAGGTCATCTAGTCCAACCCCTCTGCAAGGAACAGGGATATCTCCAACTAGATCAGGTTGCTCAGGGCCTTGTCCAACCTGGCCTTGAACGTCTCCAGGGATGGAGCATCCACCACCTCTCTGGGCAACCTGTTCCAGTGTTCTACCACTCTCATAGTAAAAAATTTTTTCCTAATATCCAACCTGAACCTACCTCCCTCTATTTTAAAACCATTACCCCTTGTCCTATCATAACTGGCCCTCCTGAACAGCCTCTCCCCATCTTTCCTGTAGGCCCCCTTGAGGTACTGGAAGACCGCTATAAGGTCACCCCGGAGCCTCCTCTTCTCCAGGCTGAACAGCCCCAACTCTTTCAGCCTGTCCTCATAGGAAAGGTGCTCCAGCCCTCTTATCATCTTCGTGGCCCTCCTCTGGACCCTCTCCAACTGGTCCATGTCCTTCTTATGTTGGGGACTCCAGAACTGGACGCAGTACTCCAAGTGAGGTCTCACGAGGGCAGAGTAGAGGGGGAGAATCACCTCCCTCGACCTGCTGGCCACGCTCCTCTTGATGCAGCCCAGGACGCGGTTGGCCTTCTGGGCCGCAAGAGCACATTGCCGGCTCATATTGAGCTTCTCATCCACCAGTACTCCCAAGTCCTTCTCCTCAGGGCTGCTCTCGATCCAATCACCACCCAGTCTGTATTTATGCCTGGGATTGCCACGACCCTTAGACACTTGGCTTGCCTGTTAAACCTGTATTAGGGTTAATATGACATGTCTATAATCTGAAGCCTAATTTGGTTCCCCATGACATTTATACTCCTCCTTAAAATCTCACTCTTCCAGATAAATTTGCATCTTACATTTATTCACTGATTGTCCTTTCATAGTATCTTTTTGTATCAGGTTATTATACGGTGAAAAACCATATATGAATTAGTGCATGGACTATTCAAAGCTGTTTTAGGAGGGTATTAGAGAGAGGGTTGCTGAGATTGTGAGTTTATTCTGGATACCATGCACAGAAACCTTAACTTTAGCAAACTGAAATATTCTATATGTTTAGTTGGGCAAAATGCCTATGAAATGCTGTAAAAATATTATATATATATAAATTGACTGAAATGTTAAAAGTGTAGCTATTCTTCTACCCAAGTGTAAATTCATGAAGCTTTAATGTAAGTGCATCAAATTAAAGATCCTGCGTGCTCAAGTGACTTCTCTTCACAAAATTGTGCATGCAAACATTTGAGGCTGGCTTTCAGTCCCTTTGAAATTCCAGTTGACTGAATTTTCACATTCTGAGTTGTCTTGCTTTTGCTCTTTAATAACACATATGGACACATTGTTCCACAAGATAGATTCTGGTTTACAACTGAATCCCCAAGAAATATTTTTTAAAAGTGTCTGGGGGAGAGTAAAATGAGACAGTAGTTGGATGAGTGACGGGGGTTCACCGCTTGTCTCTTTGTACTTCAGGATCTTTTATCCTCTCACCACAGCAGGACTACAAATGTTTTTGTTCCTTTCACAGGGACTTTCATTTTCTGTCTTCTTTTACTGCTATACATTACAACACTAGACTGCTAAGGAAAAATAAAAAATCTAGAAGCATCCCAGTAGGAAAGATCAGTGAGTACTACTCTCAATCTGTAGGGGTATCTTAAAGGACGTGATTTGCTCATGGCAACTAACCATTTCCCAAGGGTGCTGTTTGACTGTATGTGGGAACTACACCTTTGAGGCAGTAGATTTTACAGTCATACTGCTGGAGTGTTTTTACCTATCAAAAGCAGTGGAGAGGAGATCAGAGTAAACTGCTGATGATTTTGTCCATGAATACTTAGATCTGAAAGTTCAAACAGAAAGTTAAAAGAGATTACACATGGAGTGCAATACATAAAATTCTGAAGCTGAAAATGCCTAAGTGCTTATATAGCAAAACAGAAAGTAAAGCCATATTAAAATATTTTGAATAATGAAGAAAAAATAGCATTAGATCTTTGCCTTTTGTGTATCATATATTGATGAAAACAAATCTGATGACGATGATTCTCTAGGTCTTGTTATTGTAACAAAAGAATTCTGAATTTTCAAATTTGAGTGTTAGACATTTATGCTGCAGTCATCTGTCCTTGCTTAGGCTTCTAGGCCTGCTTAAAGCATTTAAAGGTTTGTTTCTAATTTGTCTCTCTACTAACTGAAGAAGTTATGAAATCAGATGAGGAAGGAGCCAAACAAGATGCTACCCTTCAAATGTTATACTTAAGATAGCTTGGTTTTAAAGATGAGATGTGAATGGAGAGATTTAGATTCATGGTTTATATTAACACTGATAATCAACACCTGCCAGGGAACACACTCGTGTCTTGAGGTCAGGTGGCATAGCACAGACTATGTTTGAAGACCTAAACTGTATTAATCCTCAGAAAAGTGCAAGAAAAAGTATTCTCTGGCCCATGTTTATCTCTTGAAACATGTGTGGACATATCTAGGTGACAACCATTTGCCACAATCTAGAGCTATGCCATAGAGTTTGTTAAAGGTATGGATAAGCATGAGGCAGGCCAAAAAAATGAATCTAAATACTTGAGAAGAAAATAATTAAATAATTTTATTATTTTTAATATCAAGAATGGAAAAAAAAAAAGAATATTAGAAAAATCAGATAGTAGAGTTGATGCAGAGTGAGAAAGAGGAACCAAAGGAATTTCTTCTTGCCTCCTTCAAGAAGGGGGAAAGATGGCCTCCGTTAATCTGTGGTCAAATATTGCAGTTGAATGATTAATGAAGTCACATTGCCTGTTACAAGAGGGAAAGGTCCATCTTTCAGTTTCTTTTTAAACACTTCTTCTTTTCCTAGACTCCTCAAAGACTGTTTTTAATTCAGAACCTGCAATGTGCATTTGAACTCAGAAAATAACATGTGTTTTGAAGACACTATTACCTGACCTGAGAGCATCATACATTCTTGCTAAAGAAAGTGTCAGCAGCATTTTTCACTTGTGGCAGTAGGGGAAAGGGTAGCTGCACCCTCTCTGCATTGCTTGAAGGAAAAAAATCAATTATTCCGCTTTTCAGACCATCAGGATGGTACATTCCCAGAGATTCAAAGGAGGAAAATGAGTAGGAGAACATATGAGCTCAGGTGGTATTGTTTTTGATATCAGTACTGGCCACCAATATCTTTTGTGTCATTTCGTGACCACCAATCCAAACATAACCCAATTATTTCGTATGTCCATTTTTTCCCTCTTGTTTTTTTAAGTCTTATGTAGTTCTTCCAGGGATCTTTTCCCTGTCTCTACCTCTAAGGTTGTGACACAAATACCAAATATTCCTGTGGATCTTCTACAAGTGGCAAAAAAACACTGATTAGATTTATAGTAATACAATTTTATAATGAAAAGTAGTAAATTTAAACTGTGATCTATTTCTTTCATTTTTTAATGTCTATAATCTTGTGATATTAAAAAAAAAAACATAATCACACAATGTCTTTAATTTCTCTTTGTAACTTTGCTCTGCTTCTCTCTTAGATATAGGAAGAATATTTAACATCTCATTAATCACAGAATCATAAAATGGCTGAAGTTGGAAGGGACCTCTGAAGGTCACCTAGTCCAACCACTCTGCTCAAGAAAGGCCACCTAGACCTGGTTGCCCAGGACCATGTCCAGGTGCTTTTTGAATCTCTCCAAGGAGGGAGACTCTACAACCTCCCTGGTCAGCCTGTGCTCAGTCACCTTCACAGTAAAAAAGTGATTCCTTCTTCCTTCAGAAGACAGCATCATAGTCGTGATCACATTTAGCTTTATTAGAGGGAAGACACTGTCACTTTTAGTGATAGTCTACATGGCGCATAGATCCGTCTGTTAAATATTCCTAAGTGTCAGTCAAATTGTACAGTGAACACACATAAAGCTGTTCTCTGAATGCACAGTCTCAAGTCCTTTGGACTTACAATACTGGCATAGAACAATTGCTTATTATCTCAGATCAAGTCGGTCCTGAATTCACTTTAGAGCTACAATTCCCGGCAAATATATCTCAGGGCAGTTGATAAAATCCCAACATTTTCTATAACTTTTCATTGTATCTTGTTTTTAAGATTTTTATTATTGTGCAGGTTACTAGCAATACGGAGGCTTTGTGGCATGGAAGGCAGTTACCGTCTCAGATACAGTAATTCCAGTGTGTTACCAGCACTGAAAAGTGAGACATTTTAAAAAAATGTGTAACTGTGTACACAGCTGTGCAGCACTACCTATATTTCCCTCTCCTAAGTATAGCAGAGACTTTTTTTTGTTTGTCTTTTTTCCCCCTTTTTTGTTTTTTTCTTATTTTAAGGTTAGTAGAAGATCATATCTGTTACCACTACCGATGAAGTATTGTCCCAAATTAAATGACAAGGAAATGACAAGGAAAAACATATTTTTCTAGAAAGGAGCAAGGCAAAGGCTTAATGATTTTTTTTTTTTTTAATTCAGATTGATCTCAACTGATTGTTCCTGAAAGCAGGTGTTCAGAAATCAGAAACAGGAATTATGAAGGCAATGCTGAATAGTAATACATATATTCTACTAAATGGAAAGTATAAAGGTTTGCCAGTGCTATAATGACATTTTTGGTTGTTCACTTATCTACTGGAGAGAAGGATTGCAAAAATCTCTTGATGTATCATGTCGTATGATTTCTTTGTATCAATTCCAGTTTTAACTATGATGAGACTCTTAGAACATACACATTTGAGCTGAAAATTTTAATTCCAAACTTTAAATGTGGTAAACAACGTGATTAATTTCTCTTATAATCAAAAATTTTCTTATTTCTACTCTCAGTTCTTAGTTAATGCACACTTAATGACTTAGACTTACAGATGTATCTGTTAGGCAGAAGAGGTCTATATTATGAAAAATTACATTTCTTATCTAGCTAACTGTAGACTATGATCTAATCACCCCTTAAATTTAACTTAAGCTTCTTCAGTTTCTAAATACAACACATTTTCTACTGATCTTTTCTTCTGAACCACTGAGACAGGTCTTCTTCCAACTTCCCCTAAAATAAAATAAAATAAAATAAATTAAAATAAAATAAAATAAAATTTTCAGAGTTTTGCATCAATAGTTCAGAAATGATTCCTCAAATATCAGAAGGAGAGGCAATATGATCTTAATCCTATAACTTATTCCTTCTGCCCTTAGCCCCTGTTTCAGTCACAGCTCACAATAGGAGAATAATCTCAGACAATTACATGCTGGGATCTCTAGAGCTTTTTCATAGCTATTCTTTATTTTTATATGAATGATATTACATTAGTTGCATCCAAAATATGGTATCCCTCCACACTAATTTACAAGAGTTAGAAGATTAAATGAATGTTGAGATGCAGACACATGAGAAAAAAAAAAGGTGAAAATAATTAGAATTTTGTTTCCCCCTGCCAGTGTCACCCCAGACAAAATTAAAAGTATATGTTAGTCTGGATCTGAATTAAGCAAATTATGCTTAAGTTAAGTTATGGGAAACTCTTTATCTATGGCCCTTTCAATATCTATTTTTCTCTACTATCCTTAAAAGTGAAGCTGTAACAATGACATAGAAACCAATTCTCTTAAGTGATTCTTAATGACTTCATAACCACTTTTCCTAGGTTTATTGATATGCATAAAAGACAACAATATAAAAAGATAATTTTTTAATATTATTATCCTTTCTCTTCTATTTAATTAAAAGTCTGGGGAAATACGTATATACAGCAAAATTTACATAATGCAAAATTTGTGCTGAAGAATATTTTAGAGTAGGAGCTCCTATGCATCTTAATACTTCTATTGTGTAGATTTTTGGAGGATAACTTATTCCGTGCTACGTGGTGGATTGATGGAGATGATTAAATCAGAAATCTATTATGTTTCATATATGTTCTCCCTTTCTGGAATATTATATAATGTATTTTCAAGCACATAGCTCAATAAGTAAAGACATTCCTTAAGTGTATAGTTTAAGTGAAAATTCTTCTGTTTATAACTATTTACATGTGATAACTCACTGAATGTCATTTTTTTTTTGTCTTAAAACATTAAATGTTGAAAAAGTAAGCATGTCTCGTAAGTATATGCATTGACATTATCTTTGCTACAGCTAACTCCTAGGTAGATAAAATGGGCTTTGCTGCTCTTTTCTGAATTCTAGCAAAATAGACCTCCATGATATTTGATCCATTATGTTGTTGCTACCTGTGACACTAAGGAGGATATTTCTTCTCTTACTGAAAAACAGTGGGAGTTTTTGCAGCTAATTTCTATGGGGCCTACACAGAAGTAGAATTTCTAGCTGGAAACTTCTAACATGTACATCTATTATTCAATCAAAAACAACAAAGATCAATGGAAACATAAGCTTCTATAAGGCAAAGAAGAACAAAGGAACTTTCTTAATGAAATTTCAAAGAGAACATCCGTCATAAGGTATTGATGTTAACTAAATTTAAATAATTAAAAAATATGTTAAATTTGGGGAGGTGTTAGTAATTGCAGGTTGGTAATGTATTTTGCTATTTCTACAATAAATGAAATTCTGAAAAAAAAGAACTGCTGTGAGGCAAGATTATAGATTTATCATTCCGTTGTGTGTATTCAACTATGCACGATTCTTATGATATATATATTCCTTTAACAGCATTTATTTCCTATGCATATACGAGAACAGATCTGTGGGTCTCTGGCATCCCTAGTGAGCGTCTTTGCTCTAAAGGAACACTAATGAGCTATCTACTGAATCAGTAAATCTGATTGTTCATGCAAAATGCATTGTTCATGCAAATTGATTAGGATAAGGAAGTTACTTCTATTTCTGCTGTATGAATGACGGCAGATATAAAAGAATAATACTAAATACTCCATCCTAGAAACTAGGGTACAAGCTTAGTGCAGATGAAACTAAGAATAAAGTAAAATAGAATTATATCACCTTTTGAATGTTAAGATATCTAATATTTTTCATTATTCTAATCTTAATTTTTGGAAGAAATACATTAGGTTTACCTGTATCATTTACTGTCCATATGCAAACCGATATTGAAAATTTAATCAGCAAGGTTAAAATATACTTACCTATCTACTATTGACACTGATTTCTATAATTAAATAATTAAAATTAGTTGCTCTTTTTGGAAGATTTATGGGCTAGATCTTTTCAAATGCAGCATATTCCATAGGCCAATACATCACAAGTAATGTGCAGATTATATAAACTGCTCACATTGTGAGGGTCATAGTAACTATATATTTATTTCTCAGACAATAAAGTGGAGGGAATTCAAAGTGAAGTAATACAAAGCCTGGGACTTTGGCATAAGATGAAAAAAACGAAAGAATAAAAGGCAGAGAATTCTTGTGATAAGATGACTTTCTGCAAAGTAAAGATATACATTATTAACTCCATAGAAACCAATGGAAACTGAGGGTACTGAATATCTTATCAAATAAAGCTAATCTCTAACAGAGTCTACTTTTCTACATCATATTTTAGTTATGATAAAGCTCTGATCTAAATATTTATGTGGTAAGTTCTAGTGTTTTTTATATATCTATAAATCAGATGCCGAATTACACAGAATTCTTTGAGGATTATTTTTAAATAGTAAAGTAATGATTCAGGGTTATAAAGATTTTTGGGACATTGCTTAGGAGAAATACTCTTCATCTACGGTATAAACAGTTGTTGTTCTGCCAGCAAAGGACAACAGATGAAAGAAAGGGAAATGTGAATGGTACAATTGTTCTAACCAACTAATTTTATGAATATCAGAAGACTCTCAAAAAATTTAACATCCTTTTTAGACACAGTCATTTTTTCATCCTATGCTTAATATCGTAATTAAAATGACTTTCCCTAATTGACTGAAAGGGGTTTTTGAACCAATGTTCAGCACCATCTTCCTTTTAAAACTCTCACCATCTTCGTGCTACCCTGATACAGCACTCAGAACTGTTCTCATTCACAGAGAACTGATAGTGAGTTTTGATATCTAATTTATTGCCAATTGTCAAAAAAATTGTGTAATTATGAACACTTTACCAACATGATGAGATGATAAGACTATAGATGGTCTTCAGCATTAAGCATTATACACTTAAGAGGCATAAACCCAAGTCATTTATTCAACACTTGCGTTTGGAAGCAAACCCTAGATATTGTCACAGATAAATTATAAACAAATAAATCTGTCTTTACAGTTACTGAAGATGTTCTAGTTAGGAATACCTCCAAAGTATGTTTAAAAAACTTCTTTAGGTTTCTTGAAAACTGCTTATTCTCTCTGGGTAGGACATTCTACTTGTTATTGTTTGGACTGTAGCCAAAGTACAGTCCTGATGGATCCACAGAAGTTGAAGCACACTAAGAAGGTTTTAATATTAGCTTGTTTTGAACCCATGCTTAGGCACACCAATAAAGCATAACTATATAAACATTTATAGGCCAATGGTCCTGTGCGAAAATGTACCTCTAGCTCACTGTTTATTGCATAAAACTACTATGTCATAGAAGCTGCATCATTCGGTTTAAGCATAAGGTAATAGTAAAGGCCTTGAAAATATGAGCACAGGTTGAAAACAGAGGCCTTGGAATCATTAAACGAGTCACTGATGAAGATTTATTGGCCACTGAAGAAGCAGAAGCTCAAGAACTGGGGAGATTGCTTTTGCTGTAAGAAAAGAAGTAGCTAAGCAGAGTAGCAGGCTGTGGCACCTCTTTTCCTGGGAAAGTAATGCCTCCACCACTGCACAGAGCATAGTTCGGGGAGAGAGCCAAAGGCTAGGAGTTGTAGAGATTCAAACATCTTATAGAAAGACATCCTGAGTTTGGGGTAGGGGAAGAAAGAAGATGTTGACTTTGGCAGTTATATATGTGTATGTTACATAGTTTCTTGCTTTATTATGATTTATCGTTATTTGATTCTTGGTCAAAGGGAAGCCATTGATAATTAACCTAGTGGTAGCTATACCTAAAGTTCAGACAGTCTTCACGTGGTGTCTGGAAACTCAACACTACTTAGTAAGACTTAAGAAAGATAACATATCTGAAAGATATATGCAAGAGTTTACATGGTTTAAATCAGATCTATTAGATTTAGTAGGTTTGGGATCTCCAGCTCTAGAAATTACGGGGGGTTAAGTTTACCTCAAAGAAGGTCTTGGAGAACTTTCTGGCCTTGGAGAACTATTTTTTCTAAGATTTAGGGATTTCCATCAGAAACCAGTTATCAAGATAAGATAAATAGAAAGTATATATATTTTTTATGTGACCAAGCCTTAAATCTCTTAACTAGTTAAATTTACAGCATATTATCTTCTGAAAAATTTGTGAAAATCTGTTTTCTGCTGACTTTGTCGTCTGGGTTTTTGGTTTGGCCTTTTTGTTTGTTTGTTTGTTTTGGTTTTGGTTTCGGTTTGGTTTGGGTTTTTTTCTTTTTTTTTTCTCCCCCTCTTTGTTTTCCATTTCTTCAGAAAGAACAGTAGTCCTGTCTAAGAACACAAACAAAAAAATATCTGTTTAGAGCTATTTCTCTGCTTTTATTCATTTTATCAGATGCATGGTTCAATAACATATCAGTCACTCATAAACATAGTTCCTGAGTTGACTACAAATGGTAAAATACGGTTAAGTATGAAATCAGATGTCATCAATCTTATTTTGTGCCATATAGGGCAACAAAATTAGGAGTTAATACTTTTGGCTAAAGCAAGGTCATATTGAAAGCCTATATACTCTTGATTTTTCACATTTTTTTGAGTGTCTTCATATTAATTTTAACAAATGCGTAAAAGTAACCATAGTATAAATGCAGTTATTTTAAATTCTTGCAATCACGTACTACAACTGCTGTGTATGTAGGGCCATTATAAAATTTCGTTGTTGTATTCATAAGGTTCATGTGAATCTCTATGACACAGCTATTTAAGGAACATTTAAAAATCAGGTCTCTGTGGTATATTGCATACAGTTAACGCTGAACAACCACAATCAGATCATTATGCATTTTCACAGTTACAGAATCTGACTTCCTGCAGTACTGTCCTGTAGCGTCATTGTTTTGAAAGCTAACTTAGTCATGAAATATTTTATTCCTTTTTTATTCCCCATCTCTTATATATTGCTTATTTTTGTATTGATTTCTTAAACTCTGTGTTTGGCAAAATAAAAATCTTTCATTTTGTAAATGTGTGAGAGGCACAAGTAATATATTAAGAAATACATAGATAATGTATTAATACATTTACACATTTAGTCCTATGTGCATGTTTTACCTGAAAATCTGAAGACATCTGTGTCGTGGTTTTTTTTTTTTTTGGACTGAGGGTCGAGACAAGAACCGAGCGGGAGCACCCACCAAACATGGTCTCGGGCAAAACATGACTCAGGCTTTCTTAATAAAACAAAACAATTTATTAACAGTTACTAAACAAAAGACAAAAGGGAACGAAACCGGTTACTTGAGAGGAGAAAGAGAAAACAAGGCCCGATCTTAAAACAACACCTCCCCACCCCCTATTTTCCTTTCGTTCCTGGCTCTGTCTTCCCCCCAGCGGCGCAGGGAGACAGGGAATGGGGGAGTACAGGTCAGTTCATCCATGTTGTTCACTGCCGCTCCTTTCTTAAAGGAGGAGGAGTCTTTACACCATTTTTCCCTTGCTTCGGTGGATCCCCTACTCACAAAGAAAAAGTCCCCAAACTTTTCCAAAGTAAGTCCTGCCCGCAGGATTGCAATCCTCCCCATGGATCGCACCAGTTCGGGCTTTACCAGTCTCGGCCTCTTAGGGAGCTGCTGCCACTCGCGTCGGCGTGGGTCGTCCCACGGTCTCCAGATGCCTCCACGACCTCGTCGTGCATTCCATGCCCCATTATCAACAGTACCTGGTCGCGCATCCCCTGCTCCACGACCTCTCCTGGGCTCAGGCATCTCCTTCCCGACGTGGGTTTCTCCACAGGCCATGAGTGGGCCGCTGCTCCGCCGAGTACACCCTGGCTGCAGGGGGGCCGCCTGCCATCTCACACCGATTTGCAAGGGAAGCCTCAGCTCCAGTACACCTCCTCCTGCTCCATCTTTGCTGACCCGGTCGTTGTAATTGTCTTCTCTTAGATATTAATCCTCTCTGGGGAAGCTCGGCCCGGCGGGCACCCCGGGAGTGGGGCGCTTACCGAGTCCCCCATGCGGCTCCCCCGGCGCCATCTTGAGCACATGGCGCCGGCCCCGGGCCCGAGCGGCCGCTCGGCCAGGAGCCCGGAGCGAGGGCAGCGCCCTCCTGCTCTCTCCTCGCTCCTGAGCAAAAAGCCCCTTCCCGCCCCTTTGTCCCAACTTAAATAGGGCAATTCGCAGAGGCGCCGCCTTGGCTCAACCTCCCCCCGGGGGGGATGGGACTCAGATCTGGTGGCACAGGGAGCAAATCCCCTCCCCTGCCACCAGAACACCCCCCCACACATCAAACTATCACAATCTGTCAAGAAAAGCGTATGAACATTATAAAGTAATGATTGATAACTACTCTTTGTTCTTGTTTCAATGGAAGACTGCTGCAAGATCACCCCGGAGCCTTCTTTTCTCCAGGCTGAACAGCCCCAACTCTCTCAGCCTGTCTTCATAGCAGAGGTGCTCCAGCCCTCGGATCATCTTCGTGGCCCTCCTCTGGACCCACTCCAGGAGCTCCATGTCCTTCTTGTGCTGGGGACTGCAGAGCTGAACGCAGTATTCCAGGTGGGGTCTCACAAGAGCAGAGTAGAGGGGCAGAATCACCTTCCTCGATCTGCTGGCCACGCTCCTTTTGATACAGCCCAGGATATGGTTGGCTTTCTGGGCTGCCAGTACACATTGCCGGCTCATGTTGAGCTTCTCATCCACCAGCACTCCCAAGTCCTTTTCCTCAGGGCTGCTCTCAAACCATTCTCCACCCAGCCTGTACTTGTGCATGGGATTGCCCCGACCCACATGCAGGACCTTGTACTTGGCCTTGTTGAACTTCATGAGGTTCACACAGGCCCACCTCTCCAGCCTGTCAAGGTCCCTCTGGATGGCATCCCTTCCCTCCAGCGTGTCCACAACACCACACAACTTGGTGTCATCTGCAAACTTGCTGAGGGTGCACTCGATCCCACTGTCCATGTCTCCAACAAAGATGTTAAATATCTCTGGTCCCAGTACTGAGCCCTGAGGAACACCACTCGTCACTGGCCTCGACTTGGACATTGAACCATTGACCACAATTCTTTGAGTGTGACCATCCAACCAATTCTTTATCCACCGAGTGGTCCATCCATCAAAACCATGTCTTTCCATTTTAGAGGCAAGGATGTCGTGTGGAACAGTATCAGTTGCTTTGGATAAGTCCAGGTAGACGATGTCAGTTGCTCTTCCCCTATCCATCAATGCTGTAACCTCATCATAGACGGCCACCAACCTCATCATAGTCAGGCAGGATTTGCCCTTATTGAAGCCATGTTGGCTGTCACCAATCACCTCCTTATTTTCTATGTGCCTTAGCATAGTCGCCAGGAGGATCTGGTCCATGATCTTGCCAGGCACAGAGGTGAAACTAACTGGCCTGTAGTTCCCTGGGTCTTCTTTTTTTCCCTTTTTAAAGACGGAGGCTATGTTTCCCCTTTTCCAGTCATTGGGAACTTTACCAGATTGCCATGACTTCTCAAATATGATGGATAGTGGCTTATCAACTTCATCTTCCAGTTCCCTCAGGACCCGTGGATGCACCTCATCAGGTACCATGGACTTGTCCATCTTCAGGTTCTTAAGATGGTCTCAGACCTTATCTTCTCCTACATTGGGCGGTTCTTCATTCTCCTAGTCCCTGCCTTTGCCTTCTGTGACTTGGGCTGTGCCGCTGGAGCTCTTGCCAGTGAAGACTGAGGCAAAGAAGTCATTGAGTACCTCAGCCTTCTCCATATCCCAGGTAGCCAGGTCCCCCGTTTCCTTCCAGAGATGGCCTACATTTTCTTTAGATCTCTTTTTATCACTGACGTATCTATAGAAGTTTTTCTTGTTGCCCTTGATGTTGCTGTCCAGATTTAACTCTATCAGGGCTTTAGCTTTCCTAACCTGATCTCTGGTTGCTTGGACAATCTTTTTGTATTCTTCCCAGGCTACCTGTCCTTGTTTCCACCCTCTGTAGGCCTTCTTTTTGTGTCCGAGTTCATCCAGGAGCTCCTTGTTCATCCATGCAGGCCTCCTGGTGTTCCTACCTGACTTTCTCTTTGTTGGGATGCAGATACTTTTTTTTCAAGAGTAAAATACTTAAAATAAAAATAAAATAAATGTGACTTCAAAAAAACCTTAGTAAATTATTACAGATGAATTTTTATGAACTGTAGAAATAAAAACTGCTTTTTTTTGAAACTCATTAAAAATATTTAGTTTTTTAATTTATGCAGTTCTAAATAGACTGTCTTGTATGATACATTTGCATGACAGAAAGTTGTTACACTTAAAATCTTGTACGTAAGATGGAACACACTTTGTGTTTGGAGAAAAAAATTACTATTAGACCTATTAATGTTTTAACAGTCTAATAATCCAAATAATCTAAATAATTCAGAAAAAATATCATTAAGAATAACAACTTTACAATTTATACAAAATTCTCTCCTAGCATCTACCTATTTTCTCTGATGTTATGCTCACTTTCCCAATGTTCTTCTTTGTTTACATACACATATACTTTCACAGAAGTGTTGTGTTCTTATGTGTGCTTTGCATTGGAAAATTATTGCTTGCGCCTATTAATGTAATGTTTTATGTTTTGTAATGTCACATAAAGTTATTGTAATTTTAGCCAGAAATCTAAGGAAGCGTTGGTTCTGTCTTGGAGGATAGGAAAACACTCCATGCAAATTGAAAGGAAAAAAAAATAAAGGTAGGAGATATGAGGTAGGAGGTACAATGGATCAAGGAGGTCACTAATGAAGGTATAATGATATTGTAGAAAAAAGGAGCCACCATATCCAAAATCTATGAACAGAAGTTACAGTGTTAAGAAATACGGAGTGATAGACAATTGACTAAATATAGCCAGTTAGTACTATTTCAGATTCCCACATGACCATCTGTTGCCTTTCTAGGAGAACACAAATGAACTCAGTATCGTTTCTGCTAGTCCCATGTGGATATCTCACATGCCATCAGACATCTTAGATGAAACTGTATGGCTATGCTAGGCAAATTGTCCTTGGGGGAAGACTGAAATACAGAAAAAAACCCAACTTATTGTAAAGGTTTCCACACAGATAAATAAGAAAATTAGGTTGCTAAACTGGCAGGTCTAAAAAGGGCTTATGTCAGAGAACTGCATCAGTAGTTCTAAAGAATTCAGGTTTTCAGCTTTCAGAAATAAAGGAGAGTAAACATATTTGATTTGGTTCAATCATTTATTATCTATTTGTCATTATCACTGTTGTTTTTTAAGTGTTGTATTTTGTGCTTAGAGAAATACTAAGTAATTATATAACAGCTTGGTTTTCTTTGCCCCTCCATGGGGTTGGAGTTCAGTCCTTGAGGCTTCAGTTATATACTTGTGCATTAAGATGTCACATATTTAGCTACGTGGTAGGAGAGAAATAAGGCTGTGAATGAAAATAAAGTATTCAGTTGGCTGTGGTAGGAATCTTTGCCATCAGGTTTGTCTGATATCCTTCTTTCAAACATAGCTCCACCTCACCTCCCTGGAAAGACAGATGTCACACAGTGGGAGAGGTAAGGGGAAGAGTTGAGAAGGGGAAGAGGTAGCTGGGAAGGGGAGGAGAGAAGAAAAAAATATATTACAGTGACATCAGAATGAAAAGACTCCATGCTGTCAATAAGCTTCAGCAGGGTAAAATTCACACTTGAATTGACAGAAGAGACCTCAACATATTAATGTTTTTACTTTTCTTGCAATAACTGTGATAGGGAAAGTAAGCTTGGTCCTAACCAGCACTGATGGAAACAACATACTGTCTTTTACACAGTGTTACTACAAAGCAGATATTGCTTAACTAATTATTACTTAATCTGAGATAATTTTACAAAGTGATTTAAAAAGAAACTTTGAAGAGAGCATTTGTTGAAAGCTGGTTAGCAGTTATTTTGTAGAGCTTTATGTCTACCAATGCCAGGATTTGTAACTGAGCTGTCCTAGCTTTAACGTTATAAGTTTGTTTTCTTAAATGTTCTTCATTATGGTCACAAAATATGAATTACTTAAAAAGTAGCTTCCAGATCATCATCCATTCTGAAATTTACTGTTGCAATAAATATCTGGTACATTAGTGCCATGAGTATAAACTGTACGTAAAACTACAAGCAAGCACAGTGAAAAAAAGATCTGGATAATTCTGGAGCAAATGCTCCAGTCCTCACTGCCTGGTGGCCCTCTGATGAACTTACTACAGTTAATCTGTTCCTTATATTCAGGGGCCAAGAGCTGAATCTGTTATTTTGATGCAGTATAACGAGTGTTGAGTAGAGGATTCTGGATATGGCCATGCTCCTGTTTATACAGCTCAGGATTCTCTTGGCCCTTGCTACTTTAAGGGCACACTGCTGGCTTATGTTCAGCTTGCTACCTACCAAGACCCCCAGGACCTTTCCACAGAGCTGCTTCCCAGCCTTTGATCCCACCTTGTATCTTTGCAAACAATTACTCCTTCCCAGCTGCAGAAAATGTGCTCCAAGAAGACTAATTCCACAATTTTCCCAAGGACAAAAGTGAGCCTGACTAGTCTGTAGTTCCCAGATCATGTTTTTGACCTTTCTTGAGGGTAGGTACATCATTTACCTTTATTATGACCTCCATGATCTTTTGAAGGTACTTAAGAGCAGCTATGCCATGATATCAGCCAGCTGTCTCAGCATTCCTAAATACGGCCCAAATGGTCTGATCGACTTGTATGAGTCAGGTTCTTTAGAATAATCCCTGGCTTGATCTTCATTCACTGCTTATAGTCTTCTCTACTTTGATCCCTGCCATTAAGCACAGAGGCCTGGGAGAACTTGGTGAAAACAAAAGAGCAAATAAACTATGAGCTTAGCCTTACCTGAGTCTGCTGCTACTAGTTCTGCCTCCCACTCAGTAGCTTGCTCACATTTTCCTTGTTTGGCCCTTTACTAAACAATGGACCAGTATAAGCTTCTCTTACTATTCTTACATGCTTTAGCTGTAAGGGAACTTTGTTTTTTTCTGTCACATTAATCCTACATGCATGGACAAGATTTCATTAGGGTCTTTAAAGACTTAATACACTTCTGTACTGCAATCAAGTGATCTGTAAAAAATGCCCACCGTTATGTAATTTTTACTTACTTTTCCTCTGATTCTAAGATCCACAAACTATCAACCAGCTGGTTGTCAATTCCACAGAAGAGCTCCATAATTTGAACTGCCGCTTCTGGAATATGCATCAGGTGGATCCTGTCTCTCCCCAGCACTCCTTATCCTCAAAGAGGGTCCCAGGATCACGAACACTAAATCCCCATTGACAACATGAACTGTGCAACAGAACATTGACCTGTAGGATCCATCTGCTCCTCCCCAGGTCTTTCCCTTCCAACATCATGATGAAGAACAAACCATCTGGACTACCATGCCCTCCTTCACTTTTATTCCCAGAGCTAAATAGTTGTTTTGGTTACACCAGAAGTCTCTCCTGACATTATTATTATTGATATCTACATGGATAAGCTGCAGTGGCTGATAATATGAAGGCCAGATGAGCCTTAGAAGGTTCTCTGCAACATCTCCCTTCTGAGCACCTGAGAAAAGCAGCAAACCTCTAGAGACAAAAGTCAGATTAGCAGGTGAGCTTTTCTCCAACACATTCAATTACCATTTCTCACCTGACTCTTATACTGGCTCAGACGTAGCTTCTTCTCCTTCTTTTGCTACCATGCCACAGAACCTATGGAGCTGAACATATGTGGGAGGAGAAGGTGGCTTTTTTCTTGTTGACAGAAGTCATAATCTTCTAGATTTCCTCCTTCTCAAGAATTTCTATCTGATGCTTAACCTGGTTTTTCCCTTTTCTACACAGTTAGGGGTTCGGGACCTCATCTCTGCAAAGCCTCTCAAGCTTTTCTTCATCTTCTGTGATGATGTTCAGTTTAATATTTAAATCTTGTCATATATTTACTATTATTTCCAGGGTAGATTGGAGCAGCAAAATGGTAGATTGGAGCAGCAAAAGTTATCAGCAAAAAGTATCAGTAAAAGTAAATTAGATGGTCATAATATACAGGCCAGTATCTATGAGATGAGAAAATGAAAGCCTTATAATACAGGGTTTAATATATTTCTTGTCAGTAGCAACAGGTTGAATAAATCTGCAATTAATGAACTCATTATGCTTCATCCTGTCATTACTGAGAAGTAGAAATAAGCCTGTAGACCCATCTTGCTATTGAAGAGATCACTACTCATTCAAAATATTGACATAAATAATATCTTTAGAGGATATGATCAGCACAAATGTCAGGTTTGCATATAATTTCACAAAATAATCAACGTCAGACAGAAATTAAAAAGATTAAATTAACATCACGTCACTCAACAGGTGTGGTAAACCTTCCAAAACTATGTAATATTCAGTGGGATTTACATAAATATTATCATTGCCATTCTAAACTCTTCCAGATTAAACCCCAAGGTCTTGCTATGTCACAAGTCTTACAGGGCAGAATAAATCACAAAAAAAAAAAAATAAAATTGGAGATGTCTATGGAATAACCATCTACATTTGAGTAAATTAACCTTGTCTCCCTTGTCAGTTCTCTCAGGCTATGGAAAGAGGTACTGTTGTGACACTGTACATCTCACATAGTTTAATCATTTATTTCTGGACGTGACAAATTGTGCCACAGAAATGGTTATTTCTCTGTATTTATCGTAAATAACTGCATTTAGAATTCATCTCATCTGGCTTCAGCCATTTAAAAGTGAAATATCTGGTACAAAATAGTCTTCTGAACTCTCTGTTGCATGAGTACAGTATTTAACAGCAGTATGAATGGAGACAGTAAGGTATTTAGGTTCTCAAGCTAAAATTCTTTCCACAGTAATTTCAAGCTGTTCAGTTACCTCCAAAAGGAAAATACTGGTTTTTAAGAAGTCCCTTCTCCTTTCCTCCTCTGTTGAGCCCTGGTGAGGACACACCTGGAATACTGTGTCCTGGGAGCCCAGTGCTGAGCTCCTCAGTACAAGAGAAACATTGACATCCTGGAGAGAGTTCAACAAAGTGTCACAAACATGATTAAGAGTCTCAAGCATCTCTCCTCCTGTAAGGAAAGGCTGAGAGAGCTGGGACTGTTTAGCCTGGAGAAGAGAAGGATTAGAGTGGGGGAAAAATCTTGTTAATATATATAAATACCTGAAGGGAGAGTGCAAAGAGGATAGAGCCAGGATCTTCTCAGTGAGTAGTGACAGGACTAGAAGTAATGAGCACAAACTGAAACACAGGAGGTTTCATGTGAACATCAGGAAACACTGTCATGGTGAGGGTGACTAAGCACTTGCACAGGTTGCCCAAGGAGGTTGTGCAGTCTCATTCCATGGAGGTATTTAAAAGTTTTCTGGATGTGGTCCTGGGTAACTGACTCTAGGAGTTCCTGCTTGAGCAAGCTGGTTGGACCAGATGACTTCCAGAAGTCTATTTTAAACTCAGCCATTGTGTGATTCTGTTTCTTGTCAGTTAAATACTCCAGTATTACCAATAGGTGACTTTAAAAACTTATTAGAGACATCCTTCTCCATACAGGAAGCTTAAAGTCCTGACATTTGAACCTAAGGTGTCTAATGGGAGGAACACAGGTGCACTCTAAAGCAGCAGTCAGAAGAGTTTTATTAGCCTGATAAGTAAAGCCTAATACACAACTAGAGATCTTCAAGGGAACCAGGAGAGAAAAAAACAGAGGACCAACCCAAGTATGAGAAGACAATAGACCAATTAGTGAGACTAAAAGATATCTATAGGTTCATACCTGTGAGTGGTGCCTTCCTGTCAAAGATTTTGAGTGACATTTTGGATGAAATTTCTTCATGACTATCTTCAAGCAAAAGCTGACATGGGAAGTGGGCAGTAAAGGGGAAACTATGACTAAAGAGTAGGAGAACATGCACAAGAGAAGAAAAAACGACCCTCAAATTATGACCTTGGGAGAAGATTCCCAGACCTTGAACTGATCCGGTCCAGTAGTCAAGATTCCCAAATCTAGAACTGATTTAGTCCAAAAAAGCATCTCTGTGGTCTATAGTCTATCTATTACATTGCAGAATTTTTTGACTATTAAGAGAGAAAGACAACAGAAAAGTTGTTTTGCTGACATTTTATAACTTTCTTATAAAGGCATTATTTGCCTTAATGTGGAAAAACGATTTGTAAAATCCACTGTTCACGTATTTACCTCATAAAAACTGCCCTAGCTTATAAAATAAATCAAATTCTTATCACCTTGGAGTTCTGCCTCTTTGGATTTCATCATCTCTCCTCATATTGCTACCAAAATCAAATACATTCAGCTGTCATCAATGGAGAATGTTCTTTGGAAATTGTTTCACTGTAAAAAGGTTTGGTAACTTCAGTGTTAACTCTGATGTACTTCAGTGCAGTTAAACACAATGGAGTAATTACAAAGGTTTATATTTTTCTGTAGACCACAGGACTTAATTCAGTAAGACAGTTTCATTCCTTCTGCTCTGAGCAACATATATTATTGGACTTATTAATTAGAAATATAAAACTAGATAAATAAATGCTTTCTGAGATTTCCTTCATCAAATTAGGAGACTGAACACCAGTTCCTGTTTTACTGACTGTTCTAATTTTGGAAAAGATCTTGGACTTCTAGTTTTGGAATAATCCCTCATAAAGAAGGAAGGTACATGTTTTTTATAAAAAAAAATGAAATGCAAAAATAAAAGCATGGATGCAGACAATACTTCCTTACTATGTACAACTCATAACATGAGTAATTAAGATTGGGATTTATTAAAGGATTTTTTCTGACATAAACTCATGCAACCCATGCCAGTAACCCAAAATTTAGATCCTTAAATATCTGTTTAACAGTCATACAACTCTGAGGATGTTTAAGGTCTCTAGATTTCACCAGTAAAACCTCAAGACCCCTAAACAATCATTAACAAAATATATATATTCACTTTCTTACATCTTCCATGTTTTAGTTCAGTGACTAGAGACGTCAGCCCAGGATTTCAGTATCCCAGATTCAGTTCTCTCCTCTGTCTGAGAAACATATTTTACATATGACTGCTCTCTTCATCCTCTGAAAGTGTTGCATCTTGAAGGAAGCAATTAATGGAGTGAGAATAAAAGTCTGATTCTGCAGTCTGTTTTTCATGGCACTTACCTGTTGAAGTGAGACTCAAGCTTTAGTTACAGCTCCACTGAGTATATTACTACTCATAGTACGGTTCAGAAATACCTGAAGATTCTCAGGGAAGATATAAAAAATAATTATACTCTGTTCTAATGAAAGTTTGAACAAATGTCTCCAGAAGAGCTAATGTTAAACAAAAGTAATGGCATGTTGTCAAGAGAAAAAGACACATTAATGCTCTTATAAATATGGGAGGTTTTATAGGACACTTTTAAAAGTCCAGGAAGGACAAAAGGTCAGCTGGGGAGAAATAAGGACTACCAGTGTATGAGGGGAGACCAGCAGCTGAGATTTTAAGCAGGAATTTTTAAATCCTCACAAAACCACAGAGACAGAAAAGAATGTTAAACAATGAACTTAAGATTACAGTGAGAGATATCATTGGTTTTGAAGAGAATTTAAAAGATTACTTGATAATGTGCACATACATGAATGTGCTACAAGTACAATAATTTCTCTCTATCCTGGCCTTCAAATATTTGTAGACCTATCATAACCTGACTTAGTGATTGGTTAGTCAATCAGTAGATATTTATCTTTTTTAATCTTTCCTTGTAAATCACTCCTTACAACACTTTGATCTTTATAGCACTCTTGTCTGAACTCTTTATAGTTTATCAGAATGTTTCCAGGAAGGCTGGACACAAACAGTTCGTGTTCCAGATCTGTACATGAGAGGAATCACTGAAGCAGAGGTAGCTTGGGTAGGAGGGATGGGAGAATCTCTGTAGATGAGTTGTATTAGACCTGTCTGATATTTTCCAAAAGTGAAGTGATTGAACTGAGAGCCTTATAACTGAGCAACTGGTCATGAGTATGCTCTAGGGAACAGACGAACTGGGAGGAAAGGTATTATCAATGTGTAACTTTCATGAATGATATTATAGTTGTGAAGACTTAAGATTAAGTAAGATGAGCTTAACTGAAAGAAAAATTAAGGGAGAAAGGAAATTGAAGGGGAAAGATGAAGTAAATTAAGTTTGTCACATAAGTGTTATAACAAAAGACTACAAGGAAGGGAAACAAAATCAGCAATGATCCTAAAGATGTCAAACTATAGGAAAAAATTCTGGCTACCTAGAAATCTGGGGGACTACTTGTTGCTTGTGTCAGCTGGATTGGGAAACTGTGTAGGTTCCTCACTATAAATTCTTTCATAGTTCCATTCTCTGTATTTGGAGAGCATCATATTATGCGTGTTTGAGTATTCTTACAAGAAAAAATATTACATTCAATTTCCAAAAATTTTTGTTTGGATTATGTGATTTGTAGATTATCTATGTGTTTAAAAGAGGTTATGAACTCTGTGCAGCACCAAAAAGAAAACCAACAACCAAACCAAAACAGAACAACCACCCCCTCAAAAGTAATACTCCTTTCCCCTAAACCCTGAGTAGAAATGGACCCAGTCATTGGAATTGAAAAGTAGAAAAAAAATAAAAGAAGAATGAGGAAATAAGGGGAAGAAAAAGAATGTTTTATGGGAAATTAGGTAGATAAAAAATCACAGAAGGCAAAAATAATTTCTTTTTCAGGGTAAACCTGACAAGAAAACTCCAAAACTTGTAACAATGAGCATTTAGAATCATTGAATCATAGAATGGTTAGGATTAGAAGGGACCTCAAAGATCATCTAGTTCCAACCCCCCTGCCATGGGCAGGGACACCCTCCACTACACCAGGTTGCTCAAAACCTCATTCAACCTGGTCTTGGACACTTCCAGGGATGAGGCATCCACAACTTCTCTGGGCAACCTGTTCCAGTACCTCACCACCCTCACAGTGAATAATTTCTTCCTTATATCTAATCTGAATCTCCCTTCTTTCAGTTTAAATCCATTGCCCCTTGTCCTATCACTACATGCCCTTGTAAAAAGTCCCTCTCCAGCTTTTCTGTAGGTCCCCTTTAGGTACTGGAAGGCTGCAATAAGATCACCCTAGAGCCTTCTTTTCTCCAGGCTGAACAGCCCCAACTCTGTCAGCTTGTCTTCATAAGAGAGGTATTCCAGCCTTCAGATCATCTTTGTGGTCCTCCTCTGGACTAGCTCCAGAAGCTCCATGTCCTTCATTTATTGACTTGAAAAAAAAAAAAAAAGTCCTTATGGATTGAGCCTAGGCTCTCTTTCAAGGAGAGAAAAGAAACTGAGGTTTATTGGTATCACAAGAAAATGAGTCCGTAGATGTAACCTATTTTCACACTACATCATCAATCCAGGGTATAAGCTAGTGTCCAAGATTTAAGGAAAAAAACAGAACTGGAAATAGTATCTTCACTTTCTTGGGATGTTGAGTCCAAACTGTCATATAACTGTGAAGACATTTCAGATGTTGTTAATCTGCCTTTGTGGATCAGAGGGATTTGATGCATTCTGGTTTCTCTGTACATAAGAAGGTACATGAAGGCAGTACCAAGTTCTAGCTAAGTTTTTTTTCAGCAGGACTCCTTGCACAGTCTTATTCTACTTTTTGCACAGGCTTTTGGAAAGCCCGTGTTGGATAAAGTATGATATATACTGAAAACTGCCCTGAATATGGTGTCATATATACTCTTAATAGGATATCACAGAACCCAAAACATTGGCAAACACAGAGTTTTGCAAGGGCTTGTAGTCAAAGTAATGAACCATTAACTAATAATGTGCTAATTAGGACATAATTAATATTACTTCATCTCAAGCTTTATTATAAGCATACCAAAAGAATACAGTTGCAACAGTAAACAAGTATCATGAAACACTGTAGCAGTATAGCTAAATTCAACATACGAGCATTTTACCTAAATATGTGAGAAATGTTCACACCAAAGGGGCCTAAAACAGATATGTGTAGTTGCATGCAAGAGTCATGGAAAAACATGAACAGAGAAAAAGGTAAGAAAATTTGAAAGATTAATTACAAACAAGATAACCACAAATGACTTTAAACATGCAGACCATCCTACTGAACACATTATACATCACTGTTAAAAGTTGTATGTGCAAAGAGAGTATGTAAGGATAAGGAAAAAAAGAACTATAGACATGATGTGTTAAGGAATGAAATCAATGAAGTTTTGTTTAAGTTTATAATTAACCTGACTTGCGAGTGTTCTAAAGACTTTCATCACAGTTATCTCTAGTTATTCTCTCTTTGTCATCTTTCTTCTACGATTTTACTTATTTTTGATTAAGCTCCATGTTTTAGCTTGCTTGAAACCACTCTGAGAATCTTTATAGAATCACTTGGTGCTGCCAGAACAAGCAGTTTATTGTCCTGCTCCAGGTGGCAGTGATATAGTGCACAGTTGCCCATCAGATACTGGGAAAAGGTCCAAAATTGGTTATTTTGGCCATTGACAACAGCTCAAATAAGACAGCATTATCTTTTCACTATCTTTTGATACACTTAATATGAAAGGAATTCCCAGTGCTTTCCTTTCAATACCTGTAATGCCCATTAGGTTAGCCTTAGTTCAGAGTTACCCAGCTACTTTTTACTTTTTTTTTTTTTTTGTATCTAACGTCGTGCTGTTTCTCATGTCACTAAACTAATTCTAATAGTCAAACTTTGAGTTGCCTGTTTACTTGCATACTTTAGCACCACTTGAAGAATAAAACATCACTTATCAATAAATGTTTGTTTGGTAACATGGATTCTACATCAAAAATTTTTCTCAAAAATAAAATATACATATATAGCACTAGTAATAAAGTTGCCTGTTGGCAAGACATACAGACACGAAGTTGAATGGGTTCCTCAGTGTATCAACTATGAACTAGTACTAGTTCATATAAACACAACACTATGTCCAATCTTTTATGGACTCTCCAAGAAGATTGCATTCTTAGTAAGACTCTATACAAAGATGACTGTGTACACATTCGGCTGGAGCTGGAGCATTTTCAACAGGCAAAGCACATCCATAGAGTCAAGTCAGAGGGCTCATCTTAACCCCCATAAAAACTATACATAATTTTATGACCAATCCAATTGCCAGCCTTGATACTGTGGATCTTAGCAGAAATGTGATTGAGATTTCAGCACTACAATAGCACTGAAATGCTGAAATTCTTTTCACATGTAACCTTAAGTCCTTACTTGTGTCTTGAAGAGACAAGAATATTTACAAATGTTGACTAGAGAGGCTTGGTGACTTAAAATTCCTGTACGGTTAGTGGAGAGAAGAACATGTAAAAGTAAACTCTTGAATAGCCCTTGAATGAGGCTTCTTCTCCATCCAATGATGGAGAAGTCTATGGAGACCAGTTGCACAAGAATAAGTGTTTTGTATATATAATGTCTTGGTTTAACCCCAGCTGAAACTAAGCACCATGCAGCTGCTCACCCACTCTCCCCCTACACAATGGGATAGAAAGGAGAATAGGAAAAAAACCTCTGAAGTTGAAATAAAGACAGTTTAACAGAACAGAGAAAAAAACATAGTAGTAATAACAATGATAACAGCAACAATAATGATAATAAAAGAATATACAAAACAAGTGATGTACGATACAATCACCTGCTGACCAATGACCAGCCTGTTCCTGAGAAGCAATTGCCTGCCTTAGGCCAACTCATCTAGTTTATGTACTGAGAATAGTGTTCTATGGTGTGCAATATCCCATTGGCCACTATGGGCCAGCTGTCCTGGCTATGCTCCTTCCCAGCTTCTTGTGTATGTGGTAGAACATGGGAAGCTGAAAGTCCTTGACTGCTCAGTAACATCTAAAACCGTCACTGTAGTATCAGTATTGTTCTCACACTAAATCTGAAAACTTAGCACTATGCCAGCTACCTAGAGGAAAATTAGCTCTATCCCACCTGAAGCCAAGACAATACACAATGTTCTTTCCCAAGTAATTTGAAAAGTTTGCCCCAAAGTAGGCAAATATCTCATAAGAATTTGTAATGGTGAATGGAAAGCAATGCAGATATGAAAGCAATGCAAATATGAATATTTTTTAGCATCACTAGCACAGTGGTGCTATCTCAGTTTCCCAAAAATAAATAGAATTTAGTCCTCTCCTGTTATTTTTCCATCTCCTTTTATTCCTGTTCTTTTCGTGATGGAATCATAGAATTCTAGAATGGTTTGAGTTGAAAGGGACCTTAAAGATCATCTAGATCCCACTCCCCTGCCATGGGCAGGGTTGCCTTCAACCAGGCCAGGTTGCTCAAAGCCTCATCCAATGTGGCCTTGAACACTTCCAGGGACAGGGCATCCACAACTTCTCTGGGCAGCCTGTTCCAGTGCCTCACCACCTTTAGAGTGAAGAATTTCTTCCTTATATCTAATCTGAATCTACCCTCTTTCAGTTTAAAGCCACTATCCCTCATCCTATCACTACATGTACTTGTAAAAAGTCCATCTCCAGCTTTCTTGAGAAAAGTCTTTCATATAAGAAATTTGTATACATTCCTCCTAAACAGAACCTGAACCAGATCCTCAGATGAGGATCTCCTAAGCATAATTTTAGTAACAAAGCTATGACTAGTAAAATAGGTATAACTTCAATGATGCACGTGTTATGAGTTCATATGAATAAAAAATTAAATTATGATAAGGAATAAATTAACTGGACACAGATGAAGTAAAAATGTTTCAAACTCTGCATTGCAGTTATCAGAGTTTTACAGTTGCCTGGCAAATTTAATACGTAATAAACTTGCCAGAATAAAAAATCTACATATGTATACCTCTGTCTCAAACCTCTGGAAGATCAGCTATTTGAATAAGGAAAGTTTTCCCTTGTGATATCTACTTTCTTGCTATTTGAGAAACAAGTGAAAGAAAAAAAATGTACTGAGTTCAAGAAGTGTGGATTATCTTATGTATGGCTTCATGAAGAATGAAAGTGTACACAGCATAAATACCTTAACAATTAGATATCTCTCCTTGTTAAATAGCAACAGAGTAGCATAAGCTCTGATACCTTGGGGGCAAGGAGGAAGAATCCCAGAGAAATCATGGTTTACTTCGTTTGTGTCTAACTATATAGTAGTAAACCGTATTAAAAACATCTTTAGACTGACGTTTGTTCTTTTTATTTTATAAAATGTATTCACTTGATGTGAGAACTTTTTCAGATAATTACTCATTATTGATAAAGATGAAAATAAGTCTTCAAACAAGGTCATATATAATTTACAACTACCTATGTTTCAGCAGCTGCCAGTATTATGCTGCTATACATGTTTTATATTTGCAACATTCTCATTTATGCTAGAAAAGACATCTATTTCTCTCTTAAGTAATTTTCTCCCCTCAAATCTTTACAGTTAATATAAATGAAAAGTTTTTAATTTGCTCAGGAAATCAGATGAATCACATAAAGTCATGTTTTAGATAAGAAACAGTATTTTATGAAGAGAATAGCTGATTCAGTTTTAAGATAGTTAAGTGGAAGTGATGTGAACTTTCTCAGCTTTATCACCTGTACAGAGAACAAAATGTGTTTATAGTCTTTTCCTACTAAACAATAACATTTTCCCAAGAACAAGGTAAAAAGCTCTAAATAAATATAGACTTGCAATTAAAGACTATTGTACTTAATTGTACTGTTTCTTTGTTCATTAGCTGTTTACTTACACATTAGTGTTTGCTGTTATTTTGATAAAAAATACCAATAAAATTCAAGATTTTTTTCCCACAGAAAACTTATATATGCCATTCACGAACTATGGCAATTAGCATGATCTATAATAAATTAATAAACCACTTATAAATAAATCAGAACAAAATCATGTATTGAGGAAACTTATCCGGTTTAGAAATATAGACTATCTGAGAACATGAAATAATTTTAAGTGTCCTTGTGAAAAGTTCTGATAAGCTATGACTGTATATCTGCCTATCATAGAATCATAGAATCATAGAATCGTTAGGGCTGGAAGGGACCTTCAAAGGTCATCTAGTCCAACCCCCCTGCAAGGAACAGGGATATCTCCAACTAGATCAGGTTGCTCAGGGCCTCATCCAACCTGGCCTTGAATGTCTCCAGGGATGGAGCATCCACCACCTCTCTGGGCAACCTGTACCAGTGTTCTACAACTCTCATGGTAAAAAATTTTTTCCTGATATCCAACCTGAATCTACCTCCCTCTATTTTAAAACCATTACCCCTTGTCCTATCACAACAGGCCCTCCTGAACAGCCTCTCCCCATCTTTCTTGTAGGCCCCCTTGAGGTACTGGAAGACCGCTAAAAGGTCACCCCGGGGCCTCCTCTTCTCCAGGCTGAACAGCCCCAACTCTTTCAGCCTGTCCTCATAGGAAAGGTGCTCCAGCCCTCTTATCATCTTCGGTACCTATACTCAGGATGTGCTTGTACTGCTTTTCTTGATTATAATAACATTCTAAACCTTAGCAATTCAGTGCAGTGTAGTGATGAGTAATTGTAATGGGAAATGGGAAATAGCCTAAAGCTGAATTAATTATGGTTTTTATATGTGCATGTTAAGGGTATGTCCATATAGGTATGTAGTTAAGAGTACGCAATTTGAAAAATGAATCATTAAGATGTCTAGGAAATGTGAGAATAAAGGTTACACCTGCAAATATAATTCAGCCCCCAGGCAGATAAACATCATGGAACATGGCATAATAATACCATTAGAAGTTATTTTTTTCCTGTAAGACTGGCAGCCTTTAATTCTCTTTTTCCTTACTTTTGATTGCTTTGTAACTTTAATATTCATTAATGTATCATTTTAATGCATAAAAAATAGAGGAAAAAATTTAGCATAGAAAAATAATAGTCTCCCCCTGAAGTCATCAACAGGCTTGAGATCTTTACAAGAATTTCAGTTCCCTTATCATATGAACTAATTGAGTAAAATATAGCAGTAAGGTGGCTGTTAACTTCCCCATTAGCCTAGCATTACAGAAAGATGAAGACACTCAGAGTTTTAAATCAATGTCAAAAATATTTTTTAGAATTAAAAAGGAACATTGAATTCAGAAATAATATTTTCCAACTGAAGGTCTGGGAAGAAGTTTGCCTGATGTGAACAGACTGCCACCATCTTTACTGTCATCTGTCTTTTTTCTAACACTACCTTTCTCTTCTCAATGCTTATTCCTGTTTTTTTTTTCTATTGCTGTTCATTCCCACAATTTCATGCTGGGTCCATCTGCTTCCTGGGTTCTAGTACATATCTGCTATCTCCTGCCTACACCTAATTTGGTGCCTCCATGTCTCCTTAATTGCTGTACTTGAGCAATTCAGAAATCTCTATTGCCTAGTCAGACTTTTTTTTTTTTTTCCCAGACATTCTGTTTTTCAGCTGTCAAGCAAACTTAAAAAAAAATCTACTGAATTCAAAGGAATGACAAATGTTTAGAGACCAATTTTAAGACAAATTTTTACTCTTAAAGCTTAAACTAGCTCTTAAAAAACAACAAGCATGACTAGGTTTCAAAGATGCAGAACAAGATCTTTTCCTCAAACTCTATTTTAAGAAAAAAGTTGCACTCACTGATATATCATAAGACAAATACCTAGAATGGATATTTTAAGTCTAAATAGTCAAAAATTGGTAAAATTACAAACAATTGAAAGCATGTTTTTTCTACAGACAGTAACTAGGAAGCTTAGCTGTCTACACTGTCTATAAATGGAAGATCACTATCTGGTAATGAAATAAACTTTGTTTAGAATCAGAGAATTATTGACAGATTAAAATTGGAAGGGGTAGCTGAAGATTATCTAGTCCAACCTCTTGCTCAAAGCAGGGCTAATTTCAAAGTTAGATCCTGTTGCCCAGTGTCTTGTCTAGCTGAGTTATGAAAACCTCGAAAGGTGGAGATTTCACAGCCCTTCTGGGCAACCTCTTCCAATGCTCAGTCTCTTTCACTGTGAAGCGTTTTGTTCTCAGAGTCAGCCACAATTTCCCTTATTAGATTGTATTGCTTATTGTCCTTCTGTTATGCACCTCACAGGAGAAATTCTTTTATCTTATGGCCGTTAATTACGTAACTGAAGACTATAGATTAATCTCTTCCTTTATCTTTTTCTTCTTCAGTTCAGTCAGACACAGTTCCTTTAAGCCTTTCATTGCACTCTCTCTAGTTTGTCAACATCTGTCTTCTACTGTGGCGTCAAAAATGGGACACAGTTTTCCAATCACGTCGCAGTATTCCGGCCTCATAAGCACCAGGTCAAAAGGAATAACTACTTCCCTTGATATACTGACCATATCCTTCAAAAGTGGCTCAATATGCCATTAACTGTCATCACTGCAAGTGCACAACACTGGCAGTGAATACAAGCATGAAACATAGGCACTTTTAATTTACAGGGTTTGCAGGATTCTGTTTCAGTTACACTAAACCCATATATAATTATTTTAATTTATTCTTTTTGTACTTAAAATTTATAAAATGTTTTTCATTCCAGTATGTAAGTATAAAATTATTCTCGTAGATTAAACATTACGTATCAGAACAATTTGAAACTTTAAAAAAAAATTATTTTTAAATCAATTAATAAATAGCGTTTGCTATTTCCAACAATTTTTGGCAAAAAAATGTAATTTAGTCTGTAAGGAATAGAGATTTTGGAACATGCAGATGTTCTGTGCTAACTGAAGACAATGTTCCAAGGTGGTTGTCTACATGGAAAAGGTTATAGATTCACTGCTGTATTTGACAGACGTTACTGTACTGCAAACATTGCAGCAGTTGAGGACCTGCTGTGGTTTAACCCTGGCAGGCAGCTAAGCACTACACAGTCAATTGCTCACTCCCTGAAGTGGGATGGGGGAGGACACAAGTAGGGTAAAACTGAGAAAACTTTTGGGTTGAGATAAAGGCAGTTTAATAGGTAAAGCAAAAACTACGCACACAGGCAAAGCAAAATGAGGAATTCATTCACTACTTCCCGTTGACAGGCAGGTGTTCAGTCATCTTCAAGAAAGCAGGGCTCTGTCACACATCATAATTGCTTGGGAAGACAAAACGTCATCACTACGAACGTCTTCCCCATCCTTCTTCTTTCTCCAGATTTTATTGCCGAGTAGGACATCATATGGTATGGGATATTTCTTTGGATATACTCTGTTCAGTCAGTTGTCCCAGCTGTCAACTTCTTGTGCACCCACAAGCTACTCGCCAACGGGGTGGTATGAGAAGCAGAAAAGGCCTTAAGTCTGTGTGAGCACTGCTCTGTAGTAAATAAGACACTGGTGGGTATCAACACTGTTTTAGCCACAAATACAAAACAGTATCATATGGGCTGCTTTGAAGAAAATTAACTCTATCCCAGTCAAAACCAGTACAGAGAAACAATCTGGAATCCAGAGGAGGAATGGGTGTCGTTTTCTACATATTGTCATAAATAAAAGTCTCTTTCCTTGTCTGATTTTATATCAATAAGGTTTTATCTATCATAGACAAGGAATTAATTGTCAATCATAATTATGATGCCATATCAGAGCACCAAGAATACTTTGATTCTCTCTCAGCTTACAGGATAAATGTCTGTTGCTCTTTTTAAATTAAAAAAAAAAAAAAAAAAAGTAAGGAAGATTCTGGCTAGCTCAGTAACAGATGCTGTTATTGATTCTGACCCAGTTGTTGGCACTGCCTACCCTCCCCCCTGTTACCACAACAAGAGAAAAAAAGAAGAGTTAATTTAGCTCTTAACCTTCAATCCCCCTGAGAAATGTGTCATCATTTCCATGTGTTATGCCAATTGATTTCATATGCATATTTTTACTTTCATCCCTAAAGTGGTTTTGCCACATTTAAAGCAGTTAAAGCAAAAGGAAAGTAGCATTTCAGAAATATGAATGGAAACTTTTGACATCAGGGAATAAGAAATGATATGCCTTGGGGCAGGATCCAGTGAGAACAGAGGCACTTGAAGAAGGAGTTAAGCGACGTTTATTTATCTGTCTCAAACTTCAGTTCTCTGTTTCCCTGTTGCGCAGCTGTCTGCTTATTCTTATTTTACCTTTGTGCAGTTTTAACAGTCCTAAGGCTCTTAACGCTAAGCTATACTTAAATCTACTAAACAGTTATACTTCTAGGTAAGTCCTGTGAGTTTTTTTGTGGTCCAGTAAATTCTTTATCCTTAGTAATTATCCTTGGCGTGTTTCCTCATATTTAGTATGAACTATGACACAAGCTAGATGGATGTGTTTTATGAATTGTAGATGCTTTGGATAGCATTTTAGAGGATACATGGACATTTTCACTCAGGTCCTGTCCCATGTTGGTCAGACGTGATCCAATCTATTCTGGCACCTGGTAGCTTTATTAGCATGCTTCTTTCCTCAGGATACTACTCTGAAAATAAAGAGCACAATGAAGTGAACTTGTTTCTTCTTGAAGTACATAACTCTCCCTGTGCATCGAATAGAAAAAGCTATGCACTTAATTAAGCTCACGCATGCAACTCAGATCAAGGATGTTTCTGTAGTGTCAAACATTCTTACAATGATATGTCTTGCCACCTCACTTCTAGATATTCATATCTTGGATATTCATATCTTTGTTACTGTTTTAAGGCTAACACTTTTCCTCTGTATCATCTCTATTGATAAAGTATATGTTAAAAAAAAGTGCAAAAATCTGTGATGTTTATGAAAACAGTAGAGAGAATGTGTTTTCTCAGAGATAAATGCATTCAAACCACTACATTAATACCAATTAAGTATATAAAAACCAGGTAACCAATTTCTTAGGGCTTTTTCCAGTCCTTCACTATGATGGTAATATTCTCACACTCATACAGATGGAAGAAATATTTTAATGTTAATATATAATTCTATATGTGACTATCAGAAGTCTATCTCTATTATTGATGTGCTTATTCTACCAATTAGTATAGTTTCTTAAAAATCACGACCTTTGCATATTTAACCAAAACAGCTCATTTTAAGTTAATGTAGACTAAAAATTCTATTTAATTTAAAAGTCATAAATTCTTCCCGAAGAATGACACTCTCCCTTTAAATGTTTTTCCTTTAATTTGCTCTTTATGTTTTGACAGTATTGTTTCATCAGTTAATTTCTGTAAAAAATAAATACTGTATTGTAATACAAGTTAGATTCCTCTTTTGAATTTTTCACACTATTACAGGTGGCGGTGAGTTTTCAGAGAGTGCTCTAAATGAGGAAAAAATAAGTGTTAATGAATAACTGAAAAACAAGTTCACTTGTAACAAACTGCTCAGATTTCTAAAGAGTTGATGTGAAAACTCGTGATAACGGGCTGTTAAGTACTCTTCGTATAGGAATTAGATACAGATTAACACACACAGTTTTTTCATGAACATAAATAAAGTGTTCAAAATTTTAATGGGATCATAACCAATTATCACAATCACACTATAGAATTATCAAATAACATTGTCAGGTGATCATATTATTTATGAAGTATGAAGGGGTTTATGTAATAGTTCCTAAGTCTGTCTCCAGTTAAAAACCTATGATTTTTGGAAAAAAGAAAAATATATCGAAAAAACAGATGTAGATGACATCTTTTTCTACCAATGGTTTTGCTGATAGCATCAGTATTGTTCCTGTAAACACTTATGCACCCCAACAGTACTATGCCATCATTATGATTCACAGAATAAAAGTTTCTGGAGATAGATTTTAAAAAGAATTTAAGTGTATACAGACATTAAAAGGTATGATCCTACCACCAATTAACACAGGAAATGGGCATCTCCTTGGTATACTACACTATAGTCCCTGTAGAGATGGTGTCAGAGTCACTTTAAAGTTGTCCTTCCATCATATACAGTGACAGCATCAGCTGCAGAGCTATTCTATGTGTCAGAATTAAGTAATATATATATTATTTGTGTATCATACTGCATATTATATTACACGTGCCAGTGTTCTTCATGCTGTTTTTTCCATCTTATCTTTCTCCATCCTGTTTTCTTATACAATGATTCATGTGCCTATGCTGACAGTCCCTAAGATATCCCAAACACAACAGACTGGTTAAACAAAGAAGATTATACATCACTTTACAGATTTCCAGGTGATGTAGAAGAATGATCTGATGTACCTACGTTCTGCTCAAGGTACTACATATAGAGAGCTTTTAGGAAATGTCAGACATTGTGCTTTGACAAAACAGGTGGCCTGCTGAATTTATGCTCCTCACTCGATGCACTCAGAGGTAGCACGTGCAAAGCTCTTCTTTGCATGATTTCCAAATGTTTAATGTACTTCTTCAAGAAATATAATTTATGTCTTATGCTGTATATACACATATAAGGTTTAAACTTGTTATGCAAATGTTCCAGAGCAATATACTTGTCATCAGTTCAAGTCACGCTTTGAGTCACAGTCTAAGTGCTCTCTTTCTCACTTACTGAAAATTACCTCCTGTGCAGAAATGAATCTAAAATCACAGAGAGGAAAAACATACTGCGATCTGATTTTCTATTACATCGATGAGTTTGTTACTGGGAGAAATAGGGTAAGATGTGGTTCTTACCACGGTTGGTATTACTAAGCATTCTTTTTGTCTAATGAACTTCTAATTATAAATACATATTCAATATAAGGAAAACGTCAGAACTCAGTATCGCTTATACACAGTCTCACAGAAAACTCTTTAGGTGCCACAGTACACAGACCAAATACAATTTATTATGGATTTTCAGAGGTGTTTGTGAATAACTTTCACTGAAATCAATGGTATCTCAGAGATAAAATATAGTAACATTAATAATAACAACAAAAAACAACAATAAAAATAAAAATAAGGTTCTTGCGGTTTTAATTGGATAATGTCCCTGTTTTGGCTGAGATAGAGTTAATTGTCTTCTTAGTAGCTACAATAGCATTGTGTTTTGGATTTAGTGTTGGATTTTGGATTTTAGTCTTGGATTTAGTGTTAGATTTAGTCCCCTGGAGGGACTGCTAGGGAAAGCAAGTGTCACATGCACAAGCAAAGCAAACCAAGGAATTCCTTCAGTACTTCCCATCAGCAGTCAGGTCTTCAAGCCATCTCCAGGACTGCAGAGCTCCATCATGTGTAATGGTTGTTTGGGAAGACAAAAATCATCACTCCAAACATCCCCCCCTTCCTTCTTCTTCCCCAGCTTTACATGCTGAGCATGACATTATATGGTATGGAATATCCCGTCGGCCACTTTGGGACAGCTGTCCCAGCTACACTCCCTCTCAGGTTCTTGTGCACCTGGTACAGTGTAGGAAGCTGAAAGTCCTTGTCTACTTAGTAACAACTAAAACCATCAGTGTAGTATCAGTATTGTTCTCATACTAAATCTGAAAACATAGCATTATACTAGCTACTAAGAAGGAAATTTACTCTATCCTAGTCAAAAGCAGCAGAGATAACTATGAATATGACAAAATTATTGCTTTGCCAGAGTTCATTAGAACACCACAGGTTAATTCCTATTTAATTGCAGTGAAAGTACTATCATTTACCACCTGTAATTTAGTTTTTAAATATGGTATCATAAACTAATGATTGTTTCATATAAGTTCATTAGGAATGTCATATTAGTTACAGACACTGACATTTGTAAAACTGTGAAAACAATTCTAATTCTAGTTTTCAAAGTAATATTATTAGATCATTCATTTTCAAATATTACTCTTTCCTGATCCATATGGTTCTTAGTATTAATAATTTCCTTACTATTAAACTTATGACTTTATGTAGCAGGAAGACAAATACTATGCATGCATGAAAGGCAGATAAATCTAGGGTTGCTTTTTTCTTTTTCTTTTTTCCTCCAGAAAGAAAATGATGAGCTAGAAATAAGGCACAGACCTGAATGCATTCTAACTCAGCTCTATAAAAACTATATCTAATCTACCAACTAAATAATACTCTGTGAAAGTTCATTTGCTTTCTGAGGAATAAAACAAAATGCTAAATTTGGAGTTTTAACTTCTTGACATTCTTATTCTTCCTCTCACAAATCTTATGGCAAAACAGAACACATTATAGACATGGAACCTAGAATTAATTATTTATCTAGTTAGTGATTTAATAGTCTAATAATCCATATTGACTAATTAATTCAAAAAAGTTTAATTAAAATGAGTTAAACAGGTGTGGGAGGTTTTTCTGGTTTGGTGTTTGTTTTTTTTTCTGATTGTTTTCTCCCCACTCCCAAGTGTCTCTCAATTATCGATTCCTTTTTACTGAAGTTATGCTTACTCTATCACTGTTCCCCTGGGTCCTATCTAAAAGTGACCATTGCAGGCTCTGTCTAGAAGAAGGAGGCAAGATTACATGGAGTTGTAACCACTCTGAGATCTTTGCTGGGTTTATGGCAATCATTTCTTTCTCCTCAGCTTTAAGCACATCTGGATTTAGTTTTATGTTTTATTACCTCAGTGTGTTTACTTCACTGGATCTGGACTAGATCCAGGTGGGAGTTCTGTTATGGTATATGAAAAGATACTCATCTGATGAATCGCTAATGTCATGTATATATACCTTGCAGGAGCATGGGTCTGTAACCTATACTCCTGACCTCCAGTTCCAGAAACCTGTCTCAGATACTGCTGTAGGTAGCTGGAAGACAGTCTTTTTACGAGACTCCCTTAGACTGCAGCAAGAAACACCTATTCATGAATGGTTGCAAGAGCTGAAGGCCCATAACAGCAATGCAGGGAGTTTTTCCTTTTTATTTCATTCAGTTGCTGCAGTTAATTTCTGTCTGCTGCACAGACCATTTCTTTTCATTTCATAATTTTATTTGGTTTGGTTTTGTTTTGTTTTGTTTTGTTTTTTCCTTGGAAATGCAGTTAGTGCAAAGAGAAACTTGCATGTTATTTTCACACAGTATTAGAGTAGAGGAGACAGATTACACTCCAAAAACCCCGGTAATAGTAAGTTATAAATAAATAAACACATGCACACATATTCAGACCACATGTGACAATGTAGTGGAATGTTTGCAGAAATGGTACTTCCAGCCCACTTAAATTTAAAACCACCCTGGCAACCTTTCCTATCACAACTGCGGCAATTGTAGCAACATATTGTTCTTCAGTATTCTTCTTCATCTTGGTTTTTCATACAGCTATTGCATCAAAGGAAGTTCAGTAAAAAAGTTGTTTTTTCAGACCTTTATAATGTTAAACTAATAAATAAAAAAAGATATTTTAGTAATTACCCTCCATCTTCTCTTTTTCATACTCATTATTTTATCATACATAAAATATTACTGAAAGTATAAAGTGAGGTTTGATTTCTATTGGATTTGAAAGTCTTTCAAATCTTAGTGGTTTTGTATAACTTCAGAAAAACCTCTTATTTTCTAATACACATACTGAAATACAATATAATTTTGAAAATTTTATCAGTATTGTATTTGGTATTTTGCATAGACAGCAACAGTTTATTCCTTTGCAAAGTGTACAAAGGCCTCCATACCAATGTTTTGAACCCAGAAATATCCTATCACATGTACAAATATACTCTGAGATATTATTATTCATTTTATATATTAAAAATTATTACATTATCATAGTTCTCCGACCATGATCATATGTTCAGAAAGAACCCAGAAGCAACTAGAAGTTTGTTAATCACTACATGATTAATATTCTGGTCTTTTTTGATTTTAGGCCCTTGAGATATATATACATGGTTTCTGGTCCTCAGTTCAATAATCACGTGAGTCTCAGATGTAAGAGCTTAAGGGATTGCTTATGACATAGAATATCACTATTCAGTCTGTTATGATTTACTATTTGAGTGCATCAAATTGTTCATGGTTATTTCACTGGCATATGCAATATAATTAATAACAATAAGAGTAAATTAAAAAACCAGCAGAACAGACTGATTAGGATTATGATGTAGACTTTTAGCAGAAATTTATCTGAAATAGAATATAAAAATTTGTCTATGAGGTCTTCATATTATTTTGTAAGACAACTGTCCTGTAATATCATCATCCATCATCACAGAATCGTAGCATCACCTAGATTTGAGGTGACCTTTGAAGGTTGCTTGGTCAGAATTATGCTTTGGTAGGGCCAGTTCTGAAGGTAGATAAGATTATTCCTGAATTTACTTAGTTGAGTTTGGAATCTTTCCAAAGATGGAGATTCTATATTCTCCCTATTCAATTTTTTCCAATGTTTGATGAGCCTCAGTGACTATGTTGTGGTGGGTTTTCTTCCTTCCTAGTATCTAATCAGAATTTTCTTCATAATAATTTGTCCTTTATTCCTTACTCTGTGTCTGTTCACCTGTGAAAGGTTTCAGTTTCTGTTTGGGAGCTGGTGTCCTCAGACACGGAGAGAAGCATGAGGCATTTCCTGCAGTCAGAGATCTGAACAGATAAAGTCCTTTCTTAGAAACTTCATTTGAGTTAAGGTCTCTAATTTGCAAAGAAATACTGTCCAGTTGGTGCTAGGAACTGTACTCTAGTGTAAGTCATTCGGTTATACTGTCTCTAGCAGTCCCACGCTAGCAGCGTCTCTAGGGTCTCTTCCATGCCTTCTCATGCATTTACTGCCAAAGTTTTGTTTTCTCATCCTGGTTGCTACATTCATTGTCAGTACACAACAATATCTAAACCAGCACTGCCTTATAGTCATTGAATAAGAGCCTGGCATTGCCTAGTCAATTAACAGGTGAAGCTGAAGGTGCAGGCGCACCCTTATCAGGAAACAGCAGAAGCAGAAACCTGTGTTTGTTTTCAAATAACAAATAACTTTCATAGAATCACAGAATAATAATAGAATGGTTAGGGTTGGAAGGGACTTCAAAAGATCATCTAGTTCTAACACCCCTGCAGCGAGCAGGAACATCTTCCACTAAATTAGATTCTCAAAGTCTGGTCATATTTGATCTTGAATGTTTCCAGGGATGAGGTATCCATGAATTCTCTGGGCAATTTTTTCTGGTGTCTCACAGTAAATAATTTCTTCCTTCATCCCAGCTGCTAAGTCCCTGCTTGCTGGCCCTATTCACCATGCTCCTCATCAGCAAAACGTGGGCCAATTTTAACACCATCTATTTCTTTTGCAGCCATGGACAACTGCAAACAAAACTGGACAAAATATTTAGACCTCATTTTCACAGTGGTACTTTTTCCAGATAAATTTCACAACAAAATTTGATGGAAATAAATGGTTCCTGTATTGATTTACTAGACATGCTTCTCAATTAACCTTGTTTTTAAATTTTAGTTTTACTGAGTTCAACAACACTACTCTTGACTTATGTTAAGGAAGACAAGATTCAGAATGTCCAATAGTCAATCCTAAGAGCTTGCTATTGAAATAATGAGAAATAAGAATATCACAAAGGAAAATTTTAAAATGCTATTTTATATTCTATAACAAGTTCAATTTAGAGTAGTGCATAATCATTTAATAATTGATTTCTGCTTTTGATATAGTCTGCATACTTCCTGATTTTCTTTTTTTTTTTAAATTACATGACAAACAATAGCTTTATCCAAATACAGATTTTACACAATTGTTGTAATTTCAAGTGTAAACAAACCTACTGTTTTACTAATGTAGATATCTTTGCATAAGTATTTTTAATAGAACAAGGTTCTTGAATTACACTGAGTCCTTGAAGTGTTTGCATGTTTGGTGAATAATGAATAATTTTTCATTTGTAGCACTACAACCTCTTATGAAAGTATTTTTATCTTTGCTTAGTGGGATGAAAATCTGCTAAATTGTGCTTCACTTTCTTAACTCAGCCTTGGCATCATAGTCTTTCTGAAGCTATTGGCATGGATATTCTAAGAGATTGTCTGTGCATTAAGTTTAAATTAATTGTCATTATTATTCAGAAAATAAAGAGACTGAGAACAAATCATGCCATCAGCAACAGCTTTTGCATCAGTATCATATTTTCAACCCTGCTTACTGCTAAATGTACAGCTAACATAAAGAGGGGGTAAGAAAAGAAGTACAGATAAAGGAATTAGGAGTGAATTAGGGAATTAGGAGTGAATATGTGAAGTTTAGAATATTACTTTGCTGTAGCATAAGCTATAGCATAAGAATATGTTATTTCAGAAGTAGGATATACGTCCTTGTATATAAACTATTTTTTAAAGCTTAAAACAATATGGTGCTTTATATATACGTATCTGACGCTTTTCCTAAGAAAGAAATGACAGGATTTTGTAGAACACAGTTGAGGTCCTCATACAGCAAAACATATATGAATTTAGAAATAAGTAATATGAAGAGTGCTTTGTCTCTTTTCCCTGAAAATATCTCTCAGCTCAGTGCATTCCTAATACCTCAAAGAAATCTGTCAAAGTCCTAGGGCTGCCAAGCCCTCCTGTAGTCAGATCTTAATATCATATTTTCTTTATGAATACATGGACATGAAAGAAAACTTGAATTTATTTCAGCACAATATTATTTTTTCTGTTTATCACAGAGTCTAAATAAAAAGAGACTTGTAGCAATTAGAAATAAAAAAAATATAGTAGTTGGAGAAAAATTAGTACTGCAAAGATCCTATTCATCTCACCCATATAAAAGGGTATAGTTGGCTAACATTGACCATAGAGTGCCCTGTTTTTCTCTACTAGTTATAAAGCTTAAGATGCTCTTTTTAGATGTAATGTCAACATTTGACATACATCAGTAAAGAGCAAAAGGACAGGATGAACTCATGAAAAAAAAATTGAGTAGAAGTAGATAGTTTGAGAAAAAAAAAAAAGCCTTAACAAAAGGAACCCAATTCTAGAGTGAGATCTAATAAGAACAGTAAGCTTGGGAATTGAGCAAGTATAAAAAGAAAAAGCTTTACAACAGTGGAACTGAGAGAAGCTGTAAATTAAAATTAGTACCAATGTGAGATCAAAGTATTAAAAAAGAAAAAAAAAAGAAAATAAAAAAGTGAAACAAATTTTATATATATATCTGCAATTATTCCTATTTAAATAAAGATACTACTTCTAATGTAAGTGCAGTATTTGCTCTTAATGAGCCATTTATCTATGAAAATGTGAGCTGTCTGTAAGAAATATCTCTTTTTCAACTCTTTTTTATTATAAGCTTTCTACATAAAATAATCAGTTCCAACCTGAAATATTATATAGCTACGTATTAAAAAAAAAAATAATGAAATGCGTATTTATTCCACTAAACGAAAAAATGAAGTCACTATAACCATGTAAATGTCCATTTTTTATTTTAGGTAAAGACCTGTCAATAGAAATTCCTGTAGTCTGACCCACAGCTATTCTTAGCTTCCTATGTATGGTCTATCACTTTACCAGCCATTCCAGTGTTTCTCTCTACCATTAATATCTGAATTTGAAAATGCAAAGGTTACCTTTTCTGCTACCCACATGAATTTTCTATTTTTAAAAGTACTGAACAGGACGTATTTTCAGTGATACTTCTACCCCAGCACTCTCCTAAGTTCTGATGGCTCAGGAAGAAACTAGACTAGTATTAAAGCACAACCTTCTACTGCTTAAGAGTGAGCCAAAGGAGGTTATCCTCCAATCTTTGACATCTAAATTAGATGCTTAAAGGTAGTCACAATTGGTTTGCAAACAGAGATAGGCATCTGGAAGTAATTTGAAACTCCCTAGCCCAAGACATCTATATGTCAGACAGATGAGAACATAGGAGAGATCTGTGTCCTGACACAGCACCAGCTGAAGGTCAGGCCGTAACAACGATATCAGAAAAGTCATCAGATAGCTAAATATGGGAAAATGATTCAAGGTGATCTTGTAGCTATAGAGATAATTCATGTAAATCCTTTATGTTTTTGAATTTCAGTTCTCAAAACTATGAAAAATTCTCAAGCATACCAACTGTGTTATGGGTTTGACTCAGTTCCAGATTTACCTCTAGTTAGAAGCTTACATCTGGGGGTCTTCACATGAAGTCGGGTACTTAACTCTCATATTAGCCACTGTGGATCTATTTGGTACAGCCAAGGATACCTATGGAGCAATTCAGTTCTATCTTATTAGACAGTTAGAAATCAGTTCAGCTGCCTGAACACGGTATTTTTGAGACGTCTTAGGTTATCCGAAAGGTTCAGAGACAGTTGGTAAATATGATTGTGGGAGACAGGAAGCTTTCTCAAGTGGCAGCTGCAAGCCAGGTGGGATACTTTAGGACATCTCAAATGACATTTGGTAGGAAATACATGGGCAACTGAACTGAGACCATAATGTCTGTATGGCTTTTCTTCAGTTGCTTTTTATTTCAGGGCATTGAAACTATGTATGTAATTAAAAAAATAAAATGAAATAATACAAACAAAAAAATCTGTGATAGTGTTACAAAGCCTTCTGACCATTTATCATGTTATAATATTATGACTCTCTTTTCATACACACAATATCCATTTTTTTCATAGTTGTTTATTACTTCTAAAGAGAAGACTAATGATAGAGAGAGATAAATACTAAGGACAGTCAAGGGAGAGAAGATATGTTTGAAATATAAAATGAGATGGCAAGATGATGAAGCAGAGAGGCAGAGAAAGGTTGTTCCAAACGGCAGTAGCTACAAAGCTTCTAATACCTGTAACGATAAGTGCAGATGGGAGAATATAAGCAGAGTTGATTGCTAATGAAGGAAAAAAGAGAAAGATAAAAAGCGCACATTGAAGAAGCCTGATAGAGATCTTTAAAACACTGGCAGCAGATTATAAGTGAGACAAAGTAGAGATACACTGGATTGAATGCTGATCTTTCCATGGGAATGACTGTGATTACTGTTCCTTACATATATGAGAAAAGATATACTAAAGGTTTTTTCATTTCTTTATATTAGGAGTTCAACCAATTTGGAAAGTCATGGGAAGAGGAGATGATAATAAAGAGTGAACAAGTGATGAGTCCATGATAGTCCAGGGATTTACTTACACTGTAAAACAGAAAAGAAAAATATAAATAAAAAATTGTACAGTTCTTAGACATGCTCATAACTGGCAGTGGTGAATTAGGAGAACTTGCGTTCTGGGGTCTGAATGAAACTTGAATGGAAAACACTTCAACTGTAATTTCCCCTCTGAAATTCAGAGCATTCTGTATTTAAGATACATCTATCTCCCTCTTCTGAGATATGCATTAGATCCAGATCTGAATACTTCATCTACATCTACAGCCTTCCAGTACTTAAAGGGGGCCTACAGGAAAGCTGGAGAGGGACTTTTTACAAGGCTGTGTAATGATAGGACAAGAGGCAATGGCTTTAAACTGAAAGAGGGTAGGTTTTGATCAGATCTAAGGAAGAAATTTTTCACTCTGAGGGTGGTGAGGCACTGGAACAGGTTGCCCAGAGAAGTTGAGGATGCCCCATCCCTGGAAGTGTTCAAGGTCAAGTTGGATGAGGCGTTGAGCAACCTGGTGTAGTGGAAGGTGTCCCTGCCCCTGGCAGGAGGGTTGGAACTAGATGATCTTTGAGGTTCCTTCCAACTCTATCCATTCTAGGATTCTATGATTCTATGATCTATACATTGATTACACTTCCTATGAAACAAGGAGTTGGGCTATCTAATCATATGCACAATTAGTTGAGTAATTATGCAGTAATTATATAGTAATTGTGTAAATTCACTTTAACACAATCTCCATGAATGGTTAGAGGAATTATATTTCATGCTTGCCCCTTTCCTACATCCGTCCCAAGATACCCTGTAGCGTACTGGGATAAATGGACCTTTGGTTGACTCAGGACAGGTAGTCCTCTGTTCTACAGGTAGTCTTCTGTTCTTTGTCACAGTAGCCAAGAAACATATCATTGTGCAATGTTAAACTCCAGATGACCTAAAATAAGTGCATATAACTTTTCCTTTATGCAAGAAGTCCTAGCAACATAGTCACAGTCATAATCATAATTTGTACATGGACCTCTTCTGTTTGTTAAATACACATGTCTAAATTTATTTTGGTCCCAAGAAGAAGCTTGATACAAACTTAACTTTATGAATAATGCAAAAACATTTATTTTGGAACACTGAATATCCTGGTAGTTAAAGTATTTTCTTGACAAATGGGAGATGCGGATGCAAGTGGGACACATGGATGCATCCCCATGATGTGGAAACACTTCAACCAGAACCTTGTGTAACGCTGGATAAAAATAAAACTGAGGTACGGAATGTAGTTACTGTATATTCAAATCATATGTTTCTTAGTGAAGGTGGTGTCTAAAACCTAGTACTGTCTGAAATATAGGTGTTGATCAAGTAACTGAATAATGAAGCAGCGTACTATAGCTGATAGTTTCAATGCGAAGGAGCACCATTTAGAAATTTCAAAGTCTGAATCAAAAAAAAACAACCACAAACCAAACCAAAAACAAACAAACAAACAAACAAAAAAGAAACAAAACGTGGCTCTGGAAGACAAAACTCACAGTTAGCTCAAAATGTTCCTTGTTAACAGCATTGTTTTGCAAATATGGAATTTAGAATGATGTCTGAGCAAGATGTGAAAACAGAAGTAATATTATCTGGTAAATTTACTGTAGGAACAATAAACCATTTGAAGCTCAGCTAGCATTAAAAGAAATATGAAGGAGAACTAGAACAGGACAATTTAATCTAGACCAAATAGTATTTTGGTCTCTATGTCAAAACGATGAGTACCTACAAACAAAGCTCAGCTGTTCCTTGTTATTTCTGGCACACTGGTGTTGGAAATAACTGCTTTGGAATTACTTAAAAATTTGACAGGTTACATTTAGTCTAATACACTTATTATGAAACCATATTATAATTTGAGAGCACTGCACTGCATGGAAAAGGAATAGTCATTGAATCTTTATTTTATTTTGTTTAGAAAGTGTTAGATACAGGACAGATAAATCACAGAATCACAGAATGTTCACCAGATTGCCACGACTTCTGAAATATGATGGATAGTGGCTTAGCGACTTCATCTGCCAGTTCCCTCAGGACTTGCGGATGCACCTCATCAGGTCCCATGGACTTGTCCACCTTCAGGTTCTTTAGATGATCTTGAATTTGATCTTCTCCTACAGTGGGCGGTTCTACATTCTCAGTCCCTGCCTTTGCCTTCTGTGACTTGGGCTGTGCAGCTGGAGCACTTGCCAGTGAAGACTGAGGCAAAGAAAAAGATTTGAACAATCTTCCTGAAAGGAAATACAGTGTGAATTACTTTTAAGCATGATATGAGTGCTTTCTGTCATTCTATAATAAAGAATATTAGCAAAAAGAAATCAAAATTGCAGTCATGATTATGTAAGTTTACAACAGTGTATCTTGCATAAAGGTATGGATATATCTCAAATCAGAAAAAAAATAGCAAAATACATTGTCTAGTATTTCGACCAGGACATACTCTGGCAGGAAAGAAGTGATGTGTGAAAGAAAGGGTAAGAGTTGAAAAACCAATTTAAGCCGTAGGGGGGATGTGACATTTGATTAAGGCTGGTTTAAACCAGATTTTTTTTGCAATTTATACTTGCAGAGAAATTCTGATTGTGTGATAAATAAAACTGAAAAAAGGTTCATTTTCTAGTTGGCCTGGACCATATAGGAGTTTTAGGGGAAAAGATGAGACTCTTCATTTATGAAAAAAATGAAATAATCAAATCCATAAAAAAGATCTGGCACTACGTAGCAGCAGAGAAAACATCGTGGAAATGGTCAATCATGTTTCTGAAGTTTAAAAGTATTTTTACAGGTACCTTTGGAAAAACCATCCATATATCTCCTAGGAGACTCTTTCTTCAGACAGCTATATGGGTTTTGTTCAGACTCTGAAGCATTCCATAGGAAAATAAAAAAACATTTCAATGTGCAACGGTTGCACACGTAGAAGCCATGGGAAAAAATAGTACGGGCAAGGAGAAAGGAAGAAGTTTTGAAATAGAAACATTAAGAAATCTTGAAGCATGGCTCTGTTAAAGCAGAAAACTCAAATGAGAACAACATGCATAAGAAAATAAAGAATTTACACAGCAAAATTTACACAGCAAAATTTACACAGCTTAAGAAGTACTGAATAAATAACACTAAGGAAAATAGTCTTAAATAATTGAGGGAACTAATTCTTAAAATCCTTATCTTGAGACAATATTGCACCACACCCAGTTGTCTGTGTCAGTCTTCTGAGACTATATTATTCCTCAACAGCTAAAACTCCATAATCAAAATGTCAGAATGCTGTCTTGTATATTGAAGGAATTGACAAAAATTTGGCTGAGATTCTCATCCTAGGCATTTACACTGAAAAGAAGCAGGCAATTCTGGTGTATGAGTTATTTCAATAAATAAAGGTGGTACTTGAGGGTGAGATACATTTGCATCGAGAAATATCTATTGACTATACAGACTGTCTAGGCTCACTATCTCAAAGCAGACATTTTAGGGGAAAAGAACACCACACTATATATCCAGATGCTTACATTCAGAAAGACGATTTTCTTTACAATGAACATGTACGTTTTTTTCCTGCTTACTTCTTTGTAGCAATTACTGTGAAGAAAAAATCATCATATTAACTAAAAAGCCATGGGGGAAAAAAAACCTTCTAAATATTCAGAATTTTATTTCTTTTATTTCTTTTATTTTCTAGGTATAAATTTACAATTTTGTAATAAAATCTGAAACCATACAGGATTTTGGAAAAAAAAATAAAAGTAGTTGTAGATATATCATTTAAGTATTTGACAATATCTGTATTTCAGTATCGCAACACACAAACAGTAAATAAATTCTTCCAAATTTTTAAGTGTAAATATTCAGAGTTGTGCTTTTCACATTTTCCTATGTATTTCAGTTCCCAAGTTACAGTGTCTTAATTTCAAATAATTTCCTATTTTGTCATGTTAAACAGTAATCATCAGATAACTTCTGATAACTTCTTTCATTTGTTGGTTTTTCTTCCATCCTAAGGTGCCTGATTTTCTTTTAGCAACTGCAACTTTAGAGGGCAATCTTGAAGAATGAGTATAACCACAAATATAACAGATGTCTCATAAAATTAACTTCAATTGCTTCTACATGACCTCTGTCTAGGAAGTAAGACTCAAATTGAAGTCAGCAAGAGCAGCTGCAGATTCTGCTGTTAGATAACAATGACCTGCATTCCCAGGGGTAGTGCCCATAAATAAGAGAATTGTGGTCCTGCAAACAATAAATGTGATTAATGCCAGAATAACTTAGCAAGAATAGCTTCAACCACATAGTAATGTGACATCTTGGGTCAGAAAGAATAGATTCAGTAACAACAATTAAAATATATCTACTAGGTAAGCAAATCTCAGCTGGACTCAGGAGAGAACCATATACTGAGTTTTATGCTATCGCGATTTTACCACCTTTGGCATTTTTTTTTCCTTCTCTTCCACTTCTTCCACTCTCTCTCTCTCCTATTTTTTATAAGTATCTATATATTTAGGAAGGACATACGTATCTATACATATGTATCAGTTCAGATATCTAATGAATAATCTAAATGCCAAAAAGATGTGAGAACAGCTCTCTCTCCATTGAATCTTTTTTTACAGAGTTGAACCCAGAAGAGATGAGAGATGGCAGAGAAGCAGTTACTACAGAAATCTCTACATAGCATATTGATAAATTTAGCTGTGGCAAAATGGAGCTGGCACGGGCTAATGATCCAAGCATTTACTCAGCTTCTTGAGTAGGCTTTGCAGCTCTCAAAAAGGTCTTTGCTTTTGCCACTATTAATCTCAATATATGTGCATAGGAGGTGAGGTGACTGGAGAGTAGATATGCTTAGACTTTTGAGACCATGGTAGTCATGACAATACAAAGGCAATACTCATATAACTTTCAGATTTAGTTGAAGTGATATATCAAGACTGCTATCTTCCTTCTGATATTGCTCAATAAGTTCAGTGCTCAGGATTTTTTTTACTGTGAGGAAGCCAGACACACTGTATATGAGGAATGTCTTTCTGACTGTATCCTATCATACCACTAGATTTTGCACAAATTCTTAGAAATGTGCTTTTTACAGCAGCACAGATAAAAACTGCTTCATTCGCATACTGATTTACATTCCCACTTTCAAAATTATTTTATATGTGGGCCAGCTTACAAAACTGATTATGTAAAGTTACAGATTCACCAATTGTTTTCCAGATCTCTTAAAGTCCTACTATTATTGTCCTAAACTAACAGCAATTCTTTTCATGTAAAATCATCTACTGGTGTCAGACACAAACAATTTCACAAAATATGTACCAGTCCTCAAATCTTACTAGTTATTGTATTTTCATTTAACAATGAAAACCACTGGTGTACATCCATTCAACTTTAATTTTGTTTCTCATCACCATTTTACTGGTTGTTGGTAATTCTTAGTCTTTCTTAGGGTTAGAAAAGAATATAGAATTATTCTTGGAAGGACCATAGTCAGTTATGTTAAAGGATTGAGACAGATTAAATCTCTCAAGATAATTTAACATAAAAACCTGCTGTGTTTCAAAGAACTCCAACGACACTTTAAGGTACCACGGCTTCATTGTGAATTTCGACTGACTGTGCCACATATCTGTATGTCCTCTAGAAATGAAAATTAACATCCTGCCCAATATAATGAATTGTTTTGGAAAAGGAATTACATTATTGCTTTAGAAGTTGATATGCAAAAATAAAACATCCACATCTTTGTAATAGATAGTATAAACCCCCCAAAAATAATTGCTATATATTGTATGTGACTTTAATTCATATGTGACCTCCATCAGGCATATGATGGAAGAGGCTGTCAGCGACCACAAGGAAGGAATACAGAGTGTAGCCCTATAGTCTAGTAAGTCTAATACTGTCACTACTAGTAGGAATTGATATGATTTTTATTAACACAAGCTAGAGTTCTGGATTTGCCAAACTCTGTTTGAACTTATATTTACGGTTTGGTTTAGTTTGCTTAGTTGTAACAACTGTCTAATGACCAGGCTGCTAAAACACAATTTGCCTAATTTTTGCTTAGCTTTCTATAATTAGGTGCCCTAACACCTCTTGTTAATGATTTTGATATAAATGCAAAAAACATGTCGTTAGGCCGTGTAGAATGACCTATCTATAACCCTAGAAAAATGATACTGAATAAAAGAGCACAGGCATGGGATGATAGCAGAGGCTTCGAACATCTGGGCGTAGGATGATATGGAAAGTCCCAGGGCTGTCAACAACTCAATAGTGTTCAGTTAGTGGCAGTAACACAGACTTAGGAATTAGGTGAAAACTCGTTTCAGGGATTATGAAAGGGCAAATATAAAGCATCTAATATTTATAGCATTCACCATATATAGTAAAGTAAGATGTAAAACAAAGTTGCAGACTGATGAAGAAAGACTAAAGTGTAAAGAATTTCAGAAAAGACACAGAAATGACCCCAAGTAAACTCATCCTGAAGATTGAAAAAAAAAGCCAACCTGACCAACCAAAAAGACCCACAACATTAACATTGTGCTTCTGTTGGAAAAAAAAATCCATAGAAAATTCTATCATTAACATCACACTCCTCTTGAGGAAAAGCTCAGCATGATGCCAACTTGATATTGCCCCCACTGTAGCTAAACCTATCAACCTCAGGATTTAGAGGAATAGCGAGAGACCAAGCATAACATCAGAGTAAAGCTTTTTCTTGCATAAAAATTTGAACTGCAGCATTGCTAGCAATATTTTTTTTGTTTGTATCAAAATTAGGCAATTTTGGAATGCCAGTTCTAATTTACTATATCAATTATTTGCATTTTGATTGCACAGTTATTTTTTTAAAAACTAGATTAACAATAAATTATTGGTTTCTCGTATAAGGTGTGTTTCTTGTTTGTTCATAATGTGATTTTGAGTGCAGCAGAGGTGAGACATTAGAAAAGACACTTGCAAAAAAAAAGAGAAAAATCAGAGATAATTAGTGGAAATAAAAAAAAGATAAATCAGAAAAAAAAATCTACATTATTTGACACCAATGGAAATACACGATTTACAGCTGTAAAGATATAACTTGTTTCATTTGGGTAACACTTTCTGTATGTTCTGAGGAAAAATTCAGAATTTATTGCTTGCCACCTGAGCTTCAATGACAAACCAGGCCTAGTCCAAACCCTCCAATACATGAATGTAATGAAAATTCTGTATCAATATTAGTTTAATACAGCAGATGTTTCCTTATAAATTAAAGTATCTGCTTCTTTGCACTCATGCAGATAATGTTTTTTTCTATTTTTATTTTCCACTCATTCTTAATACTGCACCTTGCTCTGCCCTATTACAAATAAGGTTTGGATAATTCAGTTAAAATCAATGGACTATAGAAATTTTAAAACCATATTCGATGTATGTATGACAGTAACACTGAGTGTATATGGGTATCTACAGTTTCTAACATGCTGTGTTCCAATTGAAAGTATTTTATTAGGCATTCTTCAATTTCTTTCAGAAAATGTTTTGATGTAAGAAAGAAGAAAAAAACAATTTTTCAGACAACTAAATAGAACTCTTTGTTCTTGTTCTAAGAAATTCTACATAATTATCTATTCATTAAGATCTCTGGCAAACACACAGATTAAATTCCATCCCAGCAGCAGAGTAGCCTAGACTACCCTATTTTAAAGTATGTTTAGAATATTCCTTGGGCATACTGTAAATCGCTTTTTTTTTTTTCGGTTTGCAAGGCTAACACCTATGAAATATAAAGTCTGCACCAGCATAAGTTGTATCTCATCTTACAGGAGAGTTTTTAATTATTTTTCAAAAGTCCACTTTTATCTTTCCCAGTTCTAAAAATATTATTTTTTCTCTGTCTTTTTATCAGTTTATTTCCTATCTTATTGATAAGTCTATTAATACAAACCAATACAACTTATTTTGTCTAATTTTAGTTGTATTTAGAATATTGTTCTGTGGGTCAGCAAACAGAAAACATAATATTTCTTCTCTGTGGTCTCTTTCATTTCTGTACTTCAAAGGCAAGGCTCAAGAATAGTGATTGTTAGTGTTTGTCTACCTTTAAAATACTGTTTTAAAGTAGATGAACAAACCCTTTAATTTTTTCTTTTTTCTTATAGTAAAAGAGAAATAATCTTACTTGGAACTGTATTAGTATGGTTTTATTGATTGGTGTGATATTAAAAACACATTATAATGTATACAAGGATTAATTACATGCATTTTAGATGTTTTCCACAATCTACAATTAGAAGATTTATATATTCATCTGTTAAAGGAATAGAAAAATCAGAAACTTGTTAAAATAGTGTAAGCTATAAAGTATATGCATCTATTTTCACTACTCATCTTTTTGATTCGTGTAAATACATCTAATATTTTAGCAAAAGATAGTATTTTCTTTTTAATTCTTTTTTCATTTTCCTGAATTAATCCATCTTAAATTTGTTCTGATTTCTCTGCCAGATGATATATTTCTTAAGTGATTTTCTGCATACACATTTGTGGTGTTCTTTTCAGATTAAAAAATATTGTATGTTTTATACTGATATTTAGCTGTCCAGGTTATGACTTTATATATTTAAAGTATCATTTAAAATAACTGTACAATAATATTTATATATTCTCTTCTCTGTGTTTAAAATCATTAAATTCTGTGAGGATATGTGCACAAGTCTAAATTGAGTGCCTGCTGATTTCAGAAATTAAAGTGCACAGTGAATTATGTCTTCAAAGGTGTTTGATTTTTATGTATACCTACCTAAACTGAACTTCAGCTTTTTCAAAATAATTGTCTGAAAATGTAACATTTCAAAGTAATTTTCAACATTAAGCAGCTTCAATTGTACAATATAACCAAGTTGGTATTTTAACTGTTGTCTCCCCGTTCAGAATGTCTGGAAGTAGTGGGTTTGTTTTTGAAACATATTTTAATGTGTTATTCATGTTTGGGGATGAAGTTGTAAAAATGTCAAATGACAACTATTACAATATTGCTTTTCAGAGTCTGTGCATTACTATAATTATTTATAAGGTAAAAAGCATGGCTTACTTCAGCCTAAAAAGCATAACAAAAGGAATGTAATATTTTGTGAGAATTCTGAAACCAATCCAGGTGCAATAAACTTAGAAAATAGCAGAGCCCTGATAAACAATTTTCCAACCAGTATGATGGAAACTTGGCTTAAAATAGAAAACTCTATTCTGTAAAGTTACATACAGGCTTTAACACAAGAAGCTCATTATTGGCATGGATGGACCTAACATCATCCAACATACCCACCTCAGGGCACAGCTAAACCCTTCAGCCAAGACGGTGGTACCTTGGGGAAAAGGTAGTTAAGAAAGCATAAAAATGCTGTGCAGGCAGTAAGGGGTGAGGAAAGAAGTGAGAACATGTTTAGCATGTTAGTAGTATGTGAGCCAAGGAAACGTAGAACACAACCTGCAGTGACTTCAATGGTAAAAGACTTAGATCTAGAAACTGAGTATGCTATCTTTTTGGACCGCTATCTTCAGCTACTGTGTGAGACAAAGTTTGTTAGGAGAGGTAACACCTATTAACATTTTGTGCAATATATGAAAAAACGCCTATCTGCTATAAAACTCAGTGTGACTGAAAATTTGGAAAGGGTGTCCCAAGCATATAAAAACTTGCATTTTCATATTCTTATTTATTTTTGAGATAACAGTGGGAAAAAAAAAAAAAGCAGCAATTATCCAAGTAGACCATTGGTTTAAGAACAGAGTGCAATTCTTAATCAGGATAGTATCTGCATACTGCATGACATAGGTTGCACATTTGAAGCTGAATTAACTTCCCCTTGTTGTGAAGTTCATTAGTATCATCAATATTAATTTATCTTCAAATTAGTCTTTCTAGATAGAGACATGGAATAGGGATTGTGTTCTTTGTAACTTGAGTAAGACATTGGAATCCATTCCTGATTGCATGCACTTTGGCCTTTTGTGAGATCTTCACAGACAAAGATTCAGAAAAAACTTATGCATTTGATACTTTCCAAATTTGAAAATGAAAATTCTTTCAAAAGAAAAGTTTGGAAATTTCTACAAGCCTCAGAAAAAAATCCATTTCCATCTTCAGAGTGAGAACTCTCCACCCTCTAACAGCCTCTAGCGTTTCCCTCATGACGGCAGAGTATGGCCCCATGTTTCTGTTACACTTCTTCAGAATGCTATTAGAAAAAAAAAAAAGCCAACAGTTTTGAGTACGATAATAATGAAAACTCAAAGAACTTATCTAAACTACTGCACTAGAAAGGCTGGAAGTTCAGTTATTGTTGTCCTATAGAGAAGCAGTAGTTGGTATTAGTTGGCCTTCAGACCACAGCATGTTGCTCCTTTCATGTGTAAGATGATCCATCGTAGGTGAACAAATACTACTTCTCAGTCAGAAGTCCTGATTTCCGCTCTTTATTTCACCACATTGCTGTCTTGTTGCCTTTTCTCAATGTCTTCTCTGACAACAGTGTTGAAAACCAGTTAGAGGTTTCTTGGTCTCAACCTTTAGCAGACATTGCTGGAGCAATAAAAGATGAGCTACTTACTCATCTAGGGGAAGAAAACCCACCTGGGGAAGGTCATAGGGGAACATGACCAGGGATAGCATGTTCTACATTTGCTGCTTATTATCTAAAGTCAGGGAGGATAATTACCAGGTGAAGCCCAAGTGATAGCTGAATCTTTGCAATGTAAGCTGTCAATAGCATGCCTTTGATATCCACTTTCATTAATAAATCTGGACAAAGCTGCTTTCACTAAACCCACTTGAGTAATATCTGCTGAGTGTCTCAATGAGACGTCTTCAGGCTGCAGCTCCAAAACAGGCCAATGCACCTCCAGCACTCAGGAGGAAAATGCCCTGCTTTTAGGAGGAAATGCCCCACCTTCTAGGAGGAAACACCCCACCTTAATTAATTACAAATCACGTGGTTCACCAGATTAGTCAAGGCTGTTGGTCGCTTGACCATCCACCTCCCAGAGTGATTGGCTGAATGCTACGACACCTGTTTCAAAGCAACTTTCCCAGTATAACAAGCTACAGGTGCTTCTCAGTTAGCCTGCATGGGGAAAGAACTTTTACAGGATGCTGCAGCAGCTGGAAAATTTCTCCACAGCTGAGTGTTAAGAGACTTTGACTACTATAACAATCATATCATTTTTTTTTTTTAATGACAATTTAACGGTCATACTGTATTGCAGAGTATTTTTGATTTCTTTTTTTTTTTACACATCCATGTGTTACTGATTTTATATTTCTTTTCAGTTTATGTTTGGGTAGCTGACATTGTAGACAAAAATATAAGTAGAATATGAATTTTAAATACAACATGTAAATATTTGTGAACTGCATACATTACCTTTCAATACATAAATGTATTTCTTATTGGAAGTTGGACATATTTTTATCAACTTCAAACTTTATTTCACACACACTGACTGGACTGAAGGTTTCAATTACATGTGATGCAAGTTCTAAGAAAATGACCTGGGCAAGAACATGGCTTTGTTTTGCTCACATTGAAATCTAATTTTGCACTTTTCTTTTTAATCCCCCATAAGGATACCTATGTCTGGTTATAATTCCTACTAGTGGGACACAATATAGACAAAAGAGTCTCTACTTGTGAATCTTGGTTCTTGATTAGTGTATAAAGTTTTTGCAGAGTACTTTGTGTGAATGTAAAGAAATAAATTTTGAATCCTGCACAAGTTAATGTGTATTTTACAGGCCCTAGTTTATCCAGAAATGATACCTCAATCAATATGAATGTAGCTTAGAGAGGAAAAAGCTAAATATCTTCTAAATTTTCTAGTCTTTGTACTTCTCTTACTGTTTATTCATATAAGCGCATCTCCTTTTCTTGAGCATTGAGACACCTTGTCTTTAATTATGTATCATGTTTAATATTTTACTTTGAGTACAGAAATACCACGTGTTTGTATAATACTCTAAATATTCTGGACAACAGTCAGATTTACTGGCAGAAGTGTTTATGAAAAACATAATTTTGAGAAAATGCTGTGGAAATATATATACAAAAAGATACTTTGATTCATTAAGTCAAACACTTGCAGTATTCATCTTTAATGTATGTAATAAGGAAATTAGGTGTAATTAAGAGTGAGATTAATCTTACCTATATGTAGCTATATAGAAGTTCCACTGATAGTGCGTACCAGTCATCCAGTTACCTACAGAACCACCTACGGGAAGTGATTTAACCCTCCTGTCTTTGTCAGTTATGTTTAGAGTAAATGTTACCTTTTGCAAGACTTCCCTTTCCATTGACTGTAGAGGACATCTAGATAAACAGCTTACATTATGTGCCTCAGTTTTAGACAGCATCTTGGTAGATGAATGTCACTTTACTCATCTAATCAATATTAAACATTCTCAATTATTATGTATTTATGAACTAATGCTTGATACTGTCAGATGCTTTAAAACCTAAGCATGCTGACAGGAAAGTCTGTAAGGGTGTGAAACTTTCATTTCTTGCCAGAATGCTTGTCAAAGTTGTGGTATCATCACATAGATTACTCTGTAAAAACAAGGTCAAACCAACTGAACTGTGTTTTGTTGTACAGTTCTGACTTCTACAAAATATATATTTTTTAAAAAAAAATCATATACAAGGCTTTGTTCATTCAAAATTCAATAAATTTAAGTTCACATCTCTCAAATACATATCTGTTTAATCTACTTCTAATACATGTAAAGATATTATGCCATAACTTGATATGCACTAATATGACTAGATATGCAATAATTTTATGCACTAAATATGTAATCTGGGCAGTAGACTAAAACTATTTTTGTATTTAATGTAAGATTTAAACTAAAAATTAAAAAATTTAGCTTGATAAAATCTTGTGGGGATGAAAAACAAAACAAAACAAAATGCCAGCACCACTAGTACCAGATCAACATATTCTGTGATGACTTGAACCTAGCCAACAGCTAAATGTGAGGCAAAGACTTCATGAGATCTGAGAAATTTTTCATCAGATCCACGCAAAGTCAAACCTGTGGTTAACATGGTCCATATCTGTTTAAAAGTATGGTGCCCCTGCCCATGGCAGGGGAGTTGGAACTAAATGATCTTTGAGGTCCTTTCTAACCCAAACCATTCTATGATTCTATGATTGTATTCTTTCTGGGGAAAAAAAAAAAAGTTAGAAACATACAACAATTTACACTATATTCTGGCCTTCCAATAACATTTTCTTTTCAACACATGTAGTCATCTCATTTTTTATTTCATTTTTTCTCTACCCTCTTAGAAAAGAAAAGAACAGAAGTTTGAAGTATTGAGAAGTTAGTTTGAAGACTGAAGAAGGTAAACACATAAAACCAGACATTCCATACATGATTGCTATTAAAATTATTGTTACTGCTATCATTTAAATTTATGTAGTGATAAAAATGTAATTAAAAAAAAAATCAGGTGTTCTAAACCAATTAAACTTTCAATCATAGTGATGACCGCATAGCAGCACTACGTATTCACATACAAGTAACATATTAATTCAGACAATAATCAAATGGGGAGAGGGGGAAAGATTGACCTTCACTCAGAAGTGTAACTTCAAATTTCTCCAAAACAAATAGTTAATCATTGTATTCCAAGTAGATATTTAGCAAACATAATTATATATTATGATAATTACACGTAAAGAGAATCAGCACACAAAAAAAATAATTGCTGAGGGCTAAATCTCATCTAAGCATTATGTTTTAGTTTCTGTTTAAAGTCCTTACGCTTAAAATTGACATTTGAAAAACTCCTATTAATATGTCATTACTTCACTATGTACCTAAATCTTTGCTAGCAGCATCTCTTAAAGGTTTTCAAGCAAGTCTAGAACATGCTAAATAACAATATCCAGGGTCAAATCTAAAGAAGCTTTTAATACTCTAAACAATGTGTTATTTAGGTTCTTTTGTCTCTTGTCATTTTTTCTTTATGTATTCTTCCTATACAGTCATGGGAATAATTTAGTACATTAGTGGAGAATCTCACAAAACCACTAAGGTGAGTTACAATTTGAGCAAGAAATATTGAGGAAAGTGCCTTTGTTGAGGTATTCAGATATTTTTGTTGGGAAAACCTAAATGGAACCCAATCAAGAGAATTATTAATTTGAAATACATATTTAATTTGAAACAACAGGGCACAGATCACTATAATATTTCAAAATTTGTAATGAAAGGAACTAGCTAAGGCAGCACTGGTTTCCTACTACATAATATCTCACCCACTGAACAAACAGAAAAGAAATGGTGAGCTCAGTGAAAGATTAAAATTTGTTGAAATCAATATTTTTATCTCTTCATAGAATTTCCTAACCATCAAGTTATTATTAGAAGGTATGCACGGAGACGAAGGACTGTCCACCAAAGCAGTTTGCTCAAACAATGGAAAAAGTGGTTGCCTATGTCTTAGTACTCATGCTGCCCTGCTGGGATAGAGGTCTGGGGAGGGAAGCTACTGTTGTATCTCAAAATACATTATAAAAACTAACTTATTTTTTTTTCTGTCTTAAAAGAACAGAATCAAATCAGGAATAGATTCAAACAAAGACAATATTTTTCCTCTTTTTAATTTGAATATGCACTCCATTAAAAAAAAACCTTATAGTTTGAAAAGACCTGAAGTAGAATAGTTTTTTGACATTTGTAACTGGCTGATCGAATAATTCAATCAAAGTATTCTGGGAAAGGAGTTAAACAATTGGCTCTGAACTCATCTCCGTAACATTATTTTAGCAAATGCAATTTGCTCTTGATTATCTCATTCCATTTCCTTGTATTGGTGTTTGGAGACAAAATCTTATTTGCCTTTTATTTATGTTTTTATTTTCTTTTCCTCTCCCACAACTTCAGCACCAACAGGGTGAACTAGTATGCAAGGAAACCAGACAGGTCTTCAGGGCAGTGAAAAATTATTTGACATACAAAATAACCACAACTTAGAAGATGATATATTCATTACTTTCTGTCATCTGATGGTTCGTCTGCTGGCAGGAAGAAATGACCCTCAATTATGGAGATCTATGGGAATTTTGCTTTTAAGTAAATCTTGAATAACTGTTTCCAGAATTGGCCCCTTCTATATCCCTACTATCTTATGAAGCACTAGGAAACATAGTAGCAGGAATAATATAAATAGAAGTTTGATAAAGGATTAGAATAGGTGAAGTGAAAGATGTGAAAAGCCTAAATATAAACTAGAAGCCTTTTGTTCCTTTAAAACAGAAAAAAAGTATGTTTGCTCCCATGCCACTTGTTATAGTTAGCCAGCAGCCTGACAAGATTTTATATTGGATCTTTTGAGAATATACCAATATGGATTTTCATTAAAACATTGTGTCTCAACTAACATCACTTTTGAGATATGAACAGTTTACAGAATACAGTTCAATCTGTAGCGAGAGGGCACTAAACATGAAAAGTAATGAAAAAGCTCTTTTATTTAATGTAAAGATATGTTCCAGAAACCTAAGGCATAAAAAAATATATTTTGTCAGTTTTATAAATATTGATCATTATGTTTGTTTCCTAACTTGAATATCTATATCTAAGCCTTGTCCAAACATCCTCATGGGATACTAAAAACATATGAATTTAATCCAGTGATCTCACTCATATTAAGCCAAATAACACATTGTACAAAACATATTTGCTCAGCAGTATTGTAACATATCCTGTAATCTTTAATTATCTCACTTGCTTATCTTTTTCTGAAATGTATTAAAACATACAGTAATCACTTATATTTAATGGGAGTAATTTATAAAGCTATACATGAAAAAACACTAAATTATCTAACACTCATTGCTCATACTTTGAACGGTGCATCTTGCATAACAAATCATAAAAATATTGACAATAAATTACTGGAAATTTTGTGACTGATCTAAAAGGCAGCAAAATATGGCAGCATTGTTCTTTCAGACCAATACAGTTTAAACATACCTTGGACTCTACTTTATATTTTGAACTTGTGGACAAATAATAGGTACAGCTTCCACTGAAATGTGATTGGTTGTATCTCACATCTATCAAAATCACTGAAATACTCCAACTGATTTTTATGGGATTTAGAAAAGCATTTTTCCAAAACGTTCCCATCTATGATGTATCTCTAACAGTCTATCAAGGCAAAGACAGTGAAGTATTTTTTAATTCCTGGAATGGCATAAAATGAATAGGATACTCTATTTTAAAGTGTAAACCTATGCCCCTAAAACTCTACTCAAATTCTAATCCTTTATATGCTGCAGGAATAGTTTCCAAATGATTATGGAGATACAAAGAAGATAACAATCTGTATCATTGGGAAAAAAGGGGAAAAAAAAGCCTTCTAAAAGACTCAGAGAATTTATTTTAGTGATTCAAAAAAGAATCTTGAAACCTGCTGGTAATCAGAAACATCTGAAACACTAAAGACACCCCGAAGATTTAAAAGCTGAGCAAGATCTCAACATGAGATGATGAACTGGATCTGACAAATGGCTCAATAAGAAGAAAAACAAAGCAAGTAGTAGCCAGTTTAGAATTCAAGTGATACAGGCATGAATTGTCTCAAATGTCAAGCTTCCATTTAAGCTTGACTGATATAATTACTTGAATTCTGCATAAAGTAAGGGAAAAAATGAGAATATCTGAATATCTGCAGAATTGAAGCCTAAATATCCCTCTTTCAGCTGATGTTATAAGGAATTATCTCAGACAATAACAGGGCACATCTTTGAACAAGTGAAGTTAAACATACCAGAAATGTTAAGATGAAGAAGAGTACTACATCTATTCATTTATTTGTTCATTCAGAGTGAGGAAGTTTTGAAAAGCAGGCAGAGAGGGACAGTTTTCCAAGTCTTTCCAGACTTTCACTTGTCAGCATCACAAATTAGTCACACTGTCACACTTGAAGAGAAAGTGTTGGGCCTCTCAGAATGAGGTAGCCATTCACAGAGCATCTGCTACAGCAGTGTAAAAAAGCTGAGTAACCAGTATCCTTTAGATGTAAAGGCTAGGCTATTTCCACTCAAGAAACAAGATTAAAGAAAGTATTTTATTGTTTCCTTTTCTGTTTTGGATGTGTTAATACTAGCAGATCATGATTTGTTTAATTATCGAACAGCAAAGTCATGAAAGAAAACAAACTCCTGAGAATATGGGAATCTGAAGTAGAATATCAAATAAGAAATGTAGCCAATGTGATGTTGGTTTGGATGTATGATATTATCACCTGCTCACATAAAAATACACATATTTCTAACATGTAGCCCTGTTCCCTGGAAGTGTTACCTGAAGTTTTAAGTTATTACAGTTCTGCCTCTCTTGCCACTCTTTGTAGAGTAAAAATTACCACCAGGGGGTGGTAGGAGAGCCAAACCAATCAAACAAACCAAGAAAAATAAAAAAAAAATAAAACCTAAAAAAACTCCGACCAATCAAAAAACTCCACAAAACCATCCTTTCTAAAATTAGGGTAATTTAACATTGGAACACCTCATGTGAAAATGTCTTGCTCTCACCAGGACCGGGAGTCTTTGCAGCGAGATATTTTTATTATTTTAATAAGGCATCTGGAGAACAAATCATTTACAATCCATACATTGTTGAGTTTATATTAGTTAATCACTCTCTATACAGACTATGAAAAGCTGCTACTTGCAAAGAAATTACTTGCTAAATTAGCACCATCTGATTTTTATTTCCAGTCTCCCTTTGAATTAAAATTTTCTTCATGTTATTCCAAATGTTGCTTGTTACCTGCCTACCTCTTGCCTGTCCCTTCCTGGACCTTTCTCAGTTACTCCGTTTGGGTTCTGGTTTCTATTCCATTCTTCAGTCTGACTTTAAAGATGTTGTGGCCTGAATGTGAATGATATATAGTTTTCTAGAGAAGTTGTAAAGTCACTGAAAACATTTACATACAGAAACAAATAGTCTGCCTACACAAAGGAAGAGATGCAGATAAAAGTTTATGTCAGAAACCTCCTGCTGTCTTGTGTTGCCATAGTTTTGAACTACAAAGTAACTCACAATATTACTCTGCATATGGAATTACGAGAAACTAATTACCAAAAATAAACAGACACCTTCAATATTCCATTCAAATTCCACTTGAGTAGTCAGTCACTTTTTCTCAATTTACTTGTTTTACATAAATGATGAGGTGATAAAGTAACTATGACAATCTAAAAAACTTGTGAAGCTGTTACTGAAGAGTTACTGTAACTCTTATTGAGGCAGTAATCCTAACTTAAGAAGAGACCATCTCCTAAATGGTACAATTGTGGAATATGTGACAAATATTTTTCAAAAAGAAAAACAAATGAATGCGAGATTCAGTCATCTAATGTCGGTGTCTAGCACAATCTGAGTTGCCCTACAGTATCACACTTGGCCTCCAGTTGCTTCTTCAGAAGTACATGTGTCTCTCTTAGATCCTGTGTTACGTGTGCCAAGGTGGTTATCTCATATTCGTGGAGATACTCTCAGTGTCACTAGATAGGTATTTGTCACTAGATAATGTATTTGATTGCAAACTGGCAACTGAATTGCTAATAAATTACCCATTTGGTATTTGTTAGCTAGAGAAGTTTTACATAGAATTTAAATACGAATGCTCCATTAGCCATGCTGTGTATTTGTTTTGTAGTCCTCAGAGTGGAATTCCATACATAGAGCTGCCTGTAGAACTATTCTCAAAAAAGTTATAATTCTATGTTTTTGTCTCCTTGCCATGGAACTATATGTAGTAAAAGTCACTTGATCAACTAGATTGATAAAAGACTCATTCAGACAAAATCACACATTTTTCTATGAACATTAGCTCAATTCTTATAGGTAGATTTGTGTCACAAAATGTGATTGGGTTTCAATATTTATAAAGCACTTGAAAATATAAATATTCAGATATTAATGGAAGTAGAGATTAAAATCATACTTTTAGCTAGCTAGCAGCTTGTTGATCTAACTAGTTCCTGTCTATAAATAAAATATGATTGACACCTGATAATTGAATTCTTCATAACTGAAATTATTGCCAACAACTTATTTCTCTTACTAGATATATGTTAACACCATCTGGCTTGCAGGGTTTTTTGATTACTGATGGCATAAACTATATTTTGAAATCTTTTTCTTTGTGTTAAAGATGAGTACATTTTTACCTGAGTAGCTGTATCCCCTTATTTTTGGAGGTAAGTTAAAAAAAATATCTCTAGATAGATATAGTGCTCTTATCAGAAACAAGCATCAAAATATCTTCCATGTCTTCCACATTGTTACATGAATATCTATGTGACATACTTTTCAGATGACCAGAAGCATTTATTTATTAATGGACATGTACCAACTAGTATATTGTTGAGTTTTGAAAACAGAGATTCTCTGTCATCTTTTGCAATAAATTACATAAATGAAATAGTTATACACAAGATTCCTGGGAACATCACCAAAAAAAGTGGTGTTTTAGCAACAGGAGTAGGGCAATTACATAATAAAGATTGTCATGGTTTAACCTGGCTGGTAGTAAACGCCATACAGCTTCTTGGTCAGCCTTCCCCACTCCAGGGGAATGGAGAAGAGAATTAAAAGGGAAAAAGGAAGGTGACTCATGGGTTGAGATATGGACAATTTAATAATTAAGAAAAAATACAATCAAAGTGATAATAATAAAAAATTATAATAATATGAGATAATGTATAAAATGATAATAATATATACGAACAAGCAAGTGCTCACCACCAGGTGGCCAACACCCATCTCATCCCAGCAAGTGGTCCTGAAACAGCTAAGTCCTAAAACTACAATCCCTGGAGAGTGAGAGGCCCAAAAAGAGAAAGAGAGAAAAATAGAACTCCGAGAGTCCAAGACTCTGAGAAAGACAGATCAAACTTCTCAACCAATCCTCATTTATATATTGGGCATGACGTTGCATGGTACTAAATATTCCATTGGCCAATTTGGTTCTCATACCTAAGTCCAAATTTAAATCATAAATTAGATGTGTGTGTCCCAGCTATGCTCTCCCACCAGTCTGTTGTGTTTCTGCACACTGGCAAAAACATGGTGAGCTGAAAAGTTCCTGATGTCTCAGTACCAACTATAAATATCAGTGCACTATCAACATTCTTCTCATAACAAATCCCATCCTAAATCCAAAATACAGAGCTATTCTAGCTAGTAAAAAGCAAAACTAACTCTTTCCCAGCCAAAACCAGGACACAGATGAATATATAAAACCACAAAAAAAACCTTAAAAAAAAAAAAAAACACTCACATGTTGAACAGTGTCCTTCCTTTAGGGTCAAATCTAGCATCATAATCTTTTTCTCAGTCAAATACTTGTAAAATAGGAGAAAGAAAATATTTGTTATCTAGAGCCTTTTAGATGTTCGAGTTTGGTTGGTTTAGTTTTTTTTTTTTTTTATTTATTTTAGGGTGAAATCTATGAGTGCCTGTTGTTATAGCTGATGAAGGACAGATATGATAAACTAGTAGAACCATCTGTTACTTCATAAAACACCATAGTGGTGTCAAGAAGTAATTCTGGCTAACAACATACTCCTCTAGAAACCAAAACCTTAAATTGCTACTGTAGAAACTAAAGACAATGATTCTTACATCTTTGTGAAATATTACTTGTGTTTTCATTCCTTTCAGATGACATTTTCTCCCCTCCTCCCCTCTCTAGCATTCTTCGTTTGCCAATTTTTAGTTTCATTCAAATAACACTGATATGAATAGTGCTAGAAAACAGTCAGTAATTAATTTCAACAGGAGAACGGGGAGACATGAACAAACCTGTGAGTCAAAAGGTAGACAAGTACTTTGGATAGATTCTGAAGAAGACACAAATGGGGAATGCTCAGAGAGACAGAATACTGAGAGAAAAAAATATAAGCAAGAAAATCTACAAAATTTCAAGGCATGAAGTAACAATAGTGAATGCTCTCCCCTTCTCTTTTCTTCGTAAGACTTTTAATTTTTTTTCTATTTTTATGATACATTTTGTGATGATGCATCAAATAATTTCAGACTACTTGAAGCTAGTATCATTTCCTTTCCAAATACACATTTCCAGCATATTGTATGTTTATCACAAATGATTGGGGAACAGACTGTTGTTTTGATTTTGTTGTTTTTCCCTGAAGACCAGTTGATATCCCTTAGAAAGTTCTAACTTCTTTCAAAAGATATGCTGTCTACAGTAGCCATGAGAATTACAGAGATTTAAAGTTTGCCTAAAGATAAGGTCATCTCTGTTGCTTTACACTAAATCTAATTTGCTGTATTCAGAGACTATAAAAGGACAAGTGGGAACAATCTGGTCTTTTCTCTAATGTAGATGATTTAGAGACAAATCCAATGAGCAGATTTTGATCAGTTTGGCAATATAATGCCTAAAAGCTAAATCTCAGCTTCAGTAGAATTGTTCTGATCACTGTGCATACTGTCTCAGTTCTCTGAGTGTTAAAGTGTGAACATTTGCACACTTAAACAATGGTTGCACACTTAGATAGTGGTTCACAGGAACCAGACTATTGAATAGTATGATCTCTAGAATCATAGATTCTATGATTCTATAGTACCCTATTAAAAAAAACGCATACAGGAGTATTTATGGACACTCTTAGGCAGATGTAGCCACTGAATTTAAAGTTGCAGTTGCACACATCTGTAAATTTTGACTCAGAACTAGAAAACTCCTTGTGTCATCTCTCCCCATAGAGCTTTAATCATCTAAACTACTGCTTGATTTTTGTCAAAGCAGAAAATTAATCCATATTTATCACTGCTGTGGCTGTCCAGCAGCTTCTGTGATATGGGTACTAGGCATATTACAGCTTTTGAGCTCAACAATCTGCTTATGATGACAATGCAAACCATACATCATAACATACTTGTAGATATCTTTGAAGACTGAAACATCCACACCTACATCACAAGTCTAAAAACAGAAGCCTAAATCAATCTACTGAGAGTGGTGAAGGGAGTGGAGTGCCTGAAACAATCTAAATTTCATATTTGATGTATTTTATGGATTAACTTCTGGCTGAACAACAATTAATTAATTAATCAAGCCCAGTAAGAGAGAGAGAGACCATCTGGACCCAAATCTCTCGTATTTTATCACTGTGAACTAAAATCAGATTCCTTAGGGAAGTGCCTTAGACTTTGTCACTGTTAGACAAATGAGAGACTGGTTGAACTTGTCATCCTTTGCTTATTCTATACTTGGGATGAAAAATGTTTTTCAACAGAATTCAAGGAGAACCATTCCCTTGAAAATTAACTGAAGTTCATTACTGTAATTTCCTCTAAAATACTTTGTGAATTCATTTTGAAGGGCTCGTAATCAGTAAAGGCCAGAGCTTACTACCCTTCCTTGCAATAAAAGCACATGCTTGGAAAATTGGCCCAGTAACTTCGCAGAAAAAAAAAAAACAAATAATATTAGATTTGGTGCAATATTCCCTCATGTAATTTTCTCTGCTACTTTTTTTTGTAGCTTTTGTACTTTCTGTAGTGCAGCATTCTAGCATTCACAGAAGTACTGATGTTTGAGTAAATTACTGCAGTACTTAAAGGGGGCCTACAAGAGAGCTGGAGAGGGACTTTTCACAAGGATAGTGATAGTACAAGGGGCAATGGCTTTAAACTGGAAGAGGGTAAGTTTTGATCAGATCTAAGGAAGAAATTCTTCTGAGAGTGGTGAAGCACTGGAACAGATTTCTCAGAGAAGCTGTAGATGCCCTATCCCTGGAAGCATGGAAGGCCAGTTTGGATGAGAATTTGAGCAACCTTGCCTAGTGGAAGGCGTCCCTGCACATGGCAGGAGGAGTGGAACTAGATGATCTTTAAGGTCCCTTCCAACCCAAACCATTCTATGATTTTGTGATTTCCATCTCCTTAGAAAAAGATAATATTTCTTTTTTGGAATTTCACTTACCAGTTATAGAGACAGTGATATAATAATAGGACAATATGCGTAATGCCATACAGACTTTTCCTGAAGATTATATGTAGCACCTTTCAGCTTCATAAATTCAATATGTGGACTGCTCTTTCTTTGTGGTTCCTAATACCTTTATGAGTTCAGAAGTTTACTTTACAGTAAACATATCTAACAGATAGAAGATCTTTAAAAATAGTACTAATATATAATAAGTGGATTTAATTAGCTAATTTTGCCACAATACATTCGATGACACAGAATTTCAGAAGTTTATGACACAAATAGTGTGTGAACAAGATTTAAATATGAAGTATTTAAGAAATATATAGGTTTGGTATATAACAGAAGCAGAATCATACTTCTGATTACTGGACCGTTTGACAGGTAATAGAAAGGAATTACTCATATGCGTATGCATTCAAGTAATCAAACTGTAACTTTGTGGGACTATTTTACAGTTTTACATGAGGAAGTTGATTCTCCAGGTCTTGGAAGTTCAATCATGCTGTGGACATCTGTATGCTTAGTTGGAGGTATCCAAAACTATTTGGAACTACACTAAATAGTTTCACAGGCTGTGGTGTTTCATTGTAGCACCACCATATGACTTTAGCTCAGTTTTGCCTAGGAAATTGTTGGTGAACTGTGAGAAAGTTCTGGCCATGCAGCACACGGAAAGTTTAAATGCATTGTTGAGATTGTAATAGTTTGCTAGTCCAGAATTCATGAGAGAAAATTAAGACAAGAAAAGGTATAAACCTCTTAGAAAACAGTAGAGAATCAGAAAATGGCATCTCAACAACACTGAAGACCAGCATATTCAAGGATAAAGAAAAAATAATTGCTGCTTTTCATGGTTGATGACCAGCTGCCCAACAGATACTCGAGGTGTTTAGCTAGTGATTAGCCTTGTAACATCCTTATTCTAGGTATCTGCTGTACATATTATCCAACAAGCGATCATTGCGTGGTTCTAAGTTGTCTATGTCTTTCTTGTAGAATGGGAAGAGATATCTAAACAAAAGTAACTCAGTGAGTGAGAATTACAGAATCCCTGAATTCTGACCTGAAGACAAGTGTCATGCTCACATTTACACTATTTAAAACTTACTGTGTAGAAAGGCTGTATAGAAAACAGCCCTGGGTATCCCAGAGAAACTGAAATTTCTGTGATATGAATCTTCTCATTCTAGGGTATACTTAAAATGAAAAATAGCCTACATGAATCTCGTTCTATTTTTCTCACTGACTAAAAAGAGACTATGTATATAGTATGCAGTTGCATAAATGTAGGTTTACAGTGCCTTATATGACCTAAGATTTCTGGAATATCTGCATGTGGCTGGGAGACATGAAATTAAATCGGTGGGAGAGCCATCCACTTTTAAAACAGCAGTTGGACTCTATCTGTGATGTCCTATGACTTCTAGGAAGGGTTTGTACATCTATGATCATGCAATTGAACCCAAATATAATTTATGTTTTAGTTAAAATGTAAATATTTAGATTTTCCATGTTTTAGGCTAGCCAAAGTAAATTCAACTTCTTGTACCTACCAGAAGGAGCAGTAGATTTTAAATTTAGTAATATGTTAAAAATAGGCACATCTGTAGAAGTGTGATGGTTTGATGTGATGGGGGGGGATCCTGGTGGCAGGAGCTGATCAGACTCCCATCCCACTCAGGGTTTGAGCCAATTGGCACCTCTGCGAACTGCCCTATTTACACTGGGACAAAGGAACCGGAAAGGTGTGCCTTTGCCCAGGAGCGAGGAGAGGGGAGGGGGTGCTGCCCCTGCTCCCTGGCGCCCAGCTGGGCAGCACCACCCTCTGAGGATGGCCGCAGTGCAGCTGCTTGGGGAACTCAGGGAGCGCCCTGCTCCCGGGATGCCCACCAGGCTGAGTTCACCCAGAGAGGACTGAGATCTGAGAGAAACAGCTACACAGACACCAGGTCAGTGAAGATGGAATGGGACGAGGTGTGCCGGAGGTGAGTTTCCCCTGCAACCAGTAGCGAAACGGCAGGTGGCCCCCCTGCAGCCAGGATGGACTCAGTGGAACAGAGACCCACTCGTGGCACGTGGAGAAGCCCACGTTGGAAAAAAGATGCCTGAGCCTGAGGACAGTCGTGAAGCGTGGGACGCATGACAAGGTAGAGGCACATTTAGAGTCTGTGTGACAACCGACACCGGAGTGAATGACAACAACTCCCTAAGAATCCGAGACTGTGGTAAAGCCCGCACCGGAGCAATCCGATGGGGAAGGATAGCAACCTGCAGGTAGGACTCACACTGGAGAAGTTTGTGGATTTTCCTCGTGAGTAGGGGATCCACTGGAGCAAGGGAAAATGATGTAAGGATTCCTTCTCCTTTAAGAAAGGAGCAGCAGTAACAACATGGAATGGACTGACCTGCACTCCCCCATTCCCTGTCCCCCTGTGCCACTGGGGGGAGGAGGTAGAGCCGGGAAGAAAAGGAAAGGAGGGTGGAGAGGTGTTGTTTTTAAGATCTGGCCTTGTTTTCTTTTTATCCTCTCAAGTAACTGGTTTTGCTTGTCTTTATTCTTTTAAGTAACTGTTAATAAATTGTTTTGCTTTAAGAAAGCTGAGTCTATTTTGCCTGGGACCATGGTTGGTGGGTGCTCTCTCTGTTCTTGTCTCAACCCTGAGTCCCTTTATTACATTTTTTCTCCTCTCCACTTTACTGGAGAAGGAGTGAGAGAACGACTGTGTAGGGTTTAGTTGCCGGATCGGCCCAACCCACGAGAAGAAGACATAACGAAACAACAAAGATGCATGCTTTGATGTGCGGATGTGTGATCTGACGTGCTATTTGAAAGCTGGATAATGCTCTGATATACGAAAGATGAGAAAAAGCGACAGCAAGATGATTTAAGAAAGTAACCTGTGCTGAAGTGATCCCTGTAAAATGGTCTCAGAAGTCAGAGACATGGTAGTTTTAATGAGAAGTTGCTGATCATTTTATATGAGAAATAATTTCACAATTATTATTATAAATTTCCTAGTAGAAGAGAGCTTACAGTTTTTATGTGAATGCACCAGAACAATCACATCGAACACTGAAAAAAAACCAACAGATTGACCCAGGTCTCTCTGAAGTAATTTACCTAAATGTGGACTGAATTGGAACTGGACTAATTAGTCAATGAACACAAAGTAGGTCATTTCCAAGTAGTTAATGATTGAAGAAGGCTTTTAAAGAACAAAATTCTCACCAGGGTGAAATACATGGGAATTTTCCTACTTGAAGCTTCAAAATGCCTAAAATTCATCTAGTAGTTACACAAGAGCCTATTCAAATAAAAGGTTTGTGAAGTTGTAGGAAAAAAAGCTCTCATTATTGTCTGTTATTGTTATAACATTGTTAAATAACTATCTATTTTCCCCTTAGAGAAAGATATCAAATGAAGCAAAACATTCGTATTGAAAATATATTAAAATAATTATGGTCATCTTCTGCCTGATGAGAAAATAGATTTATGTAGTTTTATCCAAAACTAGTTTTTGTTTTTCTTTTTCTCTCTGTTAGCAACATGAGTTGATTTTCAAGAATTTAGACAAGTATAATGAAAAGAAACACATGACTTTGTATTTCTGTGTTTTAGAGGCTATTGAAGTTCTGTACATATCACAAATACAGAACACTTAAAGCACTCACCTAATTTTTACTATATTTAATATGTATACTGAGAATTCAACGTTAAAAAGAAATCAGAACTCCCTCAGCTATAAAACTATTCGTAGAATCTTTTTAACCAAAACTCACCAAACTGATTGAAGTATGATACTAGCATATTGAAAATATATGCATTCAGAATGACTTTAAAAGTACAGCATGCATATGAAAAAAAAAGATTAAATTTTTCACATTAAAATAAGAAAAAAGGGAAAAAATGTACAACCGTTTGGGACTTCGTTTCTCTTCCCAAAATCTCTTAATTCTTTCCTGTTTGTTTGTTTGTCTTACATGACAGAAATGCTGGAATGATGGGAGCTTTCATATACCTTCAAAAACCTTACTTGGCAAGTAGGGCACTTCTGAGAGATGTTGGTTTTGAACACTCTCAGAGTAAAATAAGAATTGATTCCTGATCTGATTTTTTGATAAGTTCTATATGCATTTTGTCGAAGGGTGATAGCTTTCTTTTTCTATGATCAAAGGAAAAAGGAAATATCACTGATTACTGCTTAATGAGGGAGTCCAGTAGCACTAGTATGTCAGGCTTGTTTTGAATGCCTTACAAATGTAACATCTCCAAAAACAAAGCAGAAGAATGTATTATTTCTTAAATCAAGACAGCATCAAATTTTGGCTAAACTCTTAAAAGATCATCGACATTCACATATGTAAAAATCTCAGGCAACAGAGTTTTTGAAAGTACACAGCTTAGGCATTTCCACTATTAGGCAGAAACAATGCTTTTCAGGATCATATTTTTTTAAGTTAGATGCCATAATTACGCTTTATACCAGGTATTATTGTTTTATTGTTTTTCCATATAATTATGCTTTATACCAGGTATTATTGTTTTATTGTTTTTCCATATACAAGGTTTATATCACAGTGTCTTAGAATAATGAACAAAGTGAGATATGATATATTAACAATTTCGTATGTTCAGTAGAAAAGTTTCTGTATTTTACACAAGGATTTGATATCCTCATAACTCAGCTATTCAAATTCATGCTGGCAAAGTTTAAAACATGTTCATTTGTTTGATTACCAAGCAATCATCCTGAAAACAAACAACAGTCCTCCAAGACCGTTGTTGAGATTTGATATTGGAAAGTCTTGATTTGGTGGCAAAAAAAGTTGCTCATGGAGTTTAAATAATTTTGTAAATAAAATATCTGTGCAAAAATAATGCAAAGGTGCAGGTATCAAGAAGTTTTCAACAATTATTAATAGGAAGACAGGTTAGAAATGCTCATGAGTAAACGAGACAATTTGGCAATGTTAGGCATCTAAAATTCAATTTTTAATACTTTAAAATGTACAGGTTTTTTCACTCAAACTGTGGATGTATTGTATCTTCATATAACTCACAAATGAAGTTAGCTAAATATATGTTGCAGCAAGAAAAGCTAAAGTTTCACATCACTCAGATTGTGTTCAGGCTTCTGAAAGGCACTTTGAACTAAATGAAGCTCAGTCAATGTGTTTCACATGATTAAAAGGATGAGCACAGTCATTAACAAAACTGACTAATGGACTAGAGGGTTCTAAAACTCCCAAATGACATCATGATGAAATGAAGGCATTTTCTTATTAATTTTCCTTCATAGATCTTAGATGAAGAACCAGGAATCTGTTATTACTTTGGAACTTCCCAGGCAGTGTAGGTGTCATGGGTGCAGAGTGATATTGCTTATCCTATGACTAGAAGTCTGTCTTTTGCATTCCGGCTATAATATAAAAAATAACCTCTGATTCATATTTCACAACTTAGGATGCAAATTTACACTTACGTTTGTGGCATTTCATTTAGGAGTTAACTTAAATTCTGCATTGATCAGAATTCAAGGAATAAATAAAAAAGATAAGATGCAGATATACTCTACCTAGATACACTCTTCTTGAGTCCTGAAAAGCTATTCCTGTTTATCTAGTACATTATTTACCAGTTATGCAAGATTCTGTAGAATAAAATTTCAGTCTCCTGTGCTGATTCTATTTCTAAAGTTTGAATATTTGACCTATGTTGGTAGGTTAAATATTACAGCTCAATAGTAACAGGAAAGCATCAAATATGTAATTAAATGAAGATATATACCTTCATATTCTAGAAAAAAAAAAAATCTATTCTGAGGCCAGATTCTGGTAGTTCTTACATGAGAGACCATGATTTACCAAGCTAGCAACTACATTAAATAAGGAAAAAGTCTACTTTAACATTATGAGTTCATTACTCCTGAAGTGAAACTTTGTCTTTTTAGGAGCAAAGACTGTTGAGTATTTTCCCATTTACTTAGTCTATTTTCCTACTACATAAATTCAGATGTTGATTCTCACAAATTTATGGATCATAGCCTTTAAAGTTTCCAGGCTTCCTCATCTTGTGGCTATGATTGTACTTTTACCACATTAAGAGTTAAAGTGTCTCCTGTAATTTATTCATAGCCTGTATTTGCCATCTGGTGTATTTATAGATAGAGAACAAATATGTTTCCTCGCCTTCATTGCTAAAGTAGTAGTAGTTCCCAAAATAAGAGTTCTAACATTCTATGTTTGTCTCCTCCCATTCATTCTATTATCTGAAGAACTGGGTAGTTATTTATCACAAGACTGGAAAGTTATGAACGAAAAATAAGTTTCTACTGGGCTGTTTTGTCGCTCAGACTTGGGAAACAGATGTTCTACCCTGTATCATCTATATATTGACTTAATTAGTGATGATTATTCTGCTGCAGATTTGAAGAACCACGTGTACAGCTGAACTCAACAATTTAGATGTCAGAGTGTTTTCAGAAATCCATGTTACATTGTGGTTCAGTGTCATTGTTGTCAGAATAATCCGCTAATGGGATACCAATCTATGAGTTTACTGGTGGGAAATACAAGTATCAAACTATTTTGATAATAATCTCAACTTCAATTAACACCAAAAAAAGTGTTCATAAATTACAGTAATATCATAAAATGTTAGCTGATTAATTTCATTTAGCTGTCTCCTAAATTAAATTAAAATCTCAGTGTAAACTTTTGTAGGTGAGAAGTAACTTGTTTGTTACCAAGTAATTCCTTTTGTTATTGGTTAAAATTCACTGTAATTACACAATCCACACACACACACAAAAAAAAAGTCAGAAAGGACTATCCTTAAAATACATGGTATTTTTTTAAAAAACCCCACAACCCAAATCTTTTTATCTGCTGTCTAACTTTGGAGGAGGAAATAGTCAATAGCAACTAAGTTTCAATTATATATTTTTTCCCAATAAAAATGAACAAAATTCCTGTACCTAAAAGGGGCCTACATGAAAGCTGGAGCGTGACTTTTTTACAAGGGTATGTAGTGATAGGACAAGAGGCAATGGCTTTCAACTGAAAGAGGGCAGATTTAGATTAGATGTAAGGAAGAAATTCTTCACTCTGAGGGTGGTGAGGCACTGGAACAGGTTGCCCAGAGAAACTGTGGATGGTCACTCCCTTGAAGTGTTCAAGGCTCGGTTGAACAGAGCTAAGAGCAACCTGGCCTAGTGGAAGGCATCCCAGCCCATGACAGAGGGGCTAGAACTAAATGATCTGTAAGATCCTTTCCAAATCAAACCGTTCTATGATTCTGTAAGTGTCAACCCAAGGTAGTCTATATATCTTCAGAAGTGGACAAGTAGTAACCACATCAAAAGGTTCACCATCTCAGTCACAAGAATAAACAGATAAGATTCACAAAATGAGCATTCCTCTGAATATCATACTTGAGAGAGGTTGTTAGATCACGTTACTAAATCATGTTTAACAAGTTATTTGAGAACATAAAACTAGGGCATGAAATGAAAGTGGTATTTTTATTCTACGAATGACTGAAGCAACTCCATGAGATGCTGGAGAAATAAGTTTAAAATCCCACCTCTGCTGAGGTGACTACAGTGCACAATTTGTACATTTCAGGAAGATGTAGGAGTCCCATGACTTTTAAATAATCTGGGACAGATTTTACTCTTAAGAATTTCCATTTTGCATGTAGTAATTAAATATAAATAGATCCAGAGTGAGATCCCAGATGGAGGAGAGAAATATCCCAATGAATATATGTCTATTTTATTCAAAATGGAATGGAATCCTCAGACACTTCAGAAAACAATATATTTTTACAGTGCTCTATTCCCAGTGTATCCTCAATCATTTTTTAAGTTATCTGCTCACAAGGTTATTGTCGCTAGGATACAAGCATGCGATCATAGCTTTTTTTATATATAAAAAAAGAACTTGTTTACATATGTATTTCCAGAAGATGAATCAAAGAAACTATTGACAAAATACAGAAAAATCACATAGATTACCAAAGAATTTGGTGTATATATTCAGAAGAGCAGTCCAAGAACTATTATCCCTACAAAGCCTAGGTAAACAAAAGCCCACAGGTACACATGTCCAGAAGCACAAGTGCTAATCATCTAAACCATTTCCGCCTACAGATGTTGAGAGCTAGAAACAAGATGTTAATCATCTTGTCCAGTTTTGAAGGTCTACAAGGTAGATGCCAACATCCAAGCTAGTTATGTACTCAAAAAAACCCTGCCCAAAATAAGTCACATGAATAATGCACTTGAAATATTTATTTGCATTCACTAGCTTAAGTGAGATGTCTAAAACCTACACATAAAATGTTAAGCAAGTTGAATTTTATTCTGAGGGTCCACATTTCTACATCTTTTGAAAGGCTTAATTTGCTAGATATCTTAAAAGGACACCTCCCACTGAGAGCATTTGTCAAAACAATGTTAGGGAAGACAATGTTCCTAACATCATTGTCTAGTAAGTTGGACTTTATGTCAGGAATTGGTCTATAGGAGATAGATGAAACATAACTTGACAGCCTACTGCTTAAATCACTCTACTGATTGTAGAAACTTTATTCATTCACTGTGTGCTGTTTCATTCTAGAATGGGGGTGGAGGGTTGTTTTATTTTTAATGTGAAGACTCTCCCAGTGGGAGGCAAATGTTTCCTCTTTCCTTAGCTCATGTGGGTGAATATGAATAAAAGGCCAGGGTTTTATCAACTTCTTTCCGCCTCCACATCGGAGCTCCCTGACATGTTAATTTTCAGCCTAGGCATTCTGAGTAGTTGAATTCCTCTCCACCCTGCCCCCATCCTCACTCTGTACTCCACTTTCTTTTGCAGATTGGTGCCCAAATAATGAATTGTCTTTGCTGAAGTACAGAATCACGCTTGGAGCATTTCAGAATTGTGAGTTCCCAAAGCTGGAAATTGAAGATTTAGTAGGTGTGCAACACTGAATATTCAACTGATTGTGAAAGAGGAATTTTTCATTCCATTCTGATTATTACAATCTCTAAACCACATTTTTATTTTGGTCCTCAGTCTCTAAAAGAGCAGATATGAAAACTTTGACTAAGCATTCTCAGCTTTTTAGCTGTGGTGAACCACTTCCTGGGTAATCCAGTCTTAATAATTTTGTAATAATGAGCATAATTTAATGAACACTGTGGAACTTCTGTGGCATGATGTTTTAAATGAAAGCAGAGGGAAAGAGACATATCTGCTCACTCATGGTCATGGAGTGATATACTCACAAATTAGCAGCCTCTTTTTGAACAATAACAAAAATAATTGGTACTTGATAAGACCAATGCCTACTTAAAAACACCTAACAAACATAAGCTCATTAATTAATTGCAGAAGTAAATCCTGTAAATGGACTGGGCCATATAATCATGGTAAAAAAGTTAGATCATTAAAGTAATGTTGAGAATATTCTAAAGTTAGAGTCAGGAAACAAGACAATTTTAAAGGGAAATGAATTGAAATATTATAGTATATCATTGACTTGTTCCTTATTTCAACAGAAGATTATAAAAAAAAACTTTGCAGGAACATTCAATTGATGTAAAACACAGGAATGGGGGATGAGAAAAAAATAAGATTGCCTCCAAAGGACTATACTGGCAAGTATCATTTTTTGACAGTATATAACAGGGGAAACATATCCCCAAATTAATTTATTTTGAGAGATAAGGAGTTAAAACCCACAAATCTTATTCATGAGATTATACATATAGAAGTGGTATTTTGCAGTAGTTCTATTCATGTAGAGTAAGTTGACATTATGTATTTGTTATAGAATGTGCCTAAACTGTTCCAAAAGCAGACATGATATTTCAAGGCTCTCATGGCAACCAAGTACTCACTGAGATACAGAGTTCAACACAATGCAGGTCTATGAATCTTGTAATATTTTCTCTCTAGTGTTGTAATATGACCCAGCAATCAGTTCTACTGAAATAAGCTAATTGTAAACCATAACTTCTACTGTCATTTGTAAGCAAAAGAGAAAGGAAGACAGGTAGAACAAAGGGAAGTAGGGAGAATAAGGAAGGAGGGAGAGATAAAGGGGAAAAAGAAAGGAGGGAGGGAGAAAATTATAGTGAGATTACAGATTCATTACTCATTAAAAACAAATAGTCAAAGCCATCTAAAAGTCAAAACAGGCAGCAATACAGGAAGTTATAGAAACTCCTACAGAAGATTTTATGTGTTTAGTAGATTTTGTGATAACTCGGATAAGAGGGCAGTCTACCAAAAGACCAAATGAAGAATCAAGCTTCTTAGAATCAGATTTCTTATAGATTTGGTCTGGGCTTTGTTCCTTTTTAAAATCATAATCATCATAAGATTATTTTTTTGAAAAAAAGCAGAACAGAACAAGCAAAAACCAAAACATAAAACCCCAACCAACCAAACCAAAAATCCCTAGACAACTCAAGGTTATATCTAAAATGACTTTGAGTTTCCTTTTTTTTTGATAGAAAAATAAAGACATTATTAATGAAAAAAAAAACCCAACCACCCACATTTTTTTAATAGCTTTAGAAAGTAAATGGAACTGCCTGTATAGAGATCATCGTATCAGAACTAATTGCTAGAGCTCAGAATACCAGTGAGATTCTAGGCATTGGATCAAAATGATACACTGGTTATATTTAAGGATATGCAATGAGAGAGAGGGCAGCGTAACATTTTATTAGAAGTAACAGATAGAATGGTCCTTACAGTACAAAGCTAAAAAAAAATCATTCAAGTAATAAAGGAACCACCAAGGAGACGTGCTATGCCTAACCTTGTCTTCACAAACAAGGGTGCGTTGATAGGGAATGTGAAGTTCAAGGGCAGCCTTGGCTGCAGTGTCCATGAAAAGGTAGAGTTCAAGATCCTTTGGGCAGTGAGAAGGGTGCACAGCAAGCTCACTACCCTGGACTTCAGGAGAGCAGACTTTGACCTCCTCAGAGATCTGCTTGGTAGAGTAGGATGGGATGAAGCCCTGGAGGGAGGAGGGACCCAAAAAAGCTGGCTAATGTTCAAGGATCACCTCCTCCAAGCTCAGGCGCAGTGCATCCAAACAAAGAGGAAGTCAGGAAGAAATGCCAGGAGGCCTGCAGGGATGAGCAAGGAGCTCCTGGACCAAATCAAGCACAAAAGAGAAGCCTACAGAGGGTGGAAGCAAGGACAGGTAGCCTGGGAGGAATACAGAGAAATTGTCTGAGCAACCAGGGATCAGGGTAGGAAAGCTAAAACCCTGATAGAGTTAAATCTGGCCAGAGACGTCACGGGCCACAAGAAAAGCTTCTATAACTATGGCAGTGATAAAGGAAGACTAGGGAAAATGTAGGCCCTCTCCAGAAGAAAATGGGAGACCTTGCTACTGTGGACATGGAGAAGGCTGGGGTACTCAATGACTTTTTTGCCTCAGTCTTCACTGACAAGTGCTTCAGCTGCACAGCCCAAGTCACAGAAGGCAAAGGCAGGGACTGGGAGAATGAAGAACCGCCCACTGTAGGAGAAGATCAGGTTTGAGACCATCTAGGGAAACTGAAGCTGCACAAGTCCATGGGACCTGAGGAGGTATATCCTCCGGTCCTGAGGAAACTGACAGATGAATTTGCTAAACCATTATCCACCATATTTGAGAAGCTGTGGCAGTCTGGTGAACTTCTCGCCGACAGTAAAAGGGGAAATATAGCCCCCATTTTTAAAAAGGGAAAAAAGGAAGACTCAGTGAACTGCAGACCAGTCGGTGTTGCCTCTGTGCCCGGTAAGATCATGGAGCAGATCCTCCTGGAAACTATGGTAAGGAACATGGGGAAAAAGGTGATTTGTGATAGCCAACATGGCTTCACTAAGGGCAAATTGTGCCTACAAATTTGGTGGCTTTCTATGAGGAGGTGGACTGGTCAATAAAGGAAGAACAACTGACATCATCTACCTGGACTTGTCCAAAGCATTTGACACTGTCCTGCATGACATCCTTGTCTCTAAATTGGAGAGAGATGGATTTCATGGATGCATCACTTGGTGGAAAAGGAATTGGCTGGATGGTAGCACCCAAAGAGTTGCGGTCAACAGCTCGATGTCCAAGTGGAGATCAGTGACGAGTAGTCTTCCTCAGGGGTCAGCATTGGGGCCAGTACTATTTAAAATCTTTGTCGGTGACGTGGACAGTGGGATCGAGTGCACCCTCAGTAAGTTTGCTGATGACACCAAGCTCTGTGTAGAGTAGAGGAGTTGGGAAACAAACTCTCGTAGATAGATTCATAGAATCATAGACCTGTTTAGTTTGGAAGAAACCTTGAAGATCATTGAGTCCAACTGTTAGCCTAACACTGTCAAGTACACCACTAAACCTTGTCCCTAAGTGTCATGTGTACATATCTTTTAAATAACTTCAGGGTTGGTGACTCATCCATTTCCCTGGGCAACCTCTCCCGATGCTTGACAACCCTTTCAGTGAAGAAATTTTTCCTCCTTTCAATCTAAACCTCCCCTGGTGCCACTTGTGGCCATTTCCTCTTGTTCTATCCTTTGTTGCTTGGGAAAAGAGACCCACACCCACCTTGCTACAACCTTCTTCAGGTAGTTGTAGAGAGTGCTAAGGTGTCCCCTCAGCCTCCTTTTCTACAGAAAAGTCAGAAGACTTGTGCTCTAGACCCTTCACCAGCTTCATAGCCCTTCTTTAGACACACTCCAGCACCTCAGTATCTTTCTTGTACTGAAGGGCCCAAAACTGAACACCGTATTTGTGGTGCAGACTCACCAATGCTGAGTACAGGTGGAAAATCACTCCCTTAGTCCTGCTGGCCGCACCATTTCTGATACCGGCCAGGATGTTATTGGCGTTCTTGGCCACCTGGGCACACTACTGGCTCATATGCAGCCAGCTGTCGACCAATACCCATAGGTTCTTTTCTGCCAGGCAGCTTTCTCACCACTCTTCCACAAGTCTATAGCATTGCATGGGGCTGCAGGACCTTGCACTTGGCCATATTGAACTTCATTAGGTTCACACAGGCCCACCTCTCCAGCCTGTCAAGGTCCCTCTGAATGGCATCCCTTCCCTTCAACATGTCAACCACACCACACAGCTTCATATCATCAGCAATCTTGCTGAGAGTGCACTCAATCCTATCGTCCATGTCACTGGTAAAGATGTCAAACAGCACCAGACCCAATATCGACCCCTGAGGAGCAGCACTCACCATTGGTCTCCACTTGGATATTGAGACATTGACTGAAACTCTTTGAGTGCGAACAATTCCTTACTCACTGAGTGGTCCATCCATCAAATCCATGTGTCTCCACTTTACAGACAAGGACGTCATATGGGACAATGTTAAATGCTTTGGACAAGTCCAGGTAGATGCTGTCAGTTGCTCTTCCCTTATCCACAAGTGCTGTAACCTGTCGCAGCTGGAAGTCTTCAGGCGGCTCCAAGCAGACCAATGTTCTAATGCGAAGGCTTTAGGCTCTACTCTAAGGAAGGCCCACACTCCTCCAAGGCTCAGGAGGAAATGCCTCACCCTTAGGAGTAAATGCCCTGCCTTAAATAGTCAGGAGTCACATGATTTGCTAGATGGGTCAAGGCTATTGGTCACTTGACCATCCATCTCCCAGAGTGATTGGCTGAATGCTACAGCACCTGTTTCACGGTAACTTTCCCAGTGTAATGAGCTACAGGTGTTTTAGTTAGCCTGCATAGGGAAAGATCTTTCACAGGATGCTGCAGCAGCCAAAAGGTTTCTCCACAATTCCCCCTTTTTGTTTTAAGATTAGTTTAAATCAAGCAGGGAGATTTTTCAGCAATACCATGGGACATACATCTAGCAAACCAGTCATACATTTAGTTATTAATTCTAACATTCTGACTCCAACAGAGACTTGAAATTTAGTCTCTACTCGTGGAAGGAACAGGTTGATGGCCGATGTCATTATTTCCATTAGAAGGGTCATTTAATGGATGATCTCCATTCTGGCCATCGTTCAGATGTTGCCTGTTCTGTTTCTGATGTTGCAGGTCAGGGCGGACACATCTTGCGGGTAGCCATCGTATCCCAGTATCTGTGGAAATGCAAGCATATCCACGACCCCAAGCAATAAGCTCATATGGGCCTTCCCACGTCTTAGTGAGTAGGTCCCGTATCCAGACTTTTGCTCGGGGCAGGTGCGTCTCGCCTGAAGACTGCAATGAAAGAAAGTGATTCAAAATAATGGGATTATTTTAATTTGATGGCACTGTAAGATGGTTAATCGTGTATAACGCTTTTTCTAGGCGACTCTGTGGGGTTTCTCCATGCATTCCCCCTTTTTGTTTTTCTAAAACACGCTTCAAGGTGCCATGAGCGCGTTCAACAATGGCTTGGCCAGTAGGAGAATGCGGAATACCCAAAGTATGATTTACACCCCATAGTTGTAAAAACTGCCACGTCTTCTGTGAGACGTAGGCCGGGCCATTATCGGTTTTTATAGAAAAAGGCACGCCCAAGACCACAAAAGCGAGTTTCCAATGGGCAATGGCATCGCGACTTTTCTCCCCAGTATGAGCAGTTGCCCACATGGCTGAGGAGAAAGTGTCAATAGACACGTGCACATACTTAAACCTGCCAAATTCAGGAACATGCGTTACATCCGTCTGCCAAAGCTGCAGGGCCTTTAGGCCTCTGGGGTTTACCCCCGATGGCAGAGGTGCCGCAAGTCCGTGGCAGTCAGCGCAAGCGCTGACAATGTCCCGAGCCTGAGTGGGCGTTAAGTGGAACTGTTTCTGCAGGGTATGTGCACTTTGATGGAAGAAATTATGCGATGCCTTGGCTTGTGCGATTTTATCGGGCTGAGGTGCTACCCATGCGGGGTTAGCTAGCATGTCAGCCCTGGCGTTGCCTTCCGTTATAAAGCCTGGCAAATTAGTATGACTATGGATATGCAGGATGTAATATGGGTGAACTCGAGCTTGAATTGCACACCATAAGGTTTTTAACAGAGAAAACAGAGCCGCATTATTCACTTCTTTCAGAAGCGAACAATCTAAGCATTGTGTTATATCAGCCACATAAGCAGAATCAGTGACCAAATTCAAAGGTATCTGCGAGAACCGTTGAAAGGCCATGGCAACAGCCCTCAGTTCAACCAACTGGGCTGAGCCTGACTCATGGCCTTCCAGCACCTGCCACTCAGATTCCTCCTTCCAGGTAACAATAGCTTTCCCAGTTTTCCCAGACCCATCAGTGAAGACGGTGGGTCCTTGTACTGGCACTCGGCTATTTTTTGGCCGCAAGGTAAAGCTTGTCGATCTTGCCAATTGCAGCAATTTATGGCTAGGCAGATGGTATGCAATTTGTCCTGAGAAATTTTCCAGCGCACTTTGGAGAGGAGCACTGTTAGTAAGGCTCCACTCAAAGTATTCCTGCTGTACTGGCAGAACAATTATTGCAGGATCTGCTGCCACCAATTGTAGACAGCGCTGACGGCATTTGATTATCAGACAAGCAATTAATTCAAATAGCGTAGATGCTGTCTTTTTTGGTTGGTGCAGCAAAAAGACCCATTCCAGAATATGCAAGGGGTCAGACCACTGTTTGTTCCATTGGCCAATGATACCTGTTGGATGACAATCTGGAGTGGTAATAAAAACGGTAATATCAACGGAGGGATCTATTCGGTAAACCTGACGAGCAGAAATGGCCTGTTGAACCTCCTCTAGTGCCCGTCGCACTTCAGGAGTCAATTTTCGAGGTGAATTCAACTCAGGGTCCCCCTTTAAAATATTGAAGAGCGGCGCAAGTTGCGCCGTGGTTAGCCCTAGATAGGGACGTAACCAATTGATGACGCCCAACAGTTTCTGAGCATCATTCAAGGTCTTAATAGAACTCGAGAATTGCACCTCTTGGTGTTGTATAGTTTGGTCCAAAATTTTGACTCCTAAATATCTCCAAGGAAGATGCTGTTGAACTTTCTCCGGAGCCACTTGCAATCCATAAGAATGCAGAGCAGTGAGTAGCCGAGGCTGTATCTTCAGCAGCTCGTCCTGGGTGGATGCTGCTACCAGGATATCATCCATGTAATGGTAGCAGTATGCTTCAGGGAACTGCTTACGGATTCCGGACAAAGCTTGAGCAACATGCCATTGACAGATAGTCGGGCTGTTCTTCATGCCCTGAGGTAGGACCTTCCATTGATATCTCTTTGCAGGTTCAGCGTTGTTAACCGCAGGTACAGTAAAGGCAAATTTTGGTTTGTCATTAGGATGTAAGGGGATCGTGAAAAAACAGTCCTTCAAATCAATGATCAAGATTTCCCACCCTGCTGGAATCATGGTGGGTGAGGGCATACCAGGCTGCAATGCCCCCATGCTTTCCATTACTGCATTGATTTTTCGGAGATCTTGTAGCAATCTCCATTTTCCTGATTTCTTCTTAATTACGAAGACAGGCGTATTCCAGGGACTGGTAGAAGGTTCAAGGTGTCCCTGTTGTAATTGTTCCTTAACTAGTTGATGAAGGGCGACTAATTTTTCTTTTGGTAGGGGCCACTGGGGTTGCCAGATGGGTTTGTTTGCTAACCATCGCAAAGGCAACGTAGGATATTGTGCACCCTTCAGTACAGTGGCCCCCATCAAAAATTTGTCCCGATACATACTCCCCAGGCCGCCAAGACATCCCGCCCCCAGAGGTTGAGGGGAGCTGTAGTGACATAGGGCCAAATTGTAGCTGTTTGACCCTCTGCGTTCTTTACCACCACAGGTCGTTCGCTTCGATAACTCTGTGTGGTTCCTCCCAGTCCTGCAATGGCTGACCCCGCAGGGGCTAAAGGCCATGTAGGAGGCCATGCGGAGAAGGAGACGATTGTCACATCAGCCCCTGTGTCAATCAAACCTCGGAGCTGAATCCTGGACGGCTGGGCATCTGGCAATATTAAGGTGCAAGTCATCTGTGGCTTTTGGCTGGAGATATCTGCAGTCCAGTAAACTTGCGGAAGTCCTGTGGAACCAAAACCACCACCTTCACGACTCTGTCGTTTTGCCTTAGGGACACTTGATTTGAAGGGTACAAGTTGAGCGATCCGAGTCTTTTCCGGTATTGTGACAGGGGGGGTGGGCGTGGAAATCATCGCACAAATTTGTCCTGTGAAGTCAGCGTCAATAACTCCTGGGTGAACAAAGATCCCTTGAATGGTGGTACTAGATCTGCCCACCAATAATGCACTTAGCCCATGTCCTAGAGGCCCAAACGCATCCAAGGGAACCTTATAGACCCGACAGGATTCTAAGACGACTGTTGTTGCGGTGCATACATCCACCCCGGCTGATCCCTTTGTGCTGGCTGAAAGCTGGCTGAGTAAGCCTGGGTTGGTATCATGCCCTGGGGAAACATTTCTGTCTGAGCGCACATCCCCATTGCGCTCCTGGGGAAGTTTCCCGAACGAGTCAGGGGTCGGCCATTGGCATGGTATAACGATTCACAATATCTTGCAGAATGGCCTGGCTTATCGCATCTTATGCAGCGAGCAGGTCTCCTGTTATCCTTGTTTCTTCTTTGTCTCGTCTGTCTTTGTCTATTGTCCCTCTTAGGTTGTCTTTTCGGTTCCGGGCCAGCATTTTTGGGTTGCATAGGCCGTAGAATTGTGGCCAGAGCAGACTTATAGCTTTCAGATTCTAGCTTAGAGCATGCTTCGATCATTTCTGTTAGTGTAGGCTCCCCTGGCATGGAATTTATGATTTTTCTACATTCTTCATTGGCATTGTCTTTTGCCAGCTGCTTACATAGTAGTTGTCTCAGGTTTTCATCTTCGACCTGTTTTTCGAGGGCTGCAGCAACTTTCTCTACGAAAGATAAAAAGTGTTCTTTCTGCCCCTGATAAATCTTCACATACCGTGTTTTTGGGGCAGCCATATCTATGCCCTTTAATAGAGCTCCCACGCCGATCTTTTGGGCTTGCTCAAGAACTTGGGGGTGCCATGTAGCTTGAAAATCAGGGTCAGCGAAAGCATTGGCTCCCAGTAGAGCATCTGCTGGAGCTCCGTATCTGGGGTCAGTTGGGGGTAATTGCATATTTCCGGCTGCAGCTCTCTCAGCCATTCTTCTCCAATTGGCCTCAAAGACCGTATATTGTACTGGTTGAAATAATACCTGACCTAGATGTTTAATGTCGAATGGGGAGAGTAGGTCAGTATTTAATATCCTGATGATCTGCATGACCTGAGGAGAGTCTAAGCCGTATTGTGCTACCTTGGTTTGCAGGTCTTGGACTACCTTCCAGGCGATGGTTTCGTGTTTGTCAATTTGACCTGAGTTAGGAAGCGCCTTTTGTACTGGGAAGGCTTGGATAAGATCCTCTGTTCGTTCATTACTTCCCTGAACAATCTGCTCAGACCCCTTTTCAGGCAACCCAACTTTTTCTATTAGATCCCAGTCGCCAGCCTCCAGAGCCCGCCTCTTGACTTCTTCCCAGAACCACTTTGAATTTTTTGGACACACAGTCACCTTGCATTCGGGAAGCGTCCAGGGACGGTTGTGGGCTGGCCATGTTTGTTGTTGTCTGACTGTCGCCACGGCTTCCTGCAGTGATGAAACATTATCAGGCAGGGGTGTGTCCAATGGCTTCTGACAGGATGCAGACGCTGGGCCAACGGGTCGTGTAAAGGCGGAGGCTGTGGCCGGTTGTGGAACAGTCCATGGAGATGCAGTCTGGGTTGCAGAAACTTGTGTCGGCACCACTGTCTGTGAAGGTGCCACTGCTGTTGTCAGTGGCATACTTGGCGCCACTTCCGGGGTCGTTGCTGGGCCGGTTGGCACGGCCAGCCCAGGTTGTCCCGGTACAGATTCGGCAGCAGTAACCTGCCGCAACATTTCCATCAATGCCGTTAGTTGTTGCGACATTCCTTGCAAGCCTGCCATAACCTGCTGTATTATGAAATGCGTTGTTCGGGGTTGCTCCATTTGTGCCCGTGGCAGATAGCCGGGCGCTATGGGTGATGCTGCAGGACATGAAGTTGCGGTAAACCAGGGTGCCATGCCAGGGAACTGTCCTTGTGGTGCCTGGTCTGGTTGAGGGGCCAATGGCGGAGCAGTAGGAAGAACATGTTCTGCTGTAATGGCTGAAGTAGCCGGTTGAGATGCAGAAGAAGGGGAGGCTGTTGGGGCGAAGGGTGGGGGACGCTCCGATGCTTTGTCTTGTCCAGAGGAGTATTCCCGCAAAAAATCACAAGGAGGACACTTGGGTTGGACATAATCTCGCAGGGAGGGGTAAAGCTTCTGTGCAGTCCCCACAACTTTCTCCATATCTGAGGACAGCAAGGGCACAACTGGTGCACTACCCGTGGTCAGTCCCCTTTCAGATAATTCATCGTCCCCTTCAGAAACTTCACTTGTGGATTCATCAGAATCTGGCAATACTTTTTCCTTCCTTTCTACCGTCCATGTCTGCATTACATCATATACAGTTCCCCAAATACGTAGCAGACCAGTCAGGTTCTTTCGTCCAAATACTGTTTCATAGATTAGCTTATCCCCTAGCTGCTTCCACACTTCTGAGCTAAAGGGGGTGTTGAGGTCGGTCAGGCATTCATGCTCTGCCGCCCAATCTAACAGCTCACAGAGAGCTTCATCACTTATTTTAGCCCCTGCGACTGCCATTGCAGGTTTGAGAATGGAAAACATCATGCTTTCTTTTGTGGAGCTTTGTCCCATCATTCTAATTTGCAGTTCGTCCCTTGGAGCCCCGTGTACGGAAGCACGTACCTTCAGATCTTAGTTGTGGCTGGATCACGTCGGGGTCACCAGTTGTCGCAGCTGGAAGGCTTCAGGCGGCTCCAAGCAGACCAATGTTCTAATGCAAAGGCTTTAGGCTCTACTCTAAGGAAGGCCCACACTCCTCCAAGGCTCAGGAGGAAATGCCTCACCCTTAGGAGTAAATGCCCTGCCTTAAATAGTCAGGAGTCACATGATTTGCTAGATGGGTCAAGGCTATTGGTCACTTGACCATCCATCTCCCAGAGTGATTGGCTGAATGCTACAGCACCTGTTTCAAGGTAACTTTCCCAGTGTAACGAGCTACAGGTGTTTCTTAGTTAGCCTGCATAGGGAAAGAACTTTCACAGGATGCTGCAGCAGCCAAAAGGTTTCTCCACAGTAACCTTGTCATAGAAGGCCACTAAATTTGTCAAATATTATTTTCCCTAAGTGAAGCCATGTTGGCAGGCCGGTCATACCAGAGTTTGTTGATGGACCCTGTCATCACCACCGATGCTCTGCCCGCCCTGCTCAGACACTTCAGGACTGTGCCTTGTCAGTGAGGGCATGGCCGGTTCTGAAGCTATTCCACCTCATGAAGCAGTCTGCACCTGCAGGCCTCTTGTACACCGGAATTTTACTCTGGTGATTAAGTTAAGACTGTCAAGAGATTCTAGAGCAGACTGTTCTAGTATTTTCAGAGAAAAAATTAATTTTACTTTTTACACAAAAATAATGTACCATTTAGGATCAAAACTACATCTTTTCAAATTTGCTTTAAAATTTAGACTTGATTTTAAGACTTTTAGGATGTTTTTTGAAGCAAGATGGTTGATCTCAAAAAAAATCAAATGTAACATTTTATTTTATTAGGGGATAAAATTTTCAGTAACTTTCTTTGATGGGCTTACTGAGTTTAATGGACTTTTTTGACCATCACAATATTGTAATACTGTTTTATATTCTCTACTTCTCAGGTTATTACTGATTTCATTTTAAATCATATTTAGAAAATTTACAAAATTGACACAACTAATACCAGTTCCAGCACAAATCATCTCATGTAAAGAGCACGTTAGCAAGCATTGTTTGTAAGATTGTGCTTACAAAAAGTTTATTAACATCCATATGTGTATATACTGCACATGTGAATAATAACCAGAAAAAAATCATGTAATAATTAGTAGTTCTTTTTTAATTGTTATTCATAATTATGTTGGCATGTGTACAAAAGGCCTAGATGATGTTCTCTGCATAATTTTTCCTATACCTAAAATTTCCAAAATTGAAATGGAGAAATGCTGGCCAGGTTATGTTACAATCAGTAGTTAGTAGAAGGAAACATAATAAACCACAGAATGACAATACGTAAAATTAATAGTTACCAAAAATATTTTCCTATTGTTTGCTTAAGCTATAACTCATGATCGATTGTAAAACTGAGAATCAGTCAGGAAGTCAATAGTTTTGTTAAGGTAGCATAATCAGAAAAGAAACTCTAAGCCTCATCCTCCTCTCCATATAAGAGAGAAAAAGAACTAAGAGCTAAGTTGCAAAATATGGAAACAATCTGTTCCCCACAAATTGCAGTGTACAAAAGCTATAGCTAGAAAGTCTAGGTAGACATTTTTGAGTTTGCAGACTCAAAAATCTGCTAAAGCCACAGATTGTATAATGTAGCACTTTCTACCTTTTTTATTTGTAATGCAATCTCTTGGATGTCATCAGGTTAAAGTGAAAAGCTTGTATAACAGGGCTTTTTTTCTTTCTTTCTTTTTCTGTTTGAGAGCAATCCCTTTTAGATTCCTGTCTAACAGCAAGAGTAATTAGAGATCCAGCAAGGAAATGAACCATGAGAAAGTCTGTTTTAAGACAGTGAACCAGAATACCATCCTGCATAGGCAAAAGTATGAGTAATAGCTGGACTGTGTCTGCAGCCTTGCAAAAGGCATTGTATTCGATGAGTTAGTGATCTTGAGCAAGTCCTGACAGTTGGATTGGGTCTTGTGCTTAGGGTTGAGATACACATAGGGTAGCATGAGTGACCACTGTGTAACCCTAGCAATAGAAAAGTAAAGAGGGACAAGCTGGAAGGCCCTGAATATGGACTGTTGCTGGCTGCAGTTCTTAGATACATGTAGCTAGTTATGTACATTAAGAAAGAGATGGCATTCCTGCCTATCTAAACAAGTTATACAGTTTTGTTTGTCACACTAAATGTAAGGAGTCATGCTACTGGGAGGAAGGTGAATCTCTCCATAGATGGGCTATGCGCAGCCTGTCATGGTGATCTATCCAAGTGGGATTCCTGCATCTGAAGGAGAGTAAGATATACTCACTATCTGTACTTTTCCTATTTTTATAGATCTAGGAAGAACCCTGCATCCCACCCTGACTCCCCAGTGCAGAACATGAATCTAAATAAGATCTTCTAGATGAGACCTCTTGCATGTTTGCATATCACCCTCTCTGGCTCCAGTATCTGCTGTCAAAGACAGAACATTGATTTCTGTGAGGGAGGTAGAGAGGAAGGCTTCTCTTGACTGCTGCACTCCGAACATGGAAATATAACCTTCCTTCAGAGTAAAAGAGTGTGTAGAGCTGGAAAAAAGCTTCTGAAGTTCAAGATGGGGAAGGAGGAAATGAAACAGCAATGATAGAGGGAAATACTGAGAGAGTAGCCCACAGTCAAAATGCAGAATAAATGGAAAGAGAGGAGAGAGAAAATTCCATAAAAAGAAAGAAAATTCATCTTTTTATACACTCTAAACGAGCTGTGTGAAGTTTACCACAACTGAGGAAGTCATTAAGAATTACTAGACTGAGAACAAGACTGTATAAAAGGGCTTAACCTGACAAGACTAACGTGGTGAGCTAGAGAAAAAAATATTTCCAAACAATTCTATTTTTTTCCTCTTGCTATAAGTTTATTTATTTGAATACACTTTTCTTTCTTTCATTAAGCTTTTCTTTCTTTTATTTAAACAAAACTTACCTTTAAACATCCAAAATTATTTCAATATATTTTATGGTATTCGCTGAAAGACCTCTGTCCAATACAAGATTTTCTCATAACAAACAACAAATAAAAATTAAAATCTTTGTGCAGATTACGTGAAAAGAGACAAATATGAAATATATTTTTCATTAATTAACTTCAGTGAAAAATTCAAGGCTCTCTAGTGGTAGGAATCACAATATGCTTAACAAATACGAAGAAAACTTAGAAATATAAGGCAGATCAATCAAGGTATGTGAGAGTATCAATGGTATTTTAAAAATTGATTTAGCCTGACAGTATATCAACCATAGCAGTTACAATTTTTCATAATTTTAATAATTTATTGATCTAAGGAGTGGTAAACACAGCCAAAAGGAACTGTGAAATTGTGTATATAATATGTTCATATGCAAAAAATAATGTTTGCTTTAGTAAACAACAGAGTAAACAAAACTACAAATTATTTTGTGAGTGTCTGTGATTTAAAAATTAACAGAAGACAGACCTATTTTCTTTGCCCCAGAAAAGAAACTCGGCACATTAATAGTATCTTTCCCCATTGAAGAGCAAATGTTTCACATTTCACATAACTTTTTGCTACATTTAGTACAGTAATGTTTATCAAGGGGTAAATTGATTCTCCTTTTACAGATCATTAGCAGCTGCAATCCAGCCAATAGAGTTTGCATCAACCGTTTCTAGGTTGTCTCTAAATTCAGACATGAGCTCGTTCAACATTGTAGGGTACACTACATAAAGAGAAATATTTTCTTGAACTGTAATGCACAACTTTCAGCTTGTAACTATCATAAATCATGTTCTGTATTGTTATTGCATCATTTAAACCTTTCGTTCAGAAAGGATTTGTGTTTTCAAATACATATAATATGTATATCCAAACAATATATTATGACAATGAACAGATTCTCAGGAGATTAAAAAGGAATCTAATCCACATTATCCCTGTATCCACATTCTGGTAAGGATCATCCTAAATATTTGGCTGACTTTGAACAAGTAGAAGTGCCATGGTTTTACAATAAAAGGACTGAGGGTCGAGACAAGAACAGAGAGAGAGCACCCACCACCATGGTCCCGGGCAAAACAGACTGGGCTTTCTCAAAACAAAACAATTTATTAACAGTTGCTTAAAAAGGACAAAGGGAAACAAAACCGGTTACTTGAGAGGATAAAGAGAAAACAAGGCCAGATCTTAAAAACAATACCTCCCCACCCTCCTTTCCTTTTGTTCCCGGCTCTACCTCCCCCCCGGCGGCTCAGGGGGACAGGGAATGAGGGAGTGCAGGTCAGTTCATCCATGTTGTTACTGCCACTCCTTTCTTAAAGGAGGAGGAGTCCTTACATCATTTTCCCTTGCTCCAATGGATCCCCTGCTCACAAGAAAAACTCCACAAACTTCTTCAGCGTGAGCCCTACCTGCAGGACGCAATCCTTCCCCATCGGATCACTCCAGTGCGGGCTTTACCACAGTCTCGGATTCTTATGGAGTTGTGGCCACTCGCTTCGGCGTGAGTCATCCCATGAACTCTAGATGCCTCACGACCTGATCGTGCATCCCAAACTCCATTATTAACAGTTACTCGTCATGCATCCCGTGCTCCACGACCTCTCTAAGGCTCAGGCATCTCTTCCCCGACGTGAGTTTCTCCACAGGCCGTGAGTGGCTGTCTGCTCCGCCGAGCCCATCTTGGCTGCAGGGGGGCCACCTGCCATCTCGCCACCAGTTGCAAAGGAAAAACTCAGCTCTAGCACACCTCCTCCTGCTCCATCTTGACTGACCTGGTGTCGGTGTGGCCATTTCTCTCAGGTCTTTGTCCTCTCTGGGTGAACTTGGCCCAGCGGGCACCCTGGGAGCGGGGTGCTCGCCGAGTTCCCCAAGTGGCTCCGTCACCGCCATCTTGAGCACATGGCTCCGGCCGGGCGCAGGCAGCTACCCCGCCGGGGCCAGGGAGCGAGGGCTGAGCCCTCCTCCTCTCTCCTCACTCCTGGGCAAAAGCACTTTTTCTGTTCCTTTGTCCCAACTTAAATAGGGCAATTCGCAGAGGCTCTGATGATTTGCTCAACCCCGAGGGGGATGGGAATCCGATCTGGTGGCACAGGGAGCAAATCCCCTCTCCTACCACCAGAACCCCCTCCCCCACATTGAACTATCACAAGAAGCTTAACTTTTGAATTAAGAAGCCAGGAGACAGAGTGGTACACTTTTTCTGTCTTTAAGGTAAAATAGTTTATTCTAAAATGATGCTGGTAAGCCCTTTGGAATGATCTAATGCACTACTTAATGTGGATTTATACATTAATGGATGTGAGTTTCTTAATGTGTGTCCTTTGCTAGAGTTTAGTCTCTGATATGGTTACATTTGTTTTGTATTTAACAACTGTTTTTGTGCTTTCCCTCAAAAATCCCTTTGAATTATCTACACAAAAATGAGAGTGCTAGGACTGTGGTTTTTAACCTGATAACAAATAATTGAGGCAGTTCTGTCAGCATATAACCACGACAGCTCAGTTAGGTGGCTCTTAACATAGGGAAAGGAAAGGGCACCTGCCTCACAAATTTGCTGTCCCTTTCTAAGAGTTTGTGTCTCTAGAAATGTTTTGCTGACCTCAACAAAAGCTGAGATAGAGGAAGAGCTTAGTTCACTTTCGCTTCCATGAATCATAGAATTATTGAGATTGGAGAGTGTTGTGGTTTAGGCCAGTTGGCAACTAAATGCCAAGCAGCTGCTCCCTCACCCTCTCACATCCCCAAGGAATGAGGAAGAGAATTAAAGGGGAAAAGAGAAGGACACTCATGGTTTGAGATAAGATATATAATAATAATAATATATGAATATATATATGTATAATGACAATAATATATACAAACAAGTTTCAAGGAAGAAAATCAACAGCAGAGGATGGTGATCACATTACGGATTATTTGAGAGAACTCATCTCATCCAAGTCCGTGGGACCTGACAGCCTGCATCCATGCATGCTGGGAAAACTCTCTAATGTCATTGTAAGGATATCTTTGAAAAGTTGTAGAGACTGGGGAATATCTCTAACAACTATACAAAAGAAAATTTTCACCCATCATCATAAAAGACCAAAAGGTCAATCTAGGGAACTACAGGCTAATTGGTCGCACTGTGTTCCCTGGGTAAATCACCGACTGAGATATCTTAGAATGCATTTCTGGACACATGAAAAAGAAGAAGGTGACTGAAAACAGCATGGATTTACTAGAATTGAATCATGCCTGATAAATCCTACTGCCTACTGTGATGAAAAGACTGGATCTGTAGAGAAAAGAAGAGTGGACGACATTTACTTTGACTTTAGCAAAGCTTTTGACACTGCCTCCCACAGTGCCCTTGTATTCAAGGTAGGACATCATAGTCTGGATGGATGGAAAACTATATCTGTGAAAAACTGGGCTAGGATAGTAGTAGTGTTTAATAACTTGCATTCCATATTTTGAGGACAGTAGCAAATGGAGTAGTGTGTGGGTATATCCTGGGACATGTTCTACTTAGTATCTCCAACAATGAAAAAAAGACAGAGTCCCATCATCAAGTTTGCAGCTGAGACTAACCTGGGGAAGTGGATGTTGAAGTTGATCCATCTGTCATTCAGAAAGGCCTAGTCTTTCTGAAGGAATGGGTCAACAGGAACCTTATGAAATTCAACAAGGACAACAAGGACAAATGGCAGGGAGGTTGGAACTAGATGATCTTTGAGGTCCCTTCCAATCCAAACCTTTCTATGATTCTGTGAAATGTGAAGTCCTGCATCTGGGAAGGAATCAGCCCTTGCAAAGGTATAGACAATAGTTTTATGTATGACCAACATAAGCAAAGCCAGTAGATTGAGAGAAGTGATTATCACTTCACACTTATTACATCTGGAATGCTTCATCAAGCTCCAATATAGAAAGGATCTCAACCAACTGAAGTGAGGTCAGTGGTGGGCCACTGCGATGGTGGGCATTTGGAGCACTTGTCCGATGACAATGAAGGAAGGAGGCTTGGTGAGTCTAGAAGAGAGAGGACTTTGAGAGCACCTAACTGTAGCCCCCCAGTCCTTAGATGGAGGTTACTAAGAAAAGGGAGCCAGGATCTTCACAGGAGTGCATGGTGGGAGGAAAAGAAACAGGGAACATAAATTGAAACAAGACAAGTTCAGAGTGGATATGAACAAAAACTTTCTCACTGTGAGGACAGTCAAGTAGTAAGGCAGGTTGTACATGGAGGTCTCCATTCCTGTCAGGTTCTGTTCCTGACTGCATTAGACCCTGAGTAACCTGCTCTAACCTCACCAACTGACCCTGCTTGATTAGGAAGTATTCAGCTTATTCTGTTGTGTGAGATGTTTCTGTCTTAGCTGCATTTTACTTTGTTGAACTTATGATGTTCCTGATAGGCCATTTCCCCGTTCTGTCAAGGACTATTGGAACAGCAACCCTTCTTTCCAGTGCATCAATTGCTCTCCTCACTTTTGATACTACCCACAAATCCCCTGGGGGAGCTTTCCTTCACATTATCATTCCCAGTATCAAAAAGAGTTCTAGATACCTTTGAGGAATGCCACTAATTATTGGCCTCCAGCTGAACTTTGTACTCTGATTACCACACTTTAAGCCTAACATCCAATTCTCTCACTTTAAAGCCCACCTATCCAAACCACATCTCATCAGTTTAGCTATAATGATATCATGGAAGACAGTGTCAAAATCCTTGCTGAAGTCAAGAAAAGCAACATCACTATTCTAACCTCATTGACCAAGTGAATAATTTCACCACAGAAAGCTATCCAGTTAGTTAGGCATTATTTATGCTTGATAAATCCATGCTGCTAACTGCCTTCTTATTTTTCATGTGTTTGCAAATGATTTTCATGAGTTTTTTTTCCCATAACCTTCCTCAAAGCTGGGGTTATGTGAAACAGAATGTCACTCTCCAAACTATTTTACCTTTCTTGAAAATGGATGCTATGTTTGACTTTCAGGTTACTAGAAATCTCTCCTGATCACCATGTCAAAATTGAGAAAGGCTAATCTCAAAATTATATCGACCAGCTCCCTCAGCATCTTTAGATGTTTCTGTGATGGGTTCACTTTGGCTGGCTACCAGACCCCACCCAGCTACTACCTACTGACCCTTGCCAACAGGACAGGGGGATAAAATAATATGATAAAGCCTGTGGTAGAGATAAAGACAGATCAGTTACCAACTACAATGATAAGTAAAACAGACTAGACGTGGAGAAAATAATTAATTTAATTTATTGCTAATTAAAAATAAGTAGGACAGAAACAAAGACAAAACCTAAAAACATCTCCCCACACTTCATCCCAGTTCAATTTCAGTCCTCCATTCCTGAATGTTCTACCTCCTACCCACCAAGTGGTGCAGGGGAGATGGAGAATAGGAGTTGCAGCCAGTTCATAACACTTTATCTCTGCTGCTAATTGGAATTTCCTAAATCCATTCCCACCAACTTGGGTAATGTCTCTATATTCCTGCTGGGTATCCGATCCCTGCTTCAGCTTTTTGTATATTTTTTGCTCAGTGAGGATTTTGTTGTAAAGATTAAACAACCTCCTGCTACTCACACTTAGCTTTTTGCATATTAGAATGGATTATTCTTTTGCTTTGAGGATATTTTATTTTGTAACTGTCTCTCTGGGCATCTTCACCCTTCAAAATGGAGCTCAAAACCAAACAGGCTGTACTGCCTTATTCTGGGGTCTGGTACTGCTCCTCGTCTTGTTCCCTTCTCTTAGGGCCTTAAAATTCACAGTATCTTGTTTGTTGTAGCCAAGACTGCTATCACCCTCACAGTTTTGAACAATTCTTCCTTAACATTAGGCAGCAGGTCCAGTAGACTGCTTCTCCTAGTTATTGGTCACTTATGTCAAGAAATTTTCTTGAGTACATTCCAAAATTCTCCTGGACTGCTTGCAGCCAGCAGTACCACGCTTCCAACAGAAAGTTCTGCATGGTAACCAGGGACTGTGATGATGAGATTTTTTTCTAGTTGTCTGAAGATGACTTATTCTACCTTCCTTTCTTGACTATGCAATAAGACAAGATGCCTACCATGATGTTATAGACATTGGTCTCTCCCCTGATCTTCCAGTTTTCAACTTGAAAAAAAAAAACAAAAAAACCCATAACGAATCAGCTTACAACAGGAGCTTGATAAACTGTACCACATACATTTGAGTCTTAAGATAGTTTAAGAGAGTAGTCTGGAGGAAAACTTTGGCAGCTCATTGAAATAGCAATGTGATTAAGTCAAAGGTATGCTTGTTAAATTTTGACACAAAAATCCCTGATATCACTGCAGTTGCAGAGGTGATATACTGTGAGCTTCATATATGAACAGCACTTGTTAGAACCTGTAGCTGAACAGAAGTGAAAGGAGCTCTAATAGTGGTAATGGAAGTTTAACAGTGTCAGCTAACCACAATGCCCACAATTGAATTTAAATATTTTGTTCTTTTGTTTAGTAGTAAAAACAGATGGTCATTTTATTCAGTAGTTTGCATGAGAAGAACTGAAAAGAAATAACTTTGGTCAAGCAGAATCAGTAATTAATAATAGATTACATTAAGCATAAGATTGACAATTTTTAGTAGATTCACTGTAAATCAAAATCTTTCACTTGGAATTTATAGGAGATTGAAGAAATTACAAAATTATCCTTAGAGAAAGTTTTTTATCAAACATTTTATATTCTAATTTAGAACTGACTTCAAAGGTAATAGTTTTTCTCTGAAATTTTGCCTTAAATAGACTTTTAAAGAAATTATAAAAGCATCAAGGAATGTACAAAAATTTCTTATTAGTGTAATTTTGCAACTCTTTGCCACAATAGAAAAGATTTTTGTAAGCAAATTTATTTGTAGTTACAGAAAAGAACCTGATTTTTGAGACATAACTTATGGCAAAAAACTATCTTCAGTATCTTCTGGACCTTTTAAATGTTCTGATAAAGGCAGAACGATTAAGCATAAGTGATGTACAACTGGGAAAGAGTAGAATTCAGTGTAGCATAAGCAGCTATCCTGGGAGAAAAAGCACAGAGGAACAATGGAATAAATTGCAGTTGATGGTAAAATTGGCTGAATTGTTTCACATTTTCTCTTAGCTAAAAACTTGTTCTGCTTTCACTGCTACCTTCTGGGGACAAGAAATTACTTTAAAGTGTTTTTTATGTATAGAAGGTATTTTGAGAAAAAAAAAAAGTCACTTCAATCTGTCCGGTTCTCACATGGAAATAATCAGGATGAATTTACAGTAGTGGTCTAATCTGGCCATAAATCTCTTGTACATTATCCTGGATATTATCATGATGAGTCTTCAACTCAACATGAGTTTTTTGCCGAGGAAGCTCATAACAGTTCTGTGCTACTACAGACTACTCATATTACCCATTTATGCCAGTCTATGAGGACTCAAAAAAGAAAGATTAAAGGAAAAAAAAAAAGAAAGAAAAAAAGAATGAAGAACACATCTAATACTACAGAAGTTATTCTTTGTAAGATAGAAAGCCCTGAAACTTTATTAGATCTTTAGAGATGTGTTGGATTTTAGGATATTCTCAAAATGCAGAAATGCATGCATGGAATACGTAAAGCACTGTTGCTTCATTGCACGTTTTGAAGAGATGTGTTATTAGTCCTGTAGCCCCTGAAGTGCAATATAAAAACCATCTACTATAAAATCTGTAGAAATAAAATATTTTAACTTGACTAATAAGAACATGCTAATAGTGGAAGCAAACCACAAAAAGGAGGCAGTTTAATATTGTACTTGTAATAACTTGATTGCGTAGGCCCCATTTTATAGCCAAGATAACTTACATGTTTCAAGATACTATAATTATGATGAGACCTTTCTGCAATTAACGTCTTTTCTGAAAGTCAGTTCAAGGAGACTTCACTCATTAAAACAGTCTCAAGCAGCTTCAGGCTCCTCTTTCACCCCCACTTGCTGTTTGCAGAGAAAAAGTATGTTACAGGGTCTAGCAATAACCATCATCTCCTGAGAGATGCAAATCAGGGAGATAAACCAAGGACTTGCATAAGTTCAAAAAGTTCTATGAATCTTCTTCTGAGGTGTTATTGAACTGTAAAGGTTCAATGATCCATCACTTTCCAGATCCTTGCCCTATGCCTAATTATTACCTCAAAATAACTGTTTTATAGCAGAATGTCAGTGATTTAAAGAAAAAAGTAGAATTAGCCCACCTGTGTGTTCAAGAAAAAACACATTTGATAGGTTTTAAATTGAAATATCCTACTGAGCTAATTTCAATACTACTATGCAGCTGAAGCCTGGAAAAATTATATTTGATTAAACCATTGTTGTTCAGATTGATTTATTACAGTTATATGTTTTTACTAGTCAACTACCTTTCTCCATTATTTATTTATTTATTTTGCTATTTATTTATTAACTTATTTATTCATTTATTCATTTTAATCATTTGCCCAACATTTAAAGGAGAAAACATCAGTAAAACCTAAAAAAAATTCCTTTTTTTTCCTATTTAATTCAGTTATTTTAAAATGAAATTTCACAGTTTTATCCACAGAATTTTCTGCAATTTTTCATAGAAATTATGTATTCAAAAAATGTTGGTGTTATTGTTTCTTAAAAACCTTATCAATAAAAACAAATTGTAAAGTTTATTTAAGGATATTGAGATTGTAGTATTGCCTTTTGTTGCACTTATTTAATAATCTTCACATAGAATTTTCCTTTTAAATATTATTTAATGGCTAGGATCTATGGACATAAAGCTCTAGGGAATTTAATTTCCTCCATTGCCCATCAATTTCAATTTAATAAGCTCTGAACATCAGGCTTCTAAATTACAGTTCCCAAAAGGCAAGGTACTAAATAGGAAAATTGTAGTCAAATGCTTGAAGAAAAAAATCACAAACTGTCTCCCACTAGTACCATTTTAAATTATTTTGACAAACTGAAATTTCAGTTTCTGTAATGCTAAAAATATCAAGCATGTTAAAATCAATATTTTTTAATATTCTCTGTTTCTTATAATTTTAAAAATCTCAATTTTTTGCCTCAGTTCAGTTTAAAATAAATGAAGAAATGTATAAAGACTAGACCATAGACTCATAGAAATGTGCCTTCAGAAAGTTTCTTTAAGTAGTATTTTTTCTTTGAAAATAAGTACTATGATTATGATTATGATTATATATTTATTTACAAATATCCTGATCTGTGTCTTTCTCCTCTGGGTCTCTTTTTCTCATGAAAAATAAATAAGTTGGAGCAGTTTATTTCAAATTAAACCTTTTACAAAGATCTCTACTTGTTCCTACCTTTCAACAGTTTTCTTCCTGAGCTGCAACATTCCCTCTTCCTTCTTCCTAAAGAAGCTGTTTATAAAAGATCTTTACTGCTGCAAAATTCATTTTATAGCGTCAGGTAGGGTGAAATTTTAAATTTTCTTCCCCCAAAATAATTCTTATATTTTAGAAAGAAGTTCTAAAAAAACAAAACCCCAATCAATAGATAGATAGACAGACAGACAGATAGATAGATAGATAAAGGAATTACTCTTTCTATCTGTTTTTTAACAATTTTTGAAGGTAGCTGTCGATCAGGACTGTCTGCTTTGTTTGGCTTACATCAAAAAGAAATCTCTATAGCAAGGTTTGTGAAGGGGTGACAGAAGAATGAAGACAGCTGTAGATGATTCTCCAAATACAGGACGAGACAACCACAGGGGAAAGAAGTCCAGGGAGCTGAAGGATCATGGATCTGAAATAAAACTTGAGAATGAATCAACACATCTTTTTACTTTTAACATTTCAGGATAAGAAAGTGTCAGAAAATTTTAACCAATCAGCTCTAAACCTAATCTCACTTTTGTCCATCCAAATTGCTGCACAACAGATATTTTGAAAACTGGATAGTATTGAAGATGTGAAGCAATACACATATTTTAGTAATTTTGTTAACGTATTTGATACCCCAAATTAGAAAAATGAACAGTTCAATACTACCGGAAAGCAATTTCATTTATGTGTGCTTATGCCATGCTGAAGTAGTCATGATGGTCATGGAGAAAAGATGCAGACGCATATCACATCACAGGACACAGGCAGTACTATTTGGGAGATTACATCTCCCTCCCCTGTGCTGGTACCTCTATGTTATACATCATGGTTCAGCTAAATTCATGTGTTATGAAACATAAAAGATCACGGAAGTTATAGTAAGTCTAATTATTTTAAACTCAGGAAATAAATTAGCAAAATTTAACCAATTACTTTTGCTTTGAAATGTACTACCTCCGGTTTGAAATTTTGCTGTATTATTTACTGACCAAGTATAGTAAAGTTCTCTGACTATATTTCTCAGACTGTGACAGGTATAGATTTAGGTTCCTAATAAGAAAAAATAAAATAATATAAAATAAAATAATCTTTCATTATATTTTAACAATAGCTCTAAAACCTAATAATTTCATAAAATTATTACAATAAAATTATAATGTAATTACAGATAACAAAATTTTGTCTCCCAACGTTTCAATAATTCATACAGGGATTCGAATTTTCTTTCATTTCTCAATGATTTATGTGCATTGATGTCAGTGGATCTACTTTTGACATGTACTAGTCAGGTATAAAAAATAGCATCAATGTTAGAATATTCCTACCTCTGTGCTGCAGTGCCTAAAATAATATTTAAAATTTATTTACCTGCAAAAGACTAAGAAAAGCAATGACTTGAAAGTATCTGCAAAAAGAATGTGAAGAACTATTTCTATTGTTACGTGTGTTGAGTATTTTTTTACGTGAAAGAAACTAAAATAAACATGTTATTAAAGTTGCTTATTTATTTATTTTACTTTCTGACAGACACAGCAAGAGGTGTGGTGACTTTATTCCTTTTTGTGCAGTATTAGCAAGATAAGTTTGTTTTCAGGCCCAGATCTTCCATGTGATCTGGCTTTCTCTACACAGGGACATTTGGAAAAATTTTCTGAATGACCCTATACAGTGGGTTAAAGAGCATTACGCATTGGATGTGAGCATTTTAACCCTATTAAAAATGTTTAGTTTACTCTGCTTCCTAAGTGGAGAAAATAAAACTCAGATTCACTCAACATTTTAGCTTCTAACCAAGGTATCTAAGTCTCTGTCTTCACAGTCAGCCTAGGCTCTATGGAAATTGTAAGACCCATGAGCGCTTCCCACACTTTTGATAAATAAATGCACTGACCATGGCCTGAATCTAGATCAGGATGAAACAGTTTCATACAGCCTCTGCTTTGGTCTTCTTCCTTTTCATAGGAAGAAGACATGACTGCACTGAGCAAAAGGAAGCTGTGCTCTTTTTCAGTCTGAGTTTGGACAAGAGTTTACTAGGCAATTTAGTCATAGCCAGGAAGAAGTAGATTTGGATTCAATTTTGTCTAAAATAGAGACAAAAATTTAAACTCTCACATCTGAGTTCATCCCCTACACATCTCTTTATTGTCAGTGAGATGCAACTTGTCATAAGATAATTATTTTTCTTACCTTAAGGTATCGGAGAGAACTCAGATAACTATGTCATGCAGGTATTTGGTTCTCTTTGTTGGGTATCATATGATTAGTCCTTCAACATGTCTGACTTAAATGTGTAGGTTAGGGCAGAGGGTTCTATTCATAGGATTATTTAGGTGGGCAAACATACCCATCACTGTCACCTATTTACTGTTTTATAGAGACTTTATAGGGATCATAGGATTGTTAAACCTTTAGCTTAAAAACATTAGTTAAGCTGAGGAGGTGAACGTGGTGTTTATGTTCTAGAACAATTACATTAGGTTTGCATCTTAAAACACATCATTTTTCTTAGTACTATTACTTTGGGCATTGTCTCTCTATATGTATAAATGTGAAGGGGTTTATATCAATACTTCCTTTAATTAGAAGAAAAAAATACAGCAAAGAAAGGAAAAAAGAAGTATCTTCTCTATTGCTACAATAGAGCATTTATTTAAGTAACCCCTTCTCACTAGCCCGTGCTGTAAGCCATCGGTCATGTCAAGAGTGTAACTCTCTACAAGGACAGCTGTGACAAGTCTGGTTTGAACTGTTGAGAAAAACTGCTAATAAGTTGGTAAAAAAACCCCATAATTATGGTGAAAACTGTAGACAGAAGTGGGACCCTTAAGTGCACCAAAGATTCAAGAGAGGAATTGCCAACATGGAAATTTATAAAATCCTAAAGGAAAACAAGCTATTCAGCATAAAGAGCAATTATAGGATCTTATAGTTAAGCCATCAGTGTCACCACTGATGGTGGAGCTGGTGGTACCTGCCAAATCAGCAGCAATCAGGACCCATGCAGTCCCTGCCCCTCCTGACTGATATTTCCTGGACAGCAGAGACTCTTCAGGTGCATTATAAGGAGGAATGACCACGCTAATGCTTGGCCTAATAACTCATTAAATTCCAGCTACTTTTTTTGTGTACTGACTAATAAATAATCACTTTATATTTTTAAATTATACACTTCTTACTTGTAGAATATCTTTGCACTCAGCTAAAGATGTTCGAACAAATTGCCTCATAAGATAGACTATAACATCTCTGTAAAGACAACCTTATTTTCTAGATGTAACAGTTAAAGTTAGTTCTATCATGTAAACAGCAGACCCTTTGAGACAGTATTTCTCATAATTAGAGTTAACACTTGTGAAACTTACACTTCCTACATAGATTTGTTACGATGTTTTCCTTGCAATTAAACCCAAACTGGTATAGTAATAGTCCCATATGTTCTCTGATAGTACTAATTCCCATAATTTTATAAAAGCTGGCTGGTGATCACATACCTTCTCCCTTCCCACACATGGCATATTGGATTAGATAACCCCAGCTGAAATTCTACATCGTTTCTGATGGGTGTTGGGAATAAGGGAAGAAAATATTTCTTCTTTTTACTAAATTTCATTTCTGAAACGTTATTATGAAATCTGAGTATTCTACTGATTTAAATTTTCTGAGTAAAAAAAAAAATTAAGTAACTACATCAAATTTATATTTAAACTTAATATAATTTACGTGCAACATTGGGGTAATCATGATACTACCTCAAAAGTGTCCTTAGTGGTTGAGAACTATTTTAGTAAATCTGGTAAAGTCAGTTCCTCACTCAAAACTTTGCAGAAATACTGCACATTTACTAAAAGTAAGCTTAAAATCTGTTACATTGTTAAGTTTTATCATGTCTTTTAGATTGCACATATACATTCATCAGCAGTAAAGAGAGCAGTGCTATATATATACATTCATTTTATATATGAAACCTTCTAATTAATACATATTCTTTAAGGAAATCCTGATTCTGTTCTTTTGATAAATATTAAAATGTGCTCAAATCTAAATTAAGAGGTGAAATTAGCTTATATAAACAAAATAATAAGCTATTCCTCTTTACTCAGTATTTTTATCTGATGACTTGTCTCTGCAATATTAAGAAAGGGAAAACATAATGGGTGTTTTCTTGCAGTGCCACTCCTTGCTTTGTACATTTCCGCTATATTCTCTCTCACTCATTCTTCTTTCATGAGAATGGTCTACTCTGTTTAACAATTCTTCATTAGGAAACTATTAATTGCCTTATCTCTTTCTTGTCCTTGTTGTTTGTTACATCCAAAATCTTCTTAGTGGCAAAAGGGAACAGAGCATATGTATGGAGCCCAGAACTTAAAGTTAGTACAATTAATTTTTAACAGTTTAATTATCCAAATTAACCAATTAATTCAGAAAACAAGCTTCACTGACAAATACTACTATATAAAAATGCCTGCCTACAACTAATCCTTTCCTCTGGTCTTAACTGTCACCTTCCCAAGGTTCCTGTTCTTCCTAAGGCTGAGACTTTCAGTCTCCTTCAAACGGAAAGCTACCAGTTGTCATCACCCTTCTTTTGCCAGGAGGAGTATAGTATTCCTAAGTAAGAGTTCTTCCCCTTCTCATATTTTACAGACATGTATTAATTTGTATGTGTACTGGGTTTGGGTGGCAAGGTTTTTGCAGCAGAGGGCGGCGCAGGATGACAGCGGTGGCTTCTGTGAAAAGCTGATAGGAGCTTCCCGACGATGTCTGATAGAACTAATGCCAGCCAGCTACAAAAAGATCCCCCACTGTCTAAGACTGAACCAATCAGCAAATGTGGTAGTAGAATCATAGAAACATAGAATGATTAGGATTGGAAGGGACCTCAAAGATCATCTAGTTCCAACCTCCCTGCCATGGGCAGGGACACCCTCCACTACACCAGGTTGCTTGAAGTCTCATCCAACCTGGCCTTGAACACTTCCAGGGATGAGGCATCTGCAACTTCTCTGGGAAACCTGTTCCAGTGCCTCACTACCCTTAATGTAAAAAATTTCTTCCTTATATCTAATCAAAATCTACCCTCTTTCAGTTTAAAGTCATTTTCCCTTTTATCACTATATACTCTTGTAAAAAGTCCCTCTCCAGCTTTCCTGTAGGACCCCTATAAGTACTGGAACCTTCTCTTCTTCAGGCTGAACAGCCCCAACTCTCTCAGCCTGTCCTCATAGCAGAGATGTTCCAGCCCTCGGACCATCTTCGTGACCCTCCTCTGGACTCACTCCAACAGCTCCATGTCCTTCTTGTGCTGGGGACTCCAGAGCTGAACACAGTATTCCAGGTGGGGTCTCACGAGAGCAGAGTAGAAGGGCAGAATCACCTTCCTCGACCTGCTTGTCATGCTTCTTTGAATGCAGCCCAGGATATGGTTATATCCAGGATAGTGCAGGATATCCCAATACCTCTGGGATAACATATTTAAGAAGAAAGAACAAAAAACGACTACACAACGCCAACAGCAGTGAGAAGAGAGGAGTGAGAATATGTGAAAGAAACAAATCTGCAGATACCAAAGTCAATGAAGAACGAGGAGGAGGAGATGCTTCAGGTGCTGGAGTAGGGATTTTCCTGTAGCCCGTGGTGAGGACCATGGTGAAGCAGGTTGTTCCCTTGCAGCTCATGGAAGATCGTGGTGGAGCTGATTTCCACCTGCAGCCCATGGATAACCTCATATCAGAGCATGTGGAGGCACCTGAAGGAGGCTGTGATCCCATAGGAAGCCCATGATGGAGCAGGTTTTCTGTCAGGACTAGTGACGCCATAGGGGACCCACTGGAGCAGTCTGTTCCTGAAGGCCTGCATCCCATGGAAAGAACATGTGGAAAGGACGCATGCTGGAGCAGTTCGTGAAGAACTGCAGCTCTTGGGAAAGACCCGTGTTGAAGAAGTACATGGTGGACTGTCTCCTGTGAGAGGGACCCCATGCTGGAGCAGGGGAAGAGTGTGAGGAGGAAAGAGCAGCAGAGGCAAAGTGCAATGAACTGACTGCAACCCCCATTTCCTGTTCCCCTGTGCCACTTGGGAGAACATAGAGAAAAGGAGAGTGAAGTTTAGCCTGGGAGGAAGGGAGGGATGGGGGAAGGTATTTTAAGATTTTATTTCTCATTACCCTGTTCTGATTTGATTTGCAATAAATTAAATTAATTTCCTCAAGTGAAGCCTGTTTTGCCTGTGACAGTAGCTAGTGAGTGACCTCTCTGCCCTTATCTTGACCTGTGAGTTATGTTTAGTTATATTTTCTCTCCCCTGTCCGACTGAGGAGGGTAAGTAATAGAGTAGCTTTGTGAGCACCTCACATTCAGCCAAAGTCAATCCACCACAGTTATGTTTTCTTATCATAGTCTTGTTCCTTTTTGAGTATGCCAAGGTAGAGTTTGAAAGTTGCACAGCATGTTCCACAGCCTCAGATGACACGAAAGGCTACTGTCACTACCTTGAGGTGACAAGCCTCGACTATATAGAGTACTCTCAGTTGCAGTAGTGACTTGATCAGTAGGCAACTGTCACAGCAACCTAAAACCAGCTCAGATCAAGCCGAACCCAAACAAACCTGAGATCCTAAAGGGTTGGGTTAATGCCAAGCCTTTGATCTTCTACTAATAAAGATAAAGTCATTATTTACTGGAATGTACTGTTTGTACATTTTCTTCATTTCTACTTTTACAGATGGTAGGATAAGTACTTCATATAATATTAAAGTCATGAGTGTACCATGGGGTTATTCAGCAGTATATTCATTTTCTGATTGTTGTGGCTGGTTTTTTTGTTTGGTTGTTAATTGTGTTTTTTTTTTCTCTTTCTTTTTTCTAGTAATTCCTAATATTCTATTTGATTTTGGACTTTCATAGATTTCATCGATTTTTCTAGGTTGGAAAAGACCTTAGAGATCTTTCTTCACCATTTAAAAGCACTACACAAATGACTTCATATAAGGAAGAAACTACTATAACTGAATAATCTTTCTTTTTGGTATTAGCCCAGAACTATGCATGGTGTTTGAAAATAATTTTTTTTTGGCCCATATAGATCACTATACCTATTTTCATTGGTTTATCTCCCATTTTATTCCCCCAAACATTAGCAAAATATTGTGCTTTTGAAGATCTTTTCAGTCATTTTTTGCCTTTACTACTTTTAATAGCTTAGTAAGGTCAACAAGCTTTATTATATCATTCTTCATACCTTTTTCAGATCATTTATAATAGCACAGAGCATGGATTCCTGTGGGAATTCTACTGACAATCTCTCTCTCCCTGTGAGAAATAGAATTTTGTTCCTATTCTGTTTTCCATCTTTTTAAATAACTGCTTATCCCTGTTAGAAATTTGAAGACATCCTGTAGATCCTGCATCAGAGTAGCCAGCCTCACGGATATGGCTTGGATATCCTAAAAGAGCCAATAAATGCACTAAATGTCTATGTCTAAGTATCTGAATCTCACCTGCTATAAGCCATTCTTGTATTAATATGGGTGTGTGAGACTCATTACATAATTGTGCCTGAATATTTTAAATAATCAAGATTATTTTTTTAATTACATTTTACTTCCTTCATAGTATTTTATTCTTATTTCCTGTGCTGTTGTTTGTTTTTTTTTTTTGTTATTCTGTTTTGGTGGGTTTTAGCCTTCTTAATGTTTAGTTAAGAGATTATTAGTATTACTTTATTTTGTTCTTTCTTCCTCACACCTTGCTTAAATATTTAGAAGTCTCAGTTATATTTCTTCTACAATGGAGAAAGGGGCAGCATTCCTTCCTATCAAGACAATGAAATCATGTATGTGGGAATGCAAACACTATGAGAATTGAGTTACTGTGAAGGAGTAAAGCAATAGTGAGCTAGTAGTAAAGTACTCATATTGAGCAATGGCTAGCACTGTCATCTGAGAAGAAAATGACCTGAGTTTGAGTCCCTGATCCCCTTTTCTTATTCAATGATTGTGTAATTCAAAACAGACCAAGCAGCTGAAATGGGAGCAATTAATGCTTCTAATTGAGAGCTCTAATTGACTAGTGGAAACAGGTTTCTTCTTTTTTATGCTTTCTCTGGCCTTTCATTCCTGAATTCATAATAACTCAGGTTAAACAGAAGAAATCAGATAGATCCTAAGATAACTTTTATAGATCAATATTAAGAAAGTCTTGAGTGAAGTGTAAGTTTGGAACCATTTAAATGACGAGGATCAACAGTTGTGTGTGTGACTCTATGAAGGATCAGTTTTAGTAGTAGACTGTCACATGCAAAAATTACCTTTAGACTTAGCTGAAGGATCCTCAAGACTACTTAAAGAAACCCTTAACCTCACAGGACACTGTGCCCTGGATCCTGAGAGGACAAACACACTTAAGTCTATGTTCAAGTGTTGGAGATCCTTAGATGATCAAAGGACTGCTGTCGTGGTTTTAGGCTGATCCAGCAACTAAAACTCACACAGCCTCTCCTTCTCCAGTAAAGTAGAGAGGAGAGGGAAAAAAACAAAGGGACTGAGGGTTGAGACAAGAACAGAGGGAGCACCCACCAACCATGGTCCTGGGCAAAACAGACAGGGCTTTCTCAAAGCAAAACAGTTTATTAATGCTTACTTAGAAGGACAAAGGGAAACAAAAAACTGATTACTCGAGAGGACAGGAAGAAACAAAACCAGATCTTAAAACCGACACCTTCCCCCCCGCTTTCCTTTTCTTCCCGGCTCTACCTCCTCCCCCCAGCAGCACAGGCGGCAGGGACTGGGGGAGTGCAGGTCAGTTCATTCCGTGCTGTTACTACTGCTTCTCTCTTAAAGGAGGAGTCCTTACACCCTTTTCCCCTGCTCCAATGGATCCCCTACCCACGAGGAAAAATCCACAAACTTCTCCAGCATGAGTCCAGCCCACTGGAAACAATCCTTCCCCACAGATTGCTCCAGTGTGGGCTTTACCACAGTCTCGGATACTTAGGGAGCTGTAGCCACTCGCTCCGGCGTGGGTCGTCACGCAGACTCCAGATGCCGCTCTGCCTCGTCGTGCACCCCAACACGACCATCCTCAGGCTCAGGCATCTTCTCCCCACGGGCTGCGAGTGGGTCTCTGCTCCACCGAGGCCGTCTTGGTTGCAGGGGGGCCGCCTGCTATCTCACCACCAGCCGCAGGGGAAACTCGGCTCCGGCACACCTCCTCCCGCTCCATCCTCATTGACCTGGTGTCAATGCAGCTGTTTCTCTCAGATCTCAGTCCTCTCCAGGTGAACTCAGCCCAGTGGGTACCCTGGGAGTGGGGTGCCCCCGAATTCCCCAGCTGGCTCCGCCACCGCCATCCTCCGTGGGCGGCGCTGGCCCGATGCAGGCAGCTGCCCGGCCGGGAGCCAGGGAGCGGGGGCAGTGCCCTCCTCCCTTCTCTGCTCAATCCTGGGCGAAGCACCTTTTCCGGTTCCTTTGTCCTGACTTAAATAGGGCAATTCACAGAGGCGCCCTATTGGCTCAACCCCGAGGGGGATGGCAGTCTGATCTGGTGGCCAGAACTAGGCCTAACCCGGTTCCAAAACCGGGGAGGTCGCAGGAAGAAAAATCCCTCTCCTGCCACCAGAACCACCCCCCCCTCCACATCAAACCATGACAACTGCAAAGCCCGCCCTATGAGGAAAGGCTGAGAGAGCTGGGTTTGTTCAGCCTTGAGAAAAGAAGCCTTAGGTGAGATCTTATCACCATATTTAAAGTGGCTAAAGAAGATGGAGTCTCCATTTTTACAGACACGTGGAAAAGATGAAGGGTAATGGGTGCAAGTTACACCTGGGGAGATTTCTATTGGACAGAAGAGGAAAACTTTTCAGAATAAGAATATTCTCTCCAGAGAAGTGGTGGTTTCCCCAACGTTGGACACTTTTAAGATTTGGCTGAACCGGGTGCTGGGCCATCTTGTCTAGACTGTGTTTTTACCAAGAAAGTTTGGACCAGATGATCCTTGAGGTCCCTTCCAGCCTGGCATTCCATGATTCTGTGAAAGTAGTGAAAAATGAGCCATTCTGTTGTATTAGGTGTTGCCTAGCTTCAGAATGTCCCTGTTAAAACTAGGGCACTGACTTTCATTGCTTTTGGAGCTATATGTTTCCAGCAATTCTACAAAACTTAGTTGCTTCCGATGCTCTAAAGGCATCCCCACAAATAGCTGTAAACACACATAGGACTTTGCAAACAGAATGATTGTGTCTGAAAGCGAAGCAGTTTTGCAGCATGACATAATGCTCAAGCCAGTATTTTTTGCTTTTACTTCAGATACCTTTCCTGCTTCCAGTATTTACTTCCATGATAATGTTCTTTGATTGCTAGCCTTGATTGCCTTTCTATGCCAGACTGAATCTGAGTGTGGAGAACTTGGTCTGTCTGAATCTTCTCAGTCTCCTGTTACCTATTCCTCTGCACTACAACATCTTTAGGGCAGCTGTTTAGATACTATGAAATTTACCCTAAGTTTAAAATAGTTCTGAAGTTAAGAAAGTCAAGATGTAACAGGAGTTGATACATAAGTTTCTATGGCTAGAAAAGAAGGATAATATCTTTGACAAGATCACAATGACTTCAGTTATTCTTAAGCCTAATTTATTTGTGTCTTGAATTTTAAGCCTATGAAATCATGGTATCCTTCTCAGCTTAATTCTAAACACATTTATTTCTAAGTGCATCCCCTGTAGGGAATGTCATTTGTTGTTGTTATCTCTTCCATATATTATTTTTCCCTATTGCAAAATTTGTAATGTTAAATCAAAATTAATCTAAAAAAAATCTCTACCTGAAATAAGGGGACTAGATTGACCCAGATATTTTGTTCCTTATTGTTATAAAGCTTTTCTCTGTATCTGATTTAATCTCTTCTTTTAATAAGTGTCAATGTCTTTCATATTAAATCACTCCTCTTTCTTTTTCCTTTTCTTTTTTTTCTTTAATTTAATCACTAAAAAATAATACCAGCACAAACTAATTGCTTGCCAGTTTATATACTAGTATAATAGGTTTCTTCAAGAAATGTAACACACGACCTTTCCTTTGATAATTTGCTTATAATTCACTTACTCCTAGCTTTCATATTTGAATGATTTAGGTCAGGCACATTAATGGTGCACGGTTTAATATTTGATCGCATCCTTTAGTTTTCACAGTATTTGTCTTTCTTAAGGCTTTTTATCCCCTTTTATAATCTTGATACAGCAGCTGAAGGTAAAACAGATTAGCATCTTATTTCAGAAATCTAATTCCCTTCCTATATCTTTTAACCCCTAAATGCTCTTCTTTGCTTATGTGTACCCTTTCTAGACAGCTTCAGAAGACTTCTGCAGTTTGTATATGGCTCCTGCTTAATTGAGCTCTAGTACTATTTTTCAATTGCCCACAGTATTTTAACTGAATTTACACTTATACTAAATTCCAATATTGTGTTGCATTCAACACAGTGGAGCTTCAGTGACTTGCAAATCTACCTCTCTTTTTATTCCCTTACAAGCTGTTGCTGTTGGACCTTTTTACTAAAACCCTTCATCTATCTCTTTGTCAACCTTAGGATCTGATAACATTTATTTTGTCTTTTCTTTCGAGTGGCTTACAATGTTTCTACTTTGTAGGCAACTGCTGTTTAGCACTTGGCTCTGTGAAACAGAGCTCTCTATGAGTTAAGGAGTTCCATTGCTACCAGAAAGCCTAAGTACAAATTTGAGCTATTAACTGTTGTTAACAATACTTTACATTCTGAGGTTCTGAAAAACTTGACAAACACAAGTTTTGATTCAGCTGAGTTTTGTTGTTCTGTAAATATAATACCAATCATCCTCTGTGTAAGAAACAACACTCACCAATGAATGAATTTTACCTCCTGCAAATATCTACTAGTCTAATGATTTTGACCTAACATTTCAATACAACAGTATCAACTTTTATGTCTCTTTATACGATATTCATAGGAAAGAATGAATTAATCATTTTAAGGACTATTTTACAGTATTTTTTGAAATAAACTCTCTTTACAATTGTACAACATAGCTTTTTAAATGCAAATGCAGTGCCACAGTTTCCTAAGAAGTCTTCTAAAGCAATAGAAGTGATTATATGTTGGCATTCTCAGCGGCAGGCTCTTGACAAGCTGATTATCCCCTCTGTGCTTGCAGCAGTCACAGCCTGTAATAAGTAAGAGGCTGTAAATTCTAGGGGCCACTCATTTTCCCATTTCACTGTCTGCAGGAGCTAGTGAAAGCTGAAACCCTTCTATTCTGCCCTTTCATGTCAGTTAAAATAATGGCCAAATTTATTTTTTCTCTTAGCAGAATATAATTGAGATACAGGTGATGGTGCCAGGAAAGTGAGATCATTTAATCAAAGGTCAAATTAGTTTCTCACTCCATACACCCATCTAATCAAAAGCTCTCTTTTTTTGTTACCTGCATAGGAAATTTTAAGATAGCCTTGCCATCTACTTGTGTTGATCAGACATTTCCCAATAGTGCTCTGTCACAAGACATCCACTTACAGAAGTGTTCCTATGACATTTCTGCTTTATTGTTCTTGGTTCAAGGACATAAGCCATAGGGAAAAAAATTCAAAATCCAGACATATTTTTCTTAGTGATGTTTGATCATTACATATTACTATAGTATTACAGAATAGAGGAATTTTAAATGATAGAAAAAAAATAAAGAAAATATGAAACTGTTTTCATTTAGTTTTTGACTTATCATAACAATGTGTTTCACTTTCTATGAATGATAAACAGACCAAAAGAAACATTCCTCTGCAATATGAAGAATATGTGAGTGAAAGATACAAAGAATAGCTATCTGTCAAGGGCAGAGTTCATGCTTCATAAGCTCAGACGAGCTATTGGTTGGCATTTTGCTCAGTGATTTTTGTCTTGGAACAAAATTAGAATTATTCTGGCAAATAATTTATTATTCTAATCAAACTTCTGTTTGAATAAAGACGTTAAGTGCCAATGGATAATCATTAGTATTATACTGCAGAGCTACCTTCTTTTTAATTGTTGCTGTATATTTGGAGTAAATTCTTGTTTATTATTGTTTCATGTCTCTGCTTGTCATGACAGGATTTGGTACATTCATTCACTGTCCTTTTTTAGGGAACATATTTTCATAATTAGTTCTTCTCTTTCTAATACATGAATATAGGACCAACATTTTCTAAAGATGCCCTTAATCAAGCTGTATTGTGAGATCCTCCTGGGCCAAATGAAAGAATGGACTGCCAAACAGAACAAATTCACATCAAAAAGCTATTGAAGCTCTGCATTAAAGATTTGCATCCACAGATGGACATCCTTTGAACACAGAGGAGTTACAAAATACAAAATACAGATTAAAAAGAGAAACTTTGTGAACAGATAAGTCAGTATCTTATAATTGGCTTCATATCAAAGTGCCACACTGGTAAAATAAAGATTGTAATATTTTAATCAGATGGTTTGATTTTTGTTTATTCTCTCCAAGCAAGATGAAAGATAAAACCCCCATACTTTCTAGAAAATCTAAAAGATATTTGAGCAAACAACATAGAATTTCATAGAAGAAAAACAAACACAGATCCTTACTACGAGTTTCAGTTGCAGTATTTCCACCTGACTCATATGCACAGATCTGAAAGGAATAATCACACGGAATTAATTATTATCACCCAAGCAGAATTTTTAATTTCACATTTCAGGGTTGTAGGATTTTTAACAGCAGGACTTGACATCTGAAGTGTTTACTCTACAATCAAAGAGTTTTCTTCAGAAAGAGCAAGGCAATCTTAGGCGTAGTCTGCTATAATACATGTTCAGGGCCTGCAGTTTGAAAGGGACTCCAGAACTGGTATTCATATGCACTGTACACTTTCATAAGTCAAAATCTTCAGAATTGCTGCTCACACAGAATGTATACACAAGACTGATTTTTACTGTGTTCAGCCCAGTTATATTTCATTTACACTCACTGCAATGTAGCTTTGCTCTGTACTTTAATCTGTGGTTGCTCTCAGAACAGGTCTGAGACTAAGACAAAAGCCTTGAAAGACATTATGGATAGCATTCACCTGTCTAAACAATGAAGACTTGTTCTCATTTGACATGTCATCAGATATCTGAGACATCTGCAAGGGACCAGACAACATAACACAAATCCTACAAAAAGAGAGAGGTCTCATGGAAAGCCAGCTCAAGGCTGGACCTGATAGATATGCTAGGGAATTTAATGTCATTAGACACTTTTCAGACATGTAAAACCAGTTGCATCACTCCCATGTAAAATATTGAATACAAACCTATAAAAGCATTCTAAACCAAATGCGTTTACTTATGAAATTTCCTGACACAGATTCACTCCAAAGTGACAATGAAAAGCTAGACTAAAATATAAGTTTTAATTTAGCTCTCTTTCTTTCTCGAATAGAAGTTCAAAAACAAGCTTTATGTGCAAGAACTGGTGTTATTGTAGTAAATCATTATATATTTATCTGATAGACCTCCTTTGTTTTATGTGGTAGACGTGCTACTTGAATAAGTTCTTTCAAATATGTTTTTTGGTTGATAAAATTCTAAAGCCTGCTACACAGAGATGGTAGATTCTTATTTCTCTTAAAGAAAGTGACTTTGTCTTTTCTAAGCATTTTAAGGATGAAGATACGAAAAGAAGAGGAGGGGAAAAAACGGTTCCATTACAAAAATGTTTCATGACTATGTCTGTATAAATACATTCTGGAGTTAATGTTTAAGCCAAAGTACCTGTTTAAATATAATTTATGATACCTCTAGAGAAGGTAAGCAAAATATATTTCTTTTTTCACCAATTATAAACAAAATGAATGACTGGATGGTTACCTTTCTGAGTGCTGCAGAATTATTTAGTCACAGTGTGATTAATGGTTGTAGAGAGTTCTTATTGGTTAATTAGATTATTTTTAAAAAATTATTTCTATTTCATTCTCTATCATTTGCTATACAATAGCTCTTCAAATGGTGTATTGTAAATGGGTAGATTTTCACATGAGATACTGATTACAAACCTATTGTTTGTCATCTGATTTAATTTCATTCAAATTAGGGATGTTAAAATAATATGATTTATTCATATGAAAACAGGAGAGTGTACATGGACTCATATTTGTTTTATAGCTTGTTCACTAAAAGAAAAATAGCTGAAACAAATGAGATAAGGCTTTTTTCTCACATTTCTTAATTTATTTCACACACCATTGTGTTTCACACCTTCTGTTCAGACATGGTTTATGTCTTTGTTTGTCCCTTTAAGTCTCATCTCTTTCACACGTATTTTTAGTCTTTTCTCAGCTTTTTATAACATTTCCTAGATACATCATCAGAGTAGTTCAATTGACTGTATTAATATTTTATTAGTGCTTAACTGATACAGCAGGGAAGGCCTGACAGTGGAATTCTTAATTATAGAGATTTCACCTGCATTTCCTACCAATGCCAGATTCTTAATTACAGCCATTTCATCCTCATCTCCTACCAATGCTTCTTCATCTTTCAATTTTTTTTTCGTAACTCACCTTTCATTCTTCTCCTCATTTTTGAATTTATAAAAGATTCACATTGAAGACCGGAATTAAGATGTGAGTATTTGAATGTTTATCAGAATTTTGCAGGCCTGCAAAGTTAGGACGTTTAGTAGATCAAGATGATTTCTAAGTCTTTCAAAACTTTTTGAGATGATATATCTAAATTACGATTTATCATTTGTTTCTCGAATCAAAAATGTACATGAAATATCATAAATCATCACTAATTCAAATATTGAAAACATTCTCTGGGCAATTAATTTCAATTTTAGAAAAATGATCTTGATCTTGTTCTTTATTTCAAATCAACTGGAACTTATCTGCTCATCATGATTGTGACAGGCTGTGGGATGAGGTGTCTAGCCTTTCACTGTCATCTTTGAGATATATTCAGTTAAATGTTTTGCACTTGATATGCAAATATCCTCTCTAAATGGGATCTCTTTCTGAAGATGTATATATGTGTGCCTGTAATTATTTATTACTGTGAGATCATAATTTAAGACTGTAATTTCACCAGATTAAGTTAAAGAGCATCCAATTTACAGCGCAATTTTAGAAACTTCATAAGATATTTTATTATACATACACAAATATTTTAAAATTATATTTTAATATACATACACTTTTATTTATACATACACAAATATGTATTCTATATATAACAGAAGAAATATACTATACTGAAAAATTATCCTCAGAATTAATTCTTATAACCTTACAGATCAGTTTTCTGACCTAAACCCCACAGGCGTAACGAGCCTATGTGGTATTAAGGACTTTAAATTCTCGAAACTACTAAATTTGTTTGGATCATGAAGACTCTAATATGAAACGATACATTAAGGAGTTGAGTCTATCCAAATCTAAGCAGGATATTTAGCACCTTTTGAATTAAAATGTTTTGCTAATTGTACTGTTCCAGTAAATATGTAACTGTTCAAATCACTGTCCTGTGGGCTAAAGTAAGATGTAGTTTAGAAGGTCTGTTTTTCCCTTATATTTCAAGAGTAAAAATATAAAATAAACCCTGTGACTTAGTCTTTTTGAGAGTTCTGAAATAAAAAAAACAAACAAACAAACACACAACTGTTCTTTTAGGAGTGTAGGCAGATGTTTCCTTAGATGGCAGCAGGTAAAGGATTGTTGCTTCTTTTTATTTCTTTCTGTCTTGGACCCTTCTGCAACAGATATGTCTTATTTTCACGGGAATATGAGTGTCTAACTGCTAGTATGGATTCCACTAGAAACAAGAGTAGACGATAACTGAAAAAATGTAGATATACTTAAGGTTTACATTTATATTCAAGGGAGATCTTGACAGTCTCTTTCTCAGCATTAACAAAACCAGATATTTCTCGAAAGAAATTTGTCTCATCCTAAGGTAAATGTTCAGAATAAACTTACGGTTTAAAGGGTCTTCCACTTCTTCCTCATGAAATTAAAATAATTCCAGCTTGAGAAGCTTCACTCTCAACATCTGCTGTCCCAGTTGGTGAGTACCAGTGGCCCTCAGTTTGCGTGCAGCAGTCACCCACAGCTGCCTTACCCCCAGTTCTCACCACTCTCATCTACTTTGTAAAGGGTGTGATCAGATGACCTGCTCTCACTATGTTTTAGGGGCAGGCAGGGAGAAATACAACTGTTTCATGAGACTGCACAAAAGTTCCCAGAAAACTGTGGAATAAACTGAAGAGTGCTTCTGCTGTTTTTACATGTCCTTAGAGGTAGAGATAAGTAAACAACCTCTTGTCATCAACTCGTCTTTGTATGTTTTCAGATGAGAAGTCTGGTTCAATCTTCTGAGGGAAAAAAAAAAAATCTGTGTGAAAGAGCCACTCTGACCTAGTTGATCTCAAAACCATGGATTATTCACTGATGTACGTGTTATTTAGTCATGTAAATGCAGCTTTTAATTTCTCCAGCATGAAATAATACTCTTAGATTCAAAACTCTTATGATATGAGCCATTTTTGTTTGTCATTTACTGTGTTTAACATGAATCATTGCCCATGCATGGAATACCTGTATACTACTACAGTATTTCTGTTAACAGTATACAGAATACAAGAGAGAAAGATTCCTCTAGGTCACTCTAGTCTCTTCCTCTATCAACAGCCATTTAATTGTAAGTATATTCTTACCTCTCTGATTAGTCACAATTCGTGGCCTTGATGTTTGTCTCTCTGTGTGAGAGAAACGGATAGAGTTGCAAGGTCTCTTTCATGAATTTTCTGTACAAGAAATATACAGTTTTATTTTACTCCAACAAAAAGTAAATAAACTACATAGTTTCTCTCTCCCACTTCCTGTATCCTATTTTAGAGTCAAGATTTAACAATGAAGTTTCTTAAGGAAGCTCACTTTACCATTGTTATTCTATAGCTTCATTCTTCTGTTTCTTTTCTAAGCCTGTGCTCTTTCCCTTTGCATTTCTCTCTTATTCACACACTAAGTTCTATTCATGCACAGCTTCCACCCACTTATTTCAAACTCCAAAATCTTTACATGAGCTTTTACTTTAAGAGATGAAACAGTGTTTGGTTCTTATGTGGCATCCACTATTACATCATAAAGCAGTCTGTTCCTATTCAATTTCTTTTAGGAAAAAAGAAATTGATATGAGCCAGCAGTGTGCCCAGGTGGCCAAAAAGGCCAATGGGATACTGGCGTGTATCAAGAATAGTGTAACCAGCAGGAATAGGGAAGTGATCCTGTCCCTGTACTTGGCACTGGTGGGGCCGCACCTGGAATATTGTGTCCAGTTTTGGGCCCCTCGCTTTAAGAGAGATATTGAGCTCCTGGAGCGAGTCCAAAGAAGGGCGACTAAACTGGTCAAGGGGCTGGAAAATAAAACTTATGAGGAGCGGCTGAGGGAGTTGGGGCTGTTTAGCCTGGAGAAGAGGAGGCTGAGGGGAGACCTGATTACAGCCTACAAATACTTGAGAAGGGATGGTGGGGAGGTAGGGGAAGGGCCCTTTACATTAGTGATGGGTGATAGAACAAGAGGAAATGGGTATAAGCTTAGTCAGGGGAGATTCAGGTTGGATGTTAGGAAGTAATTCTTCTCTGAAAGGGTTGTCAGCCACTGGAATAGACTGCCCAGGGAGGTGGTTGAGTCCCCATCCCTGGATGTGTTTAAGAATAGGGTGGATGATCTACTTGAGGATATGGTTTAACGGGGATTAGGGACGGTTGGACTCGATGATCTCTAAGGTCTTTTCCAACCTAGAAATCTATGAAATCTATGAAAGCTATGAAATCTATGAAAGTGACCAAGTTCTTTCCTCCTCTTGTCTTCTCGCTGAGTGCATGTGTTTCCCCCATGCCTTAACTGACAGAAATTGATCTTTGAGTAAGTTCTTGACATGTTCTATATCCTCATCCTAATCTGTTTTTTAAAGGAATGAGAATTTATTTGTTTTGTTGTTATCTTCCTCATAATTTTCCAACATTTGTACTTGTAAAAAAATTTGGAAAAATGACTAGTGATTGTCCAGACTTAGTCAGATTGCCTACTAGGAATCTGATAGATTATAAGAAGGATGACTTTAATAGAGGCAGTAGTAAGATAATTATCCTACATAAAAAGGATAGTAGAGAATTTTTCCTGCTAGGAAGAAGTAAACTTATCAAAACAGAAACTAGATAGTTAAGATACTGACTCCATAACTTCTGAGCCTATTGTCTCCATGTTTTGAAGTAATATAAAATCTCAAGCTTTTTATCAAACTAAACATTTGTTGTTGTCTGTAGTATTAAGATGCTTATCACTATCCACAACTTTTCAGTAAGCTGTTCCCCAACTTGTCGCACAAAGACACAGTTCTAGTGACAATGATTTTAAGAGTAGGAAAACACAAATATTTAATACTATAAATACATTTTATTTTCCCACTATTGCCTTTTACTTTTTAAGATTCAGTTTGAGAAATTTATTCTTAACCATAGATTGCTTCCAAGAAGCCGAGGCAACTGTAATAAGCGATCTTCATTGTCCTCAGTCCATACACCTTATTTATCTTAGATGCGAAAGTATTCAAGTTATGTCTTTCTTATGATATAAATCTTTCTTGGAAGTTGTTTTCAATAAAGAATGTAAACAATGAAGCTCAGTCTAAGTCTAATCAGATGATGAATTGAGTACTCTCTTGCCAGTCTATCTGTGCTTATCATTCTCACTAACTTTTAAATAAATTTCTGGATAAATAATTCACCAGATTACAGATGCTGATGTTCCCTCTACAGTTAACAAGGTGCTGCAACATACATAACCATCTTCAGTGTCTTTGATGTTTTTTTAACTGTCTCTATAGATTAAAAAAATAATAATTCAATGGGTTTTTTTGGCTAGCTAAACAACTTCTTTGTTTTACATGAGTTTGCATAATGTGGGACTACATACAGTGGGTTCTGTCCTCAGTCTTAGTAGTCATACTGTGCCTTTGAATTACTGTCTCTATATACTCTGTACATATCAGCAGAAGAGTGCAGAGAATTGCTGAGATGATTTTGTGAATGTTTTTTTAAAAATTTTGATATTGACTTTACCCAAAATATTTTTCCTCATACCCTTGAAGATAAGGCTTTTGCATTTCATGTCGGTGACTTACAATCATCCTGTCATCAATCAATGTAACAAAATCCTTCATCTGCTTTGTCTTCCAGCTGGTAGATCTTTACCTATTAGCAGAGGTATGGTTTTAATTCCCCAGGTGTATTACACTTCATGTTATCATTTTTATTGTTTCTTTTTTCAAGGTCATCTCGTTCTTCTCAGAAGACATTCAGGTACTCCTATGACTTTGTACATTTCATGACTTTCTGTCATCATAAAAATTTGTTACCATCAACTATATCATTGTCATTAAGCAAGGTATCAAAGATGAGTCACAAAATGAATCCATTGAGTACTCTACTAGTAATCTCCCTATCATACGATAATTCTTTATTCAACTTACAATTCTTGTACTAATCACCATTTTAAGCGAAAATTTCCCATGGGGTACAATATCAAGTGTTGTAGAGAAGTCAAGATAGATTAGATCTAACACAGCTCTCTTGTCTATAAAAGCAGTCATTTTGTTAAAGAAAATATTATATCCATTTGACACAATCTATCTTAGCTAATGTCTTGCCTCGATTTATTCTTTTTCCATTCACCTCAATTTATTTAATTTGTTCCACAGACTGTGGTCTCCCATTCAGGTCAGACGGGTGGATCTGTAGCTGTCCAGTTTGATTTTTCATTCTGCTTTTAAATACAGTCATTGTAGTCTACTCCTGTAATTCGAAAGTTTGTGTTGGGTGTAAATGGCAAGTTTTTGGTAGTGGTGGACTGCAGAGCTGGCCTCTGTGAGAAGAGACAAGGATCTGCATTGTAATGAACACAACCGGTCCCTGCCGGCTCAAACAGACACACTACAGAACACAGCTGAGCACATCAGCAAAGATAGTGGTGCCTCTGTGAAAACATTTAAGAAAGGGAAAAAAAACATTGGAAAAGAGAAGAGGAGACAACAACAGAGGGAACAGCAGAGAAAATGAGGGAATAGCAAAGTCAGAGGAGATACTCCATGGCAGAGTAACTATACATCTGAAGGGACTATGGCTCTAGACAACCTGTGCTGGAGCATATGAAAAATGTGATAAACAAGAAGCAGCAGAGAGAAACCACAATGTGCTGACCATGACCTCCTGCACGTTCGTTGTCTCACTGTAGGGACTGAGTGTAACCTGTGGTGATAACAAGACAGGACAACAAGTATCTGAAGTTAAATACTGAAGGGGGTGGGGGGGCGGGGGAAGAGGAAAAGAAAAGAGGGGAGAAGTAAAGGAAAAGAGGAATTCGGAGTAAATTTGAGCCTGCAAAAGGAGGAGAAAAAGGTTGTTTTCAGGTTTGTTGTCTTTGTTTCTGTGTAACAGAAATGTAGTGTGACAACAACTTATTAACAAAGGTTTATTGAGGCAGAAAGAAAGATGAGCAACAACACTTGCATACGGAAACTCAGCTAATCACTGACAGCAAACTCAGGATTACAAGAGACGCTGTGGCTCTATTGGCCTGCCAGGGACACTTGGTGTTCAGGTCATTTGACAGCAACAGGCTGTGGTGCAATGATCTTTGAATGCAGGTAAGAGCCACGCTGCCCCTTAGCTCCACCAGTGGCAATGTGATTTGAGAGACTCACACCTTACATGGATAATGTGGGCAGCATCCTGCCTACACTGCTGATGTCGGTCAGGAGGCAGGGTGTCAGTTTCCCAATACCTGAATCAGTAGTTAAGTATTTCTGCTAAATCCCAATGAATGAAATTAAATTTCCCAAGTTGAATCTGTTTTGCCCATGATGATGCTTGAGAAGTCATATCTCTTTCTTTATTTAAACCCACAAGTTTTCTTACTTTTGTTCTTCCCTATTTTCTCCCTCTGTCCCAGTGGGACAGAGAAAGGTGAGCAAGTGGCTGTGTCCGTGCTTGGCTGTTAGCCTACCACACAGGTTTATAAGAATATCGGCTATCGGACCACATGTTCTTTTCGGAACTGATGAGACAGATGTGATAACTACAGAATCTTTTAGGAAAAAAGCCAACCTAATAAGGTGGTAAATACTGGTCTAAGTGAAATATTGATAAAATGTTCACCGAAAAGAGGCATGAGATCAAACATTAAAATAATATGAAACTAAAAATGAAATGGCCTACGGCTATGTAGATTGATTCATGTAGAAACTATTGAAAAGGTATGACATACAGTATATACGACAACACGTAACTTCAGGTTTTTGTTCGTTGGTTTGTTTTTTATTTCTGTTTCTCAAATGAATAGGGGCTTTACAACAAATGCAAATATTTGAATACAATCTGGATACATGAACACACATTACTTTTTTTTCACATTAAGAAAATCACATAAACAAATGTGTTAAAGCTCAACTCGGCAAAGAAAGAGATAGGTTAGGGAATGTGCAAATAATGTTTACTGGAGGGACAAGATATTTCTGGAAAAACATCTGCTAAGTGTATCAAAAAAGTAGTTGGGGACTCTCTTCAACATGATTCCAACAGAATGATTTTGTTGATTTACAATGTACTGTGGGGATTACACAAATATTTCTTTAATTTATTTTCCCACTTTGCATATTCCCTCTATGGTCATTAATTGCCCTAGGAAAGCAGAGTAATAGAGACTTCACTTGTTTTCAAGAGCACATGTGTTTAGACAGATGCTGAACTTTGAAAGAAAAGTAAAATACCTTCCAGTGAGATTTCTGATAGATCTTAAAGCCTGAAGGAATCAGCTCAGACTTCCACCAAGAACAACACTCTCCTCCCCTCTACAGAAGACCAAAACAAGATGTAATGGCATAAGCAGTTTCATTCAGCAGGGCAGCTGCTATGGTTAACATCCAGTAAAAAGAGGCTGGAACGCCAACTGTGTCTAGATTTAATTTTGATGTGAACTATGGATGTGGTTTTAGGTCCCGATCTCCCAAGAATTAAATCTAATACCTTACTAAGGCACATGTGGATCCCATAGGAAATCATATTGGTTTTGGCTGGAATTAATTTTCTTCATAACAGCTATGGTTTACATTTGTGACCAAAACAGTGTTGATAACACACCAATGTTCTTGCTATGTCTGAGCAGTGCTTATACAGTGTCAAAGTCTTCTCCATTTCTCATTCTGCCCCACTGAGTAGATTGGGGGAAGACAAGAGGCTAGGTGGGAACGCAGCTCAGACAGCTGACCCAAATTAACCAAAAAGATATTCCGCACTATACAATGTCATGCTCATCAATAGAACTGTGTGGTTGGCCAGGAGCTGCCCTTGCTTGAGGACTGGCTGGGCATTGAGTTGACTGGTGAACAATTGCTTTTGCATCACTTGCTTTTCCTTGCTGTTTTGTTGTTGTTGTTGTTGTTGTGTTTTGGTTTAGTTTTCTTTTATTTATTATACTGTCTTTATCTCAACCCATGTTTCTCACTTCTACTCTTATAATTCTATCCCCCATCCCACTGGAGAGAGTGAGCGAGCAGCTGTGTGGGCCTTAGTTGCTTACTGGTGTTAACCCACAAAGGAGATGAACACTAGAACTCCTTTATTTTGAAACTATGAAACAGGATAAAGTGATGATACGTAGCCAGATTTAGTCCTGTACAGAGACAGAACGTGGCTTGGTCAGGCATCTCCTGCTAGGAATTACAAATACTGCAGAATGGGATACTCTTTCAGCAGTATTGACATCTGCTATGTCGTCTTTTCCTTAACCTTTTCAGCTCCAGAGTGCGTAAATCCCTTTCAGGACTGTAATGGCAGAGATAAAGTAGCATCATGATAATTTATTTTCTCCCAGATAGTCTGACTGCTCATTCAACATCATGTAAAAGGTTATCCTTGTACACTAAACTCTATCATTTAGAAAAATAAGTGACTTGTTACTGAGTATATTAGAAACAACAAAGCAAAAAAAAAAAAAAAAAAGGAAAAGTGAAGGGCTGATATACCCTCTGTCTTTATCAGAGAATTTATTTGTAGTGTAAGTCTTGTCTATTATTATAATTGACAATCATGTTAAACATCCTGATAAAAACGCAAATAATTTTTAGCATCCATGTGAAGTTGTATGCAACATTTCGCTATTAAATCATATTGACAGAAAGTCACCTGACGAAAATTACACAGAATCATAAGTTATGATTTTTTGAATTCTGCAGTTTAGAATAAAAAGCACTTCAATTTTACTTTTGCCTGATAGTTCTGTGATACTTCATTATAAGTCAGATGGACAACTATGAAAAACTATTTAATTTTTTTTTCCTTATAGTTACTTTGTTTCTCTTGTAAAATCTTTGCTTATCTTTGTGCAATGTTTATCTTGTAAAAAGTTCACTGCTTTATGTTAATTACATAGTTACAGAATTAGCAAGCAATATCTTCTGGGTTCTGGATTGTGAAATACAATCTATACTTTCTTCATTATATAGGATAATGAAACAAAAATACCCCACCACATTACTATCCTTTTCCTAATATGAAAAATCCTATTGTCAAAAAGGCTGTCATAAAACATTATTAAATGATCAAAGCAATTTGGACAAGGTATAAGAAGCATAAAATAGAAGTTAATTGAGATTAACATACCCCTATTTGGTCCATTATCTCAATTGCTCATGTTGAATCATCTATTCCTAGTTAATGAATAAACATCTTTTAATCCCAAGGGCTCGGAAAGGAAAACATTCATGCGTGCTGGGTATATGTAAGTAGATGAAAGTATTACAGGTGAATATCATGTAAGAATTAGCCAAATGGTATATATAGTACTATTCTAATTCCTCTCTAGCAAATCATTAGTGAGTTATAAAGCGTGATCATTCCAGAATAAAATTCTGCAGCTACTTTGTGATGTACACAATGAAAGTTCTTCTAGAACAACAGGGGTTCATAGCTGAAAGATCTGGCACATCCTTTCTTGATTTTTCTTCAGCTTAACATGTGATTTCCTCACCTTCATTCAAGAATGAAGACCAGAGGTAATGTCAGATTTGTGAAGTCTCTGTGAAGTTGTCTATCTTAGAAAGAGGAAATATGTAAGGAAGGAATTTAATGAGAATTTCACACTCTTCTGAAATTTTCCATGAAAATGCATAGATAAATGCTTTGCAATGAGGCTTTATTTTACCCTATTTACTGCTTACAAAACAGTTTCATTACTCACATCTGGAGAAATATAACTTTATTTAACGATAAAGTCTCTTCCTTTATTTGATGCCTTCTATTGCTGTAAACTGCTCTGTAGGTGTCAACACCACATTTGCTCTAACATAGTATACTTTTTTTAGTCCATTTCGTAATCCTTAATTGTGGTTATTGATTAAATAGATAATACCTTAAATCTTTGGCATTTGGAAACTAGCACTATATTTTAAATATTCTTTAACAAAATGGCAGATGACAATTACGTAACTTTAGGACAGTTAGTCTTACATCTGTTATTGGCACATTAATGGAATACTAATACATAACTCAAACGATAAAAAATTAAAAGAATAGAATTAGTTCCTGCCAACTTGATTTAAAGGAAAGTAGGCCTTATCAAAAAAACTTGAATTAATTCTTTGAGTAGATTGGAACTTTGGATGATAAAAGTCCTTCATTCTTGTATTAGAGAAGTGCTAAACAGTATTCTCTTTCAAAAAATAAAATTGTAGAATAAAGATAATGCCTACATAAAAATAATTGAGAAATGGGTAAGTGAGGTATCAGAAGTGATTATCCGTGTAAATCACCATTATGTGGTGATGTCTCTAGTAGTTTTCCTGTAAGACTAATATTATAATTAATATTATATACTAATATATCTAACAAGAAATAATACATTTCAAATATTTAATTTTAATATATCATACATTAATATTTAATGTGAATATGACATATTATATATGTTGTGTACATATAAAGCATATGCTGTGATCAAAATTTTAATCTGCAGCCTGAATAAAAAACCAAAATCTCTGGAAGTAGCACTTTCAAATGACACAAATGTCAGTAACTAGTGATCAGAATGTGACAGTTATGCTGGGGACTTGGATGCCAAATTAATCTGTATACTGTTGAATAACATACTGTAGAAACAGAATTGTTAGCACATAAACATACACTTTATAACTTAACAAAACAAGAGAAATTATCTTGTTTCTCAATATCTCTGAGAAAGTGTTAAGGATCATAGTAATCAGACACCTGTATATTTCTGTATAATATTCCACAACTATGTAGTAGTCAAAAAAAAAATTTACTATAATCCTTGGCATTATAAATGGAGTGTGTATGGAGCAGGAACTTGGGAATGTGGAAAGAGATTTTTTTTTCATATAGCGTTATTGTTAGTACTGGAATATTACTCAGTCTTCTAATAACCGCCTTTGTAAAGCTGTTAAAACATAAAAAGTTTAAAAAATCCTGCACAGAAATGTTTGAAAATACATGGCAATGAAAGACTCAATGTTTATCCATATTTGGATGGTAGTCTGAGTGTTTTCAAGGTGTCCTGCTTACTCTCCTTATCAACACTTACTTAACAACACCTATTATCTAGAACAGTAGCTTTAGGTTTTATTCTCTGTAATTCTGTATGATTAATAGAATCTCTCTCCTAAAAAGGAAAGGGAAGAAATTAAGTCTAAAGATTGTAGGTTTGCACTTAAAAAATAGAGATAAGATCATATGTGTGTACATAATTGGCTTTGAGAGTGGGTTTTCTTTGACAGGATGGAGAGTAAGGGGCATTTATTTTCATTCCAGTTCATTAAAAATGTAAACTTTTGTTTCTGTACATGTTCAGACACTGATGAGCTCAGTTATTTTTAAAGCTCACAGTTATGCCTTAGAATGACAAAAAGGAGGCCAAAATCAGTCTACTTCAGGGGAACTTGACGCTATAGAAGCTACCTCTATGTGGATTCAGAAACCTGGCATTAGTTTCTTTGCTAGAAAAATTGTATCTTCTAGGAAAGGCAATCAACCTTTCAAGTATCTCGGGATAAAGAAATAAATAACCTATCCACTCCTTTCTTCTTCCTTATAAGTGATTTCCATGAAGTTCATTAGGTACCTATTGATCAGAAAGTGCAAGCATAATGTTGAAGTCAAATTGTTGGGAACTATTCATGTCTAGGATACACATGATTTCATTAAGTATCTTTCTATTTGAAATTAAGCAAATAAGTACGATATTTCAAGAAAATACTAGACGAAAACTAAAATTGAGTAGATAGTATAATTCAGGGCTTTAAAAAACCCAAATCCTGTGCACCACCATTTCAAATCACACAGTACTGTTGCTAGTGGACATATTAGAACAGGGTATGTCATCCTTGCTTCTGTTGCATCCTTCTTTTTTCAGTCAATAAATATTTCATTTATCCATATTATGCAAAATAGATCTAACAGCAAAGAATGACAGTTTGCTTTCCCAAATTTTACTGTAGCCTAAAGGTTATGCCTCTGTTGAGAGTGCCTCAGCCATTGGCAGAAGACTTAGGCAGAGTGTTCTCATTCTCCCTGTATCATTTATTTGTGTTAAGATCCTTAGGAATATAACACTGTGCTAGCCCTCATTCTCTGATAACTTAAGGATATTCCTCATACAATAGTACTTCCCTAACCCCTTATAATTGCCCTGGGAAATACTGAAACATATACACATATGTGGTATTATAAGGGTGTCATAATGTAATTTGAGATGGAAGAAGTATTTTCAGAATAATCACAATTATTCAGTGGGGCTTTTGTTTTTGTGTACAATATCTGCAACCGTTTGCATTTGGGAACTCTTAGGAGTTTAACAAATGGTGGATACCATAGTGAGGAAAACAAACATCTCACAATGTAGTACATGTCAATAGATAACCAGTAACAGTATTGCTCACATGCTGTTTCAAAGCACAGTGCTATCCTAGTAAACCTATCCGCACGCACTTTTATGCATCAGTTTGGTTTTGGTAAGGAACATAGTCTAGATATTTCCAGGAGCTTAATATCAGTTTGTTTGCCAAATAAGATCCCATCTTTCTTGGTTATGTTTATGAGAACACATTTTCACATTAAATTGGAAACAAATGAATCTGTCACCATTCCTCTCTGGAGCACGCATACTCCTGACGCGCAGATTTAACATGGGCTTAAGGGGAGAATGATTTGTGAGAGTCTCTTGTTAAAATATTGGCAGCACATCACTGAGGATTTCCTCCAGCAAAGGCAACAGATTATACCTCTGTGAGCTGAATGCAAAACTACATGGGGTTACTTCATGTTTGCTTGTATAATGACATACACAAACAGCAAGGAAAACATAATTAGAAATAGTCAAACCGGTTAATGACAAAATATGGAAAAATCTCAAATTCAAGATATTTGCTTTGCAGCAACAAAATGTCAGTGAAGCATAAACAAACTTCTTAAATAAACTAGAAAAAAGCTTCAGTTTCTGCATACTTATATTAGGCTCAAAAGAAAGAGTAAACACTATTTCTTGAAATCACATGTAGATAATTTCTGATGTTTATTAGTGGTCAATTAATTCACTTAAATAACTAGGACCATTTCAGATGCTGTAGGGTTCTCATCTGTCTTCTAGCAGCCTCTCTAGCAGCAGAGAGGCAGGTATGAATTTCTGTAAATATTGTCTCATACCTTTTTGTCCCGAGTAAATATCTCAAATACTCAACACATATCACATAGTACCAGATCTATGTTTTGGCAATGCTGTCCTTAATTTATGTATTCCGATTTGTACCTAAAGTGCTGAATTACCCATTTTAATATCTTCTCAGACTACCAATGAAAAAAACCCAGTCATAGAAATTGTACAGGAAAACTTTGAGTACAACTTTATACTTATAAATGTCTACAAAATTTGTGTAATATCAATAAAAGCATCTACAGTTTCTAGATACCAATTTTAAATTACTGTTAACTTTCTTTAATGATCAGCTTTAATATAGCTGAGACATTTGGGCTTTTTTCTTCATCTCCAGTCCTACAAAACTATTTTTTCCACCAAGTTTGTTCTAGAGGATTATATCCCCAGGACACTTATTCAGTCAGAAATGCATAGAAAAAAAAATACAATATTGATATTATTTATTAAAAGATATGCATGCAAACACGTCGTATGCTATCAATAAATATCCACCAGGATACTTAAAGAACTACAGGAAAGAAAGAGACAAAATAAAATTGAGAAATGTGAATAAATATAAAATGAATATAGAAAATCATTGGCTTAACTGATATATTTTTTATACAGGTACTAAAGCTAGCAGAAGAATCAGGCCAAATATACACTGCTACGTATTGCTAGACGTAGACATATCCAATTTGGTACTCAGATCTCAGATCCCCTGGTGCATATAATACCTATGAGTTTACTTACACTTACATTCTGTTCTGGCACATGCCAACCTAGTCCTTTGTTGAAGAATATCTGTTACATGGGGAGTTTGGATTTAATCTTCATTAGTAAACATTTATGGCATCTGAATTCAAATATAAGAGCCAAGACACCTGTCCATAGTGTGGGTGTCCCTATATGGTGTTAAGAAACTGAAGTATACTCTCCAGTATTCTACCAAACATCATAAGCTTTTATGGTCTACAAGGTGTTTAACTAAGTGTAGGTTGGATGGTCACATTGATGTAAATTGTCACTGTTACACAGAATTCAAGCAGCTCTGACTACAAAGGACGTCATGCTTTGCTTCTTTTAATATTCATCCATAGGTAGCCTAAAAGAACACTCTCACAGCAGGTAACATGGGTACCTTTCACATCAGCTCTTTATACAGCAGAATCTACACATAAGCATAAACTATCAAGTAGTAATGTAACTATAGAGCTCATTTACAGCTGTTTACAGCTACTTTGCCCACTTTTAGACTGAAAAAAAAAATGTTAATGAGGTAGGAGAATGACCTCTAGAGTAAATTGTAATGGAAGGAAAACATATTGAGATTTATATTATACAAGTCTCAAGCTTTGCAGTATTTCAACTGTTAGCATCCCACTTTGTTCACAATTACTTCATCATTGTGGACTTACATAAATTTTTAGCTTTAGTGTTCTGCTTTAAAATCTGTTTTTATCACCAAAAGCCCCTTTATTATGAAGTTAAAGAAAAATCTTAGTTTTATCGAATATGATTTTTCTGACACAAGCTCTGATACCCAAAGGCCTGTAAGATGTGAATATGAAAGTGGGCTGCAACAGATCTACTTAAGAGATAGAAGCAAATAAAAATCTTCTACAGTTTGTCTGCTCTGTATAAGTGTTATTATTGCTAAGTATGAACCCTATGGGAGATATTTCACTCAGGAGATTAGAAATAGCATACAGGCAGTTTTACCTCTAGGTCACTGCTTTAAGTCTAGCTCAGATTAATAATGATGGAAATGTATTATATCATCTGCTGGCTTTGGAATGATCTGTGCCAAATGATTTGGCAATTCAAGAGAAATCCTAATGGTCTTCAAACTCATCAACTTTGTATCAAATAAAAGCTTAATTGCAAGCCAAACCAGACAGGTAGTAGCTTTCTTGGCTTAGCAAAACCGGTACTGTTACTTCACTAGCTATATCAGTTTAATGGATGAAAAAGAGCTAAATCTTTGTATTTTGGTAAGCTGTTTGTTTTTTGGAAAATATTATTTTAATAATTCCCAAAAGTTTGTAGATTTAAAAATTAGTTTGGTGGTTTGAATGAAGATTTTAAACTTACGTATCTGCCACATTTTTAGAGTTAAATAGTTAAGACACTTTGTTGAGTATATCTAAAGATGCAGTAGAGGTTCAGTTCCTATCCCTTCCTGATAAGGTCTGGGTCTATAATACTTTTTACTTTGAAGAAAAGCACCCAAAACACAATGTTACAATGCCTTTTGGACATTTAGCAAATACTAAATCGAAGTCTATAAACAAGTCGTTTCACCTCTCAGGTGCATATCTGAACACACACCACCCCAGCTAGAAAATTGTCATTACTTACTTTGGGATTAAATAAATTTTATACTTTCAAGTTGTTTTGGTTTAACCCCAGCAGGCAACTAAGCACCACATAGCCACTCACTCGCTCCTCTCATGGTGAGATAAGGGAGGGAATTGGAAAAGCAAAAATGAGAAAAATTATGGATTGAGACAAAAGCAGTTTAATAGGTAAACCAAGAGCCACATATGAAATAAAAATAAAATAAAGAATTCATTAATTATTTCCCATGGCAGGCAGGTGTTCAGCCATCTCCAGGAAAGCAGGTTTCCATCACATGAAACAGTTACTTAGGGAAAAAAATTGCCATCACTCCAAACGTCTCCCTCTGCCTTATTCTTTCCCCAGCTTTATATGCTGAGCATGACATCATACGGTGTGGAATATTCTTTTGGTCATTTGAATCAGCTGTCCCAGCTGTGCCCCTTCCCAGCTTCTTGCGCATTGCCAGTCTACTCACTGCTGGGGTGGTTTGAGAAGCAGAAAAGGTCTTGACGTTATGTAAGCACTGCTCAGCAATAATGAAAACATCTGTGTATTATCAACGCTGTTTCCAGCACAAATCCAGAACATAGCACCATACTAGTTACTATGAAAAAAATTAGCTCTATCCCAGCCAAAACCAGCACATATGCATATTGAAACATTTGTAAGAAATGGATTTGAGAAAGCATCATAACATATTACCTTTTAAATGGATGGTTAGCACTTGTCTCCAGAGTAGCATAAGTCCATTTCAAAACCTTCTACAGCCTGAATAAGAGAGGTAGTTTCAATCAATTTTGCCTCAGGCCAGGATTTGCAAAGCTATTCACAATTTTGGATTTCTTTTTTTTTCCTGTTGAATTTAATGAAACTTGGGCTCCCCAATGACTTTGAGAAATTCCAGTCCACTTCTCAGGACTGTTATGTAATGACCAGCTCTGAGATTAGTTTCCCTCAAGTTTTCTTTTAATGACTGTGATACATCCACTGGGACTCCTGGGATTTAAGCATTCACTCCAAAATGTTATTGTATGACAGAAAACCTTCTAGCTTCCTAATGGTACTTGGAAGACTTTTCTGTTTCTTGTGGTTTGATGGTGGCAAGTGACTGTTCAAGCTATGCAGCTGAAACACATTTGATGGCTCTGCTGTTCTTTAGATAGAGAGATGTTTGTATGTTTTTCTTAAATTACCTGTAAGAGCTTCCCTTTAGATTGCAATTTAAAGAGAAACCTCAACTAGTTTTCATATTCTCAGAGAGCCCTAGAACTCCCTACTGATGAAAAGATGTTATTTCTTCCAGAAATCCCTTTTTTAAAACAAATCCACTATAGGGTCCAGAAAAATTTAGTCTTTCAGTACTAACTTATTATGTCTAACCCCAGCCACAGACATAATGATATCGTTTGACCATTCTTCTTAATTAAAATAGTTCATTCTTTCTTCTGAAGATTTTTTAATAGACTGGAAGTCATCTTTTGTATTTTGCTGACTAACTCATGATACTTCAAAAATCTCACCTCCCTTTGCTGGCTGTCTCATATTTTTGTGTATTTCAGTATGAAATCTTTTGGTTACTGAAGTTTACATTCAGTCTTAATCTGCTTTTTCAAAAACAGAGACGATACAGACACGTAAAAATGCAAGTGGGCCCACTGTTGAAATGAGATGAGGGATCTAGTTACAAAGGTGTCGTGGGTTAGGCCGCTCCAGCAACTGGACCCCCCCCCCACACAGCCGGTCACTCACCCTCCCCCACCCCCAGGAATGAGGGAGAGAATTAAAGGAGAAACGGGAAACCCGTGGCTTGAGATAAGAACAATTTAATACAGATAAGTAATACACAGTGCAGATGCTCACCACCCCCTCTTATCCACACCCCGTCTCGTCCCGAAGCTGCAATCCCGGACGAACGCGAGGCCCCGCAATAGAGAGGGGCAGAGAAAGAGATAGTACTTCGAGAGTGGGAGTACTGGAAGAAAGAGGAAAAAAAAAAAGGCAATAGAACAAAAGCACAGCAAGCGCAAAAGAGCAAAAGCGGCGAAAGAGCCAAAGCGCAAAAGCCCTTCTTTTCCGCTGACCCTCACTTTTATACTGGGCATGACGCTGCATGATATGGAATACTAATTGGCCAGTTTGGCCCTCAATCTTAAGTTCCACCACAAATCACAAGGGGAATCGTGGCCCCCTTGTCCCAACTATGCTCCCCCCTTATCCCGCCGTGCTTCTGCACTCCGGCACCCTGAAAAGTCTTCGGAGTCTCACGTCCAACCACAAACATCGACTTGCTATCATCATTCTTCTCAGAGCAAGTCTCTGAGTAAAACCAAAACACGGAGCTCTTCTAGCTGCTAAAAAGAAGAGCTAACACTGTCCCAGCTAAAACCAAAACAAAAGGTAAAAGGCAATGTTCCATCTGGTCCTGGGGATATGAAAATGGTTATATTGCTCAGCTTTGCTCCAACAAGAGCTACGTGACACAGAGATTGGACACTGTTGTTTAGAGTGGTAAACTTGCATTTCAGACCTAATTTTATTTGGATATATCCTGCTTAAACAATATGAGGTCTGATACAGTTATTGAAGGCTCTCTAACCTTAACTCATTTTTTAAAACCTTTCCATTGAAATTCTATGAGTTAAACACATTCATTTAAAAAATATATATATAATCCCGCCATGTTTCTTTGCCAATGAAGTGAAGACCTACTGGACTGAATACAGTGAGGTGGATGGTCAAAGAATTTGTTCATAGCTTCCTGATTCAGGCTAGTCCAGCGTACTTCTGAGCAAGTGGCTTGATTGTACGTTATGTTGTGGGTATTTTCTGCCTTACTTGTAAAAAGCATTAGATTAATTTCTGATACTCATTAAAGACTCACACCCTGTGAGAAGAATTTGAACTGGGTGGGCCTAAGAAGGATGAGCAAGGAAAGCTGCAGAAGAACATAGGTGAGAAACAAGAATGGAATAGGTTGATAGAGAGTGAAAGTGCTTACCTCAATAAACATATGGGAAGGTCAAAAAGCTCAAAAATTAGTTCAGGCTTAGGGTCTTTCTCATACCTTTACTACTGAGCCGAATACTTATCTACATTAGCAGAACTGTAAAATGACTGCACGAGTTTAGAAAATCCAGCCTTCCCTGTTCTGAATTCACTTATACTTTAAATAGACTGATGTCTGTCTTCTCCCAGCACAGGCCAGCAGCTGCTTAAGGGCCAGGGAGCAACAGGACCTCCTCATGGGATCCATCAGGGCAGGGTGTCATCATCCAGGGCCCATCCCACCACCCCAGTCAGGGAGCAGGGCACAGCAGAGACCGTGGTCGCATGCAACCAAGACTTGAGATCATCAGAGACTGATGGCCTCCAGTGGAGCTGAAAAGCGGTATTGAGCCCCCAGGAAGTGTTGAAGTGGGGTCCTGGGTGACACCCCTAAGACCTGTTAGTGCCCTCAGCAGGTCCTTGACAGTCTTTGCCTTTACCCTGAGCACCTCATCTTGTATCAGTGGACTTGAGATTAGTAGGCAACCTTCTGTCCAGGTCTTAACACATCTGTTACCAGTTTTCAGAATGAGTTAAAACTCGATATATTTAACTTTATTTAACCAAGCCAAAATCAGTAAGGAAGGAACACTACTGTAAGTCATACCTAAGTCTAATTTTTAACCTTGTGGTACATACAAGTCTCTTTTGCCTGTCAGGAGATCATTAGCTAGTGGCATTATCTTATGACATGAATAAGTATTATTCTCCACTTTCTAAAGAGGTATAGAGCTTGATAATAGCATATACTGTCTAATATGGGAGCATTTGTATGGAACAAAATAGCACACTTTTCAAGGTTGGGTCCACATCTCTCCTTCTGGAATCTCCTCATCTTCCCAAAATTTAAAAGTAGGCAATAGAATTTGTTTAAGATAAATGAATTCCAGGATTTGAGGAAAAACAAGGAAGCATTGACAAAAAACAGTTACTTGCCCTGCTCATTACTTCACCATCTCCCTGGAGTATCTACAGTTAGGTCTAAGGCTTTGGTAATTATTTTTCCTGATGAAAAGAATGTTTTCTATCTACACTGAGATGCAAAACTTTAGTCCTCTTACAACGGCACTGGTCATCTTTTATAGTCTAATATTTGTAATACACACACAGATATACTGTCTGCTTCTCAGAGTTAATCAATGACCAACTAACTTCCTGAATAACACAGATATTGTTTTGGATAAAACACAAGCAAAAAAAAAGTATGGACTAAAGCAATAGATAGATTTTGGATATATTTAAGAGCTAATGCCTACCTACTATGTAGGAAATCGGCAGATTAAGTCCACAAGTCAGTTAATAGGACTAGAAGGATGCTCCACAAAAGTTTTTAGTTGTCTCTTTAGATTGATTTCTTCTTGTCTTTCTTGATTTTTGAATCAGATGAAAATAGTCTTCTTTTTTAGTCAACAGTAAAAAGATGCATACTGTTTAACCAGTAATAGAATTTGCATCAAAACCCCTTCTACACATCACTGAAACTCCAATTCTGTTTCCAGTACTTAGACAGGAATGCAGTAACTAGTGTCCCTTGGAAAACATCTGTATTGTACTGTATAATTCAGTATATTCCAATGTTGTATTTCTCGAATGTTCCATGTGTCCAGAGCATCTATTGCACCTCACTGGAACAGTCGATAAATATTCCATGCTTTCAGAGTATAACATCTGGCACATTCATTACTAGCCTCTCACTTCACATTTTATTTATATTATAATTTTGGTAATGTCTTTGCAGTTCATATATGGTGTCCTGTATTAAAGTACATCTTATTAGCATTCATAAACTATAGACTGATATAGTAATCATGTCAAAGATTTGCTTATCATCATCTCTATAATACTGAAAACCGTAACAGATATCACAATTGTCTCAACGTTCTGTATTATTAATGCAAACATCTGCAAGTGTTACATGTTGCAGTAGTCTGAGCTGAGACTTACCATATTTTGACATATGACTAAGTTCAGAATTGGTACAGTTCTTTAGAAAAGTGTTAAACTACTGTTAGCAGTTAGAAGAGGGAAAATTAGCTTTCTTTTAACTCCGTCTGGTACATACCAAGGTACCAAACCGATGCTAATAAAACATTGAATCCGCCTGGTATATAAAGTAAAAGGTGAAAAAAAATTCTGAGAAAAAAGAATAAGTAATTAACTATATACTATGAACACTGCAGAAACAGAACAGTGAACACAACAGGAAGAGATAGAAATAATATTAAATTATTGTATTGCAAAAACATAATGTGTTTTATTAGAAGTATGTCTGATGATTCTCACGACTAGAATTCCAATACAGTTTAGAGAGAACTGTGTATATATAGGAAAATTTAGTTACAGGTAGACCTCTTACTAGGATTTTCAGAAGCTCAAGATTGTTGGGTAGGTGTCTGAACTAAAAGAAAAACAAAAAAAAAAAAAAAGAGAAAAGGAAATACTACCAGTAATAATAACAAAAAAAAATAAGAAAACCAACTAAAAATAAGTACTTGATTCCTGTAGGCATTTGAAAACTGCAGACGTACATATTGGAGAACTACGCAAATCTTTATTAAAGAAGGTAGTGGTTCAGTTTTTAGGTAATGTTGCAAGGAATTAAAAACAAAGATGAGATGACAGATGGTATATGTCGAGACACCTGCGGGAATGAAAATTTCCTGGACCAAATCTCAAGGTACTCAGAATCACAAGATACCATTTATAGAGGGATTATCTTTTAGAAACTAACCACAGCCAACTATGCACCAACCAAAGGAGAAGCCATCCTTGACCTACTTGTGAACAGAGAGGAATTGATTGAAAATATGAGAAAGATAGTGAAATGTGGAACCAGCCACAATAAGCTAGTTGAATCTAGAGAATTAACAAGTTCACAAAGCACAATGCTAGAAGGGTGCTGGATTTTAAGAAAGAAAATTAGGATGAAATCTACAAGACACGAGAGGCCAGGCAAATTTTGGACAAGTTCCCAGGACAGTGAGAGAAGCTTCCCAGGACATTTCACGCTAAGCCGTTGAAGCCAGTAAATGAGAGACTCACGTAGCTAATCTGCATGAGTTTATGCAGTTTTCAGTGTCCATGATCCCACTTATCCACTGCATCCTATTGTTCCTTTTCCTGCTCAGCTCCTCCCTGCGTTCAGTGTCCCTCCCATACATCTGTGTCACAGAACCACATAGGTGTTAACACCAAGTGTTTAAGGTTATCTATCCAAAGTTCATCCATACAATGTCAGTAACAATTTGGGCCTAGCTGTCCAGAAAGCATTAAACAGAGAGTAAGACTTGATGCACAGAATTTAAACTCATTTAAAGAAAGAAGTTTTCCAAGCCAAAACAACATTAATTATAAAAGAATTCTGAATTATAATGCAATTAGTTCATGAAGAACTGCTGTAGATGTCATGTATATGGAATTTAGTAGAACAAACTTTTGCTTCTAAAATATTATTAAATGAAATGAATGTGATTTTCATTATTTGTACTGTAAAATGAATGAAAGTGTAAATTTAGAGAGCTTCTACCTTACTTTGACACTTTTTTACAGAGAAAAAAAAGAGCAGAAACATTATAGTTCAGAAGGCTTGACTTTTCAGGACCTATCCTCTTTGTCTTCTAGTTGCTTGTTGCCCACCTCTTCTGCAGAATAGTAGTTTGGATTGTTGACTCCCAGATAAGACATGTAAGTTTAACATTGTAATGTTTCCAGCTTCTCTGCTATCATAGATCTTGACCAGGGATTCTTCACCCTACAGAACTGGCCATTGTTAACGTTAGACCAATATGGCACCAATCATTCTTATCCAGCTGGACTGAGTTGAGCTAATGAACTACTAATTAACTACTCAACTCAAGGTACCTATCCTGCCCACAAGAGGCAGGCCATTTCCTCCTGGCTGTGGAAGATGCAACAGCGTCCCTGGTGCCGCAGCCCAGGCTGGTGAGCAACAACTGGTGACCCCGACGTGATACATCCATGAGACCCTGGGAAGCCCCGACTCCCTCGCCGAGCCGAGAGCCCTGGCTGCAAAGGAGCCCGAGCCAAAAGAGCCAGAGCCGGAGCCGGGAGCTCGAGCGAGAGTCCTTTAGAGAAGAAGGTAAAGCCGCAAGCCCCGACGTGGTATTCGCGGGAGGGAAGTGTGCTGGAGTTGGATGAATGGGCAGGGTCTCTGCTCACCCATAAAGCTTTTGTGAAAACAGAAAAAATGGTAAAACAAAAAGGGGGAATTATGGCACCAATCGTTCTTATCCAGCTGGACTGAGTTGAGCTAATGAACTACTAATTAACTACTCAACTCAAGGTACCTATCCTGCCCACAAGAGGCAGGCCATTTCCTCCTGGCTGCGGAAGATGCAACAGCATCCCTGGTGCTGCAGCCCAAGCTGGTGAGCAACAGACCAATACTATAGCAAATATGAAGATTTACTAAAATAATAGAATCATAGAATGGCATAGGCTGGAAGGGACCTTAGAGATCATCTAATTCAACCTCCCTGTCATGGGCAGGGATGCCTCTCAACTAGATCAGGTTACTCAAGGCTCTGTCCAACCTGGCCTTGAACACCTCCAGGTTGGGGGCATCCACAACTTCTCTGGGCAACCTATTCCAAAGTCTTCAGGTATTGGAAGGTAGCTAGTAGGTACCCCGAAGTCTTCTCTTTTCAAGGCTGAACAATCCCAGCTCCTGCAACCTGTCCTCATAGCAGAGGTGCTCCAGCCCCTGGATCATCTTTGTGGCCCTCCTCTGAACATGCTCCAACAGATCTATGTCTCTCTTATGATGGGGACACCAGAACTGGATGCAGTATTCAAGGTGGGGTCTCACAAGAGCAGAGTAGAGGGGGAGAATCACCTCTCTTGACCTGCTGACCACGCTTCTCTTGATACATCCCAGGATGCGATTGGCCTTCTGGGCCGCATGAAATTTAGTACTTTTCAAAACTTAATTGATTATATTCAAAGACAAATATGGAGGGGTGTGTGAAGAAATAGACTATGCCTGACTGTTTGTATTTCAGTTCAGTTTCAAGCTCCTTTTTTCTATTGAGCTCAAAACTGGAAAGTTGGCTAGGTGCTTGTATAGCTCTTTCAGTTATGATGCAATCTCAAAGCAAGACCTGTCCTCAGGCTTGTCTTCTCTGAAGTAGATGGTCAGAGATTAGGTTTGTTCTTATGTATTTCTTTTCTCCTGAGATTATAGTCACGTACACACACACACACACACCTTTCTCCAAGGGATAATTCATAAAATAAGCATATTCATGATAATTCGTGTAATTCATGAATTTGATACATAATCACAAAACTGTATTTTAACACTTCTCTCAGAGTTAACCTGCCACGTTATATTAGGAACATTGATATCTTGTGAATATTGTCAGATCCTCTTGTCATTTGGAATGTAGTAAACATACTGTTTATGAAGAGTGAAAACAACGGTTCGACAAATGGTTGGACAATAATCCTGACTAAAAACATAGCTTACTCAACAAATGAAATCCTTCCAGTTTTGTAGAGAAAGTTTATACATAAGTCTTTATAACATGTAATTTGAAAACTATGTCTCAAATATTTTTTTTTTTTTTTTAAAAAGTGTCTGGAGGGACTTTGAAGTAAATTAAACCAATATATTAAAAGCACTGAGGCTCATTCTCTGAGTCACATCAGCTGACTCTGAACAGCTGGTATCCATACTATTAAATTCTTACACACTCCAGAGAAAATATGGACTCCCTTAATTCATCTAGCGGGAATAGCCCATGACCCATGTTAACTTTCAAGCATTGAATATAAATTGTTTCAGAGATTACTGACTACCAAAAAAAACCCCAACATGCTAGGAAATAATTAAAGCAATATAAAGCGTTTAGCTATGTGTGTGTAGAAGCAACGGAGTTACAGTGCTCAGGAGTTCTCTTCAGTGAAGACCACACAATCCTCTAACAAACTATTGCTTATACAGAAAAAGAGAGTGTAGCTTTTTATAATTCTTGATATATTAGATGCCATAGCAGGCAAACACACGTGGGGACTACAGGATGTTTGGAGGGAATGTCTTCTAAGTTTAACTTACTAGGACTGAGAGACATAGCAACTGTGCTATATAAGAACTGTAAAACTCTTTATTATTGTAGAGGGATTATTTCTTTATTGAAGACAAGATGGACTGCAGTTCTACAGCTTCCTGCTGAAGATCTTCCACCTTGTCAAGCAGATTGCAGGGATACCAGTAGCTGGGTAGGTCGTGCTATGGCCCAGAAAATGACAATAATTTTAATCTCATATTAAATAACCAAATAGAAAACTAGAGTTATGGCTATATTCATAGGAGTATATAGATGAACAGTGCTGGAGAAGATTTGGCATTAGAGATTTAAATCAGGCTATAAAGGGTAGATAAGTAAAATATTCAGATTTTAATAGATTGAAAAAGTTTAACATTAAAAATAAGAAAGTGTTAAAAAGAACACATCTAGCAGTGAAATAATAAAATATCTCATAACTGAAAGAATTATCGGTACAAACGAAAACCAAAACATAGGTGTTTGGATAATAGTTTGAACTGCTGATTCCCAGACAAGATCAGATCTGTAAGTTTAGTATTACAATACTCCCAAGAGGATACAAACAGAAAAACTTGAAACACCATCATAGTCTATGGAGCAGAATTTTCTCTCAGAGATAATCTGCTATCACTGTATTGTGGCAAATTCCAGGTTTTCCAGTATTACTGGAAGTTCAGAAAGAGAGGAACAAAAGTATCAGTAAAGATGAATTAATTAATATAAAGAATTTAAAATGTATAGAAGAGTGGAACTCTGACTATACACAAGTATTTTTACACTGTGTATTGCAAGGTTTTACAGGTCCCTTTGCGCTCTAATTGCCACTCTGGATAGACCGTTGATTGAAATTTTTGGTTACTACAATGAACGTTGATTGCATTTGTCATATTCTTTGATTGAGTAATAGATAATTAGAATTCAGGAAGGACATTTCTTGTAAAAGTACAAGACTGTATGATGAAAACGGTTCGGAAACAATTTCCCATTATATTCTTTCTTTTCTATAGTAGTAGCAGTTTTTTGTTTTGGTTTTCTTAAAGTAAAAAACAAAAACAAAAAACAAAACCAAAAACCAAACCATCAGGGGAAAATGAGTTTATTTCTATTTTTGTGAGAAATGAGCCAAATGTTTCTATATATGTCTTACTTGACTTTTTTTTTTTTCCTCCCCTCCAAAGAAAAAGCCCACAGATTCTTCTCAAATACTTATTTAAATTAAAAATGAGAACCAATCCCCAAACAGTTATCTTCTGGATAATAATATGAGAAAAAAATCTTTTCAATGGAAGCTTTATACAATGTATTAATTTGCTGATTACAATTTCTGTTTAGTCAAAGAGCCTCTTTTCCTCACAATGAGATTTAGCGAAGATCTTTACCCCAAAACAGTGGTATAGATGCAATTTAAATGGTAACTGAAATTATGAATAGAAATCAAAGACAAAAGACAATAACATTAGATGTAAAATTGAATAAAAATAAATAACTAGTAATCTTTTAAACTATTGTGGACAATATTTATTAATAAATGTAGGAATTAGGAATAATTTATATGTACACAAACACATTTTACGTACATACATACATTGGTAAGCTACATCATTTTATCAATTCCTAGCACAGCTATGACAGTTGTAAACTTTGTCCTTTGGCTAACACAAAACAGTCAAATATGGAAGATGGAAATAAATTCTTGTTAGTAGTAAAAACATTACATCAAACACCACCCTTTTGGCAGTAAGTTTGATAGCATGAAGGAATACGTTTTTTTCCTACCTCTTATTTCTCATATTTTTCCCATGAGTGGAGAAAATGCTTGGGAACAAGGACTTGGTTTGTTTTATTTATTCATTTGTTGGATTTTTTTTCCCCAGCTTATTATGACTTCAATGATATTCTTAGAATTATGAAGAAATCTATATTTCATCTTTCAAGGTGAACACATAGCATAAATTCCAGTTGATTTTCGAAGATTGGATAAATTGCCTTAACTTTACTCACATCTGTCTTTTCCTCTCTGCCTTTTTAAACACTTATTTTTGTCTTTTCTCTCAGTGTTCATAAAATCACACAATCATGGAATCTTTTGGGTTGGAAGGGCCATTAAAGATCATTTAGTTCCAATCCTCCGCCATAGGCAAGAACATCTTCCACTAGATCAGGTTTCTCAAAGCTCCATCCAAATTGGCCTTGAACATTTCCAGGGATGGGGCATCCACAACTTTTCTGGGCAACCTATGCCAGTGCCTCACCACCCTCAGAGGGAAAAATTTCTTCCTTACATCTGATCAAAGTCTACCATCTTTCAGTTTAAAGCCATTACCTCTTTTCCTATCACTACATGGCCTTGTCAAAGTCCCTCTCCAGTTTTCTTGTAGGCCCTCTTCAGGTACTGCAAGGCTGCTAGAAGGTCTCCCCAGAGCCTTTTCTTCCCCAGGCTGAACAATGCCAATTCTCTCAGTCTGTCTTCAGAGGAGAGGTGCTCCAGCCCTCGGATCGTCTTTGTGGCCCTCCTCTGGACTCTCTCCAGCAGCTCCATGTCCTTCTTATATTGCAGGCCACAGAGCTGAATGCAGTATTCCAGGTAGGGTCTCACGAAAGCAGAAGAGAGGGGCAGAATCACCTCCCTCAACTTGTTGGCCACACTTCTTTGGATGAAGCCCAGGATACAGTTGGCTTTCTGGACTGCAAGTGCACATTACCGGCTCACGTTGAGCTTCTTGTCAATCAACACCTCCAAGTCCTTCTCCTCCAGGCTACTCTCAATCCATTTTCCACTCAGCATGTACCTGTGATTGCGATTGCCATGACACAGGTGCAGGACCTTGCACTTGGCCTTGTTCAACCTCATGAAGTTTGTTCAGGCCCACCTCTCCAGCCTGTCAAGGTCCCTCTGGATGGCATCCCTTCCCTCCAGCGTGTCCTCCAACACCACACAGCTTGGTGTCATCAGCAAGCTTACTGAGGGTACACTCGATCCCACTGTCCATGTCACCGACAAAGATGTTAAACAGCAGACCCAACACTGACACCTTAGTAATGCCTCTTGTCACTGACCTCTACTTGAACATCGAGCCATTGACAGCAACTCTTTTGAGTTTGACCATCCAGCCAATTCTTTATCCACTGAGTGGTCCACCTGTCATATCCATGTCTCTTCAATTTAGAGACAAGGATGTCATGTGGGACAGTGTCGAATGCTTTGGACACGTCCAGGTAGATGGTGTCAGTTGCTTTTCCCTTATCAACCAATGCTGTAACCCCATGATAGAAGGCCATTAAATCTGTCAGGCGCAATTTGCCCTTAGCGGAGCCAAGGTGGCTGTCACCAATCACTTCCTTTATTGTTGGTGTGGCTCAGCAGAGTTTCCAGGAGGATCTGCTCCATGATCTCGTCAGGCACAGAAGTGAGACTGGCCTACAGTTCTCTGGACCTTCTTGTTTTCCCTTTTTAAAATGAGGGCTATATTTTCCCTTTTCATGTCAGTGGAAACTTTACCAAACTGCCACAACTTCTCAAATAGAATGGATAGTGTTTAGCAACTTCATCTGCCAGTTCCCTCAAGACCCATAGATACATGTTATCGAGTCCCACAGACTTGCACACCTTCAGGTTCTTTAGATGGTCTTGAACCTGATCTTCTCCTACAATGGGCAGTTCTTCATTCTCCCAGTCCCTGCCTTTGCCTTCTGTGGCTCGGGCAGTGTGGCTAGAGCACTTACCAGTGAAGACTGAGGCAAAAAAGCCATTGAGTACCTCAGTCTTCTCCATATCCCGGGCAACTAGGTCTCCCATTTCCTTCCGGAGAGGGTCCACATTTTTCCTAATGTTGATGTACCTATAGAAGTATTTCTTGTAGCCTTTGATGTCCCTGGCTAGGTTGAATTCTATCAGGGCTTTAGCTTTTCTGACCTGATCCCTGGCTGCTCAGACAATTTCTTTGTATTCTTCCCAGGTTACCTGTCCTTGCTTCCAACCTCTGTAGGCTTCCCTTTTGTGCTTAAGTTTGTCCAGGAGCTCCTTGTTCATCCATACAAGCCTCCTGGTGTTTTTGCCCAACTTCTTATTTGTTGGGATGCATCACTTCTGAGCTTGGAGGAGGTGATCCTTGAACATTAACCAGTTTTCCTGAGTCTCTCTTCCCTCTAGGGCGTTCTGCGATGGTAGTCTACCAAGCAGATCCCTGAAGAGGCCAAAGTCTGCTCTCCTGAACTCCAAGGTAATGAGCTTCCTGTGCTATTGTACAAAACTGGTTAATCTCCCCCCAGATACATGCTTGATCTCTCATAAAACCCCTTTGTTTCACTTTGGCTACAGATATCATTACTGATCCATGAGGCATTGCCAGTGCATGAACCCTGGGAGAAAGATTGTCCCTTATTATGTGGATTTGTTGGGAATATTCTTTTTAATTATCATTTTTGTTGCACATTTCATACCATTAGTATGGAATAATTATTGCAGTTTGACATCTTGTCCCCATTTATGTGCATGTCAATCAAAACATTGTCTTAATTCTGATACATACTGACAATGATATAAACCTGTTTTACTAGACAAAATTAAATTTAAATCAGCTGAGAACCTGGCCTTGATTCTGCGGGTGAGATTTAGTAGTATTCTCCAGATGGTTTATACTACTCTAAGAACAGAACACGGCTGTAAACCCAGTTTGATTTTGCCATTAAACCAGACTCATGACTACTTTGTACACAAAGCACCCAAAGCAGTTACTGTAAATCAGTGAATCTGAGCCTCAAACTTGCAAAAGTAAGACTAAATCACGCTCCTCCATAAGTCAATGTAATTTGTTTTTTTTTTTTCTTTTTACCTTTGTCTAATTAAGGGAAAGGGATTGAGAACCCATTGAGAACGCATTGCCTGTTACCTTCCACTCTGCATGATCAACAACTTCTTTGGTGTAGATATTGTTTGTATGTCCTACATACATCTGAGCCAGGTGAGTGGTAGATAAGTTTTACCTGGGATTGTACAATATGCTCCTGCTATCCAAACAGCAGACTATGGCTCTGTCAGGAAAGGAACAGACATTGGCTTTGTCACCTAATCATATCACCTCAAAAGAATCATCTCAAATCTTTCAGTCCTTTAGTGGCTCAAACAATATATTTCTAAAGTTCTTTCTAGATTAAGGTGATACAAATTACATGACTGTCCACCGTCTTGTTGTATCTGACCCTCCAGACCAGTGGATCAAACACTTTCCCACCTGGTTGATCTAGTTTAAGATATTCTAGTGCATGCTTCACTGTTGTGGTTGACCATTTCTCAACAGTTCTTGACACATCTTGGTAAATATATGTAACAAAGACTTAATACAACTTTTGCTTAAACTGAAACGGAAATCTCATTCCTACAAAATTAATGACGTTGACATCTTTCAATATTAACTCTACAACAATGGCTTAGTGCCTTTAGAAGTTTTATAATGTCATGGAAAGGGAATGAGATTATTTTGGCTGAACAATCTAAATGGTAAACAATTGTCCTGTAACAGAAAAAATAACTATCAGAATGATGGAAAAGACCAGTAGAATTAGTTATGTTAATGTGCCAGATGGGTGGAGACATTTCTGTTCCAAAATTACTGGCGATGTTAGCAGAATTCTTCCCCAGACACTCAATAATGGCCTTGGAAATTTTGATTCACAAGATTATGTGAATCAGAAACCCATGTATTCAATGCCATGTCCTTTTGTTAATTGTAGGACAAAGATGGCTATATTAATGACATATCACGTTTTGATTTTACAGTAAGTTAGTATGTTCATATTAGATTAAAACCGACCAAAATACAATTAAATACTTTTCGGTTCTTCTCTAGGTGAAACAAAGTCCTCAGCAAGAGCAAAAATGCAAGTTATATGTGTTTAATCTTTTAAGATCCATGAGTATGGGTGAGGCTATAGATCATGTAACAGCTTACAGTAGGTTTCAAAATGTACATTGCAAAACAGTGTTCTTCACATTACCTCACCATCTCTCTAGATGAGAAAGCTCATTGTTATCATAAACTTTCTCAAGGAAGTAGTGTCTTCCCTTTATGCTCTTATTTTACTTGTTTCCTCTCCATACACAGGAGATGAAAACAAATAATTTAAATTAACAAACTGACAATAAAAAAGACCTGTTTTGAATGCTGCCCGCAGGTCTTTAAAATGATGAAAGCACTTTGCATTATAAGATTGCTGTACTCTCTGAACATGAATCTTAGTTTGAAGATTGAAAATCTCCCTGAAGTCTGAAACACTTAAATAATTTAGATTAAATTTAAATTGTGCTACACTTTACAAGCCCAGAACCATAGTCACATCTTTACTGGAGAGCTTATAAAAATTTGAAATGCTCCAATAATTTTAAATCTTGTAGAAGCCTGGTACCTTCCAAATTAAAGTGCTAATAAAAAAATTAGTACTGAAATTTAAATCTCTATGTGCAGTGTAGAATGATTTAAAATTATTGAAGCCTTTCAATTTTTTATGAGCTCTCTATGTAGAAGTGAATCAAACAGCATTTTTAGTACAATGGGAATAATTTAGAAAAGAAAACAAAGAAAAACTGTCATCAACATAGTAGTGTAGTATGAAGACCTTTCCAGAGTGCTAAAGAAAAGAATTTCGAAAGAACAACTGCATTCAGAAAAGTGAAGCAGATAAAGTCTTCTGTTTAAAACATTTTAGTAAGACTCTGGAGATATTAATTTTAGGTTCTGATTTCATGCAAATCATTTAATTTCCCTGATTCTCCATTTCTTCCTTTTTTATTTAGGTTGTAACTTCATTGGGCCAATAGCTTCCTTTTTCATGACTGAGATACATTTGACTAAATGCAGATATCTACCATGTCAACATCCATATCTGAGCTAGTCATCTCAGTACTACTTCAAAGTCGTTGGAGAGAAATACATTCTTTTCAAACGCTATTCATATGATTATAAACTCCCACAATAAGATATAGATTGGAATCACATCCCTAAGAAGCCTATTAATCTCCATTTACAGTAAGGGGAGCCTAAAGTCACTAATCTAGATATTGATTCCAGTATCTAAAGTTGAGGGAAATTAAGCCAACTTGTCATTATCTTGGCTAGTTTTTAAGACTTACAAGTACTCTTGCAACACCTATTATTAATAGCTATAATAATTTCAAGCAGATGATCTTAAGTCATCTGAATCTACAAGTGTTAGGCAGTGACTATCTTTAGAAACAGTGAATATGCAAAGACCTCTCAGATGTTCACAGATATGTTCCTGCAGTGAAAAGAAGAAAGAAAATACATGGGTCATTTATATCTAATTAGACGGCTTTTTTCTTTCTATAAAGTTTGCAGTAAAGAGAATTATAGACAGAAACATTTTGGGTATTTGGTGCACTTTGCCTGTAAGTATGAATAATTTTCTTATGGAATTAATTATAGGAGAACCTGAAGAAAATCCAATGACTTCCAATGACCCGATTTAATCTGAGTTTATGATAGACTGAGACTACTTTACTGGATGATAAAATCCTTCTGACAGATGAAGCAGGCTTCGATGCAGAGAACCACAGGTTTTCACTAAGCTGGTGCAAATGTCCGATATATATGCAGAAAGAATATTACATGAGACCTACAAAAACATACTTCAGTTTCTTGTTCCTTTCCAGAGAAAATCCAATCTCCTCACATTGATCTATAGTGGTCTGTATACAATTTGTGTTTCGGCTGTCTAAGGGACCAGTTTCTGGTTACCTCATTACAGATTCATCCAGCAATAGCTGTAGCACTTTTGCTAGTTGTTGCTAGGTCTAAATGTGTAGGGGCTGAATTTTCAAGTGGTGAGTTTTTTTCCTGTCAAACTCACTTATTTCTTAGGTGCATCAGTTGTTGTAAGTGTGACTTTATTCTGCTTACAAAGTAAAGCTAATTTTTAAATATGTTTGGGAACTGAGGACTGTTATTATTTGCTTGTCTCTATATTGAAAATTAAGTGTATGTATCTGAATGTATTTGAGGTGAAAATCAACAAACAAACAAAAAGTCTTAAGGAAGAAAGTTATAATTAGACCCATTCACAATGATCTTATGCATGAGGGACATGGGGAGTGGGTAAATTATATTTTGTCAAATTAACAGTAGGGGAAATGCATTTTCTTTCAGCTATTACCACGTCTTCCCTTCTAGTGAAGATTAAAATACCTAAGGACAGACACAAGAAAAGGTCATTTCATGAAAATTTACATAAAATATTTGTTCATTGAAATTATAATCTCTAAAACTGTTTAAAGAAGAAAATATGCGATGATTATTTATTTTCTTTAATAAACTTAAAAAGAGAATTCAAAGGTTAATTATTACAAACACAAGTTCTTGAGATAAAGAATACTTACAGGGCAAAATATCAAAAATGCAATAACTGAAAATGGAGATAGAGGTTTTCAAAAGTTGTTGCTTTATGTATGTCGCTACATCGGAAGAATACTAGGACAGGATTTGACAGAGCTAAAGTCAATGGCCTATAAGTTTTATCAAGTAATGGAGTGCTTGACTGTCAAAAGAAGCTCAGTATCTATTCTTGAACACACTTCACCTTCTACGAATTGTTTATCTGTTTGCGTGCACTAGAAAGTGGTTTTGGCTCAGTAGCTCTGGCTATGTCAAACTTTTTAAGATTATTTTGGTATTATCCTGGTTTTGGTTGAGACAGAGACAGTCTTTTTTATCAGCTAGCAGAGCTCAGTGTTTTGGATTTAGACTGGGATTCGTTCTGAGAAGAACGTTGATAATGCACTGATGTTTATAGTTAGCACTGAGACCTCCAGGACTTTTCAGCTTGCCATGTTCTTCCCGGTGTGCAGGAGCATAACAGGCACAAACAGCCTTTGTGCTACATATTCTTATGCTGTGTATCTATGAGACTTCATGTCTCTCTAACAGAATGAATGAATGGCTTCTAGTCTCTTTCCTAACGAGTTATGAGAGAATTTGTCTCATAATTAAAGGAAATCAAAAGAGCTCCTGTGCGTTTTAAACTTACGTGACATGTGACTATTAGTCTGACTGGCAGACTAAAATACAATGTAGAGATCCTTTGGTTAGCTTGAACCTAAGTAGAGACAAAGAAAATTGAGATTGACCTACTTTATTGGTGGCTTACAATTGCTGCCAGTTCCTTTCTGTTTCCTAACTCAGAATAATGCTGAATATTTTTTCCTTAAATAGAACTCAGTAAAGGAAGTTTAGTTTGCTTTATTATTATTATGAAAAGGTTACTTGGAAAGTCCAATCTAAGTGACAGCAACATCTGAGACTTTAATTCAAATTTGGGCAATTAACCAACATAAAAGTGCATCTGCAATTCCATGAGAAGAATTAGTATGATAGGAAAGCTGTAAGAACAAAATCAAAATACACACTAAAACTAGATCTGCAACAGAAACAAAAACACATTCCAGTATTATAATAGTAAAATTGAGATAAAATATTCCCTATTTTGGCAATAGAAACTCTTTTATCATAAATATAAGAAATATTGAGATTATGTATTTTTCCTGTTAAGGGAGTTTATAGATTGCCACCACCTCCAGCAGCTCCAGTTCTTCCTGTCCTGCCACTGGAGACCAGCCTCATGCAGCTGAGGAGGGTCTCCTTCCCAGGAGAACAAAGGCAGCTCCTGCGTTCCTGCATGCAAATGCACACAGACATGCGTGCACATACAGACAGCCGCAGACAAGGCGCTGCCTCCAGCAGCACCCACATTCAGGACTCACAGCAGACACAGATGGCCACAACCCCTCCTCCCCTTAGACTGGCAGAGGCAGGACGTCACTGGTACAGCACACACCACTCTCCAGGCTCACAAGCACATGCATGTTCACAGATCCTCTGAGCATCAGAACGGCCCTTCTCCCTTCCCAGAACCTCTGCCCAGATTCCAGCCACCCTTACCCATACCACAGGTCCTCAACTTCTTGGCTGGTCCAGTTGGGTGCTCACTGCAAACACGCAGCACTCACACACTCGTTCTATGGGCACTCCACACTAACAGGTCCCCCTGAACACCAACGTGGACCCTCCGCCTGCCTGGTTCCCCTGCCCAGGCCCCAGGCCCCCTGCTTGCTCACTGGTCCAGCTTGGAGTTTGCCAGCGGCTCCACACACACACGCCACACACACTCTATTCACACACGGTTTGGGGAAGATCCAAGCAGTCATACTTCCTAAACATGGGGAATGTGGGTACTCTGGAGCAGTGGCCTATCATCACAATGCAGCTGCTGGCATTGGAGTACACGTAATCAGACCCTTTTTTACCCCTTTCTGTTTATTCTCGACTTGCCTCTCTGACTCCCCTCTCAACAAATTATTTAATAAATATTGCATAATCCCGAAGATCACCTACTAATATCCCATATCTTCGTGATCCCCTTGTTTCCCCCTTCTTATCACTTAGAAAGTCCAGGTTGTCTCCCTCTAGAGCTGTGCTTCTAGTTCTTAATGGCCCTTCAATTAGTAACTCAAGACTTTTGGTCTTTGCCCTCGTCTTCCTTGTCTATCGGGTTTGTGCCTCTCTCTTCTTGCTTCCCCCTTTACTTATTATCCCCTTTTACATTGAAAAGGTCCTTGATCAGATGATCTTAATGAAGCAGACCTCTCACTCTCCACATACCCTTACAGTTACCATAGAAATACGGATCATAAACCCACCTATACTAGATGGAATAAATGTTTTATCGTTCTTTTTTCAATTTATCACATAAAAAAATTTTGGTAAAAATATACTTGTATAATTGGAAAATTAAAGTGCTACTTTTGTCTGTTAAAATTAAAAAAAAAAAAGTTTTTTACAAGATTTGGCTTTTGGGATTGCAAGGCTATAGCTTAGGCATGATCATACATTTAACGAACTTAATAAATCACATCAATAGAACATCAGGGAATGCATCAGAGCATCCAGAATGTTACACGGCATTATAAATGAAGAAGTGCAAGCAATCATCTTTACATGCATTTGAACTGCAACAAGAAAGACCCTACAAGAAAGCAACCTCTTATTTGCTGTTACAGCAGGATATACCAGACATTTGCTGATGATGACCATTTATCAACTGATATGTTGCATGATTATGGTCAAATAAAGCTCATATGTGTCCTATTAAATGTAACTTTGTCTTGAAATAGATGAGGCAGGCAGTTAAAAAGGAGAGGTGCTGGGCTTTTTCCAAATATTTTTTATAAACTTATATCCAAGACAATATAATATTAAATGCATCAAATATTTTTTGGAGTAGGACTATAAACTGTTGTTCTTCCTTCGCAGTTACAAGTCCTTAACATATTAAGCTAGAGAAATATTTCCAGTGTGAGATTATCTCACTCACTTTTTGGCCCACATAACCTTTTTAATAATGCTGTAATAAAGGAGGCTACTTCAGCAAGAGGGACTGACACACCATGACTTCAGCATAACTTTTACTCCCAAGGTTAACAATTGCCTTTGAAATATCAGATTTAGATTAAGATCTAGTATGCTAAAATTAAATGGGATTTATAAAATCAAACAGTAAAACTACCTGCATAATGTAAGTATTTATGTTCAAGAAGAAAACTAAGACCTTTGAAGGTCTTTACAAGGAGAATATGCCATTTTAAATGTAACTGAAAGGCATAAAATTACAACCTGGATACCCCAATTCTCTCCTGCATTGTGGGGTAGTGATTTAACTCTGAATTTAAAATATTTTTTATTAATTATTTTTCTTTGCATGTAAAGTGATTAGTACTGTTACCTTTTGTGAGTAACTTGGTCCACATATAATGTATTTATTCTCAAAGCATATACTAGATGTAGTGTAAAGTGGCAAACTGGACAAGTTAGGACAAAATTACAGAACACAGAACACATTCCAAACAAACAAACAAAAAAGTCTGAAGTGGAAAACTGTAAGAAGTAGGGGAATTTTAATTAAAAAAAAAAAGTATGTGTCTGCAACATTTGGATTCTATAAAATTAGTTAACAAATAAGCAACTATTTTTAAGATCTAAAGTATGGATTTTAAACCTCTGAGTCCCACCTGAAATTTCTCACAAGGTTCCTAATTTCTCGTGTTGATTTAGTCACACTATCTTTCCTAAATGCTAGAAATAAAGTTGAAAGTTAGAAAACATTTTTAAACAATGCAAACCAGATAGATATACCTATTGTTCTATTGTCTTACAAGGACAGATTAGGAAGTTCAAAATGTTCAGATACTGTCATCAGTTCCTGTATCACAATTTTGTATTTGTTTGATCATACTTCCTTCTGAGAAAGTATACTTATTAAATGCTACCAGTTTTGCTTTTCTCTCTCAACAATCAAAGCCATTTGTCCTTTGAGTCAAGCCACTTTGATTCAGGAATTTTATTACTATCTGTACTGGTTCTGAATGTGGTAGAGTTAATTTTCTTCACAGCAGCCCCTGTGAATTTACATTTTGTATTTGTGCTGGAAACAGTGTTGATCATGCAGGAAAGTTTTCATTATTGCTGAGCAGTGCTTACGCAGAGACAAAGCGTCTTCTGCTTCTCACACCACCTCACCAGTGAGTAGGCTGTGGGTGCACAAGAAGATGGGAGGGGACACATCTGGGACAGCTGACCCCAACTGACCAAAGGGACATTCTACACCATATGATGTCATGCTCAGCGTATAAAGTTGGAGGAAGAAGAAGGAAGAGGGGAGGGTGTTCACAGTGACGGTGTTTGTTTTCCAAGGAACTGTTTCATGTGATGAAGCCCTGCTTTCCTGGAGATGGCTGAACACTGGTCTGTCCATGGGAAGCAGTGGACGAATTCCTTGTTCTGCTTTGCTTGCACATGCAGCTTTTGCTTTACCTTTTAAACTGCCTTTATCTCAATCCACAAGTTTTCTCACTTTAACCCTTCCAATTCTCTCCCCCATCCCACTGCAGAGGAGCGAGAGAGCAGCTGTGTGGGACTGAGTCGCTTATTGGTGTTGAACCACACCACTGTCTTTTTACAATTTGTAACTGATATGACCGGCTGGTCTGTCATCTTTCCCTTTCTTCTTTCATTCAAGATAATCTTCTACTGAATTAAACTGGATTGATCTAGAATAGTCATATGCATCTAGTTACCTAGTATCAGCCCCTAAAGCAAGCTGAAATATGGTATTTGTAACATGCTGCATTCCACATTTATCAATGAAAAATGAATACCAGCAAAATTGCATTTCCTTGAAAAGTTCAAATTAGCCCCTATTTCTGCTCAGAGTTTATTCTTGACAGAGAACATGGTAAACAAGGTGTTCACTGCTCTCAATTTTTGTCAGTGGTTTTTCCAAGCAAATAATTTTAGAATCTCTAACAAAAATCCCTACTATGATTAGCACTGATTGAGAAGAGATTTAAAAATATTTTTTTTAATTAAATGTCTTCAGTTTGTGCCGCTATTATTTATGGCAGTCCTACTTTTCACTCTCTACAAGCATTCAGACATTTAATCAGAAATTAAATAAAAGAACTCTTTCAAGTTTCATGCTGCTAGAATGTGTCAGAGCAATGCAATGCCCACAATGCTCACATGCTGATCAGTTCTTCTTTTTCTGAAGTGTCCATATTAAATAAAACTATTTGGCACATTTCAAAACACATTTTCAAATGTTCATAGGTATCCTGTGGCACCAAGGAGAATATCGTACTGCACTTGCTGAGCTGTTAAGTTGCCATCGAATCGTATTTTTTTCTTCCTACAGCCAGTGATTTAAAAAGTGAAAAATTTTAAAATTACTAGAAGTACATCTGAAAGGCATAATTGTGTTTGATCCTATGGATCTACACAGATATTGACAAAGAATCTTTCTTAAGATTTAAATCTGACTTATATTGATATAAATGAGGACATATTTTTTTTTGTTGTTCAAATTACTCTAGCTTCAACAACATCTCATAAAATGCTAGTGTAAAATCAAAGAAATATTATGTCATTGAATTTTTTATTTTAGTTCTACACGCTGAAATTTGATTTCACTTCTGCAAGGTAAAAAATATCAAAACTGCAACATCTACCATTTGAGATATTTTAGTCAATGTTTGCTAAAACCATGCCAGGGAAATCTACAGATCTTGGTTTATTTTCCTTCTTTTTTTGAAGTGAAATATTTGCTTGTATCTCTGGAGTTATAAGTAATAAAAAGATAGTAAAGAAAGGTTTTATTTCAGTCTTCTAACCAGTTTAAAACTGGTGTAAGTTTGCAAGGATCAATAATATAGTAATTTTTATATATATATATGTAAAATCAGAATCAGAATCTACATCTTATTTTTCAGGTGATGTTTTTGCCCTGGTGTATATCTACCTTAAATTTCTATCAAATCTGTGGAATTAGTCTAGATTTACAGCAGTGAAGAATCTGACCTCACCTTTTTCATTCAAATCCTGACTTAGTTTTTAAATGAAATTGAGATTTTCTCTAATACCCAGATCCCTGTCTTTGCACAAAATAAAGACAATTCACAAGCTCAGTATATCTGCAGTCTTTGCAGAGGGCTGGTTATATGCCAGTTTTAAGTGGTTTTGAATCAGCAAAAATGTCTGAAGAATTGTTTGCAAATTTATCAAGAGATACCAGTCATAATCTTAGCTTAAATTTAGAGTCATAGTTGCTCTATGTTACCAACAAAGTAAAAAGAGGCCAGGGCACATGTGTCCACTTGTCAAGCACTATGCATTTGACGCCAGGATGATGTCTCACATGCATAAACGTTATATATGTATACACTTTTATGAAGGTAAAAGGTAGATTCTAATTTCATGTTATCTCTTCCTTGCTTTTCGCTATATAGCAATCATCATAACTGTGCTCTGGAAGAAAACAGTGTTACAGGAGTGTCTTTGCCTGCTGGGAATTGATTTGTGACACTCCTATCTGGTGATAATTATTTTTATGAATAAGAAAACATAAAGCTGTGAGTAATTTAGATTAATTCAATAGACTGCAGGATAGTAAGAGAGTCAGGGAAAAGTTATATTGGCAAAGTTACCTCGTCATCTATCTGCATTTTCAAAATATCTCACCCTATTCAATTGCAGTCAGTCCAGGATTCCATCATTCTCTGGAGCTGACCTTCTGAGAATACTGAGAGTCACATGAGTCTTGGTCACTGAAGCGGGCCTCTAGGTCATCCTTCAGCCCCATTAAGAACAACAGAACAGGCATTCCTCCAATTCTCTTCTCTGTGGATCCAACAATCATTCTTAAAACATTACTACTGGATGCAAAGACTTTATAGCATAGACAATATTTTCCACTGACTTGGCCACAGGAAATATATTGAAGTCTACTTTCTGCTTAAACAAAATGGAGTATTTTAACATTTTACATTTGATATTTTGGTGGGAACTTGAAACCTTAATGAAATTAATCTCCACTAATTTGAAATACTTGTAGTTGGTGGAAAGTAATGTTTACTTTTGGGTGCTATTCGCCTCACCCTAAGGTAGATGTCAAAAACTTTGCTCTGTTAATATCTATTTATGGATTATAATTCCTCCTTGTAAACAGAATCAAGAAAAGAAGTTCCAGTGATGATGGTGGTGTACATTCAAGAAGAAACGCTAATTGTACAAGTATAGGAATTCAGGAATTTCAAATTACTTAATCTTCTAGTACTGGAGCACAGCAGATTCACAGACTAGGAAACAAAAAGGAACCCTGGTTGTGTAGTCCAGTGATTACATCACTCTGGAAGCTAAGAGTACTAGTCTCTTAAGCTTAAATTATTTTTCTATTTTATTTAATGATTCTTTAAGATAAAAATATCTCTTGGAGTGCAGGCCTGAAAGCATGCTATTTTTCATCTTGATTATATTGCATTAGGGACACTAACAATTTTAGGGAGCTATTTCTGGATAATTATTATGAGATGGTCTGAGATTTTGAAAGTGTTCGTACTCTTCCACGAAACGGTTTCATGCCTATATCTGATCATCATTGTACAATTTTTAAAAGCTATTTCTTCAGTGCCTAAGTCAAGGTTAGATCATCTGAATTATCCTGAAATATTTGGGAGTTCCTTAAAGATTTGTCTGAGACGTGTTCTTGAGCTATCAGCAATATCTGCCACTACTGATCTCTAAAGCTGTTTCTTCTAGTAAAGAAATTAAATTCATTAAACATATAAAGTCACATTTCTTATTCAGTTTTACATAAACTTATTTATGTACATTTTCGTTATACCAAAATTGATGTCATTGCTACCATATATAAAGGATGTATTAAAGACAAAAATGCAGAGAAACAGATCAAACTTTATATCTGGTAACGATATCTTTGTCTGATGGATCTCAGTATTCCTAATTGGAGACTATGAACGATCAGGTATTTCTGAGAGATGTATATTTTTATGTATACACATGAAAAAGCTGGGTTTATTTTTTTTTCTCTACAGTAAATATGGTATAAAGGCTATTTTTCCCATAGTAATTATTTCTTAATCTATTGATAAAAAAGTGATTTGTAGCATAAAATTGACAAAGTTAGCTAGCCAAATAATAAATGGGATGGCATTTTTGTGTTGTATTATTTTTTTCTCTCTGTGACTGTTTTGGACTATATCTGATTAATTAGGAACTGAAAAAGGAGTTCTACATACCAGTGATAATAATCATTTCAGCAAAATATAGAAACAATGGAGAAACCTGACCTGCTTAAGGTACGGGCTGATTTATATTTTGTCTCAGTCTGTTTGCAGATCCTCTGGATGTGAATGAGCAAGAAATAATGAGGTAAAACTTTTATTCTTTTATTACATTTTTCAAGGGCGAAAGAAATGGACTCCACAGGTTGTAGCTGTAGCTAAACTGAACTGTCAGATGCTACTGAGGATCATTCCAATGAGGATGCCCTAGCTGGAAGTGTTTTGTTTCTATTCATGGTTTGGACACATATGGCATTCTCTAATAACCTTCCATGCCTCCATATTGCACTGCAAATTGCACTGGGTATCTTGGGCAGAGTGCCAGCCTTAGACATTCATTTGGAACTTCTCACATTCACCCTAACCCCATCTGAACCATGCAAACTTCATAATCTTGTCATTTCTCTTTATATAATGGGAATCTGCTTGACTTGTGTGATTAGCTATCTCCTCATGGCAAAAGGAATCTGTGTGTGAAGAAGTGGTGAAAGCAGACAGAAATGGCTTTTTCCTGTGGCTCTCAGGGTCTATGTATATCTTTATCTTAAATCTCACCTGCTTGCACTGCTTCAGTTTTCAGTCTCATTTTCTTTCTATTATTCCACCCACCTCACATAGTAAGGCTCCTTGGTATGTCCTCTGTGTTTCTTGCATCAATTCCTGATCATCTGCCCAAAGGCTGATAATAACGATCCTAAAGAGTACTCACATAAAGCAGTAAAGAGGCAGAGAAAGGAGATTGTATGTGGTTGTGTAAATGCACAGAGAGAAGACTTGGAGAAAAAATGGCTTTCCTGTAATCAGAAAGAAAATATTCTTGTCATCAAATAGTGCATACTGGATATTTTTTTACCAAAAAAAAGTTCAAATAAATTTCCAGGACAAAATCTATCTACTACCCACTCGTGTAAGCAGTCAGAGAGCAAAGACTAGCACTGTTTCTAACATGTGTAGGATTTATTATGATCTCCATCCTCTTGAGCAGTTATTTTAAATGTACAAAGTATGGAAGGGAAGTAAACAAACCTAATAGTTTCACACCTATAATTTTGAAGTTTGTAAACAGACGGAGAATGATGAGCTCTCTTTCCTCAAATTTTCTGCTTTCAGCCTGGTGTCCTGAAGAAAGTAGACTTAAGATTTTTGTGTGTGTGTGTCTAAACCATCTACCTCCATAACTTTTCACCTGATTTCTACCAAACATGAGAGAAATGTTAAGGTGTCAAAAACAAGTTTCATGAAAAACAGTGACCATAAAGAGGAGAAAAATCCAAATTGTAACGCCTCCTTTGAAAACCTGGCAGGCAGAACTGGACAGTCAGCACACGTGTACTGAACAGACACCAATGTACATACAGACAGTCCAGCACTCAGGCTGAGCATGTAGATAAACACACGGGTTATGCAGGCGATATCATGGAAAAAAATATTTTGGAGGAAAAATGAGACAAATATTTTGAAAATGAGATTTTAGTAATTCTGGCACTCATAGGAAAGAAGTCTAGTTTATTTAAATTTTAATTTTCGTGGTTAAAAGATGACTGAGTAGCTATTATCTATGATTTTGGGCTGTGATTACAGCCCAATTTCTGTGGCTCTCAAAAGATTATATGTAGTACAAATATTAAAGTCTAGGTTATTCACCCTAACTTTCGTTTGATTTCTTGCTTAAATTGGAGAAAATAAGGAAGCTGTTTATGGCTTCTGTTCCCATACTTCCTATACTCTGAATAAAAACTGAAAAGGAGCAACTGTGACTTGTGCCAAAGGCAAAAGATTCTTCAGGATCTGTCTAGACATTCTTTTTCATGCTTGTGTAATCTGCTACAGTGTCCTGCTTTGCAGATTGGCACCTGGTGCAGATTACACCACCTGCTATCTCTGACATGCAGGTGGCTTTTTCTTTCATTGGAAACGACAGAAAAGAGAGCTGGCATGTGCTTCATATGGAGTTAGTTACCTTGCTCTGATAAAGAATTAGTATGTAGCTGAAGTAGCTTTGACATCTGCAGACTGCAAAGTTCTTGCAGATTCTGGTAGGATAAGCGATCTCAAGCAAGACATAAAGTGATCAGCTGTGTCCAAGACCTCTAGTTCTCTAGCCTTTCTTCCTCTTCTCCTGGCTCTACTACCTTTGAATTGATCATTTTTAAAAGGTGAGATTATTGTTCCTTTTTGGCAGCACCTACCTTCTGTTGTTTCATTTCCACCAGACCAAAACTTCATTAGCACCAGACCTCATCAATAAGTTTCAAGAGCTTTCTCCAATTTAACATGTGAAAGTACAGGCATTGTGTCTGTGAAATTCTGGAAAATGTCTTAAAACATTACGTTAAAATCACTACTTTAAATTATTTCACAGCTGTAGTGTATTCTTGAGACTTAGAATCACTGTTAACATCCTGTGAAGATATAAAATTTATTTATGAATAAATATCTATCAATCGTATTTCAAAAGTCGTGGCAATCCGGTGAAGTTCCCAATGACTGGAAAAGGGGAAACATAGCCCCCATCTTTAAAAATGGGAAAAAAGGAGACCCAGGGAACTACAGGTCAGTCAGTCTCACCTCTGTGCCCAGCAAGATCATGGAGCAGATCCTCCTGGCGACTATGCTAAGGCACATAGAAAATAAGGAGGTGATTGGTGACAGCCAACATGGCTTCACGAAGGGCGAATCCTGCCTGACTAATTCAGTGGCCTTCTATGATGAGGTTACAGCATTGATGGACAGGGGAAGAGCAACTGACGTCATCTACCTGGACTTGTCCAAAGCATTTGATACTGTCCCACACGACATCCTTATCTCTAAACTGGAAAGACATGGTTTTGATGGATGGACCACTTGATGGATAAGGAATTGGCTGGAGGATCGCACTCAAAGAGTTGTGGTCAACGGTTCAATATCCACGTGGAGGCCAGTGATGAGTGGTATTCCTCAGGGGTCAGTACTGGGCACAGTGCTATTTAACATCTTTGTTGAAGACATGGACAGTGGGATCAAGTGCACCCTCAGCAAGTTTGCAGATGACACCAAGTTGTGTGGTGTTGTGGACACGCTGGAGGGAAGGGATGCCATCCAGAGGGACCTTGACAGACTGGAGAGGTGGGCCTGTGTGAACCTCATGAAGTTCAACAAGGCCAAGTGCAAGGTCCTGCATGTGGGTCAGGGCAATCCCAAGCACAAGTACAGGCTGGGTGGAGAATGGATTGAGAGCAGCCCTGAGGAAAAGGACTTGGGAGTGCTGGTGGACGCGAAGCTCAACATGAGCCGGCAATGTGCACTGGCAGCCCAGAAAGCAAATCGTATCCTGGGCTGTATCAAAAGAAGTGTGGCCAGCAGGTCGAGGGAAATGATTCTGCCCCTCTACTCAGCTCTCATGAGACCCCACCTGGAATATTGTGTTCAGCTCTGGAGTCCCCAACATAAGAAGGACATGGAACTACTGGAATGAGTCCAGAGGAGGGCCATGAAGATGATTCGAGGGCTGAAGCACCTCTGCTATGAAGACAGGCTGAGAGAGTTGGGGCTGTTCAGCCTGGAGAAGAGAAGGCTCCGGAGTGATCTTATTGCAGCTTTCCGATACTTAAAGGGGGCCTACAGGAAAGCTGGAGAGGGACTTTTTACAAGGGCGTGTAGTGATAGGACAAGGGGCAATGGATTCAAACTGAAAGAGGGGAGATTTCGATTAGATATAAGGAAGAAATTTTTTACATTGAGGGTGGTGAGGCAGTGGAACAGGTTGCCCAGAGAAGTTGTGGATGCCCCATCTCTGGAAGTGTTCAAGGCCAGGTTAGATGAGGCTTTGGGCAACCTGGTGTAGTGGAGGATTTCTCTGCCCATGGCAGGGGGTTTGGAACTAGATGATCTTTGAGTTCCCTTCCAACTCTAACTGTTCTATGATTCTATGATTTTTTATAAGAATTAACTGAGATCATTATTAGTAACAGTATACATTTAATGTGAATTGTCTTTGCTATTCTCTCTTTATTATTTTTTTTCGAATTCTCCTTTCCATACTGTTGTTCTCTGAGGCCTTTAATGAGCTGCGTAATAGTAGTAAGTTTCAGCTAGCAAAATGTTATTATACTTACCCTCAGTAGCTTAAAGATACATACAGAAACAAAATGAAAAGCATTAGAAAAAGAAATAAGAAAAAAATAGTTTACGTATAATCTCAGTTTACACGCCAGACTGAAAAAAAGTATTCATAGTACCCAGCAGGTTCACCTTGACTCTCTCTGCCTCCCATGCACACTTAACACAGTATAGCATCAACTCTGAATTTTGCCCTTAAGGTCAATAATATTGTCAATGTCTTGCACTGAAAAGGACAATGAAAATATTTCCACTTAATTTTTCAAGTCTTCTATGATGCTGAGAAAGTTCAGCAAATGACATCACAAGAGAAGTGTTGTTGTCCAAGTTTCAGGCTTACTAATAGGGAGAATTTATTAATTACTGCTTTTAATTCGAAGTATTATTTTATTACAGAAAATAACAATCCAAAAAAAAAAAAAAAGTCTTGCCTATTGTTTCAAACTCAGGTTCTGTGGTGGTTGAGCCCCAGCTGGCAAGCACCACACAGCCGCTTGCTCACTCCTCTGCAGTTGGATGGAGAGAAGAAAATTATAACAAAAGTTTTGAGTGTTGAGACTAATTATAGTCACAAGCAAACCAGACTCGACTTGGGGGAAAGTCACTTTAATTTGTTACCAATTGCATCAGAGGAGATAATGAAAAACACAGCCAGATCTTAAAAAAAACATCTTCCTCCCACCCCTCCGTTCTTACTGGCTCTACCTCCTCTCTCCAGCCCCACAGGGGGACAGAGAATGGGGGGTTGCAGGTCAGTTTGTCACGTCGTTTCTGCTGCTCCTTTCTTAAAAAAGTGAGGACTCCTTACACTCTTCCCTTGCTCAAATGTGGACTGCATTCTTAAAAATATTTGTAGATATCATTGATATGATATAAAAAATCATTTAGAATAAAAATCAAATTACTGGAAATCAGTAGTAAAAGATTAATACTCATTAAATGATATACTGAGAGGAACTTTAGATAACTGCAAAATGCTGACAAGGTACCACAATATCTTGTATCTGAGTTTTAATAAGATAATATTTTGTTTGATTGTATCTTGACTTTTTATGTTTGGCTGACATTTTTTTTTCAGTCGTCTACCTCCTCTCTGAAATCCCATCTACTTTTATGGAAACAATTCTGCATGATTGCATTCAGGTGTGTATAATGGTCTTTGGTCAATCATCTACTTTAAATGTTTACTTACAACATATTGATATCATTTGAGTTAATGACTTCATCATTAACAACAAATACAGCATCTTCAGTCACATAATTTGTGGTGGTTTTTAGACAGAAACATGTTTCAAGGGTATTTTCCTTTCGGTTCTATTAACTTTAACCAACTTCAAAATATTGTTATATATGACACATCAGCTTAATTTCTCAAGAATTTGGCAAAAAGTTTGCATAACTTTTAACAATCTTCAAATCCTATGGTTTGTCTGCTGAATATTCAGAAAGTATGATGGGGAAAAAAAGGGGAAAAAAAAATTACTTTATTTGGTGTGCTGGTAGTTAGGTTATCTGACTAATCTGAGAAAGAGTACACTGGCTCAGCTACTCCTGAGACTATTAAAGGACAATTATTAGATCATTTGCCCTGGTGTGAAGACCACCAAAATGAGTCAGCAAAAGACACTCTCCAGAAAACCATGCAAATTAAATGCAGTTATTGTCTAAAGGCCAATAGGACTTCCTATAGGATGCAGGTAGAAGAGGATTTTGGGACAAAATAAAGACACTGAGTTTTGTTTGAAACTTAGTATTAGGTATTTTAAGATTGTGGAAATGTGTGGCATGTATTATGGGATGTGTAGGGAAAGGATCAAAGGTAAGGATGAAGGTAGATTGGAAGAAGAAAGTGGGGGAGGGAAGAGGGTAAAGGGGCTAAAAGTCATTGGTTGTGCGTAAGCAGTCTGTTGGCCAGTGCACTCATTTGAAGAAGTCCTCTGCCTAATCGCTGCAGCCTGTCCTGTCTTCCTATGATATTCTCTTCCTTGTTGCCACGTGTGTACTCTCTGTTCACTATGTGCTTATGCACTTGAGCCATTAATGAACTTCAAGATGTGGTTATGTTTTTCATGTTAATGTGACTGCTCTTTTCATCTGTGTGAACAGCTGCGTTTGTTTGTGAATCAGGAATGTGTGCTCAGACTCACTGCTGGCTGAACCTGGAGACACGGAGCCAAAGCAGCCTCACATCCATCTGACAGGGACAAGAGGACATCTCAGTGCAAAAGAAGTGATGCTATATGTGTCAGGAAGCAGCAGAAGTGAGTTACTCCACAAGGCAATGAAAGTCAGGAGATGAGGGTGACAGCAAAGCAGTCAGGGCACTGACAAATATCCAGCACCCAAAAAAGAGGAGCAGGTCTGGTGATGGAAATCAGGTTCAGCCAACAGTCATGTTGTAACTAGTCAAGGCCATAGTGGTGGGGTAGGTCCAAGGTAAGGCAAGTTCAAGCTCAGCAAGGCACAAGACCAGGCACAACACACCTGCAGCATAGCCCAGACAAGACCACAGGCAAAGGCCTGAGTTTAAATGCAACTCCCAAGATGAGGAGTGGAGACTTCTCACAGCTCTTTCTACATGAATTAACTGTTTTCACAGAACTCTGATCCAGGCTTACACAGCTGTACTATCAGACCTTATCTTGAACATGGGAAGCTAAATTCCTAGCAGAGGCAGAAGAGAGTGTAGAACCTTTTGATGCACTCTGGTGTCTTAAAGTAGGTAAATTGCTAGGTAAAACAGATTTCATAAAGTAAAACAATAGTTTGTTTTGCATCTTCCATCCCTTCTAATATTCGTATTTGATATTCTGCCTCTTCAGCTGTTCCAGTGAAGCTAGATAAATATTACAGCAGGATGTAGCCATGCTATGTTCATGGCTTACCTGCGGAAAGACTTCCTGTGCTATAACACAGACATCTAGAAGTTATGCCTCTAGTTTTAAGCTAGTTACCCTAGGTACCATATAAACAATGAAGAGTAAATGTTCATTCAAAGGATGTTTTGTTTGCCTTATTTCTCATTTGTTAATCCCACAGACCAGTACTGAAGCCAAAGTTATTCGACAGACTGGATCGTTGGGCTGAGGCCAATGGCATGAGCTTTAATAAGGCCAAGTGCAGAGTCCTTCACTTGGGGTATAAAAACCCCAAGCATCGCTATAGGCTCGGGGAAGAGTGGCTGGAGAGTTGCCTGGCGGAGAAGGACCTGGGGGTGTTGGTTGACTACCGGCTTGATATGAGCCAGCAGTGTGCCCAGGTGGCCAAAAAGGCCAATGGGATACTGGCGTGTATCAAGAATAGTGTGACCAGCAGGAATAGGGAAGTGATCCTGCCCCTGTACTCGGCACTGGTGAGGCCGCACCTGGAATATTGTGTCCAGTTTTGGGCCCCTCGCTTTAAGAGAGATATTGAGCTCCTGGAGCGAGTCCAAAGAAGGGCGACTAAACTGGTCAAGGGGCTGGAAAATAAAACTTATGAAGAGAGGCTGAGGGAGTTGGGGCTGTTTAGCCTGGAAAAGAGGAGGCTGAGGGGAGACCTGATTACGGCCTATAAATACTTGAGAAAAGATGGTGGGGAGGTAGGGGAAGGGCTCTTTACATTAGTGATGGGTGATAGAACAAGAGGAAATGGGCATAAGCTTAGTCAGGGGAGATTCAGGTTGGATGTTAGGAAGTATTTCTTCTCTGAAAGGGTTGTCAGCCACTGGAATAGGCTGCCCAGGGAGGTGGTTGAGTCCCCATCCCTGGATGTGTTTAAGAATAGGGTGGATGATCTACTTGAGGATATGGTTTAATGGGGATTAGGGATGGTTGGACTCGATGATCTCTAAGGTCTTTTCCAACCTAGAAATCTATGAATCTATGAATCTATGAATCTTCATTAATGACGTAGATGATGGGACAGAGTGCACTGTCAGCAAGAGGAACCTCAGCAAGCTGGAGAGCCAGGCAGACAGGAGACTCAGGAAATTCAGAACAGGGTGCATGAAATTGCGTCTGGGCCGAAATAACCCTATGCAGTAGTTCATGCAGGGGGTGAACCAGTTGGAAAGTAGCTTTGTATGGAAGGACCCAAGGATCCTGCTGGACAAACAGCTGAGCCAATAATATGCCCTCACATGGCCAAGAAAGCCAGCAGTATCCTGGGCTGCATTAGAAAGAATGTTGCCAGCAGATTGAGGGAGGTGATCCTTTCTCTCTACTCAGCCATGGTGATGCCACGCCTTGAGTCCTGGGTCTGGTTCTGGTCCCCCAATACAAGAAAGACACAGAAATACTAGATAAAGTCCAGCAAAGGGCCACCAAGATAGGATGAAATGGAGCTAACTTTCTTTATAGTAGCCTGGACAGTGTTGTGGTTTGAATTTGTGCCTAATATAGTGTTGATAGCACATCAATATTTTGGTTATTGTTGATCAGCGCTTGCACAGCGTCAAGGCTTTCTCTGTTTCTCACTCTGCCCCACCTGTGAGTAGAGTGGAGGTAGGTAAGAGCCTGGGAGGGAAATAAAACCAGAATAACTTGACCTAAATTGAACAAAGGGATATTCCATTCTATAGTGCTCAGCAATAAAAGCTCAGGGAAAGGTGAAGGAAGGAGGGATATTTGTAATTGTGGCTTTTGTCCTTCCAAGTAACTGCTATGCATGCTGAGGTCCTGGTTCCCCAGAATTGGCTAGACATTTGCCTGCTGATGAGAAGTAGTGAATGAATTATTTTGCTTTATTTGCATGTGCAGCTTTGCTTCATCTATTAAACTGCCTTTATCTTGATGCATACATTTTCAGCCTTTGCTTTTCTGACTTCGTCTCACATTTTTCTGCGAGGGAGTGAGAGACTGAGAGGGGCTTAGCTGCTGTCTGGGGTCAACTCATCACAAATGTTTATAAACATCTAACAGGGGGGTGTAAAAGTGGACTCTTCTCTATGGTTCCCAGTGACTGGACAATGGACACAAATTGGAAAACAGGAAATTCTATCTCAATATAGGAAAGTACATCTTTAGTACGAGGGTGGTTGAGCATTGCAACAGGTTGCTGGAGGTGGTGTGGAGTCTTGGCCTGGGGAGGTACTTGTCAGAGTTCAATACTTTCTAACCAGTTTCTTTTAGATGTTCCATGTGTGGATGGTGGAATGTTAATATCAAATTTATTTATCTGAGGATGGTTCATGTTATACAAGATTTCTGATTTAGCAAAGGAATACAAAATATATTGAAAACACAATACAAGTATAAGTTACACTTAGCAAAATACAGCAGTGTGCTGGGTTTGCATGAAAGTGTTCTGGTGGTGGGAGAGGGGATTCACCCCCTGTAACTTCCCAGGCTCCAAAACCAGTCAGACGGTCTCTGGCTGGGTCAGACCCTTCATCCCCTCAGGCCTGGGCCGAGCCATCAGCTCCTCTGCAAGTGACCTATTTAAGACAGGGACAAAGGAGACTAAAAGGTGGTTTTGGACCCGTAGTGAGGAGAGGGAGATGCAGGGACTGTCCCCATTCCCCTCTCCTAGGCAAGGGCTGCCTGCGCCGGGCCGGCGGCACCGGCTGGAGATGGCCGTGGCAGCGCCGCTGGGAGAGCTCGGAAGAATCCCATGCCAGGGTGCCACTGGGCTGAGTGATCCGGAGAGGACTGAGATCTGAGAGAGATGGACACACCAACACGGGGTCAGTGCAGATGGAGTGGGAGGAGCTGTGCCTGAGCGGGGATTGCCCTCAACCCGTGGTGAGGTGGCAGCGGCTCCACTGCAGCCAGGACAGACTCGGTGGGTGGGGCAGATACATGCTCGCAGCCCATGGAGAAGCCCATGCTGGAGCAGAGATGCCTGAGCCTGAGGGAGGTTGTAGAGAATGAGACTCACAAAGAAGTAGCGACACATGGCAAAACCCACGTCCCAGTCCGTGGCAAAACCCACGCCAGAGAGGGTGGCAGCTCCCTAAGAAACTGTGACTGTAGTAAAAGCCCATGCTGGAGCAATCTAATGGGTAAGGATTGCTCCAGGGAGAAGGACTCACATTGGAGAAGTCTGTGGACTGTCCCGTGAGGAGGGGATTCACTGAAGCAGCGGAAAAGAGCGTGAGGAGTCCTCATCTTTTAAGAAAGGAGCAGCAGAAACAACATGTGATGAACTGACCTGCAGCCCCCCAGTCCCCATCCCCCTGCGCTGCTGGGGAAGAGGTACAGCCAGGATGAAGGGAAAGGTGGGACGAGGTGTTCTTTTTAAGATCCGGCTTTGTTTGTTGTTATCCTCTCAAGTAACTGTTAATAAATTAAATTGATGTGTCCCCAAGCAGAGTCTGTTTTGCCCGGGGCCATGGTCAGTGGGTGATCCCTCCCTGTTCCTGTCTCACCCTCAGTCATTTTGTCACATTTTTCTCCTCTGCACCTCACTGAGGGGAGGAGCGAGCGAGCAGCTGAGTGGTGGCTGAGCTGCTGCTGGGCTAAACCACAACAAGCAGTTGCAATATGCACTTCAATCACAATGTTAATGTGATTCCCATTACCAGTCTCTGTGATATGATTACTGTCATGATACTGGGTGTCCCCAGTCATCAGGAAGGAATACATGGGCTGAAGCCTCTCACCAAAATCCTATTGCTAGTTGTCTAGTTTTTACGCTCTATGTTGGACTGAGCCATGTATTCAATCCCAACACGCTAGTGTGGCTAACTCAGGCAGACGTTTTCACTACCAGGTGATCCACTCAACTGATATCTGTTTATCTAAAAAAAAGCCACCCTTTGTTCCACTTTCTGTTGAGATATAGTCAGCTCCTTTGCATTATTCACTGAGCTTCATGGGCACATCACCCTTGCCCCTTTCCACTGAACTTTCTTCTATTGTAGGGATTTATTTAATGAGTCACATTCCAGCCCTAGGGATTTAGTCGGTCACAATACTGAAAATACCATTGGACCAAACTGTGAGTAACCTGCTCTAGCTGACTGTTAACAGGAGACTTGACTAGATGATCTCAAGAGATCCCTTCCAACCTGTCCTAGTTTTAGCTGGGACAGAGTTTTTTTTTAACAGCTAGAAGAGCTCCGTGTTTTGGTTTACTCAGAGGCTCACTCTGAGAAGAATGCTGATAGCAAGCTGCCAAGGACTTTTCAGGGTGCCGGAGTGCAGAAGCACAGCGGGATAAGGGGGGAGCATAGCTGGGACAAGGGGCACACGATTCCCCTTGTGATTTGTGGTGGAACTTAAGATTGAGGGCCAAACTGGCCAATTAGTATTCCATATCATGCAGCGTCATGCCCAGTATAAAAGTGAGGGTCAGCCGGGAAGAAGGGTTTTTGCGCTTTGGCTCTTTTGCACTTTTGCTCTTTTGTGCTTGCTGCACTGTTGCTCTGCTGTTTTTTCTTTCTTCTCTCTCTCTCTCTCTCTCTCTCTCTCTCCTCCCCTCTCTGTTTCGGGGCCTCACATTCGTCCGGGATTGCAGCTTCGGGACGAGACGGGCTTCGCGTGCGAGGGCGTGGTGAGCATCTATCCTGTGTATTAGATCATCTGTATTAAATCATTCTTATCTCAACCCACGGGTTTCCCGTTTATCCCTTAATTCTCTCCCTCATTCCTGGGGGTGGGGGAGGGGGAGTGACCGGCTGTGTGTGGGGGGGAAGTTTTCAACTTAACCCACGACGCAACCTCAACTATTCTATGACTCCCTAGTCTGTGGATCTGTGATTTAGATCACCTGAAGATGCTTATCATTTACTACTGACTAAAGAAGATGTCTACAAGAAGCATTTAAATTGAAGTATCTCACTTAAATTTAAATGTCTAAAAGATATCTAGATCTCTTTTATGTATTTGAAGAAATAAGTTCCATTTTAATAATAGAGCAATAAACATAACTTTTGACCTTATTCCCCTATTGAATACTCTTAGTCATTTTGAATTTAAATATCTTTTAAATTGTACCCAGACTGCTCTGTTTATATCACCAGGAGCTATCGTGCTGATGAAGACCATCTTTTCTGCCGCTGAGGACATGGAAACATAGTACACATGTAAAAGATTTCACAGCCAACCAATTTTTCCTTACCTATAGCACAAGAGCAAAGACATGCAGAAACAAAATAAACACACAAACCAGCTGTATTCCATTGCCTTCTTTGTCCTGTGGCAGTATACAACTCCAGATGACATTTTACAATACAGTCGCTAATTCATTGCCCAGTTAGGTATTATATAATTGTTAAACTAGACTTTCATAAAATTTCTGAAAAAAAATAGACTTTCAGAGAGAATTACTACATGTAAAGGCCTACCAATTTTTCTTCACCATACATTGCATTCCTTTTCCATTTATACATTATTACAGAGCTAATTTGTATGTTCAGTGATACTTATGGTCACTCACATTCTGTTTTAAGTTGTTACAATTAGATATTGTAGCCTAGTACACGTTTTCCTTTCTTGATCTAAACTGCTCTGAAAGTCAGAGGAAGATGGTAAAAGGACAGAGTTTAAACTGTCAGACTTCAGATATCAAGGAACACAGCTGCAAAGGGTTTCCTTTGTAATCAATGGAGACAAGTGTTACAGGAGATGAATCAAAACACCTAACCTATGTCTCTGCTCAAATATCCCGCTGAAGATGTCTGTCACTCTTTCCTGGGTGTAAGAAAAATAGAGACATTGACCTAATTAAAATCTCAGAAACAAGACGCCTAAAGTAGATAGTTATAATAAGTTAACAATCACTCTTACACTACATTTTCACTGGTCATCCTTTCTGAATAGGGTTTTCTTGTTTGAGTCTGTTAAGGGGGCACAAGAGTTCAGAACCAGGGGAAACAATCAGTCCCATGCTTGCACAAATTCAGTATTAGGTACAAATATTGACCCGTTATGATTACAAATGAGTATCAGCATTGATCTGTTATTACCAATTAAAATAAAAGGCCTGCTTGCAGTTGTGGAAACTGCTGAATAGACATTGGAACTCCTTGATTTAGAGGAATGACTTACACAAAGCAAAAATGAAGAACTGATTCTTCTCTTGTTCTTGAATAAGAGGGTGAGAAGATAATCCAATCCTCTACATAATATTTCTTGCTTTTTGCAAAACAATTGTATTAATTATTTTATTTAGTGTCACCTGCAAAACAGGCATTATGTATTTCAAATCAACCAAGTTTCATATCAGTTACATACTTTGGGAATTGTAGTAGCTTTTTGCATGGAAACACTGCTGAAAACTGTATGTCATTCCTTGTAAGCAATAGTGTGGCACTATCTTCATGCTAAGCATTTCAAAATAACACTTGAAGATGTCTAAAATGAATGTCCTAGTGCAGTTTAAATCATTTACCAACTTTAAATCATATGTATGAAAAAGAATAGTAAACGACTAACAAATCAATAACAAAACAAGTAATAAATTTAGTGTAGAGTACAAAACCCGTCAAACTCAAATTTGTAAATTACAATCCTGGGTTATAAATATTAAGCTCAAATAACCAGAACTAACAATATCAGAAAAGTGATTATGACTGACAGTGTGATCAGAAACACTGCAGATCTCATTAGAAATATTAATTTGTGTATTCAGTATGTGTTACAAGCCTGCTACACCTTTCAAATATGAATCTTACATGTGAAATAGCATCTTTCAAGGCTATTTTTGTGCTACTCAGCTTCTGCCAATATCACATATAACTACTAACTATTCAAAGCTGAATTTGCTGGCATTTATTTTGTTCTTTACATCTCTTCACATTTCATAAACAGAATGGCAGTTCTAACAACTTGTCCCAGAGGCAAGAGCATAAAGAAGGTCATAAGAAAAACAAAGCATGTTATCCTAAATGAAAATGAAGACAGGGAATTAGGAAGTTCTAAAACCTTACAGCTTAAGCTACAACAGAGCAGGGGAGCAGGAGAACAAGATGTTCACCTATGTATTTAAGAAGAGAAGAATCACTTTCTTTCTGAAGGGATTATTTATTTCAGTCCCACAGCTGCTGTGATACATTGAATGCTTGACATTGTTATAGAAAATCAATGGAATTCAATCTGAGAAAGTTGTGTTGCATGCATTCAAACCTGACGGTTGCATAAATCAGTATTTCTCTTTAAAAAAATCCTTGGCTCAAAATAAAACCACATTCATTTATATACCTTTTTACTTCTATTTTAATGACAAGTGTGATTGATATTTTATTTTGCTTCAGAGGGATTTCAATTACCAATTGGCATTCAACTGCCCTGTTAAGTTAAGCAATGAAGGATATCTCTTTATAAAAATCGGATTAAGAAACCTGCCTTCAAAGCATTTTTGCTTGTTGAGTTTCCTCATAAAAGGACACTGAGGTGAAAGATTCTTATGTTGATAGAAAAAGCAACATAAACGTTTTTTTTTCATTCCGACTAAGTAAAGCACTTACATAATAACATAGTTGACATATTCCTATTCTCTCTAAAATAATTATATATAAAATAATATGATAAAGTGAATCAGTTTTCCGTGTATTGCTAATATGCACTGTCTAATGCAATTATATTAATTATTGAACCCTATCCTTTTACCAAAAATATTTAATGTAATTTTACTCATTAAAATAAATTTTAAGCCAATGTACTTGGTCTGTTAGAGGTTTACGACAAAACAGATGCTAAAAGGAAGAGAAAGAGATAAAGGAAATGAAATTCAAATATGGCACTCCCAAAATTAACATGATTTATTTATTTTTTATATATATATGGCTTATTTCGAGGGAAATATTCTGATTCATAACAGCTCAATGTCCAAGTGGAGACCAGTGATGAGTGGCATTCCTCAGGGGTCAGTTTTGGGTCCAGCACTACCTAACAACTTTGGTGGCCTTCTATGATGAGGTTACAGCATTGATGGATAGGGGAAGAGCAACTGACATTGTCTACCTGGACTTATCCAAAGCATTTGATACTGTTCCACACGACATCCTTGTCGCTAAACTGGTTTTGATGGATGGACCACTCAGTGGATAAGGAATTGGCTGGATGGTCGAACTCAAGCAGTTGTGATCAATGGTTCAATGTCCAAGTGGAGACCAGTGACGAGTGATGTTGCTCAGGGGTCAGTACTGGGGCCAGTGCTATTTAACATCTTTGTTGGAGACATGGACAGTTGGATGGAGTGCATCCTCAGCAAGTTTGCAGATGACACCAAGTTGTGTGGTGTTGTGGACATGCTGGAGGGAAGGGATGCCATCCAGAGGGACCTTGACAGGCTGGAGAGGTGAGCCTGCACAAACCTAATGAAGTTCAACAAGACCAAGTGTAAGATCTTGCACGTGGGTCGGGGCAATCCCAAGCACAAGTACAGGCTGGGCGGAGAATGGATTGAGAGCAGCCCTGAGGAAAAGGACTTGGGAGTGCTGGTTGAGGGGAAGTTCAACATGATCTGGCAATGTACACCTGCAGCCCAGAAAGCCAACTGCATCCTGGGCTGCATCAAAAGAAGCATGGCCAGCAGGTGAAGGGAAGTGATTCTGCCCCTCTACTCTGCTCTCGTGAGACCCCACCTGGAGTTCTGCATTCAACTCTCGGACTTCCAACATAAAAAGGACATGGACCTGTTGGAACAAGTCTGCAAGAGGGCCACGAAGATGATCCAAGGGCTGGAGTACCTCTCCTCTTAAGACAGACTGAGAGGGTTAGAGTTGTTCAGCCTGGAGAAGAGAAGGCTCTGGGGTGATCTTGTTGCAGCTTTCCAGTACCTGAAGGGGACCAACAGGAAAGGTGGAGAGGGACTATTTACAAGGGCGTGTAGTGATAGGACAACAGGGAATAGCTTGAAACTGAATGATGGTAGATTTCGATTAGATATAAGGAAAAAATTCTGCACTCTGAGGGTGGTGAGGCACTGGAACAGGTTGTCCAGAGAAGTTGTGGATGCCCCATCCCTGGAGGTGTTCAAGGCCAGGTTGGATGAGGGTTTGAGCAAGCTGGCCTAGTGGAAAGTTACTCTACCCATGGGAGGGAGTTGGAACCAGGTGATCTTGAAGGTACCTTCCTACCCAAACTATTCTATGATTCTATGATTTACCAAAGTAAAATATATAGGATTTTTAGACCAGAACAGACTACTGATACATCAGATATTCAGGATTAACCCAATACCTGAAGATACAGGAAAAATGAATCATACCTACTGTGACGCTATTATCTGGGTATCACTGCAGAGATGTGGACTGAGAACTGTTTTTAATACTTCAATGACCGTTTTTCACCTGCCACAGATTTGGTTAGTCTCTTGTCTCTGTTTGGATTAAAACCATAAAGATGGATTTTCTATTAATGACCTATAAATTTAATTGAAATTCAGTGTCATTCTGGGTAGTTTTCTATTAATGAATAGCCTAAAGGAATTCTAAACCTCATAATTGTTTAAACAAATTTATGCTATGTAAGTTTTCTGTCACTCATTGTTTCTGTTATTTTTGAAAAATATCTCAGGCATCCAGATTGCCATCTCTAATTCTGATTGTCTCATGACTTCTGTCTTAGAAGACCATACAGGAAGCATACCTTCATTCATAAATACTTATGTCCTTCTATAGACTTATATTACCTAAGGCAAGATTATAGAGAGGTACTTTGTATTTATCTTTGCTGCTGAAGAAAAAAAAATATGATTTTTTTTTTTTTAGTGTCTACAAATGCCCGTTCTAAAGAACCAGTCCCATAGGAATTGTACATTATATGCAGATATTCTTTGGTTTTGGGATACTTCCGTTGTGAACATCTGAAGTGCTGGCCTCAATCTCAAGCCTGGAGTTCCGTGTGATGTTTTTAACCCAAAAGGAATATTTAAATTGATTTTGAAAAAATAATGATTGCAGACATGCTAACAGCAAGCTCCTGACTGTTTCTATTTGTGCAGAAAATTGTCACTAATTAAACAGGTAAGAGATGAAATAGATCTTTATTTTGCTGATCATAAAAATACCCCAGCATACATTGCTGTGGCTAGAACAGTATGATTCAAAATCAGATATTTTTTTGCATACAATTTCTGCATACAAGTATGTGTGAATATTATCAATACACCTTAAATCCCATCTCCTAAAATATTGTGAGTTTTTTTGTTGATTGGTTGATTTTTTACGATCTACTCATTTCTAGATAATTACACTTAATTAGAAGCAGGTATGCTGCAATTTTTTCTCAGAAACTAAAGTGTATGATGTTGAATTTACAATATCATTTTTATGATTTAGCTAAGAACTAAGGAAAAGGTAATAAATTACCCTATAGAGAAAAGGGAACAGTTGGCTCGGCAGCTAACATATTTGCATCAAATTTCTGGAGTACATATTCTCAATGTTCTGGGTTAGAAAGAGATAAGAGATTAATTTATACTACCTATCGGGGGCTAAGGGACAGCATGTGATTTACTTACTGTGAAAATGTACTTTAGCCTTTAGCTAACTGTGTAAACTGTTCTTGTATTTATGTGTATGCAGATTGCTGCAGATAAGTGAACTGTTTTTTATAATAATATCCATGAATATAGGATTGAATGGAAGTACATGAACAGAAGAGGAATCTGAGTTGTGTTAAAGCACATAGAGAAGTTTAGCTTTTCATCTGAAACTAATAGCTCACACTGTAATGTTGGAAGTCCTGTGGCAGCTGTAAGAGTTCTGCTGTGCGAAAGCAGCAGTGAGTGCAGTACAGAGGATCAAGAGACTTTAAATTGAGCTTTAATCCTCGTTCAGCTTCCTATTCATTCTTTAACATTTTTTTTCGTAATAGATGTAGATTCTTAAAAATCCATGTGATATTGAAATAAGTAATTTAGATATCCTTTGATAAAAATAATTAACTATTATCAAGGTATTCTAGTCACATGGCTCATCTTCATATGCCCATACTATATGTATTGCAGCTTATGTTACAGGAATTTAATAATTGCAAACTTCTTTGGTTTTTTCCCCAGTCATACACACCACTAAGAGCCTCATTTGAATCTTCTACTTTTTCTCAGTTATCAAGTTCTCTCAAAGGCTGTATGCTTATTTGTTCCAGCCTTATAACTAGATACCATGAGAACTAAAGCATGGAAGGGATGCCATCCAGAGGGACCTTGACAGGCTGGAGAGGTGGATCTGTACGAACCTCAGGAAGTTCAACAAGGTCAAGTGCAAGGTCCTGCATGTGGGTCGGGGCAATCCCAAGCACAAGTACAGGCTGAGCAGAGAATGGATAGGGAACAGCCCTGAGGAAAAGGAGTTTGGGATGCTGGTGGATGAGAAGCTCAACATGAGCCGGCAATGTACACCTGCAGCCCAGAAAGCCAACTGTATCCTGGGCTGCATCCAAAGAAGTGTGGCCAGCAGGTCGAGGGAGGTGATTCTGCCCCTCTACTCTGCTCTCGTGAGACCCCACCTGGAATACCACATTCAACTCTGGAGTCCCCAACACAAGAAGGACATGGAGCTGCTGGAGCAAGTCCAGAGCAGGGCCACGAATACGATCCGAGGGCTGAAGCACCTCTTCTATGAAGACAGGCTGAGAGAGTTGGGGCTGTTCAGCCTGGAGAAGAGAAGGCTTCGGGGTGATCTTTTAACTGCCTTCCAGTACCTGAATGGGGTCTACAGGAAAGCTGGAGAGGGACTTTTTACCAGGGTATATAACGATAAGACAAAGGACAATGGATTTAAACTGAAAGAGAGGAGATTTCAATTAGGTATAAGGAAAAAATTCTGCACTCTGAGCATGGTGAGGCACTGGAACAGGTTGCCCAGAGAAGTTGTGGATGCCCCATCCCTGGAAGTGTTCAAGGCCAGGTTGGATGAGGCTTTTCACTTTGGTCAAGGGCTGTGTAGCCAAATCCAACCAGGACCCACCTCAGCCATATTCTGACTCCGGTGGATTTCTGCTGAGCCACTTCTTAGACAGAAAGAAATTCTGCACCAGCTTCTGTGCCAGTGCTTCCCTGCTTCAAAGCATGTGAGGCAGCCCAGATAAAGAAGATCTATTTGAACTGACCACAAGCTGCATGCAGATCAACGGCAACAGACTGAAAACTCCTGTTGTGGGTTGATGTGGAAAAAAATCTGAGTAACATGTTTTTAAACAAAATGCATTTGGTAGGGCAAAGTTCAAGAAACAGAAATCATTTGGAAGTCTGACTTATGGCTGATACCCTTATTTTTACAGAAGCAGATTTTGAAATGTGCGAGTAACCTTCGGTCTTATGATAGAAGCTTTTACCCCATCACTGCATGCCAGAAAGACTTCAAGGTCACTAATAGTAATTAAAAAGTGCTTCTACTTCCCTTGAGCTCTGTGGTGCCAGCTGCCTGGCCCTGAGGGGCCAGGCAGCTGAAACAAGAACTCAGAAAGAATACTTCTGTATTTTAGATTCAGTAAAGGACACATTAGACAGCTTGTACACTTCTTAGGGTTTCTAAGGGTAGTTTACTACACACACTTGGATGAAGGATGACTTATTATTATGCAGTCACTTGAAATCAGACTTAGATCAAGCAAAGTTAAATAACATATCTCACTGATCCCTAGGGCATTCCTTGTAAGCATATTGTAATGGGCTAATATAAATTCTGCAAAACTCTTGCAAAAAGTAAATTAAACCAGAGTACTATTTTCCACCCAGATTCAAACTTTACATTTCAGATCTTACAAATGAAACTGAATGTCTCTCTCCTTTCTCTAAAACTTTTTATTCCACGTCACTACTGACATCTAAATTAGAATCATAGAATAATTTATGTTGGATAGGACCCCTAGAAGTCATCTAGTTTATTCCCCTTCACAAAGCATGGCTAACTTCAAAGTTAGATTACACTCTTAAGTGCCTTGTTCAGTGGACTCTCTGAGCAATCTGTTCCAGTGCTTAAATACTCCCTGTGGAGAAGTTTTCTCTGATACCTAGTAATAATTTTTCCCATATGTAACTTATGACCTTGACCTTTTGTCCTTTCACTGTGAACCCCTGATAGGTTTATCTTCTCTATGACCTCTCATTAAGTACTCAAAGACAGCAACCTTGAAAGATATCCCTCTTCAGTTTTTACCTGGCTGAACAAGCTCGGTTCTCTCAGTGTCTCCTTCATGTCATATGGCTGAGCCTCCTGACCTTCTTGGCGACTATTCTGGGCTCTCTCCAGCATGTCAATGTCTTTCTTGTACTGGAAAGCCAAGAATCTGAGGCCGTATGGTGGGTTTGGGTCACACAGATGCTACATAGAGAGTAATTTCTACTCTCTACCTGCAGGCTACGCTCTTATTTAATGTAGCCCAGTATATAAATCATAGAATCGTAGAATCATAGAATGATTAGGGTTGGAAAGGTCCTTCAAGATCACCTAGTTCCAACCCCCCTGCCATGGGCAGGGACACCCTCCACTACACCAGGTTGCCCAAAGCCTCATCCAGCCTGGCCTTGAACACTTCCAGGGATGGGGCATCCACAACTTTTCTGGACAACCTGTTCCAGTGCCTCACCACCCTCAAATATGGTTGGCTAATATGTCACAAAGTCAGTGCTGCTAACTAATATTCAATTTCTTGTTCGCTATCATCCTCAAGTCCTTTTCTGAAAGGTTGTTCCCCAGTGGGTCAATGGCCGGTGTGTGGGACTTGAGAGCACCTAATTCATTAAGGTTATTAGGTCAAGGATCTTTTATAAGGTAAAGTAACAGGGAAAGAGATAAACAAAACACACAGACACAAATCTGATAAGGAAGTGATAAAGAATAGAATAATGAAAACTAATAAAGACCAAAACTTTACAGCCGTTTATTGATGAACTAGTAAGAAACACCAGTCACAGCTTTAAGGAAGACCAACCTGGGCTTTGTAACTGATAAGATGGGGAAACTATAGGAACGTGAATAGTATGGATATTTAAGGGGGAATTGTGAGACTATACCAAACTTACTAAGGTGTGTAGGGGAAGGATCAAGATGGGGAAAAGCAAGGATAAGGAGGAAAAAAGAGGAGGAGAATAGAGAGGTGGAAGGATAAAAGGGGCTTGTTGCACATAAGTAGGTGCCACTCAGTTTTGCCTCATCATGCAGGTTGTTAATGCGGACCTTAAATAGTATCAGCTGTAGCACTGACCTCTGAAGAACGCAACTCACAACTGGCTGGCAGATTTTGAAATGCTAATGCTTGAAATCTGGCAGTCCAGCCAATTTTGCACCCTCCTATCTACAGGCTACCTATCCAAACCGTATCTCACCAATCTGGTTACAAGAGTACTATGCAAGGCCTTGCTAAAGTCAAAACAAATTACATCAGCTCTTGCAGATCACATTACAATTGCTCTTGCCTCATCCACAAAGCCAGAAATTTCATCACAGAAGAAAATCAGGCTGGTCAAGCAAGATTTGTTCATGGTAAAACCATGCTGGTTGTTTCCACCTACTTTAAACCCAAATATGACTTCCTGTTTTGTAGTTCCTGGCAATCTTTTTAATTTCTTGAAACTCAGCATGACTTCTGTCTTTTTACAGAGATTAGATGTTGTCCTGGTTGTCACCATCTTCAAAATTATGACAGTGGCTTGAAATAACATTAAATAGCTTTCTCAGAAGTGTTAACAAGCGAAGAATTAAATTCAGATGCACACTAATAATTTGATTGTTGTTAATAATAAGCAGACAGAAAGCTATTTTACTTTTCTTTTGCCACTTCTGTATTATGTACTATAAGGCATGCATAATATGAGTCGCCACGAACCTTGATAAACCTGGGAATGCCATAGCAAGAATGTGTGCCAAACGCAATTAAAAATTCCTGAAGTTTTCAGAAAACCACATCTCTGAAAATTTCATTGAGAGATTGTCTCTTCTGAAGGATGTAAAATGAACAATCACAGGATGATAGTTGAGGCTAAATGTAAATACACAGACAGAAAACAGAGACCTCAGAGCTATAAAAACAGACGACCATCTCTTATTGATGAGTTTGAATTCAACCTGGAGAGACATCAGTTTTAGAGCGAAACAAAAGCAATGTGTATGGCTTGGCTGAGTAGATGAAGCCATTAGTGACTCTTCCAAAAAGGTGTACCAGGAATCTCCTGTTAGGAGGATTAGAGGAAAATATGTATCTTGAAGGAAGGTAGAAAAAAAGTGGGACCCTCTGTTAAATCCTGTGCCAAACACTGTGCGCATAACTGTATACTAATACCAGAAACAACTGTTTACTAATACTAGAAAAAGAGCTGGCTTTAGGATTTAGACTGACTGTTAAATTCAGATGCAACAGCACCTTCAGATGCCTCCCACCTGGTACCATTGAACTGTGTATGTCCTATTTGCCAAAACGGTCCCTTATCTTTAGCTTCCTTTATAGTAAACAGAAATTCTGTTTGAATTCTCTCATCATGCATAGAAGCCTGAGAGATCTGTTGCAGTATTTACCAGTGAAGACTATGGCAAAGAAGACATTGATTACCTCAACATTTTCCATGGTGTCGTGGGTTAGGCCGCTCCAGCAACCAAACCCACACAGCCGGTCACTCACTCTCCCCCACCCCCAGGAATGGGGGAGAGAATTAAAGGAGAAACGGGAAGCCCGTGGGTTGAGATAAGAACAATTTAATGCAGATAAGTAATACACAGTGTAGATGCTCACCACTCCCTCTTATCCACAGCCCGTCTCGTCCCGAAGCTGCAATCCCGGACGAATGCGAGGCCTCGAAATAGAGAGGGGAGGAGAGAGAGAGATAGTACTCTGAGAGTGGGAGTACTGGGAGAGAGAGGGAAAAGAAAAGGCAATAGAGCAAAAGCACAGCAAGTGCAAAAGATCAAAAGCGGCGAAAGAGCCAAAGCGCAAAAAAAGTCCTTCTTCCCGGCTGACCCTCACTTTTATACTGGGCATGACGCTGCATGATATGGAATACTAATTGGCCAGTTTTGCCCTCAATCTTAAATTCCACCACAAATCACAAGGGGAATCGTGGCCCCCTTGTCCCAGCTATGCTCCCCCCTTATCCCGCTGTGCTTCTGCACTCCGGCACACTGAAAAGTCCTTGGAGTTTCACATCCAACCACAAACATCAGCTTGCTATCAGCATTCTTCTCAGAGCGAGCCTCTGAGTAAAACCAAAACATGGAGCTCTTCTAGCTGCTAAAAAGAAGAGCTAACTCTGTCCCAGCTAAAACCAGGACAAATGGTCTTCATCACTTGTTTGCCCAACAATTTCCTTCATCTTCTTTTTTTGCTGACATGTACCTTTCTTGTTGCCCTTCACATCCCTCACTACTTGCAAATTCAGCTGAGCTTTACCTTTTGAATTCTATCCCTTCATTACTGGGCATTTTCTATATATTCCTCTTGGGTATGTTTTCTCCACTTCGATCTTCCATATGTTTCCTTTTGGCATTTAACTCGGTCAGGATGGCTTCCTGCTATGCCTACTCAATTTTACGCATATTGGGCAGAGTGCTCTAGTGCCTTAATGAAATTGTCTTAGAAGATCAACCAGGTCTTTTGGGCCCCAAGGTCCAGCCTAGCGTTCCCTGAGCAAGCTGAAGTCTGCATTCACTAGGACCAGGGTTTTTAGTATTCTATTTGCTTTTCTCATCTCCCTCAGGATCTTAAATTCTGTTATATCAAAGTTACAGCAAAGTTTCTATCAGCCCTCCCATCCACAATAACTTTTTTCTTATTTGTGAGCAGTAGATCCAACGGCATGCCTCTCAGCCTCTCCAGCACTGGCAAAGAACTGTCTCCAGAGCATTCAAAAAATCTCCTGTATTTCTTGCACCTTTCTGTACTGTATTACTTATGTAATCCAGAAGCAGAAGCTTAACATGAGCTGCTCCAACTCTTCATAAGATTTGTATTCAGTAGGCAAGTTCTTAAGTTGTCTTTGGGTGCCTGACCAGAAGTCAATTTATGAACTGCATATCTGCAGCACATTGTCTTCCTCTTACACTGCATGTACTCCAACCAATTCAATCAACTTAAAAAGATATCCATCCTATAGGCAAAATCTTGTCAAGTTTCTTTGGTACTGATGTCAAGCCACGCAACTAGTAACAAGTACAACTGGTGGAAGGGTGAACACCCTGTCTGTGGTGACAATACATTAATTAAGCAGAAAGTAATAAAAGGGGAAGCATCAATTGCTATCTCTCTTTTGGTATAATATTGTAGAAAGACTAAAAATTTGCTTGATTCAGTAAGAGTATTAAACACAGTTTGTAAATTTTAGCTTCAAATCAAATAAACCAACAAAAATTTTCTTCAAGTCTTTAGATTTATTATGTGGATGTGAAACAGAAGCTTTTATAATGACTCACCAGTTGCTTCCCTGAGTTATTCTTTCCTTCTTAGATGACATGTAGTTTTGCACTCAAGATGCAAGAGATTTACTTCCAAATTGATCATTTCCCTGTTTCTTTAAACTATTGGGTACTCTGTAGTGAGTACCTAATGTGTCCTGTGTTCTCTGTCTCCAGTCACAATATTTCCATGTGTGTAACTAATTAAACAATCTGTTCTTATGGGATCTATGTCTCTCTCATTAAGGTGATTATTCTGATCAATTAACTGTCACATAAAAGTGGGTCCTATCACCATTAAATAAAAAACAAGTAAGATCTACTCAGTTCTTTGAAAGAAAAAACATAGATGATTATCATCACAAGACAATGCCAAGTATAAGGGTTCTTTGTTACTTTGTTTTCACAAATGCACACAAAAAATAAATTAGACATTTATAGTTAATTTCATTGTTTAATGGGAAACCATGAATCCTAGAAAATATTTTAGGGCATGAGAATAATTTCTTGCTCCGTTCTATTAATAATTCTTAGGATTTTTTTGTTCACCACATCCAGGAACAAAGGATTTTGAAACATCTGTAGCTCTTCCTGTGGCTTTTCAAAATAGTGTTTGAGCTTTTCCATTTGTCCTGGTTTTAGCTGGGACAGCATTAGCTCTTCTTCTTAGCAGCTACAAGAGCTCCGTGTTTTGGTTTTACTCAGAGGCTCGCTCTGAGAAGAATGCTGATAGCAAGTTGATATTTGTGATTGGTGTGAGACTCCGAGGACTTTTCAGTGTGCCGGAGTGCAGAAGCACGATGGGATAAGGGGGGAGCATAGTTGGTTTGGTTTGGAAGGGACACTTTGGTTTGGAAGGGACCTCAAAGATCATCAAGTTCCAACCCCCCTGCCATGGGCAGGGATGCTCTCCACTACACCAGATTGCTCAAAGCCTCATCCAACCTGGCCTTAAACACTTCCAGGGATGGAGCATCTACAACATCTCCGGGCAACCTGTTCCAGTGCCTCACCACCCTCACAGTAAAGAATTTCTTCCTTACATCTAGTTGAAATCTGCCCTCTTTCAGTTTAAAGCCATTGACCCTTGTCTTATCACTATATACCCTGGTAAAAAGTCCCTCTCCAGCTTTCCTGTAGGCCCCTTTTAAGTACTGTAAGACTGCAATAAGATCACCCCAGAGCCTTCTCTTCTCCAGGCTGAACAACCCCAACTCTCTCAGCCTGTCTTCATAAGAGAGGTGCTCACTTTGTGGAAGGCAATAAAGTGAAACTAAAGATGGCTTCACTAAGGGCAAATCCTGCCTGACTAATTTGGTGGCCTTCTATGATGAGGTTACAGCATTGATGGATAAGAGAAGAGCAACTGACATTGTCTACCTGGACTTATCCAAAGCATTTGATACTGTCCCACACAACATTCTTATCTCTAAACTGGAAAGACATGGTTTTGATGGATGGACCGCTCGGTGGATAAGGAATTGGCTGGATGGTCACACTCAAACAGTTGTGATCAATGGTTTAATGTTCAAGTGGAGACCAGTGACGAGTGGCATTCCTCACAGGTCAGCACTGGGGCCAGCGTTATTTAACGTCTTCGTTGGAGACATGGACAGTGGGATGGAGTGCACCCTCAGCAAGTTTGCAGATGACACCAAGTTGTGTGGTGTTGTGGACACGCTGGAGGGAAGGGATGACATCCAGAAGGACCTTGACAGGCTGGAGAGGTGGGCCTGCGAGAACCTAATGAAGTTCAACAAGGCCAAGTGCAAGGTCCTGCACGTGGGTCGGGGCAATCCCAAGCACAAGTACAGGCTGGGCGAAGAATGGATTGAGAGCAGCCCTGAGGAAAAGGATTTGCGAGTGCTGGTGGATGAGAAGCTCAACATGATCTGGCAATGTACACCTGCAGTCCAGAAAGCCAACTGTATCCTGGGCTGCATCCAAAGAAGCGTGTCCAGCAGGTCGACGGAGGTGATTCTGCCCCTCTACTCAGCTCTCGTGAGGCCCCACCTGGAATACTGGGCAGGACAGCGGGTAGCTGGAGACTGGACTTGCTGCAGTGTCACCAGGGTAGTGGCTGATGGCCCCCGGGGGCTGACATGAGATCCTGGGCATGGGCAGAATAGGGGAAGCCCCGGGCGGTTAGTAGGACCTGTTAGTGAATAACCTGGGGACCTTGGGTTCATCACTTACTTTGGTAGATACTGCTTTCTGTTTGATTTTGTTTGAAATGCGAATTCTCCTTGAATTCACTGGCAGCCAACATTAAAAAGAAAAAGAAAGTCTAGGTTACTGAAGTTGTGTTCAGCTGCCAGCTCCGATTCAGAAGGATATATCTCTTACTTTTTAAAAATAATTTTATTTTAAATACATTATATGAAAAATAATAATATTAGAGGTTATTTTATATTTTCAATAGGATGCTTGGTTCTTAAGATTCTTTATAGAATATTTACTTTTTTTATTCTACTATTCTAGTGGAATGTGGTCTGGAACTAGACGATCTTTAAGGTGTCTTCTAATCCAAACCATTCTATCATTCTATGATTCTATGATATGCTAATTTAAAGTTAACAGTTGGAAAGCTCACTTTCCCACATTTGACCCTCCTTGACATTTCCTTATCACACACCATGTGGCAATGCATCAGTGAAAGTTAACATTATACTAAAGTGACGGAATTACAGAAAGTCCTTTCCAGTATATAGGTCTTCTGGAGATATATTTTATATCTGTGATTAATTTTTTTTTTTAATTATTGTAACCATAGCTAGCTTTTCTGTGCAAAAAATATTAAATGGAGAGGTGGTCAGACACATATTTTATAAATCTTATGTGCATATTAATTACTGGGTGTCTATGCTGCAACTAATAGTTAAGGAAGAGATTCTAAAAGTCTAGTAACTTCCTTAAAGAATGGTCTTGATATTAATTGAATCATTATTCCACAATGTGTCTGACTATTTACTCTTTCCAGATTTCTATAGTTAATGTTAAAATATTTATTTCTTAATTTTATTTTCCAAATTAATTTTAAATATTAGTTACTGTCAGTAAAAGTTTAAAAAATTCTCTAAGAAATGGTTTTGTACAATACAGTTTTACTTCATGTTCCTGAGGATCATCTGTTATTCATGTTTTTGTTCTTGTCAAGTTGAAGAAGACTAACTGGCGATATTGATTGACATTGGGTTCTTCTCTTATAACAGTTATCCATCTTTTGCCATCTTGCTGTCAGTTCAGACTTACAGACAAACTTTGACATTTACTCCTACTTTCTTTCCTGTTAGTGAAGAACATTGTAGGCTTGGATGTTCTGTTTGCAACAGATCTCATCCAGCTTTTCAGTTACTGTAATTCAAATCTGAAGAATCTATTCCACGTGTGTAAATCATAGAATCATAGGACGATTTGAGTTGGAAGGGACCTCTAAAGATCATCTAGACATAGAGTCATCCAATCATAAAATAGTTTGGGTTGGATTGAACCTTTAAAGGTCATCTAGTCCAACCCTCTGCAATGAGCAGGGACGTCTTCAACTAGATCACATTGCTCAGAACCTCATCCAAACTGACCTTGAACGTTTCCAGGGATGGGGCATCCACAACTTCTCTGGGAAACCTGTCTAGTGCCTCATCACCCTCAGGGAAAAATTTCTTCCTTACCTCTGATCAAAATCTACCCTCTTTCAGTTTAAAGCCATTTTCCCTTGTCCTATCACTACATGCCTTTGTAAAAAGTCCCTCTCCAGCTTTCTTGTAGGCCCTCTTTAGGTACTCGAAGACTACTATGAGATCACCCTGGAGCCTTCTCTTCTCTGGGCTAAACAATGCCAACTGTCTCAGCCAGTCCTCATAGAAGAGGTGTTCCAACCCTTTGATCATTTTTGTGGCCCTCCTCTGAACTCACTCCAACAGGTCCCTGTCTTTGCTGTGCTGAGGACTCCACAGCTGGACGCAATGCTTCAGGTGGGTTTTCAGCAGAGCTGAGCAGAGGGGCAGAATCACCTCCTTTGACCTGCTGGCCAGACTTCTTTTAATGCAGTCTGGGAGACAGTTGGCTTTCTGGGCTCTGAGCACACATTGTCAGCTCAGGTCCAGCTTTTCATCTACCAGTACTCCCGAGTCCTCCTCCACAGGACTGCTCTTAGTCCCTTCATCCCCTAGTCCGTATCCATACTGGGAGCTGCCCCAAGCCATGTGTGGGACCTTACACTTCGCTTTGTTGAACCTCATGAGGTTCACATGGGCCCACTTCTCAAGCCTGTCCCAGTCCCTCTGGGTGGCATACTGTCAAGTGCAGCGCTCAGCTTGGTGTTGCTCACCAGCCTAGGCTGCGGCTCCAAGGATGTCATTGCATCTTCCGCAGCCAGGAGGAAATGGCCCGCCTTTTGTAGGCAGGGCCTAAACATTAATTAGATAATTACAAGCCAGCTGCGTGATAGCCATAATTCCTCCTTTTTGTTTTACAGTTTTTTGGTTTCCAGGAAGGCTTTACAGTGAGCAGAGACCTAATTCATTCATTCCAACTTCAGCACACTTCCCTTTTTTGGGGTAGCGGCTTTACCTTCTTTATCAAAGGACTTCTCGCTCTGGTTCTGGCTCCGGCTCTTTTGGCTCTGGCTCCGGCTCAGGCTCTGGCTCTGGCAAGGGAGTCATGGTCGAGGTCTTTGGGGTCTCCCGTGAGGGTATCACGTCAGGGTCACCAGATGTTGCTCACCAGCCTAGGCTGCAGCTCCAAAGATGTCATTGCATCTTCCACAGCCAGGAGGAAATGGCCTGCCTTTTCGTAGGCAGGGCCTAAACCTTAATTAGATAATTACAAGCCAGCTGGGTGATAGCCATAGCTTGGTGTCATCTTCAAACTTGCTCTTCTTTTGTAGAGGGAGGGACTTTGCTTCCCCAGCCCCTGTCTAGATGTTCATCAACTCCAGAGGTGTAGGAAGAGAGATTGTCAGTGAAGACTGAGGCAAAAAACTTTTGAGTACCTCATCCTTCTCCTTGTCTATCATAAAAAGTTTACCAGTCAGTCAACATACCCGTATACCTCAGTTGTATACCTCTTCATTTAGTTTATTTGTTTTGGAGTAAGCCATTTGGCAAATTTAATATTAATTTAACGTAGAATGAAACTGAATTTTTAAACAGATTTACTTTGAGCAAATATATTCACCTGATATCTAATCATACCACAAAACATTCTTTTAAATTCAGTGTCCACCATCTTAAAATATTAAAGTGTTGTTTTGCCAGTGGATTTGTTTCATTATTGTAACTGTAGGTTGCTTTTTTTAATTAAAAAATATTAAATGGATGAGTGTTCAGGCACCTACTTAACAGTTATAGACTGTATACATATATTATTTACTGAGTATCTGTACTATGGACCCAGCCTGCAGATGCCTGACTGGTCCTTCCTTGTTTACAAGTCCAGTAGAGCATCTGTCCTCGTTTGTCGTCAATCACCTACATCAGAAAGTTGTGGTCAAGCATCACAGAAACCTCTTGAATTGGTTGTGCCTTTCTGTGCTGTCCGTCCAGCAGATATTGGCATAGTTGAAGTCCCCCATGCAGACCAGTTCCTGTGAATGTAAGTCTTATTCTAGTTGTCTGCAAAAGGCCTCATCTACCTCTTCCTGATTAGGTGGTCTATTGCAGACACCCACCACAACATTGCCAACCTTGATCTTCCCACTAATCCCAACCCACAAATTCCCAGCTAGTTCATCATCCATCCCCAGGCAGAGCTCAACACATTCCTGCTACATTCACATAGACTGGATGACTCTCCTTCCTTGCATTCCTGTCCTGTCTTTCCTAAAACGCCTGTGCCCATCTGTGGCAGCACTCCAGTCATGTGGGCTCTCCCACTATGATAAGATTGAAAATGTGAAAAATAGTTGGAGCCAACTGTAATGTAACTTTGTGCATACGCCTGTTGAGAATGTCTCTTCTACTGTTACCACACAAATCATTCTCGGCAGGATCCCAGAGAGGGCCAAGTGTAACAGGCAGAAAAATATCTGGGAGTATGCTGACAATGAATACTGTTACCAATCTTAATTCATAGATCCACTTGCAAACTCATTCCGTTTCATTTTACAGATGCGGCATAGGTGTATCTGCTTCTCAGGAGCATATTCTACAATCTATCTCAGAATATAATTCTTGTTTGCAGGTCTTCTTTCTTACTGATAATTCAAGCAATTTATACAAAGTGAAAAAAGACTTCCAGTAGACAAGATAGTAAGAAAGCCTGTATCTAAAAAGGTTGGCAACCTAGCTTCCAACTTTAGTATCTAAAAAGGCTGGCAACCTTCCTCCACTCCGAGAAGACAGACAGGTAGACTGTGAGAGAGCAATGACATACTCTTAGTAAATCTCCAAACCTTTATTCTCCTTACAGGCCATGGGATGATAAGAAGGTAGGACTAGAAGGCTGATAGATTAAGAACCGCATGCATGGATGTTTCCCAGAAAAGATCTCCCCAGTTCAGTATATGTGCACTGAATATTCAATGAGTATTTAAATATTTAGCAGTAGCTAATTATGTTAAAGATGAGAGAATTCTTTGCCTCTAGTTCCTACTCCTTCTGAATGTTTGTCATTCTTATCCTGAGTAGCCGTGAGTCACTCCATTAATTCCACAAGAGTAATTTCTGTGCACATTTTCAACAGTCAAATCTAAAACATGGAACTAAGGTCACAGAATTTCTGCTGTTATGAATTTTGCTACATAAACATTTCTTGATGGATTTAATATGGCATTATTGTTTCTGAAGTTAGATTGTATCAGAATTAAAAGGGTTAATAAATATCTCATAATGAAGAATAAGCAATAACTCCTGTGAGTCTAAATTTATTATTTTTCTAAAACAACTTTCTAAAGACTTTGTATTTCCATTTTGTGCCTCTAGTGCAACAAATTTTGTAAGAGTCTTTGAGCATTCCAGGTAAAATCACTGTAGAAATAAAATGTATGTAGTATTCATACAAGAAGTAAAATGGTTACTTATGATAAATTTGGAAGGAAAAATTAAAAGTGTAAAAATCTTGTTGTAGTTAACAAAAATATTCATCTTTCATATCTTTTGTTTAAATCCCTAGATGAAAATAGCTGCGTGTTCCAAAATCTACACCAACAGATGGCAAGCCTTTGCTACGCCAGATACGTATGTACCTTGCACCTGTCGCGTATTTTGTTATGAAGGTGTGAGTACTGCTAGCGTACATATAAATGACTATTTAATCCTCAGGTCAGTTACCAGCATGTTAGCCATACGTCATGCAGGAGAACAAATGTTTTACTGTAATGGGAAAAGAACATTCTAGTTGCCACATGACTTTCCATTAATTACAAGATTTTAACGTGCTATATGAACAAGTCTTTCTGAGATTTGTTGAATCTCTGTTTCACCACAGGATACTTACTTATCAGCCTCCGAACAGGGGAATTCTGTAATGAGACGAATAAGCTTCTTTTAAAACAATCGTTGCATCTGTTATGAAAGAGAGGTCTACAACTGATAGGCAGTTACCCACAAGGAATACTGCTGAAGATTAAAATAGATTAAGGTCAGTTTGGGTTCTGTGTAACAAAATTATCTTTTCATTTCTAGTACTAATGGAGACTAAGTTATTCTGAGAATGGTGGCAAGTCCAAAGTGCTGTTTTGTTTTTCAGCTACAAAAGCGGCCTTCCAACAGCAAACCTGAACATACAATAGAGGTGAACACCTCACCAGGCCAGTATTGACATAGCCAACATAATAAGTCCTGGATCACCAAAACAAACAATATGAAGCAGCTGAAGCAATGGTGGTTTGGGAGCATATATTCCTGCGTGATACTTTTTTCAAGATTTCGTTTAAGTACCTTTCCGAAACAGGAGAATTGTGTTGGAAATTGCACTTTTAGGCATCCATTCTTTTGGTTTTGTTTGAGGCAATGCTTATAACTACATGCAGTCCAGCTTGAGTGGTAGGCATAGTCTGAGCACACCTTGTTAACTGCATTCCCTTGTCAATGTGGTCATCAAAATAGCACTGTCCCAAACATTACACAGCCTTAGGACAGAGATAGTCAGCTTAGCCGTGTCAGCAGAGCCCCTGATTACACCTATTCAGAAAAGCTTCTCCCTGAAACCTCAAGTAGATATAGTGCTTCATAATCAAAATAGGTTAAGAATGGGGTTTGTTTTGTTTGTTTCCCAAGACTGGTCTCAATTTAAAAATTTACCCATTCTGAGACTGTTTTTAAGCCATATAGTAATTATATAATACAACATAAGCCTCTGTAACAATTTATTTAAGAAATATCTGTTTTCAAACCTTTTGCGTTATTGTATTTTTGAGAAGATTTTTTTTTTAATAGAGGATTTTTATTTTAGCAGAGAAGCTCATAGGTTGGTTTGTTGGATTTTTTTTCTTTCTTTAGGGATATCTCATTTTAAATGCTTCCTAAATATTCTTAGTACTTGCTTTATAAACAGTTACACTGAGAAACAAGACCAAATAAACAGCATAGAGTGAATTCCTGGTCAATATGATTCAGGGTGTGTACTCTGCTCAAAAATATTTTGTGATGTCTTCTGGGAATGAATCATACACAGAGAAAGGCATGGGGTTTTAATCAGATATTAATGTTTTACTTGGACAAAATTACTATTTGCTTACTTGTTTCTTTTTTTTTTCTTCTGTGAATACAGCATTTGGTGTTGTATGTCATTCACTATTGACTATGTATGTGTGGTATGCACATTTACCGACAAAATAATAACATTAAAGAATTAAATAACATGTACTGTATGGATTTGGTGTACCTGTTTTTTCCTATGATATCTTAACACTACAAGCAAATCATGAGATGTGATACACAACCATCTTTAGTTAGTTTTTAGACAGTCTGTGATAGTGTACGTGAAAAACAATACTGCATATTGTAGGAAAGAGTACCAGAATCCCATAGTCAGCAGATCTGTATTCTTCCAATGTGTTCACTTCAGAGTTGGGCTAAGATTCAATAAAATATGTGCATGTTTTTCTCTGTCTTTTTTTTTCCTGACTCAAATGCTAACTACCTAATTTAAAGACTCTGCTCTTTTCATGATCTGTCATTTCAGGCTCTAATCAGCCATAGTCATTAAAAATCTCACAGTACTTCCCACGAAAATAATCATCATGATTTGTTAAGTGCTGACACTGGACTCATCTTTTTACCAGACACATGCAAAAACAAAAGCAATTTCCAGCTTGGGTATATATGTTCTAATTTCCTATGCTTTACAAATATTCACTATGTTAAATGCAGTACTAAAATGTAAGGGAGACATGTTAGAAGAAATAGAAAAAATAGATTCTGTTAATATATAAGGTTGGTCTTTTGTACGTGAATTATTTAACACATTGTGATCTACTTGTGTGAAAACCAATATCAAATCATAAGATTTTGCTATTTTTCCTAAGTGTATAATATTTCTCTAATTTTGATCTCTGAATTTTCTTTAAGATACTGTACAATTTTATTTTACTAGTTTCTTCCCTTGTCATCCTAAAGGTAAAGAAATTATATTCAGGTACTCATCATACATTCCTTGACTGGTTTTTCACAGGATGTTAAGTTCAGAGTCCTGTGAATGTGTTTTGTATCACATGTTGTATTTACTATGTGTTATTCCATTCTATTTGTTTTCTTTTTTTTATTACTGTATTTAGGCCTCCCTACTTTGCATTATCTCTTTGTTTTTCTGTTAATTAACCCATAGCTTTATTTGTTTTTTAATAATCATGCAAATGAAACTAATTCAGTTTTGCTGTTCTTGAAACTCTGCTGCAATTTTAATTTATTTTATACTGCTTCTAACGCTTAAACCCTTGAAGTTTTTAACTCAGCATGCAGAACCAAGGACAGCTTCTTCTAAAAAGAGCAACAACTCCTTGATTTTGTTAATTATAAGATATGCCATCCACATCTGTGGCCTACATGCTCCAGTTAATGGAGGCCTTGCAACCACTCTTTGATTAGCAAGGACTCTAATCTCTGTCTTACTAGTGGGAAAACAATGCAAACATAGCAGCTGGGAAATATGTGTTAAGAAATGTGCAGTAGCAAATGAGTGTCAGAAATAACATAAAATTCAGCAATATTTAAGTGCTTAGATTTTTTAAATTATTATTCAGTAGTTTATTCTTTCTTATAAGAAATCAATTTAAGGTTTGAACCTAATTGGAATCAGTAGTCTGAACACTCTGTTAAAAAGGGCCTATGTCTAATAAGATTCAGATTGAAGTCCCAAAGCTCACCCTTTTCTTGATTTTAGACTGCATTTCTGGCTGCTATTCCTAGTAATATTTTTATGCTGCCTTAAGTGTTCAATGGATTAAAAAAAAAAACAAAACAACAACAACAAAAAAACTATGAACCCTGAAATACGAATCTCTTTACATCAGTGTGAGCTCCTTGATCATTAACAATTCAGTAATGATTCTTTTTAATTTTAGCACATACATTCATGCATACAGAAACACAGAGGCATATCTGCACAAAGAGGAATAGATAGCACCTCTTACCTAACCGGTTCTATAATCAAATATTTATAGGTTAGTATTTTAAATAAATCACTATGATTGAAATGTGAGTGACAGTTCATGTCACGATTTTAAAAACAACCTGAAGAATTTTTGAATTCTAAATATAGGGGGTCTGAATCCTAAATATAGTTGATTGCTAAACCCCCCAGATTGGATCATTCTTGCTGAAATCAACCACATTCAGGGATTTCATCCAGAAGTCCAGGCATTGGGGTTGAGAAGTTTGTCATCTCACCTTAAGAAAGATATTTGCCTTTGGTCAGCCAAACAGCTCCTCGGATTCCTCAGGGATCCATTTAGTTGCTTATACACAGTTACTTAGTGCTATATGAGATGTGCCCCACAGTTTCTGAGACATCTTCATAGGGCTTGCATATTTAAAAAGGGACCTCAAAAGATAGTCACGCTTTTTAATTAGCAAGTGAATGGCAGGAGGAATATCCTAGGGCATCTCAAATAATATTAGATACCTATGTGCGGGCTACTGACTGCATCCTGGAATTCCACTGACTGTAATCAGAGCTTAGATACCAAATTCCCATGTCAGTGCTTACATTTAGTGATCAAGGTATAACCTCCCCTCTGGGTAAAACATCTACAGTCTGAGCCATATGGACTTGATCCCATGGTTCAGACATATGTGCCAGTGTTATTTCAGATTCTCTGTGATGTCCTACCTGGTTATCAAGTCACTGCCCCAGAGCAGTGACAGTTTCTTATGAATACTGGTTGATGCCTTTCTGTATCTATGCAACAGTTTCTAGGGCATCAAATGTTTTTTAGCATCTATGGTTAGGAATCACATCGTTGCCGAGTTCAGTTTTCTCCAGTGTTGACTGATAATGAACAGGAATTTTTCAGTTTCGCTGTTCTGAGATACCTTAGTTCCACCTAAGTCCTAGATAGTAATTTGCGTACTTAGCTGGATCTAGTCTTTAATAATTTGTTGACACAGGACATTACTGTCATTTTAACAGATTAACAAAATCAGCCACTTTCCAGTTATCATTATTAAGCATGCTTGGAATATTTTCAAGGCTTTTTTACCTTCTAAGTTTTTCCTATTAAGAGATAAAAACCCTGGCATGGATTATCAAGTATAAATTATGCTTATGAATATTTGCTCATTTTTTATGTTATCATTTAGTTCTTGTACTTGTTAGAAATATGTTGATTTGTCAATGAAAAGAATAGCATATTTTTTCAGATCTGTTTAATCTTTTGTTTGCATTAAATTCAGATGTTAATTTTTTATCAATACTGTCAAAGTTATATTTGCTCAACTCATCTTAATGTCACAGTAATGTCCTGTCACATAACTTGCAGGAAAAAAATCATAAAATTAAAAAAAATGAATTTTCTTGCTGAAGAAAACCAGGTTCAGCTTGCTTGTGATGCTACAGTTCAAAAAGATAGAAGACTCCTCACTATGGAACTGTTTTACAGCTTTTCTTTTTTGATTCCTTAAGTGTTTTTTCCTTATATTTAAGGGTTTTGTTCTGGATGTCACAGCTATAATACTTTACCTGATAGCAAAGCATCACTGTACACAAATGTTGAGTGATTTATAGATAGCTAATGAAATATATTAGAGATAAAAATACACTGCATTTATATATCAGCTCTCTTTAATCAGTTTAAGAAGGATGGGCCTGAGCCATTTGATACCTGTTAATAAGTTCTGTAAAACACTTGCCATACTGCATTTAATGTGTTTGTTGAACCTTTATCATACAGATAGTGGTTTACAAAACTGATTTACACTGCTGACAATTTTCAAGACCAGTAAGTCTTGCCTTTCTTTAATGTAGATGTAATGATTACTAGTAGAGTGGAGTCTGCAGCTTGAAGTGTGGTACCTTATTTAAAATGGCACCATAGAAATGCTCACAGAAATTAAAATAGATTTGATTATAGTTAAAAGACAGGTGGAAATCATCCTATTCGTGAGTAATTAGCAACTATACTACTAGATAAATTGTCATCACTACCTTGAACATTACATAACACACAATGGCAAATTAACTCAGAGCTTGAAATTATTTTATATGCGTTGATTGCTCACTTCCTTTTCTTTTAGTTACCACTTATATGTGTAACTTCAGATATTTAGTATTTCTATTATAAATAAGTTCAGAAATGCTGACCATTTGAAAAGCAGTTACCTTTTTTTAATTAGAAAATATCTCTATATATTCTTCCAAAATATTATGATACTAGACAATATTTTCTCATGCGATTATAGATGCCAAATGTTTTCTTTTTCTTTTCTGATTATTACTAGTATTCTTACTGCTGATTAAAAGGCACTTTAACAGATCTGTTGCTTATCAGCTTCTCAAAAGATCCAATGGATTTATTTCCATCATTGTAAAATTAATTCCTATACCTATGAAAAAAATAACATGATTGTTGTCATATATTCTCTGGATGTTTAATTCAGTGGCTTCTGATGAATCTTTATGTCGTGGTTTTAGGCTGATCCAGCAACTAAAACTCACACAGTCTCTCCTTCTCCAATAAAGTAGAGAGGAGAGGAAAAAAAACCAAAAGGACTGAGGGTTGAGGCAAGAACAGAGGGAGCACCCACCAACCATGGTCCTGGGCAAAACAGGCAGCGCTTTTCTCAAAGCAAAACAGTTTATTAATGATTACTTAGAAGGACAAAGGGAAATAAAAACCGATTACTTGAGAGGACAGAAAGAAACAAAACCAGATCTTAAAACCGACACCTTCCCCCCCCCACCTTCCTTTTCCTCCCGGCTCTACCTCCTCCCCCCAGCAGCACAGGGGGCAGGGACTGGGGGAGTGCAGGTCAGTTCATTCCGTGCTGTTACTGCTGCTTCTTTCTTAAAGGAGAAGGAGTCCTTACACCCTTTTCCCCTGCTCCAATGGATCCCCTACCCACGAGGAAAAATCCACAAATTTCTCCAACGTGAGTCCAGCCCACTGGAAACAATCCTTCCCCACAGATTGCTCCGGTGTGGGCTATACCACAGTCTCGGGTACTTAGGGAGCTGTAGCCACTCGCTCCGGCGTGGGTCGTCACGAAGACTCCAGATGCCTTTCTGCCTTGCCGTGCCCCCAACACGACCATCCTCGGGCTCAGGCATCTTCTCCCCACGGGCTGCGAGTGGGTCGCTGCTCCACCGAGGCCGTCCTGGTTGCAGGGGGGCAGCCTGCTATCTCACCATCAGCCGCAGGGGAAACTCGGCTCCGGCACACCTCCTCCCGCTCCATCCTCACTGACCTGCTGTCGATGCAGCTGTTTCTCTCAGATCTCAGTCCTCTCCAGGTGAACTCAGCCCAGTGGGCACCCTGGGAGTGGGGTGCCCCCGAGTTCCCCAGCTGGCTCCGCCGCCGCCATTCTCCGTGGGCGGCGCTGGCCCGACGCAGGCAGCCGCCCGGCCGGGAGCCAGGGAGCGGGGGCAGTGCCCTCCTCCCTTCTCTGGTCGATCCTGGGCGAAGCACCTTTTCCGGTTCCCTTGTCCTGACTTAAATAGGGCAATTCGCAGAGGCGCCCTATTGGCTCAACCCCGAGGGGGATGGCAGTCTGATCCGGTGGCCAGAACTAAGCCTAACCCGGATCCAAAACCGGGGAGGTCGCAGGGAGCAAAATCCCTCTCCTGCCACCAGAACCACCCCCCCCTCCACATCAAACCATGACACTTTACAACACCTACATTGAATGTCTTTAGATACATACATTTTCTGATAACTTTCTTTGGCCTAATCCAGATTGCTAGCTGCATGATTTCTTCTCTAAAGAAACATATCTTGGCCAGTCTCTTGTAAATATAAACAGCGTCTACACTGAGAGGTTTTCAAGATGCAAGTGGATAAAAGCCCTAGCAACCTGATCTGACCTCACAGATCATCTTGCTCCAAGCATAGGTTGGACTAGAGACTTCCTGAGATCACTTCCAACCTGAGTTACCCAATGTTCCAGCGAATAAGTGAGAGCTCTTGGATAACACGGACAGATGAACAAGGAACACCCATGCTACAAAGCTGAGCTAAGATGAGATGAAGAGCTATGATTCTGTAGCAATGGAATGGAAATCCTGTCTTCTGGAACCTGGCTTAGATTAATGATCTGTAGCACACACTTTCCCTTAAGTTACATGCATATAAGAATAGGGTACATTCTTATATCCATGTGAAATTGTTGTCTAGCTATTTTATCACTAGCTCATCTTTAGTGAGTATTAAAGAGACTATAGTCTTCTTTACTGACCTCTTGATTCATGAAATATTTCTCATACTTTTTGCATTTCAATTTAAATGACCACTAGAAGTGATCTTGTCCCCTATGTATTGTTTTCCTTATCACATCAGGTCCTATATATTGTACATCACGAATTTTCTTAAATTGTATTCTTTTTGTCAAAACGGATTTATACTCTTCATATTTGTTCTTTGGAACTGCAATACTTCCAGGGGCTAAACATGACCAAGCATGTTTCATGGGTCTTCTCTATTTTGTTTTCCCTGTGGCAATGTTGCCCATTATTCTTTCACAATTTTCTGAAATTTAACATACTCAAGTATTGCTCTGATTATAAATGTAACAACCGTAGATTATTAGTACCTTTGAATTAATGTTCATTCAGCTCAATGTTTCTTACACATATCTGTTAAATTCCAGATCCACTCCAAATTTGCTCCTGAATATGTTATAGGTAAAGCTGAAGATCAGTTTCACTTTTGTTATGTTGTTACTTCTCTTGAATCTTTTCATTTAGCCCAGTACAATAATTTATATTGTGAAACTGCAGATGTAAAGAAAAAGGAAATCATCAGATTGCTCATTAACACGTTCAGATCAAGAACCTTGTCACTACCTTTGAAGCCACCAGGTCCTGTTCAATTGTAAACTGTGATGATTGCATAGAAAGCCAGGAGAGTCCACTGAGCCTGGGTACAAAAAGAAGCCAGGAAATGGACTGTAATGGTAAAAGTTGACTTCTTCCCATGCTGCTATGGAGAGGGACAACATGACTCTACACTTTTCTTTACACTGCCACATCACATAGTGGTGTGATAATATTTGACACAGCTGAATAATATATATTTAAGATGAAAGCATAATTCTCACTAGGAGAAGAAGGAATTATATTTTGTACCCAATTAATTTGAGATCGGTCAGTACTGACTGTAAAATCAGTGTTAGATTACTTTTTTAATTTTGTTTGGCTACTTAGGTAAACATCTCAGTTTAAATTACTGCATGGATTTTATTTAGTATGGACTTCATCCTTTTTCTCATTCCTTTCTCTTTCCATTTTTGGCTTATGCTTAGTAATTAAACATCATACACTTCCTAAAAAAAACCAGAACAAACTCCAAGCAAATTCATAGGTATTCCATAGGAGAAAAAAAAAAAAAAAAAGTCGCTTTATCTGTCACATCAGAGGCTTTAAAGAAGCCTAGAAATTTTATAATTCCCATGCACTCTTAATCTACTTTATGCATATTACACACTCAGATTTTTCTAAATTTATTGTAATTAGACCTATGTGTTACAAAGAGACTGCTCATATTGCTCTTACCTAATCTCTAATTTATATGCAGAAGTGCGAAGCTAAAGAGTTTAGGATTTTCACATTTAATGCTCTTTTTACCTAAGCAAGTTATACAGCTTAGTAGCTTCCTTCCCTGTGGTTTCCACTTTTTTATTTCTTCCTTTTTTTTTTTTTTTTTTTAAATAAATCAACATAGTCCTAGGTGGCAGTAAAGTTACTTCTGTAACCTCTCTCTATTCACTGACTATTCTCTGAGGACACAATAGTTCATCGCTCAGAAATAAATATTGCATGAGTAACCCCTTATAAATAATCAGTTTATAGTTGAAGCACTAATGAATCCAGATTAAGTTTAAATGATGTTTCATCCACTATGTGTTTTCTTCCATTCTTTTCTCAAACCAGTATCAAAATTTTGCCTCCAAAGGCAGAGTGAAATGTGTCTACGTAAAACTAGGCTTTCTGAAATCATTTGCACAATTAAGGCTTTACCATCAGAACTGATTCTGATGGTCTAAGAGGATAATTTAAACTTTGTTTTTCTCAACACAACATATCCTGCTGAATCATATTAACAAAATATTGCCCTTCATCAGCTCACATGATCATTTTTTGAAAACCATGATTTCCTGCTGGTTTTTAGATATAATAATTACTGACATACATTCTCAAGAGAAAAGTGCTGTTTATCTCTTTCCTTTACCTTTGAATATTATACGTGGCAAAATACAGTACAATGTCTGTATAGACAGCTATAAGTCTCAAAACACATAAATGAGCCCAAGAAATCATCAGTTAATAAATTTTTGATTATTAAGAAAAAAGCATTTTTTTGTCATTTGACTTTGAACAGAATAGAGGAAAACTGAAAGCTTGCCTTTCAGAAAATGTATGAAGAAACAGGAGAATAAAGCATAGGTTTAGTGGATAGTGACTTATGTAACACATTTCTAATTATCATTCAAACTACCCAACAGCTGAAAAAACTATCCAGTTAATCTTTTACACTGTCATTACAGTAGTAATAGGTAGTCCTACTTCCACAACCTTCCCAGTAAAATCTGGAATCACATCAGGTTTTCCACATCAGTAAAATAATCCTACGAGTTTGAGGAGATTTCTTCTAATGGTGTCTTCCCTATTTCTTTTGCACAACTGCATGACCTACACTGAACAAATGGATTTCTATTTGAGGTATGTTTGCCTTTTACAATGATAACATTGAATGATGTTGCAAAGATGATATCCTGTATACCTTCAACTATAAACAGATAGTAAAGTATAAACAAATAAGCAAATAGGAACCTTTTAACAAATTATTCATATTTTGAAACTTTTTACTGCATCAAAGATCTTCAAATATTTGTCTTTACCACAGTGAACATTAATATAAAAGAAAAATAGTGAAGCCAAACCTTGATAGGCTATATGTTTTTTTATCTACCTGTAATTAAAATTCTGTCTTTTCTGAAAATAAGATAGGCATTTGTGTTTCAGTTCATCACATACAAGTGATAATAGAAAAAACAAAGGTCTATGGTTATAGAAAGCAATTCATTAACATTTTTTGTGTTGCTTCCTTCTGTTATTTCTTGAGTGACAAAGCAAAGTTTACTAAAGATTTTCTTTTTTTTTTTTTCAGACTGACAAATACAAAGGACCTGCTCAGAAATGCAGTGGATTTTGTCAGCTGTTGTAGAAAGTAGAGAAAATGAAAACTTCATCTTCCTGTGTTAGGACTTTTATCATATCCGTTTTCAGTAGACAAAGTGGCCATACTTTAACAGGCAGCTGATTGATAGCTTTCTCGTGGTGTATAATAAAAACTTTCAGAAGAATTTAAAAATAAATATCTGAATATGAGACCTTTACTGAAGCTTTTAATACGTTAGTTGGATATACGTAAAGGCTCTGTAAAATTATTTAAAGCAGTACAGATAAATTCGACTCTAAAATAGCACCTGACTTCACATGATCATTTCTGTTTTACAGTATGACATACATGTAAAGACTTTTAAAATCTTACAGGGTGATGCTTTGGCTTTTCTATCAACCTATGCATTCAAAACAAACATATTCCAGGCAGCTGTTCATAACTTCCCTGAATTTTAATAGAATGATTGAAATGTTCCATGCTGAATCTCTGCCTTAGGCTAATTTCTCTGAAAAAAAGAAGAAAGAATTAAGGAAAGAGAATGAAAGCAAAGGCAAAGGCAAAGATTTTCAGACCTTTCTGCTCACCTGAAAAAATCCTGACATATTTGTGTACTGCTACTCGTTACAATTTTCAGAATAGATGATCTCTACTTTGAGAATACTCCTTTTGCTGTCTAGGTATGCAAGAAGCGAAAAAAAGATTTGACATCTTTGTTGCTGGTTCTGCAGCAATCCAGCTTCAAAAACAAAGGATTAGGAAGTACTCTTCGCCAGGTTACACCATCACTTAGTATGAACTATGGACTTTTAGGTAATAGGGAAAATCTCTTGGGACTGAAAAGTGCATAGATCAGATGAGTTCTGCTTCCTAGGTGACAATATTGACATCTTACCTGAAACCACCACTGCTGAGATCTCTGTTCTTTATTATCATTCCACTCAAAAATACACGCTTTCTGAAAAAGTTATCTTTCTCTAGAAGTGTGCATCTTAAAATTTTCAAGCCTTAAATTCAAGGTAGGCGAAGCCTGGATTTCAGAAAAAGGAAGGTTTGTTAGCAGTTTAGAAGGTCGACAGGAGACTAATCTTAAAATGAGCTGTGGTTTAATCTCATTGTTTAAACCAAACAATATCTGTGTGACTAGTGATATTTTAGGAACTTCAGAAAAGTAATCTAAAACCTTTTCTATATGAAGCAGTTTATAATATTAAAATCCACACCTATATACAAGAGCTATTGTGAAGCATCTTCCCTAAAAGCTTTTCAAAGATTACTATTTAAATTAATCTCATAGGATGTTTTTGATATATATCAAAGATGCAATCAGTGATTTAATTCACAATGCTTGGATATGCTTAAAGTGAACAGATTCTCCCGACGCACCCAGCATAGCAGTCACAATTTTACATCCTCCAACTTATTCTTGCATTCAAAATATGTTAAAACACACCAAAACTAGACACCTCAGTGACATGCCTCTACAGCTAAAATGCAGAAACCAGGGGGCTTTTTTAAATGCGTAACAACTACATCCTTCTCTACTATACCTATGTTCTGAGTCTACAACCAGGAATTTAGAAAAGAAAAGTGATAAAAGATACTTAGTGCTAACAGTGAAACCCCGTATCTTTTCCCTTATCATTGTGAGAGTGCTTTTCACAAGTCGCTTTATTCTGCTTCAGTCAGATCACGTTTTTGGTATTGACCTCCTGGTTACAGTGTAAAGAAATGTATCTGTGCTGTAAAATCTACCAACTGGATATCACAGACTATTTTAAAGGTTGTGCAAGATGACCAATAATAATCTTTTACCATGAATATTAAAACACGTATATCTGTATATCAATAAAATTGTTGGACGTAGAAAATGGCACAGGCTTTTTTTTTTTTCATTTCTATTTCAGCACTTAAAAGGATTCTATAGGAAAGACTGGGACAAACTTTTTAGAAGGGCCTGTTGCAATAGGACAATGGGTAATGGTGTTAAACTAAAGAAGGGTAGATTTAGACTAGATATAAGGAAGAAATTTTTTACAATGTGGGTGGTGAAACCCTGGAACAGATTGCCTGGAGAGGTGGTAGGTGCTCAAGGCCTGGAAACATTCAAGGTCAGGTTGGACAGGGCTCTGAGCAACCTGATCTAGTTGAAGATGTCCCTGCTTATTGCAGGGGGTTTGGACTAAATGACCTTTAAAGGTCCCTTACAACTCAAACTATTCTATGATATTCCAAAGTTACTTCCTATACTACTACAAATATTTGACAGGACTTATATTTTTACTATCATATATTTATTTTATTTGAATTATTTAAAGGTTTTGCACAGTAATCATTTCTACTATCCCTAAAATAAATATTCTGTATCAATATTGATACTAATGTGAATAGTTAGATAAGAGTTACAAACAGAAAACACATACTGCTTTAGTTGGAATGGGGCTGTATAAAGCAAGCATAAATTTTACTGTATTTACATTATATGAAAAAATCATAGCTCCAAGATCCAATAGGTTACATTGTTATAAGGGCTTTAGAATTTGAATTTGCCTAACTTTTATACAGCTACTCTCTAAAAGAATCCAAAGCCCAGTCCTTAATGGCTCAATTCGTTTACCCCTCCCCACCATCTAGTGTCATTTGAAATATCCTAGGGTACCTGAGAGATCTACAAGGCTGACATACAGTATTTGATTTATGAAATAACTGTGCCTTTCTAGAGGAGTAACTGAAAATAGAGGAACTATTCTAAGACATTTCAGATGACACTGTGTTTAGGCAACTGAATCAAAGCCCAGGCTATATTTGTACTACAGAAGAAAGGCTATACAACTAGGATTTAATAAACCTGCCTAAAGTTAAGTCTTCAGTGTCTGTGTGGGATATTCCACATTTCCTCTGTTGCTGCTCCATATGGACTTCTACAGGTCCTTTACATAACTGTCAGCTTTGTGTGGATTTTTCAGATACCCTATAGCATCTTAGATGCACTGGTCATGTTTAGGTGATTGCATCAAACTTTGAAAGAAAGGGTTTCACAAGAGACGAAGCAGCCAGGCAAAAAGGGGAATAGTAGGTGTAGGAGCTGGCCCATGAAAGAACACACTGGCCTTGATTTAGTTATCTAAATATAGATTTTCAGTGAGTTTTAAGATGTCCTTGGGTATCTAAGATCAAGGCTGGCAGATACGTCACAGCTAGAATACCCATATTCTTCTGGGCTCATAAGCAGAGGGTCATATGCGATACTCCTAAGACATCTGAAACAATACCTAGATCCACCTTTTGAGCCACTGAATTCATCCTTCTAGCCATGAGCCTGACAAAGACCAAATACTCATGCATCACATGAGTTTGTGGTAACTGGTACCTGTCTAGGTTGAGATTCTAAGCAAAAACAAGAGTGAAAACCTACTAAATCTTCTCAGACCAGATGACAATTATGTTGTGTAATATTTGCATATAAAAAGTGCATGTTGCTAGAAGACTTTATTTTTATATCTTGTATAACTAAAGCAACTGTAGAGTTGGTCAGGTTTTAGGTGCTATACATTAGACATGGAACAGATTTACTGTGCTGACTCTACAAATCTTTTAACGTGTGTAATCTGTTTTTATTTAAATCTTAGACCAATTTAGCAACTTGATTTGTCTTTTTTTTTTAAGATGAAATAAAATAAAAATAAACCACGAGACAATGCACATAACACATAGAACTGTGTTTGTGTTATACAGAATTATAGCCACTACAGTCAGCAAGGCCTGTAATTAATCTGATACGTTGCCCGCAGCTAATATTATCTTTCAGTTAGAAATCTTTCTATAGTTAACATAACTGATATGAGGTTTTGGAGGTTTTTTTTTGTTTTTCTTTTTTTTCCTTTTTTGAGATTATTCCACAAATAATTATGAAAATTTTGTTAATTTCTGTAAATATAGCTATTTAATTAAGCAAATCTAGAATCTCAATTATCGAGACAAGGAGCTTGGCATATTGTAGGAAGTTCCCTAATGTCAGCATTTTGTTGATACGTAATTGACTGATACACAATCATTCAATTGAAGACTGTACCAACAAATATTTTCTAGTTTTAGTAGTTAATTTAACAATCTTAACATAAATTCATTTTGATTTTTAATATAATAATGAAATTATTCTGCATTACATAGGGAGCAGAAATGAGGAGCATTCATGGTTAGATAAAGCTAACTGAATATTCAACTATGACACTATTGGAAGGAGTATTCTGATAAGAGATTAGAGAAAAATCTGGATTACTCATCCACATTTCTTTCTATGAATCATGGAAAACATTTATCTTTGTTAAAAATTATTTTAAGGATTTTTTAAATTTAATTTATACTGCCAGTCTAAATGGCAGTATAAATTAATTTTTTTATAATGTGAATTCAGACCATATGTGAAGTGAAGATACATGCTGAAGGAGTCCATCTGTCCCAATTATGTCTAATTCATCACTAAATCTTGCCGTGAACACATCAATCAGTGTGAGGCATACAAATATTCATTACACCAAACTGAATAATTTGCAAGACTGTGAAATCTGAGTACGCATTTTCACAAGGTGGTAACACTTTAAAATTTTTAATCAAATCCATGTACAATGAAGGAGTCAAGAGACAGCAGTGAGAGTTTTTAGAAGTGACTGTGGAAGGTTACTCAGTTTGAGAGCAAGGAAGAGACGAGAGACATAGTGTGGCATCTAAGACAGAATAAAGATGACACATAAGAAACCAGAAAAAAAGAATGATTTGCAAACTGAAAGAAAAATGGTAGATTAAAAAAAACACTTTTTGTAGCAGAAAAGGAAGATGCAGGCCTACATTATCAGAGGCTCCTTACAAAGAAGCACTAGTAGGACTTTTTCTGACATAGATACAGACACTAGAATAAAGATTTGATCTGTGGCAGACTGTGGTGGTCAATTGACTAGGTAAGAACTGTTTTCTCTTCCCTTTTTTTTTCCTTCCTCTGTAAAATGGCTAGGTTAAGATTATGAACTGCAACTAATAACGTGTAGAATTGTGCAAGCTCTTTTCCAGAGTACCAAAGTAGTCAGTAACAAAGGCTGCAAGAAGTTATTGCCACACAAGATTTTTGTGCGGGTAGAGAAAGAAAGCAGTTTGTTAGCAAAAGGAAAGCTTTGGGGAAACCTGCAGTTCAGGGTCCTTTGAGGTACGCAATAGAAGTACAAACAATGAATAAGGTAATAAAGCAGTGTAGAAAATCTCTAGTGAAGCTGAGTGGCTGCCACCATCACTACTCATGGCTGAATGGGTTGAGCTTAGCTGAGTTTACTGTTGATTTGTTGAAGCTTAGAAAAACTAAGTTTGCAGGGGAAAAAAAAAAACACAAAAAAACCCCAAAAAACATAAAAAGGACTCATCCAGCTCAGGAAAAGGTGAAGTTCAGAATGAGCAAACTGAGGAAGATCAGTCAGTGGTGAAAAGGGACCATTAAAGGAATAGAGGTAGAAAAGGGCTAGAACTGTTACTGAAATGGAAGGTAAGTGATCTGAGAAGTCTGAAGACTGACTTTTTAAGGAAAGAGAGAACAGTAAGGCAAAGCTTTTGGAGACCAGTAATGAGAAAGGACTATCTTGACTGGAGACCTCTTACTTTATATCAATCATCTAAAAGAGCTGTCAGAACTGATATAAATGTTACATCTTGTAACAATATAAACCAAAACCAAAACCAAACCAAACAAAACCCCTTCAAATAAGTTAAAAGACAATACTGTAATTGGAAAAGAAATGAGATTGATCATTGGTAATAAAAAGATCATAATGAAAATAATAGTCAAGATTGCTGATATTTTTAAAGGCATGCTTACTTTACAAAATTTGATGAAAGATCCGTATTTGAACTGTTTGTATAGCAATACAAAAAGCACAGAGACATAGAGGCTTAATGGAATGCAGATATTGATGCGAATACAATCAGAAAACAAAGAAAAAAAGAAAGTGTAGATGCTGAGACAATATGCAAAGAAAAGAAAGACTATGTAAGAAGAAGACAGTAATAGCATGGAGAATTGTAAACTGATTAAGATCACAGTCATGCTGGACACCAAAAGAAGGTCTAATAGCTCACAGTGAAGTACTGTTGAAAAGACCCTATAGTGGAGCTGGGAGTGGACAACAATTTGCTTATATTATTAAACATAAATATTGCCAGTAACTGTTTTTGTGATGTTTGTTATCCTTAACAGACTTGAAGGACAAAATAGCACAACAAAAAGCTTTATAGAACTCTAGATATAGACAAACTTCTTTAACAGCAAGGACAAAAGGTGTTGCTACTTTTTACTTGGTTTGGTGAAAAAAGACATCTTCATAAATGACATGATGATAAACTCTTTTATATCATGTGGTCATAAGCTACTTTTAAAATTACATGAAGTTTACTGATTTTTACTTACTAGAAGAAAAAAAGGTTAAAATGAAACTAATTTCTAAGTAAATTTTAAAATATCAGTGTTGAGAAATCAAAAAATTTAACATAATTATTTGATAATACTTCATTTTACAGTGGATTATGAAGAACAAATTCAAAAGTGAACTTCTTGTTCTTCAAAAAATAAACTATTTGTAGATACTAAGATTTTTACTTTGTGTAAAGCATCTGAAAACTAGTATTTAACCTATTTCCTTTTAGAGAATTTTATAGTAAATATAAAATAAATAAGTTTTTGGTTTTGTTTGGGTGGGAGTGTTGGTGATTAGTGACAGTATGTTTCCCTGTAGTGGCCAGGAATAGGAAAATAATTTTTGCCAAATTCCTCTCTCCCCACTGATGATCCTTAAAAATGTTTAATTTAAGTAGATACTTGAGTTTGCTGTCCTTCTCTTGCAGGCTGAACATGTCTGACTTCCGTTAATGACGTGACTCTGTTAAAGCTTAAAATCGAGCAGATGTGAACAGCCAGCTTGAGACCTCTCTTTGTTTAATCTTCCACAATTTCCAAGGCAGGTAGCTTAAAAGAAATGACCATAAATGATCCCATAGTCTCTAGTGCTGGACAAAACAGTGGTGTTAGTGGTGTTCTCTGTTAATGTTACTATACATTATTACTATACATATAAAATTATTACTATACATCAGCTCCTCTGGCTGCCAGGTGCCCACCAAGCTGCTCCCTCGTTCTCTGTCCTCAGCAGGACAGGGGGAGAACATAAGATGAAAAGTTCGTGGGTTGAGATAAGACAGAGAGATCGCTTGCTGATTACCATCACAGGAAACATAGATTTGACTTGAGGGAGTTAAATTTATTTTATTGTCATTTAATATCCGAGTAAGATAAGGAAAAATAAAAACAAATTTAAAAACACCTGCCTCACTCTTTCCCACGCTCAACTTCACTCCCAATTCTTCTACTTTATTCCCGAGTGATGCAGGGACATGGAGAATAGGGGGCTGCAGTCAGTTCAAAACACTCTGCCACTCCTTCCTCCTCATGCTGTCACCCTGTTCCAGTGTTGCGTCCGTCACAAGATACAGTCCTTCAAGAACTGGTCTAGCATGTGTCTTTTCCATGAGGTGCAGTCGTTCAGGAACAAACTGCTCCATAGTGGGTCCTCCAGGGACGACAGGTGCTGCCAGAAAACCTGCTCCTGCGTGGGCTCTTCTACATGGGCTGCAGCTTCCTTCACGGCTGCACGCTGGCTCCTGCATGGGGTCCTTCATGAGCTGCAGGGTGGTTTTCTGTATCACCATGGTCTTCTCCATGGGATGCAGGGGGATCTCTGCTCCAGCTCAAGTACGTCTTCCCCGTCCTTCTTCACTGACCTTTGTGTCTGCATGGCTGTTTCTCTCGTATTTTTCTCACTTTATCTCTCACAGCTGCTGCGCAGCATTTTCTACCCTTTCTTAAGTATGTTATCACAGCCTATCACTGGCTTTAGTCAGCAGCAAGTCTGTTTCGGAGCAGACTAGAACTGGCTCTGTCCAAGATGGGTGCAGCTCCGAATCTCCTCACAGAAGCCATTCCTGCAGCTTCCCCTTATCTCTGACTGAATACAGAGTTATAAACAATTTGTAAAAATGCTGGGAATCAAAATCCACTGGAAGAACTTCTGATTCTTATGTTCATCTGAAGGAATTCATCACAGCACAGGTGGAGAAACATGTGTTCTCTAATGTAGAGAGAGCCTTATGCTGTCTCTATTCACATAAGCCTTCTCCTTGATGCTGTGTGAAAATATTTAAAGGAAAACAGAAACAACTAAAACCTCTCAGATCCAGAGAGTCTACTTCTGTAATGAAAGAGTGGAGAAATTGAAAAATCAAACTACATAGTCTGTAGATGAGGAATACAGTTACCTACTCCATCGCAGCTGGCAGAGGAATTAATAATAATAATTATTTAAAAAGCAAACATCTGATTCTTTGCCTTCAGTCTCTTTCATCTACTTGCAACAGTACAATAACTGAAAAGTTGTTCTAAGCGGACAGATAACATTTCGCATTCTCAGATGGGAGGTGGCGGAAAGGAAAAAAATTTGAATATTATGTGCTTCTGTGTAACGTTATAAAAAGCGACAAACTGAAGTGTTTTGTCTTTGACTTGTCCTCCAGTGATGATAATACATAGAGACACCTTGAAGTTATCTTTTTCTGATCTTAGTTACCTCTCCAGTGGAGATGATGACTCTGTGATACCCCTACCCTACCATTTCATTTTAAAGATGTGTTGCTTTTATGGGAAATTCTACTGGGTCTTGTTGGGATGAAGTTATGAAATTGTCTTTCTTCATATCAGCCATATGTTGTGCGTTGTATTTGTGGCTGAAACAGTGTTGATAACACTGGTGTACAACATCAAGGCTTTATCTCTCTCTCTCCCCTCTTCTCCAAAAATGAGTAGGCTGGAGGTGAGCAAGGCTTGGAGAGGACAGGGAAAACAGCTGACTCAAACTGACCAGAGGAATATTCCATAGCACATGATGTCATGCTCAGCAATAAAATCTCAGGGAAAGGAGGAGTAAATGGGGGATATTTGTGGTTATCGCATTTGCCTTCCAAAGTAGCCACTAAGCATGCTGACACCCTGCTTCCCAGCAAGTGGCTGGACATCTGTCTGACGATAGGATCTGCCTCTTTTTGCTTTGATTGCGTGTACAGCTTTTGCTTTTCTTATTAAACAGTCATTGTCTCAATTCATGAGTACTTTTGCCTTTCTTCTACATTTCTCCCCATTCTCCAGGAGAGGGGAATGAGTGAAAGGCAGTGCGGTGTTTAACTGCTGACTGGCATCAATCCTCCACAAAAATCAGTTTGAAGCCTAGTGGGTTACCCTATGTATCTGTTAGCTTTATTTAGCAAGAAATAGCTAGACCAAAACTTTGACCTAATATTTCTGTTTAAGTATCCAAACAAATAAATAATTTTTTTTTTGAAGAGTAAGAAGAGATGTACTACTTTAAAGTGATCTATTATAAATGAACACGCAGAAGGAGAAGCAGTATCTTAACTATGTGTTGGATTTTTTTTTCTACACAATTTAAAATTCACAGATAATGTTTGTTTCTTATCCAAGCAAAGAAAATTTGAAGGAGAGAAACAGCTGTGCAGTACTATTCCAAACCTTTCAGTTTAGGGTCATATTCTTCAGTCTTTAACCAACTACTTCCCAAATAGCAAATTCATTTCACAGTTACAACATGGTCTTATTTCCATGCTAATGGGGATAGTAGGACTGAGATCTATGATTTTTCATTATAATTTTACTATTTTGATCATCTGTACCAAATTTGGACAAACAATTGACATAAAATACGTTTTTATAGTCTTTTTAGTCAATATATCTGTTCTGTGTATTCAAATGAATATATTTTAAATATGCAATTCCTTCATTTCTGAATGGGTGAACAGGAAGTACAGATCATGATTTGAACATTTTATCAGTGTTGATTCAGATTTTAAATCCAGACCTAAAATCAAACTTTTTTATTTTTTAGGTATTCAGAAATATTCCTATAATTGTGATTGACATCAGTCTTTAATCAGTATACAGGAAAGGATTAAATATGCTTTAATATATATAACTAGAAAGATTCAACATATCATGGAAGAGAAAATGTAAAACCTAATTAAAAAGGAAAGAGATGCTATCGTGTACTGCAGTTTGTATAAATGCCCAACACATACATGGTAAAGAACCTTTGGAACGACAAGCTAATTGAAACAGCTGAATCTGCAAAAAACAATCTTAATAACAATGGAAAATCACAAAAGGAGAAAGTGAACATAAATTGTAAGAAATAGATGTTGTTTATATGAAAGACATGTTAAAGCCTGACAAGATTACAACTAACATGAGTACAAAGTTCATGAAAACAAAGGCAGTAAAGTGATTATTCCTTCACAGTAATCAAAGTAAAGTGCATCTTACAGTGATGTGTGTTTATTTTAATGATCACCGTTGTCATTCTGTTTTACTTTCTCCCTTTCTATCCCCACTATTCTAAAAGAGAAGGAAATCTTAGGACCGTTACATGCAAAAATTCTTTTGTTTGACTCTGTGATTTCTTTCTAGTATCAATGCATCCATCTTAGGAATTTTTTAATATATCATATTTTATCTCTTACAGACAGCTCCTGATTTTATGGGTTAAAAGGAAGGGAGAAGGATGGAAAGAGACAATACTGATAAAACAAAAGATTAGATATGTAAATTCTGAACCATATATAGTACATTCATCTTTATAAACATTGTTCAGCGTGAAGAACAAGACCTGAGGAGAGAAACATTAGAATTGTGCCATGCACTTCCTTTGCTTCCAGACATGCTGGAGCCTGGTTAATCCACCGTCTTGGTAATGTACTGTTGAACAATGAAGAGCTGATGGACATGCAACAGGAATATCTAACCAATAAAACAAAGAAGAAGTACTGATGAATCATCCAAAATGTATATTAAAAACAGCTCCTAAAGTTTGTATACTTCCCCTGTTGTCAAGAGATGTTAACAGTTTCTACGAAGCTTAAGTCCTTCGTTCATCACAGTCACAACAGCACTACCACAGAGAAATAAAAAATAACCTATATAGCACCTTAGAACTATTTAGGTTTGGAGGGACAACCAGAGAACATATATTCCAAATCCTGCTCAAAACAGATCTAATTGGATGAGGTTGCGCAAGGTTGTGTCCAGTCAAGTCTTGAATACTTCCAAGGACATACACAGCACAATCTTCCTGGGTAACTTGTTTCAGTCTTTGGCTACCTTTGTGGTATTTTTTTTTTTGCCTTATATTTAGTCAGAATTTCTGATTATTCTATGCCTCTTGACCTACTATCATGTCTGGCTCCATCTCCCTTACACTGTCCTGTCATCGCTACCCATACAGCACTTTATCTTTAAAATTTATATAATTTATATTGAAAATTACTTGTAAGTATACAGTTACATGAAATTGATACCATATGGTTATCTTTGACATCTGTGGTACTCGGTGTCACAGATCTCTGCTTTGGCTACATTTGCTATGACCAAAACGCGCATCACTGAACAGCCATGCTAGATCCATCTCAACCATTAGGTCTCTGATGGTCTCTGATAGTGTGTATTTGTCTGCTACATTTTGTTATGTTGCTGTTAACTTGTCACATAATATTTAGAAAATGCAGCTTTGCATAGTTATTGTCACTGACAGGTCAGGTTTTTCTACCTCTCCACTGGTTCTTGTCACATTATTGTCAAACCATCAATTGCATGAATACAGTCCATTTCTGCCTTTCTTCACTGACTCACCACAACCTGTATTTCATGATCCTTCTACGTCTAAAGTGCACACAGGATGTATTGATCTTTTTACTATGCTCTGCATGCTCAGAGAATAAAAGAACCTTAGGCATAAACTGGATTACTTTGTAGTGTTCTGTCAGTGCTGTCTCATGCCTCCCTGGATGGCTGTACATCATCACCATATGTTCAACTGCCATTTGTAGGTTTTCCTACTGTTTTCATATCAGTATGAAAGACTTTTTTTTCTTTTTTTTTTTCCCCCCCCAGATTACAGAATTCTGCAAGAGAGTTTTACACAATGTATTAAATAGAGAGAGCACAGATTTAAAGACTGGTCACCTAAACATTAAATTCATGCTTCATCCAGTGCATCATTCTTCTATTAAATTGTTTCTCTCTGCTCTGTTTTGTACACATCTATTGTGTTTTACTATTTGCACCTCACTGCCAGTATACAGACATACTTTTTTTCATTGTTTTAGCTTCCCAGTTCACATACTAGAGGCAGCAGAATGAATTGCTTTGTATAATATTGGGGCATGTTTTCCAGCCCTTGCTACTCTTGATCACCTGTTGATACAGCACATATAGCTTGAATTGTTAAATTTGAAATCAATTGACAAAACAAAACGTATTTTTGAACTATTCTAGCCTTATGTATTATTTCTGGCATTTATTAGAAATAAAATGTTGTCAGGCTTCTGATTTCTATTTATTGACAATGAAAACATTTGCAATTTTTTCTGGTAAATTCTCAATTTACCAGAAATTGCCAGTTAATCAGCTCTTTCAGAAACATACCATGTTCCTGAACCCTTCATTCCATCATCTGGAAATTGTATTAGACAAATAAAAAAAAAAATCCCATCATTTTTCAGAATTGTACTATAGTCAAGAGGCTCATAGAGAAAGTTATACAAGGAATGAGAAATATCTAAGAAAAGTAGACAAGTCTATGCATAGAAATCATAAGGATCTACAGGCATACAGAAGACCTTCATGAACATGAACTTTTACATACTAAGCAAATAGCCCCTTAATATTTCCTGTTAAGAAAAGGAACGCTGCATGGAGAGGTGAAATAGAACAATGAGATCTGTCAAGACACATTTTTCATCAACAGGAATGTTAGACAATGACACCTGGTGTAAGTACTGTCAGTTCACATCAGCCTGATGGTGCACTGCTTGAGAAACTATTCAGTTACTGAGGGTAGAGCTGCATTTGTAGACTGTCCATGCATCTGTCAGACATAAGAAAAAATACTTCTTTAAACAAAACAAACAAAATTACTCTTGGTAGAAGGGAATCAAGCAAATGATCTGTCTCATGAGACAAATCTGCAAATTATTTTTTTTTTTAACTGTACAGCCCAGCTGTTACGACATCACAGTGGTCTCAAAGTTTTTGAGTCATTCTTTCACTGACTGTTTAACTCCTGATCTCAGCTGACACATTTTTTCTTTATTGTATCTGTGTGTATAGAAAGTATGTGGAAAACATACAAATTCAAAATTCTAAGTAATCAGTGGACACCTAGTCAATATAGTTAGGAGGGTCTGGAGAGCTTTTCCGCTTACTGCCATTTCATATATTAACAGTTATATTAAACCTTTACTATTCAGAGCTGTGTTCCTACTGTGCTATTGCCATGTCATAGCTTCTCTTTCACTGTTACCAATAAAGTCATAAGAAGCAAGGGTATTATTTAAAGGCAAATGAAGTCATTACCCCTATCTCATCATATTGCTACAGTCCTGTAGAAATATACACCTAAACAACTTCATCTTTCCTCTACTGCTCAGGGTTACTGATGTCTGCCTCTTCGAATTTATTTTTATTCTGTTTTTTTCCACAGGCTTGGACTCCTAAGCATCCATGAAGTATCTTAAAATTTATCTCAGTTTTGAGTTCAATTTAGGGGCTTTTCTGGCTGAGAGAAGAAAACATATGCGTGAAATCACACTCTGTGCATTCAGTTAAGAATTTCTCTGTGCATTCACAGAATAACTAGTGACAAATCTAATGTGCAGGTATAATTTACAATGCACAGTAGCTCTTTCCCTGGAACTCCTGGAGAAAAAGAGCTCTTAAAAGAAGAGAGACTTGAATATATAAGACAAAAATTCAATATCACATTTTCGTAACCTAGCAATGCCTGATGAGTCTTTGGGCATTATATTCCTTATACTTGCTTACCTCTAAGTCACTGACCTCGACCTTTTATCAATTATATATCACTGACCTTTTGCCACTGTAATTTGACACTATAATTTGCTACTTTTTTTAACTATTCTTTGCCAAAATGCCTTTCTGTAATTCAGAAAGACTTTTTCTTACTCCAAAGTTATTTTATTCCCTTATATCTCATTTTTAGCCCTCAGATATTTACTTCATATTCATTTCAAGATCTCTCAAATTACATCTCCACAGAAAACTTTCTCTGATACTCAGGCAGTCTATAATTATATTTATCTATTAGAAGTCTTCTGGTAATTGTCCATATGGTTTAGATAAGTGAGTTCAGTTGGGTTAGATAAGTGAGTTCAGTTGGATTAGATAAATGAGTCGGATTATATAAATAGATAATGAATTGGACTGAAAACTGGCTGAAAGGCTGGACACAAAGACCAGCCAGAGCCTAATCACCAGTGGTGTACTCCAGGGGTCAATAATGGGTCCTTTATTAGTGACAATGGGTCAAGAGTACATCCTTAGCAAGTTCACAGATGATACAAAACTGGGAGGAGTAATTGATACATCAGATGGGTATGCTATACCATTCAGACGGACCTCAACAAGATAGAGAATTGTGTAGATAGGAATCTCATGAAGGGAAATGACAAGTCCTGCACCAGTTCACCCTGGGACCTGATTGCTTGGAAAGTAGCTTTGCAGAGAGGGACCTGTGGGTTCTGGTGGACAGCAAGCTGACCATGATCCTGCAACATGCCCTCACTGCCAAGATCAGCAACCTCCTGGGCTACATTAGAAAGAGTATTGACAGCAGGGAGATTGTCCTTGCTCTCTCCTCTATCCTGGTGAGGTCACATCTGAAACCTGAAGCACTGGGTCCACTCGTAGGTCCCACAGTACAAGAAAGATATGGACATACTGGAGAGTAAATCCAGTACAGGGCCATGAGCATGGTTAAGGGACTGGAGTATCTTTCATATAAGGAGATGCTGAGAGCAATGGAACTGCTCAGCCTAGAGAAGAGAAAGCTCAGGGGAATCTTTTTCATGCGCGTTAATACTTGATGGGAGACTGTAAAGAAGATGGAGCCAGACTCTTTTCAAGGATGTCCAGTGGCAGGACAATAGGCAATGGGCGCAAATTAAAGCACATAAATTTCCACCTGAACACAAGGAAACATTTTTTAGAGTGTGAGAGCGGTTGCACACTGGAACAGGTTGCCCAGAGAAATTGTGTAGTCTCCATCTGTGGAGATATTAAAAATCTCACTGGACATATTTATGGTAACGTGCTCTTGATGACTCTGAGTAGGGGTTTGGGGCCAGATGATCTCAAGAGGTGCCTTCCAATCTCAGCCATTCTGTGATTCTGTGAAATGCAATCTCAAGTTTTCCCAAACAGAAATAAACATGTTAAAATAAATAAGATAGTTTAATTCTGTGTGAAACAAACAAAATATTTCTTTTGCTTCCTAAAGTCTGTCAGACTTTTTGTTGTCTCCTTTATTTTGAATGTGTTCTACACCAGTTTGCACAAAATCTCATTACCCTGTCACCACAAGAAAAATCTAACCTTCCCTTTCTGACCATGTCTTAAAAAACAAAGAAACAGATCTTACCATTTCATCTTTGAGATCTACACTTCATCCAAAATTTCTTCATTTTTATCATTTGTGCATAATGTAATCTTGTTTTCTGCCCACTCATTCTCACTTTGGTTTGAGTTTCCAATCTCATAATTTTGTATTAACTAGTAAATGCTAAAGCAGAAGAGAAATGCAGGATTTAATAACATTATTTTTTAAATTACATTTAAATTAATCACAAAATTGTTAAGGTGTCTATTGTATCAGACTTCCTAATCATATACTACTTCATAGAAGTGGGATTTTTAATAAAAATAACATGGAAACCACTTACTCGTTGTTCTATATGTATAAATCGTATTGCCATGTATATTGATGCTATTAAAAATGTTGAGCTCTGGGAAAACTATTTATTCTAAACTTTCATGGCTTTAAGTTTCTGTGTGTCATACTGCTGTTCTAAATTATTTTTCATACTTTGTTTTTGGTCCATGAACTGGTACAAAATTTCAAGTCAGTTCACTAAGACAAGGAACCACTTAGAAAGCAGACACAGATGCAATCACACAGGTTAATACAGGATCAAAACTCTTTTACTGTAGCTTCTCACAGTAACATAAAGATTCCTGCAGGTTTTCTTATTATCCACTTAGACTAAACTACGGTAAGGATCCTTCTTCTCCCTTAGTGAGAGTTAATAGCTTACTGTGTATGTGAATAGGTACATGGAGCTTGCTTTTCATGAGGTTTGTTAGCAAGGAGTCACAGGAAGTTATTTAGTTTCTCTAAGAAAAGCAATATGTAAAATATAGGAAAACAGCAGACAATTCCCGACGAAGAACAAGTCAGGCAAAAAGACCAGGAGGCCGGCGTGGATGAGCAAGGAGCTCCTGGACCAACTGAAAATGAAGAGGTTAGCCTACAGAGGGTGGAAGCGGAGACAGATAGCCTGGGAGGAATACAGAGAAGCTGTAAGAATGACCAGGGATCAAGTGAGGAAGGCTAAAGCCCTGAAGGAATTGAATTTGGCAAGGGATATAAAAAGCAACAAGAAATGCTTCTATAGGTATGTAGGGGACAAAAGGAAGTCCAAAGAGAATGTAGGCTCCCTCTGGAAGGATACTGGTGCTCTGGTTACCCGGGACATAGAGAAGGCTGAGGTACTCAATGAATTTTTTGCCTCAGTCTTCAATGGTAAAGCCTCTTGTCTTACCACCCAAGCTGTGGAAAGAACTAGCAGGGACTGTGAGGATGAACCACCACCCACTGTACTTGAAGACCAGGTTCGAGAACATCTGAGGAACTTGAAGGTGCACAAGTCCATGGGACCTGATGAGATCCATCCGCGGGTCCTGAAGGAACTGGCGGATGAAGTTGCCAAGCCACTGGCCATTGTATTTGAGAAGTCGTGGCGGTCTGGCGAGGTCCCCGATGACTGGAAGAGAGGGAACATAACCCCCATTTTTAAAAAGGGGAACAAGGAGGACCCGGGCAACTACAGACCGGTCAGCCTCACCTCTGTGCCTGGCAAGGTCATGGAGCAGATTCTCCTGGGAACCATGCTAAGGCACATGGAGAGCAAGGAGGTGGTGGGTGACAGCCAACATGGCTTCACCAAAGGCAGATCGTGCCTGACCAACTTGGTGGCCTTTTACGATGGGGTGACAGCATCGGTGGACAAGGGTCGACCAATGGATGTCATCTACCTGGACTTGTGCAAAGCTTTTGACACTGTCCCGCACGACATTCTTCTCTCTAAATTAGAGAGTCATGGGTTTGATGGATGGACCACTCGGTGGATAAGGAATTGGCTCAATGGCCGCACTCAGAGAGTAGTGGTCAACGGCTCAATGTCCAAGTGGAGACCGGTCACGAGTGGCGTCCCTCAGGGGTCCGTGTTGGGCCCGGCCCTCTTCAACATCTTTGTCGGTGACGTGGACAGTGGCATGGAGTGCACCCTCAGCAAGTTCGCCGATGACACCAAGCTGTGTGGTGCCGTCGACACGCTGGAAGGGAGGGATGCCATCCAGAGGGACCTCGACAGGCTGGAGAGGTGGGCCCGTGCCAACCTCATGAAGTTTAACCAGGCCAAATGCAAGGTCCTACATCTGGGTCATGGCAATCCCAGGCATAAATACAGACTGGGTGGTGATTGGATCGAGAGCAGCCCTGAGGAGAAGGACTTGGGAGTACTGGTGGACGAGAAGCTCAATATGAGCCGGCAATGTGCTCTTGCGGCCCAGAAGGCCAACCGCGTCCTGGGCTGCATCAAGAGGAGCGTGGCCAGCAGGTCGAGGGAGGTGATTCTCCCCCTCTACTCTGCCCTCGTGAGACCTCACTTGGAGTACTGCGTCCAGTTCTGGAGTCCCCAACATAAGAAGGACATGGACCAGTTGGAGAGGGTCCAGAGGAGGGCCACGAAGATGATAAGAGGGCTGGAGCACCTTTCCTATGAGGGCAGGCTGAAAGAGTTGGGGCTGTTCAGCCTGGAGAAGAGGAGGCTCCGGGGTGACCTTATAGCGATCTTCCAGTACCTCAAGGGGGCCTACAGGAAAGATGGGGAGAGGCTGTTCAGGAGGGCCAGTTATGATAGGACAAGGGGTAATGGTTTTAAAATAGAGGGAGGTAGATTCAGGTTGGATATTAGGAAAAAATTTTTTACTACGAGAGTGGTAGAACACTGGAACAGGTTGCCCAGAGAGGTGGTGGATGCTCCATCCCTGGAGACGTTCAAGGCCAGGTTGGACAAGGCCCTGAGCAACCTGATCTAGTTGGAGATATCCCTGTTCCTTGCAGGGGGGTTGGACTAGATGACCTTTGAAGGTCCCTTCCAGCCCTAACCATTCTATGATTCTATGATTCTATGATTCCAGTAGCACTGCACACAGGAGACTTCAGGCTGTTATAATTGATTTTGATCTTTGCGTGCAGAGCTATCCTGCAATAATATCACTACATGACATGTGAACATCATTCTTTGGTCATAATTAATGAAAAGTGCAGAAGAAAACTATTACAATGTGAGAAAAGAAAATCATCCTTACTGACATGGGGTGAAGAAAAGTTAATCAGTCAGTCTGCCTTTTACTCTCTATTGGCAGAAGCTCAGAGGCACCTTTTAGAAAGCCTACTGAGGACACAGTCAAAACCTAACAAATTGTACCAAGGGATATAAACAGATATTTGGGGAAATTTGATTAATTTCTTGTAAATATCAAAGTTAGCATGCTAATGTTTACATATTGGAATTGTAGAAATGAATCTTTTTAGCACACAAAATTAATGTCATTCTCATTTAGTGGGAGACAGAAAGTAATTTTATAACAGCCCAGAAAAAAATCTCTAAGTTCTGCATCAAAATTCTTTACTGATACTTACATATAAATTACTGAATTATCTGTAATTGATGTCATCGAAATACACCAGACTTGGATGTAATTAATGCAATCCAAAACCATGAGCATTCTAGAGCTTCTCTACAGAACTTGGAGTATACTTAAGTTGATATAACAATATCAGTCACGAAGCAAATAAATAAGTAAATAAATATCTAATTCCTACATGGCTTCTCTCAGGTCATTCATATGATATCAGCAGCTGAATCAAATTTTTAAAGGACACTTCAGTAAAACAGTTATTCTTACCAAGCATTTCCACATTTCCCAATTGTTTTTACTGAGTTCTACAAAAACTTGTCTTGAGTGAAGAATTCTTCAACATTTTCATAAAGAAAACACATACTTACTAAATTTACAGATGATAAAATGTGAAAAATATTACCAATATACTGGAAAACAAGATAAGAAATATCTAATGATTGCAACAAATTTTAAAAAAAGGCTCAAAAATGAAATAACTTAATGAGGGTAATTCCAAGGTTCCATATTTCAACAATAATAATCAAGTGAACAAACATAAGATGAGAAACTATGATTAAGTAGCAGCTCTGCAAAAAAGAATCTGGGGATTTGACCACAGTAATGAAAAATGAATCAGACTCCCCTGCCACTGTGGAAGGGAAGAGAATGGTAGGAATATATTTAAATTTGTAATGCATATGAAATAATTCTACTTTGTTCTCCTGAGCATAGTCTAACTTTGTCCACTGCATTTTGCTCCGAATACTACAAACAGATGAGGCCCTCCTCACTCTCACTCAAAAAAAAAATCATAGTCTATTGAAAGTATTGCATGAACTGATATCATTCACCCTTCAAGAGAGAACAGATTATGTGATAACAGCTTTTAACTACAAACCAGGTTGAAAACAAAATGAAAAGAATACTTTAATTCTGTTTATTTTATATAGAAGAATCTATAATTGGCTTAAACTGCAGAAAGTACATTTCAGAGGAAACATTGGGGAAGACTTCTTAACAAGGATAGTGAAGCACCAGAGTAGACTGCCTGAACAGACATCAGAAAAACAAAAATCTGCTGCAAATGATACCATATAGTTCACTTGACCTTCATGCACAGAGATAGATAACGCAACTTCTGGAGGTCTTTTCCAGTTCTACAGTTTCTAAATATTGAAACTAAGAATTTTAAATATGTATTATTCTTAAAAGTTATTTTTACATGGAAGCAATGATGGTGAGCTGATTATATACCTTTGTTGCTGAACAAGTCTACCCTGACCAAGATCTACGAATGCGTCTCAGTGACCGTAGGGATCCCCTCTGCGATGGAGCAGAAAACTACTCAGCTCAATATTTCCATTTGAGGTCTTCTTATATGCATTTTCAACCTTTAAAAAGTTCTGCTATCCTCAATTGACTTGTGTTTTGATACACTTATTCAACTACTGAAACAGAGGGAAAAGACCACATAGGCATATTCTCAGTTAAACCAGTGACTTTTTCTACTTTACATATGACATACCTTTCTACAATGAAATCAACCCTCGACATTCTTTCCTAATCGTAGAATGAAAGACATTTTATGTTAAAATATTGAGTTTTGAAACACATTAGGAAAATGTGACATCAGAAATCTAACACAGCCTTTGAAAACCTAATCCAAATTAAGTGAGAGTTATAAATTTAAGTTTAGCATAAAAATTCAGAAAAACATCTCCAAATCTATTCCGCTATCTTGGTGCTTAAATTTTCTGATAAAGTTTTACTAGACATATGAAGTTATGCTACTGAGCATGCAGCTTTTGCTCTACTGACTCCGTGAAAGCGTTTTAAGTAGTCTGCACTGACTGCTAGATCTCACTTATGGCCATCTGGTTTGCAAAAAACAGGTATTCCAGTCTCTAATAACAGAAGTATCATGACTGATGTTTGTAATCTCATCTCAGAGTATGTATAATTCAATTAAAAACATTGTGCTGCTGTCTGATTTTGTTTGTTCAACCTACTTATCTGTATGTATTGGGTTTGCATGGCCAGGTTTTGGCAGTGAAAGGGCTACAGGGGTGGCTTCTGTGAGGAGCTGCTAGAAGCTTCCCCTATGTCTGACAGAGACAATGCCAGCCAGCTCCAAAATGGACTCACCACTGGCCAAGGCTGAGCCAATCAGCAACAGTGGTAGTGCCTCTGTGATAATATATTTAAGAAAAAGAAAAACAAACAAAAAAACAACCACACAACAACAACTGCAGCCAGGGAGAGGAGTGAGAATATGTGAAACAACTCTGCAGGCACGAAGGTCAGTGAAGGAGGGAGAAGAGGTGCTCAGGCACCAGGGCAGAGATTCCCCTGCAGTCTGTGATGAAGACTACGGTGAAGCAGGCTGTCCCCCTGCAGCCCATGGAGGTTATTGGTGGAGCAGATATCCACCTGAAGCCTGTGGAGAACTGCACACAGGAGCAGCTGGGTTCCTGAAGGAGGCCGTGACCCCATGGGAAGCTCATGCTGGAGCAGAGTCCTGGTAGGATCTGTAGACCTGTGGAGAGAGGAGCCCACGCAGGAGCAGGTTTACTGGCAGGACTTGTTATCTCATGGGAGACCCGCACTGGAGCAGTTCATGAAGAGCTGTAGCCTGCGGGAAGGACTCATGTTGGAGAATTTCATGGAGGACTGTCTCTCATGGGACAGACTCCACGCTGGAGCTGAGGGAAAGTATGAAGAGTCCTTCCCCTGAGGAGGAAGGAGCAGTAAAAACAACATGATGAACTGACAGCAACTCCTATTCTCTGTCCCCCTGCACCACCTGGGGGGAGGAGGCAGAGAAAATAAAGAGTAAAGCTAAGTCCAGGAAGAAGAGAAGGGTGGGGAAAAGGTGGTTTTAAGATTTAGTTTTTACTTCTTATTATCCTACTCTGATTTGATTGGTAATAAATTAAACTAATGTGCCCATGTCTAATCAGTTTTGCCTGTGACGGTAATTGGTGAGTGATGTCTCCCTGTCCTTATCTTGATCAATCAACCTTTTGTTATCTATCCAACTGAGGAAGGGAGTGATAGAGTGGCTTTGGTGGACATTTGGAGTCTAGCTAAGGTCAACCTGCCACACTGAAGAGTATTTACTCCAAGAGTCAAACATCTAGGATTGTGCCAGGAATACTGAATTTGTTGGTGAGGTAGAAAAAGCTAATAGAATGAAATTGAGAATTGTATTTCTTTGAGACCAATTTCCTCCTCTGACATGTGATGTACTAACTGACTTTGGTACTTAGAAATGTTGGTGATCCAGACGTCGTAGAGAAATAGGCACTTCTTATCAAATTGCTCAAATAGTCTGTGTGCAAATACTGTTTTAAGGACTGGTGGAGCTCAGTTCAGTTGTCAATATGTAAGATATTTTCAGGGGCTATATGGGGCTAATCAATATGCCACAGGCCCCATGGGAAGCTCTATGGGAGATTTTCTGAATAAGCAGGCAGAGGACTCAGAGGGAGGCAAATCTAAAAGAGCACTAGAAAATTAGCTTAAGCAGCTGAATCTCAGTTCAGAGATTAATCAGAAAGCTACAGTGCAGAAATACCAGGGAAAAAAAAGCTACATGAGGAATTTCTTACTCTGGATGTGAATTGTTAATTACAATAGTCAAAACAAATTAACAAAAGCATGTATAAGTTAAACCACATTCAGCATCAGGTGACTGGTTCTCACCCTACTTGGAATACTGCATTCGGCTCTGGAGTCCCCGACACAAAAAGGATGTGGAGCTGCCGGAGACAGTCCAGAGGAGGGCCATGAAGATGATCCAAGGGCTGGAGCACCTCTCCTCTGAAGACAGGCTGAAAGAGTTCAGACTGTTCAGCCTGAAGAAGAGAAGGCTCCAGGGTGATCTTATTGCAGCCTTCCTGTACTTAAAGGGGGCCTATAGGAAAACTGGAGAGGGACTTTTTATAAGGGCTTGAAGTGATAAGACAAGGGGTAATTGCTTTAAATTGAAAGAGGGTGGATTTCGATTAGATATAAGGAAGAAATTCTTCACTCTGAGAGTGGTGAGGCACTGGAACAGGTTGCCCAGAGAAGCTGTGGATGTCGCATCACTGGAAGTGTTCAAGGCCAGGTTGGATGAGGCTTTGAGCAACCTGGTGTAGTGGAAGGTGTCCCTGCCCATGGCAGGGGGGTTGGAACTAGATGATCTTTGAGGTCCCTTCCAACCCAAACCATTATATGATTCTATGATTTTATGGTCTATACTATCAAGACATTTAGAGAGAATAAGAGAGAAGCAGTAGATCAAAGTAATCAGTGCTGGGGATGGTCCATGTACACCAGATGAGGTTCAGAGCTTTTCTTCTTACGAGATTTAATCTAGTACCATTTACTGAACATCCCCATCACACATGTAATATAGAGCTATCTGAAGTTTTAGAGTTTTGTTTTCCAATTAGAAGTTAAAGTATGTTAGTTCACTCATAAAAAGTAGTTTCTGATTTAGTTTCTCCTCACAGAAATCTACTTTGTGGAGAACAAAACTATTCAGTAAAATTTAATCAAGAAATGGTAAGTGGGACAATCAGAAGATTCACTTTAAAACCACAGTCATTTTAAACAAAAACACTTAAGAGGAAGAAGACAATTCTGGGAATAATATTACTTCATTACACTGTATTCATTACACAATCCCAGAAATTAAAATTACAGTGAATAGGAGCTATTTTAATTCCTAAATAGGAGCACCTCTGTGAGAGTTCAGCACGTTTGATGTAAACATTTACCATAATCTTCTACTTAATTTCTCTTAACTGTATTATTTTCTGAAAGTCTATGGCATCTAAACATGTAAGGAAATGTTAGACACTTTCATGTATTCCATCCACTCTATCTAGTTCTTCTTTGAACATTTTTAACTTGTGAGGGTGACAGTATGTGTGTAACAGTCTGCCGGTCAGAAGGTTGCTCAGCCTGCTTTACCTTGCAGTGATAAAATCCACATCTCAACACAGTATGCCATAACAATGTCTGACACTCACATGATAAATTGCACTCAGTGAGATTGTTTTCATTTATACTTAAGTGAGCCATTTGTGGGCATAAATGCTAGAGATGATGCACTCAGTCATGGATATATATACATATGTATTTAAACAAACAAACAAACAAATAAACAGACAGATAGATAGAATTCCTCAAAACACCATTTCGGCTTGATATTTTACAGTGTTGATTGTGATGACCCAAACTGTGGTTTCATATTTATTTCCTTGAAATGCAAATATCTTTTAATTTTCTTTTTTTTTTTTTTTTCTATTAGAACATCGCTGGATAAAAAGCCAAAATGAAATCTATTCTCTTATCTTGGAGAAAATTACCTAAATATCTTCTCTTTTAATCAATTATCTTAACCATTAATTAGAGTTAGTCTTTATCTTACTTGTTCTCTATCTGAGCTCGTAACAAACTGTTGCCTAACTCTGAATTTCAATCAAAACTTAAAGAGAACTAAGCACCAGTTGCCTTATAACTGACACCTCTATCTGTGTACAGACAAATAAATCTAAGCACCAAGGATAATTTTAGGCAGACTTGAGTACCTTCTCTTATCCCAGATGGTGTTTAAAATTCAGAAAACTGAATTACTCCTTAGAGTGTGGACCATTATTTTAGTCTTGAGAGTTTAAAGAGATTTCTAAATTTTACTGCTTCAGTTCATTGTCATTTCAACTCTGGAAATAAAATGTTTGTAAATTATCCAGATTAAGTAAATAATTTTATTCAATTTTAAGTGGGAGTCTTAGTAAAATTATGGTGATAAGATATAGTGAGGAGAGGAAAGATGGAAACTCCTAAGACCAGATTGTCAGTAGACACTGCAATATCCATATGATATACCACGTAAGGTGAGATCTAGGCAAAAAGGATCCAATCTCTAAACTTTATTGTCTTCAGTGACTATGCTATTGTTTAGATGTGTAAGCCTCTTGGGAGAAACTGAGTCTAAACACAATAAACACACATACACATGCATTTTATCCTGGTTCCTTATTGTTCTTTATAAACCAGTCAATGTTTCAGTGTAAATTAACTATTGATATTACATCCAAACAATTGGATTAATATATTGTACTCTCATGTTGAGTTAGTACATAAAGCATTTTCAAGTCAAAATAACTCACAACTGTCATTTCTTCGCCAGACTTTTAAGCAGAACTTACACTGTAATTAGAGGCAGTAAGAAACTTTTTTAATTGAATTTATTAATATATACTGTATGCACATGCAGAGAGGTTATTAAGAAGATATAATCTTTGAAATAAAATATAGTGAGCTGGAACATCTTAGTAATGATACCACCATGACACACTCAAGGAAATCTTCTGGGTTTAAGATTTAGAATAAATTCCAAAAGTAAATAATATTTTTGTACACAAACAAACACACACAAAGTGGGAAAATATTTTGTTATTCAGCTGTGACCTCCCTAACTTCAATCAGCAGCAAAAATATTGAATAAACAGTTACATCAAATGCCTATGGCAAACAGTATAATCTCTAGTTCTTGGAAACCACTGTTCCTGACACTGTGTGATAATAACTGTTGGTTAAGCCTCTCTGTTCTGATAGGAATAATTTTGCAGTTTAAAAGACATCTCAGAGAAAGAACCTGTTGATCGAAAGGATAACTGTCATAATTAAAGCTGTCTATCTCAGAAAAAAAGAAGTTACTCAAGAAATTTTCTTTTAGACTGTAAGTATTGCAGATGTTGACATCCTACCTAGTAGGGAAAACACTATATAATAGGCTGGATGGCATCTACTGCCATCTCAGGTGTCCTACTGTGTCCTCCCGATCTTCTGCTAAAATGACACAGTATCTATGAGAAATCTATACGGTTCTTGAAGAATGCCTAAATGCCATGGAGGATACCTAATTGGTGACATTTTACAGTACTTTGTGAAATTAGGATCTTTTTGCAACTTCCTACAGCCTTCTGTTTTCAACATTTTACTTTCAACCAAATATATTTCTGCGCAGGATAGTTTAAATGTACTCTTAATAGTAAACTCTGTGCCATAAGTGGCTGAAAATCCACAGTGCACGGATGGTCTTTTCTAAATCCTGATGGCTTAGTACTCCGTGGCAAGTTTGTCAATGAATTCGAGAGGGTCAGAGTCAGTAACACAGAAATAAGATTGAATAAATATTATTTTGCAGATATGTAAGTTTTGTTATATACTCCTTCCCTTTGCAGAGTAAACTATTATGTTAAATACTTAATATTTGACATTATTTTATAGCATTCAAAAGTGTTGCTCAGTGCAATATTTCGTGATAAATTTTTATAAATGTAAAACCAAAGCCTGTGAATTTAGTCTTTTTCGTGAATATTCTGAAAGCTAGACCAATAAAAGATTTTTTACTAGAGTTCTGCAGCATAAACCAATAGATAAATTTACAGCAAAGATGTTCAAGAACTGGAAAGACACTTGGAGTTAGTCTCTGGAAAACTGCATCTGTGACAGCAGTAGTAACAAAAGTAGAAAGACTCTTCTGTAAAAGGGAAGGTGATTCTGCCCAGCCTCTCCCTGTTTCTTTTGCATTCAATACAAGAACAAGAAAAAGATTTTAAATATACAGTCTATTCAGCATTCTGGAGGAAGTGAAGTATTTTAGATATCAGAAGAACTCAGGTAATATAGATGAGGAGAAGAATCCTGGACACTAGATCAATTAGCATGTTCATACTGCTCAGAGCTGTCCCTTTCTCAAAAAAAAGTTGTCCACATTCACACAACGTAGCATATAAACATTGCTTTGGTGTGACCCTACGATCCTAAGCCATAACATTTTTTTTGTGTGTATGTGTGTGTGTCTAAGTATTTTTGTTTTCGTTTACTTTTATATGACACTGTCCAAAGTAACATGAATGATGTATAGCTGCTTACTGAATTGTTATTCTTATAACATGAACCTAAGAGCTGGTTAAACAGCATAAATTTTAACATAAAAGCATGAGGGCATATTTGAGAATGTAGTTTGCTGAAAGTATTGGAGGACGACTTAGGGCAAAGAAGTTTCATCATTAAAATCTGCGTTTATCACACAATCTTTGCAGTTTCCACAAAATTCACTTATATCAACAAAAAGAATTCCCCACACAATAATCACAATAATATCATCACAACACCGAATGAAAGTGGACAATTTACACACAAACCACTCCTCATCCCTTAGCCACAACTACAACAACAAATTCTCCACAATCGTTCCACTCTTCATTCTCTAGTTGTATTCAGTCCATAATTTACCCGTTACCTCTCCCAATTACTACGATTATCTCAAAATTCCACAGGTCCCATGTTGTGCACCAAAAAGGACTGTGGTGGGTTGACTCTGGCTGGATGCCAAGTGCCCACCAAACCTGCTCTATCACTCCCTGTCCTCAGCAGGACAGGGGGGAGAAAATATAACGAAAGTCTCATGGGTCAAGATAGGACTGGGAGAGATCACTCATCAATCACCATCACAGGAAAAAATGAACTCAACTTGGAGAAATTAATTTATTTATTACCAATCAAATCAGAGTATGTAATGAGAACTAAAACCTAAATCTTAAACACCTTCCTCCCTCCCTTCCTTCCTTCCCAGGCTTGACTTTACTCTCAAATTCTCTACTACCTCCACCTGAGCGACACAGGGGAACGGGGAATGGGGGTTACGGTCAATTCATCACACGTTGTTTCAGCCACTCGTTCCTCCTCAGAGGAGGACTCCTCGCACTCTTCCCTTCCTCCAGCGTGGGGTCCCTCCCATGGGAGACAGTCCTCCATGAACTTCTCCAACATGAATCCTTCCCACCAGCTGCAGTTCTTCACAAACTGCTCCAACGCAGTTCCCTTCCAAGGGGTGCAGTCCTTCAGGAACAGACTGCTCCAGCTTGAGTACCCCACGGAGTCACAAGTCCTGCTAGAAAATGTACTCCAGTGTGGGTTCTACTCTCCATGGGTTCACAGGTCCTGCCAGGAGCCTGCTCCAGCATGAGTTTCCCATGGGATCGCAGCCTCACACTTTGCCATGCAAACCCAATACATGTGTGCCATAAAATATATTTTTATGAAGAGTCATACTATCAGTTTATATTACAAAAAGAAGTTCAGGAAAATTGTTCTGCGTATCATTCAGCAGATCTTACAGAGGAGCACAGGGCTTTGTCTTCCTCATCCATACATGCAAATGTGTCCCTTTGGCATGGACATGTTTTGCAGTGTAGATGTAGTTTAAAAAATAACTGAAGTTGAGAGAACACACCAGAAGTCTGTCAGTTCTGTAGAAAGAAAAGTTTGGCTATGTGATTTGTTATATTCAAAAAATCAACCAGCAACAGTGTACATAACTAATCAGGGAGTTTGGGGATATCTATATATGCTCGGTCTCTTTTAAATTGAACCACAAATGCAACTGCAAACAGACACAATGAATCTGGTTCTTAGCAAGAGCTGTTAGGAAATTATTTCTTAGCCTTGAATTTAAGAAGCACAAAGGTCAAAGTGTCTTATAGTTTGGAGTTAAAACAAATACATTTAAGAAAAAAAAAATTAAAAGGAGGAAAAAGATCTTTAACACTATTTTTATGGCTTTCCTATGTATTAAACTGGAACACAAATTCTATGCATTAGTGATACAAAACATATCTTAAAAAGTAATGAAGTTAACTCTCTGTTAAAGGGCTCCCTTTTAATCAATACTGGTTTAAGGTTGTTAGCTGTTTCAAACAGCATGGTTTCTATTATCTTTGACTTGGAAGGTTTCCTTTTGAATTACAAGAGTTAGAAATTAACTTTTCTTCCAGAAAAACTTCCTGGAATAATACTATTGAAAATAAACCTTTTGCTTCAATTTTCTGATGTGGAGCCCGAAACATGGAGTCTTCGCTCATTACATAATATAAATGCTTATTTTGTCTCGGGTTCATGGTTAATCTGGAAAACTGGGGAAGGCTGATGAAAGGGACTCAGACTTATCTCTAAATATTTCAAAAGGCAATAATAATAAAAATAAAAGTATAGAATAAATACTAAAAACTGAAATGGGCAAAGAATACTCTTTTGAAGTATTACAAACTAATATTCATAGAAATTTTTTGCAACTTGTTTTGCTCAGAAATCACATTCTGATGCAAGATTACTTGTTCAGGCCTAATTTCTTGAGCTGTGTAGATATCACATATCAAATGTTATGAGAAATAATTCTTGTAATTTTTAAGAAAGAGTCTTCAATTTAGAACCGGAGTCTAGGATTGTTCATTCTGCAAATAAGGCCATAGCACACCTATTTCCTATTAAGAAAATATCTTTCTGCTGTGAGGCAAAAACTCCAATTTAGCTGGCATTCAGTTAAAATACAATACCTGAGGAAGAAGAAAGAGATACTTCTTTATTTTACACTAATGGAACACTTTCAGACACTGAAGTGCAGTACTTTTAATAGTTTTCACACATCATTTTTACATTTTGTTCATTTCTTTCCTGTGCTCACAGGAGTTCAGCTAAATATACATGATAATACAAAGAGTGTGATTTATGACACAACAGCATCCTTTAAGGAAAAAAATAAAGACTTTAAATATAGTATTTCTGTTTACATCTGCTCACAAGACCACTATAAAGTTCATTCTTATTTGTGAAGCATGTAAAATATGTTATCTTGCTATATGTCGTGGGTTAGGCAGCTCCGGCAACCAAACCCTACACAGTCCCTCTCTCACCCTCCCCCACCCCCAGGGATGAGGGAGAGAATCAAAGAGGAAAAAGAAAAGAGACCCGTGGGTTGAGATAAGAACAATTTACTACTACTGCTACCAATACATATATATACAGATATGTACAAGGATAAACATATGCAAACGAGTGATGTACGGTGTGATTGCTCATCACCCCTTGACTGAGGTCCGTCTCGTTCCAAAGCTGCAATCCTGAAATGGATAAAACTCGATACCGCAATTCCGGATGAACGGGAGGCCCTGAGACAGAGAGCGAGAGAAAGCACTCTGAGAGCCCGAAAGTGAGAGTCCCGGAAGGGCAAAAGCCCTTCTTTTCCAGCTGACCCTCACTTTTATACTGGGCATGACGCTGCATCATATGGAATACTAATTGGCCAGTTTGGTCCTCAGTCTTCAGTTCAAGTACAAATCGTAAGGAGAGTCCTGGACCCCTTGTCCCAGCTATGCTCACCCCTTATCCTGTTGTGCTCCTGCACACTGGCAAGAACACGGCACGCTGAGAAGTCCTTGAGACCTCAGTGCCAACTATAAACATCAGCTTGCTATCAGCATTCTTCTCAGAGCGAGCCTCTGAGTAAAAACAAAACATGGAGCTCTTCTAGCTGCTGAAAAGAAGAGCTAACTCTGTCCCAGGTAAAACCAGGACACTGTAGTATAGACACCTGTATTAGTGATTTGCTTGCATATTCTGTTGAATAGATGGGAAAGGCTATCATGGGTGCTTATGACAGAATATAAACTAAATGTCCTTATTCTAGGATCTCAAGTCTATTTCCTAACGTTGATCTGATTTATTACGCTTCTGCTTGCTGAAGACACACACGTTTTGCTAAAAAAATAAAGTTGCTGAACTTTGAAAGCTATGTAGCACATCATTAGGCTTCTGATTTTGGAAGGAGAAATAATTTGAAATATCTAGGTTTCAACTAGCCCTACATCTAATCATCCTGGACATATATGCCTCTATACTCAAGATGCTTCCAGCCCAGCTTATGTTGAATAAATCCCATGTGAAATAAAATATAGACCTTATCTTGGGTTCCAGCTCTCAAATTGCACATTCTGATGATGGAATCCTAGCTTCATGTTTCATAGTCACTTCTTATAGGTGTAAAAATAATTTAACAACATTAATAATACAAAATTGGACCCAATTTTAGATGACTAAAAGTCATAGGTCTGACTTAGTTTTATAGTCCCTGAAGGCTTTATGGCTAATGGACTCATATATCTTAAATGAGAAGTGGTTCTGTGGATATTCCTTCTTCTCATTGGCTACAAAGAGATACAGAATGACTGGGTCAAAACTACACATTTAACTTTTAGATATCTGATGCTAGTTTGTGAAGTTTTTCTCACTGAAGTTTTGGTTTCAACAAGCAAGCAGACAGTCAGACTTGCTCAGAATTTCCTCTCAAATGTAATAATTATTTTAATGGAATTATTTGTAATTTAATTTCCTGTAGAGAACTTTATTGACTGTTATAAGTCGTGTGAGCAGATATAAAACACAGGAATCTTTACAATTTTTTTCTAAAATACCAAGCTGCAGGAAAAAAAAAACAAAACAAAACAAACAAACACAACAAACTAAACCACAAACAACAAAAAACTCACCTCATCTGATAGATTTAATTTCTATCTGCAACTGTTGTAACAGAAGGAGCTTAATGGTAGATAATAGTGAACACTAACCAGAAAGGAAATTACAACCTCCTTTTCTGGTCCTCAGAGCAAATAGAAACCATAAGAGGAGTACAACAATTTTAATATTGGGTTTAATCTTCCTGCAAGGAATAAAAATGAAAGCAGACATTACTGAATAAAAGTAACAGTCATTCTTATTAATTTATGCCCATTATCATTAAGATAAACAGTGAAACAAGAGAAGTACTTATTCCTAGACCCTGCCATTTAGAAAATGACATCAACAACTTGAACCAATTAAAAAGGAGTGATTTAAGAACAATTCATGATAGCCTAAGGCAACAAAACAGTACTGTTATAGATTAAAGTTTTTAAAAATAGTATAACTAAATCATGACATTTTTTAGTTTTGATTATAGAGGTTTTACAGAACATTCAATTTCTAAAACTCCTAAGGAGACAACTTACTTTGTATTATACATGTATCATATATGTATATCTTGAAACTTTTGTGGATAACAGAACTACATTTCCTTATAGTTCCATCTGTGCCTCACATGTGCTTGATTTGACCTTCTCAGTCAGATCATGACTACTGGCTTGATATGAGCCAGCAGTGTGCCCAGGTGGCCAAAAAGGCCAATGGGATACTGGCGTGTATCAAGAATAATGTAACCAGCAGGAATAGGGAAGTGATCCTGCCCCTGTACTCGGCACTGGTGAGGCCGCAGCTGGAATATTGTGTCCAGTTTTGGGCCCCTCACTTTAAGAGAGATATTGAGCTCCTGGAGTGGGTCCAAAGAAGGGCGACTAAACTGGTCAAGGGGCTGGAAAATAAAACTTATGGGGAGAGGCTAAGGGAGTTGGAGCTATTTAGCCTAAAGAACAGGAGGCTGAGGGGAGACCTGATTACAGCCTACAAATACTTCAGAAGGGATGGTGGGGAGGTAAGGGAAGGGCTCTTCACATTAGTGATGGGTGATAGAACAAGAGGAAATGGGTATAAACTTAGTCAGGGGAGATTCAGGTTGGATGTTAGAAAGTATTTCTTCTCTGAAAGGGTTGTCAGCCACTGGAATAGGCTGCCCAGGGAGGTGGTTGAGTCCCCATCTCTGGATGTGTTTAAGAAAAGGGTGGATGATCTACTTAGGGATATGGTTTAATGGGGGGTTAGGGACGGTTGGACTCAATGATCTCTAAGGTCTTTTCCAACCTAGAAATCTATGAAATCTGTGAAATCTATGACACTCAGGTCAGAAAAAGGCAGTATCTTATTTTCTGGTGTTTATCCTTTCATTTATCTTATAATCTTTGACTTCTTGGATTTTTGACAGAAAAACTTGAGTAAGTTACTGTGTATTATATCCCTATTCATAGTTAACATATAGATAATATATTCAACAGCTACAAATATTTAACATAAAAGGGTGTAATAAGTTTTTGATGAGAATAGTCTACTGCATAACTCGATAATTTGGAGTTTCATTCTTAAAGTAACTTTATATTTTGGATGATGTATTTATTTTTGGTGTAATACAAAATATTTTTGATGTCTTAAGTCTTCTAGAGTTAGTGCATTGTTAGTACTGCTATCTTCATCAAAGTATAAGAATAAACACTTAAACGTTTAAGCAAATAATACTTACTACTTCATATTCTGACCATCTGTCTGTGTTGTGTCGTCTGTTGATCTGACGCAATTGTGCTTCACAGTAACCTTGAAAGTAATAAAACTATTTTTAATACGTTGCCATCTTTGCTCCAAACCGGTCTCAGCAATGTTTCAGAACAGCTGCTATAAGAGATTTAGTATGATGCCAATGGGGAGTAAGAGAAATGATTTCAAAAGACAGTTGTGCTCACCTGAGATCTACATCAAATCTTAGAGTTGTTAATTCTTCTCCATTAGCTATGTAGGAGAAAATAACAGATTAATTCCATCAGATTTTTTTTTAAATTCGGTGCTTAAATATTTAAACAAAAATATGTGGGTTTATTTCAGCTTCTTATAACTTCTAATGTAGCAACACTCTGATAAATTTCTGATATATTTATAAAATTAGCATGTTTTAGACACCTATTTTGGATCTGATTAGGAAAAAATACATTTTTTTAATATTCTACCTACTCTTATGCTATAAAACATTATCGTATTGATAAGGTGAACATAGAAAACCTCCACTGTCATCACCTAGAGAGTAATACAATCAGTTGGGTCTCATGAAGTTCTGAGAAAGAAAATCCATGTAGCTAAACCATCAGCAAATAAATGGTGGATATAAAAAACAAATGGGAAATAATTTTGCTTAGTTCTTGAGTTTTGAATGGAGTTTCTTAACATAAAAAGTGATCACATTTTAAGAAAGACAATGAAATGATAATGTCAAATATTCTGCTTTGTTTGAAGTTATACTTTGCCTGTTAATGAGAAATAAAAGTGCCTTCATCTGTACCACACACAGACACAGGCACATGAATTATTTAGAGAGAAAACAAATTGATCAGTTTGTTTGGAAGTAGTAGCACAGTCAAGCTTTTCCTTCTGTAAGAAAAGCTTATACAGCTAAGCGTGTATTCAGCTTAACATGTTAGTGGAAATCATGGCTATGTTGCAGATGAAGAAGACTAAGAGATGTGACGTATTAGGCAAATTTAGTTCATAAGGCTAAAAAACTTAATATGTCCCCAAGTGTACCCCAAGTTATTCTATGGCACTACTTCCTCTTTATCAAGAAAATATGAACAAAACAGTGTCTGCTTCTAGTTTGCAACAAATTCAAATTTAGATTATTAATGTACCTTGTTTCCAATCTCAGCTAAATTTCAGTACACCAAATATTATTTAAATGCATGTGTACTTGTTCTAGTCAATAACCAATACTATAAAATGAAAATCTAGAAGGGTAAAGTTGTAGGCAAGAAAAGCTTTTGGGGAGGTAATTTCTTCATCGTCCTGAACAAGATTGATTAATGAATCTGAATCACAGTCCATTGGACCAAAGTCCAAGGCATAATGATTAGGGTGCCCAGACCAGGTATAAGAGGAGGTAAGTGCCTCACAGTAAACAAAGGAGTTTGTTGACCATATGCTTGAGGAGCATTTGTTTGAACTACAATTTCTTTGTATTTTATATTTCTCTACATAGAAAGAAGAAAGAGGAAATCATATTAATCTGACATATTAATCTGACAAAAGTAATGAAGTATACAGAAGCTAATAAAGTAAAGCTAGTAACAGAAAAAAACATACTAAAGACTGAATAAACTCAAAAAGAGCATTATTCGAAGGACTGGCAAACTGACAAAGAATATCTTTTCAATGCCTTTGTCATTATAATATTAAGAAAAAAAATCGATATAAGTCCATAAAAATGTACTTTAGACAAATAAAAGATCTTTGTAATCTTTGTATGGTGCAACCACAGTTTTATACATACAGCAGCAATAAGCAATTATTCTATGAAGTATGAGATATTTATGATTCCAACATAATGATGTAATGTAGGGAGGTACAGGTCTGGCATGGCAGCAGAGGTCTTGAAAAGCGAGTATCATAAAGGAGTATGAGTATTCTCACACATGTGCACAGGTAAAAGGCATGAGGTTGGCACATGGTTGGCACTGGAGACCTCACAGCTATGAACAACTCATCCATGGTCAGTTACAGAAATGCAAACCTGGAGCTGGACAAAATTGGTCTTAAGAGTAACAAAGAGAACAAAGACCAAGTGTCTAACATATGCAAAGGGTATTATATACAGTAAGTTCATATGTAACGTGGAGGTGCAGACAAATGAAGAAAGAGAAAACTGTAAAATATGTTAGCAAACATTTTAAATTACTCCAAATAGATCCCAGAGTGAAGAATAAGAAACCATTTACAAAACATCATGTTCCTCTTGGCAAAAGACTCCAGAAGCTGATGATTCTTCACAACACCCCACTACCACCAAGATAACCACCAATATTACGACCTTCGAGACAGTAGAACAAAGAGTATGACATTGGGAAAGGGGGGTAGAAAATAATGTGTGTATATAACAATTTTAACTACATTGTTGTTCTTTCTGTAACAATTAGATCTGCACTGGTTATTATGAGATTCTTAAGATTTTACTTATATTAACAACAAATTTTTGGCTTTAGGTACATATAAGCTGTGCTGCTTCTTTTTCCATAAACAAGATTTTAAGCATAACAGTTTAGAGTATGATGATGATTTTCAAAAAATGAATCGAACACTTGACATGACAGTGTACTACCCAGTGGACCAATATGCTTTTTGAGATAGGCATTTCAAATACAAACGGGTAAAATGATTTCATCACTTTCTAAATGTTCGTGAAACCAATTGCCAATAAGTAGCCTGAGGCTTGCTGTGAGGAATACTTTTTCTTATTGTGGCATCTGATACTGCATCAAGTGTCATGTCTCAAGGTTAAAATTGTGAAATGTGTTAGGAATGATGTACAGTAAATTGTTACTGGTCACCTTCTTTCTAATATTAATCTCTTGCTGTGCCTTGGTGAACTGATAATGCTGCTCAACTTATCTGACATTGGTGTTTGAAGGACTCTGCAATATCAAAAGAATAATCTCTATATAAATCATTACACACAGAAGATTCCATCACAGTGTTTTGCATCTTAACCACGCAAGGCATGTGTGAAGACTTGACAATGTTTCTGTCGAAGTCAGTGGATACTTTGGCCTTATGTAATATCGAAGTAGGATTAGGAACATGACAGCATGTGAGTGGAAAACAATGAAAATCATGGTGATATTATGATTTTATGATATGACAGCTAATTGATACATATGTTCTACTGCTGGGGGCTTGTTTGGTTTTTTTTTTTGTTAAAACCAGCTGTATTTAACATGATTAATTACTACTTTATTGTAATTGTAGTTGTAACTTTACAATTGTAATCGTGACTTTGTTAGTATGTTTTACTAAAAAAAAAACCAAACAACCCCAAACCAGAAAACCCACTTACTAACAATTCAACACTCAAACGAATTGTCTCTCATTTCATTTGCAAATATATTAAAAGACTATGTTGATGTTGTGGCCAGATGTGCCGAAGTACTTTGTAGCCCTGAATGTAAATGACTCCAGAAAGCAGCATTATTTCAGTCATCTTACATCCACGTTAGAACAGAGACGATCAAAATTTCCTTCAGTTTAGTCAATTCTGCAAAAACATAGATACTTCTAAAAAGTAACAGAACATATACATTGTGAAGGAGAGAATTAGAGCACTTTATATTAAGGAGTTCCTGTGTGACATCACTCGTACTGATTTTCAGTACAGAGAGCTTCTGTAATCTGCCGTATCCTTCTCTAAATATCTAGGATCTCTAGGATATCTAGAGAGCTTAATCATATCTTAATAGAAACTTAAGATTCATAGTAGAGTCAGATTAACGTATTACTGGAATCTTTGAGTAGATATTATCTATATGTATGTTTGATTATTCTGAAGGAATAACTTCTTGAATTTTGTCATTTTGACAAGATTGTCTGGAATATTATCTTTTCTGACATATTTTTTCTAGAGTTGACATGGCAATAAGCGGGAACTGATGTGAAAATACTGAGATGTCATTCTCAAAATTAAGGGTATAAATTAAACATAAATGTCGCAGACCGCTGGTATCTCGTTCTTCAGGAATCACAACCCAAAAGGCTGTTGTGATTCCCCTCGTATATCAGAAGGCTTTATCTCAACTCTTAAGGGTCTCAATCCCAATGGACCCAATCGAAGGCTATCCAACAGAGAGCCTCAACTCACTGCTCTCTCAATCAGAAGGCTATTCAACCGAGAGCTCCAATGCACCGCTCTCCAAGGGCTCCTACTGCTCCAGTACCCAGGAGGGAAATGCCTCCCTCCCTGAGGGAAATGCCCCACCTTTAAGCCTCCCATAGGTCACGTGGTCTCCGGCTGACCAACGTGACTCGCAGCACCTGTCTCGACAAGGCACAGGTGCTTCCCATGTAGCAGCCAGGAAACTTCTCCGACACATAAATACTTACATTTATCTGTGTTCACAGTGAGTTCAATGTGGGAATACTGTGTTTTATACCATTCCAAGGCTAAGCATTATATGGATGGTGTTACACTGGAAGCTTATTAAAGTGTAATCTATTATTTATTACATAGATACAGTAAAATCTAAACAATCATCAAAGAAATATTGTGATTATTGCAACGATATGAGCTATGTACCTCACAACAATTACTGTAATGTCTCCTCTACAAGAGGTTTATCTGTACTCCGAACACAAAATTTCTTATTTTTAGAGATATTTCTCCACTAAAATCCAGAAGGATATTCAATGCCAGGGTAAGGCACAATCCTCATAAGGAAAAGACCATGTAAAGATAGTTATCTGGTTATTCTATGGACAATATAATAATCTTGCATAATTTTCTTCATTTGCATTTGATGCATTTTATTTCTTGTTCATCTTAGGTAGTGTGAAATTACTTCAAAGTAATTTCATCTGAAATTTAATTTTTATTATACATAAAATAATAAATTTATATCATAAATATTTATTATAATTGAATAATAAAAATATTATTAATATTTAATACAAGAGAGGTAGGCCTAGTGGTCACCATCTTCAAAAGGAGTGTTTCAAACATGGAAGGAGAATGAAGAAACATCTGAAAGTGGAGGAACATCTGGAATGGATGAAGGAAACAAAGGGCAATAAAGAAACAGCAAGAAATTGAGAGGGGAGAGAGAAACAAAAACAGATGGCAAATAACTACAGTCAAAACCATCAATCACTGTTTCATATAAACCTAGATTGAATGTAGTTATTAATCAGTGATACAAGACCTTTACTTTTATGTGCATATAAACTGTGAAATTATTCCTAAATTGTGCATGTGCCAATCCTTCTTTCATCCCTTTTCTTTTTTCTTCCTTCCTAGGCCTTTATTTCAGCAAAAAGGCTATTTAATGTAAATGACATGGAGGTATTGCAGCATACCCTGGCCAGGTTTCTGACCTGTATGAGTGAAAAAAACGGGTTATCTATAGTCCTTCAACTCTTCTCTGTAGATGATATGGCCTTAATTTGATCCATCCATTATGGCCTTACAGAAAAATGTTATCTGTTTGTACCATCAATGTAATCAGGGGCAAAAAGGATAAAATTTAAAAGTTAAACTGGCTGTTTGCATTGACAGTTTGTTCAATTAAAATTTTTTATGTCAATATCAGAGTAAAAAGTCTTCAGAACTGATTTTGATTATTTAAAAATGTATATATTTACAGGTATATTTATGAATATTTTAAATATATATTCATTCAATGTAAATCAGATTTGAAATCATGATATTTTGTTCTATAGAGTCCTCCACTCTGCTGTGAAAATATATACGGCAATGATATCAGTGTTCTGAGTGCATCAACAGGCTGTGATTGTCCTGACTAGGCTGTAACAGTCTTTATCTATGATCCTGCCCTGCAAGGGCTTCTTCTTGCCAGGATTTTGCTTACCTGTGTTCAAGGTCAGCTGTGATATGGTGCAGCTGGACCACACTGCTGGGAGAAGAAACATGAGAAGCTGCAGCTAAGGCTTTTCTGCACTAACCTTTTCAGCTCAGGCCCTTATCCCGGCTCCTTGCCTGGGCTGTCCTGTGCTGTAGATACGCTCTGCCAGCCCTTGCTCCTTGCTGAGCCTGACTTGCCTCACCACCATCACCTTGTCTGGTGATGATGGGACTCTTGGTCAACCCTGGTTACCACCACCAACCCTGCTCTGCTATTCTTGTTTGGGTGCTGCAGGTCAGTCCATGAGGGCACTGTCCAGCCAGCCTTGCTGTCACTCTCACTTTTCCTTGGCTAACATATCAATGAGGGATTGTATTAACTGAGGGGCCAAAAAGGCTGAAAACAGTATGCATATGTGCAGGATAAGGACCTTCATCATTCTTTAAACTTTGTATTACTTACTTGATAAGATAAAGTTTTAAAGATATAATGTAAATAATTGTGGACTTATTGGAATGCATGTAATTCACATTGTAATGCTTATAATAAACCATTACAGTCTTTGCAGATATGTTTTATTGTGATGTTTATCATTGAGCTACAGACAAGTAAGTAGGCTACTGTGTTCCTATGGAAAATGAGGCAAAAAAAGAATATTGTAATGCAATCTATCTGAAAAACAACTGATCAAAGGCTGTCATAAATGTTGCCTCAGAAATTATGCTGAAAATTGGTTTGACAAAGATCGTGACTTAATTTGGGGTGACAACAACCTTTTGTAGCCTGAAAAGTGTTATGACATACAATCTGAAATATAGAATGTAATAATCATATATTGAATTTATACATTTAGGACAGTGTTTTGCTCCAGATTATGATATCTAGATTTGATGCCTACAGTTATATATAAGCTGGGGTCATAAAGTTTCATCATAGCTAATGTAGATCTAGGACTAAACTAGGTTGCCCACAAATCTGTGTGAAATGTTGTTGAGTTGCCCTAGGATACTGAATACATCTATATGGAACAGAGAAAGATGACACAAAACCTATGAAAATCTAAACTTTTCTGGTGTAGCAAATGGAAGTCAATAGAGATATTCTAAAGATACTAAATGGCATTAGTGAGCTGAATCTTAGATCTCTATTGACTATAATGGTAACTTAGACATTCAGTTCACATGACAAAGTATCACTGTAGACACCCAAACGAATATGGAGTTTATATGACTAAGAGACTGCGAGAACTCAACTTGGATAAGTTGAATCATAGTCACTATCTGAGTCAACTAAAAAGTATTTTAAGTTTCCAAGTAGTACTTGGATAACTTGATTTAAAAAAAAAAAAAAAAAAAAGTAAAAAAAAAGAAAGAAAGAAAAAGAGAAAGCATGTGAACATGCTTGAAGTATGTATTTTACTTTGCTTTTCTGGCTATAGTAACTTTTTTCTTTTTTCACCTCCTCCATTCTCCATGAGACAAAACTTTTCTTGGGGTCAAGTCAACACAAGGAAATGAACTCACTGAAGATTTTAAAAATCATCCCACATCTCAATATTCCTACTTCAAATTGAGGTACTTTTTTCAGTCTTTCTCTAAATAATAACAGCACATAGACAATCAGAGATAAATAATTTTTCAGTATCTACTCACTGGAATAAGTCAAAAGATGAGCCAAAGCCATTTTTTTGCCTTCATATATTTTCAGGTAGAAAATATGTTTTATTGCTCCACATGCTTAAACTTGGCATATGACATTCTAAAAATACCTGAATCACTTCCATTTCTTGTAAATGCGTTTTCATTTATTTTATAAATTTGACTTGGCAGCAACCATAGAAATACTTGAAGGAGGTGAAGAGCAAAGGAGAACAATTACTGTTGACTGTTATCTTCCAGAATTCTTTATTACACAGTGTTTTACTGTTCACTTATAGATTAGCAATCTGTAAAGTAGACTGCAGGGAAAGATAGATACTTATATATCTAGGAACTGTGGACAAACAAAAATACTAGAAAATGCTTATGCCAAAACAAAGTATTCTTTTACATTTTGCATTCTGTATGCTGCATTAGAAACCAGTCAAGTAAGATCCTAATCTCTTCATGTAAATTTCAGCAATCAATAGTCTCTTTTACAACAGTGCCTGTTTGAATGCTTTTTTCCCACACTCTGCTGCATGCTTACTAGCTTACATGAAATATCACAAGAATACAGTATTTTGCCAGAGCTTATGAAACATGGGCAGAATGAACAACAGTATCCCACTCACCTCCACCACTTCATAACTGTATCTATTGACAATAAGGTCTGCTATTGGTATTTTTGTCAATCTCTCTTCACTCAATAACATTGTATCAGTTTTTCCCCACTCCCTGTTTACGAGAAGAAATGTTGTAGCCCCTTCTGCCCCAATCTGTGAAAGATTCTAATGTTAAACTCCAGTTGTTACTAACATATGGCTAAAATTTATGTCTAAGACTTTGAAGCAAGGAAATTAAGAATGTGCCTAAGAAGTTCTGAACCGATTTTGTAGTCTTAAAATAATGAGAAGCAAGGAAAAGTTCTGAGATTTTCCTGTTCAGTCACCTGTGAATCAAATAGTAGAGCAAGAGGAAATGGAGGAGGAAAAAATATTATTGTAATAGGTTTAATAAACAGCAGGACCAGAAAAAAACAAGTATAAATTGTATTCCATTCTGTAAAACAGATCTGAAAAACAAAACAGAACAAGTTTTCCTGTCCAGACCCCATATTAAGGTGCAAGTATTTGAAAGACCTGGGTTTTCACTTAATGAAGTGGAAATGTAATGAAGGAAAAGACTTTAAAAATAATTATACTAAATCCTTTTAAAAATGCAGCCATTTCACTTGATTCAAAGAAACAATTGAGTTATTTCTCACATCTACCCCTACTTGCAAAGTTGATGTTCTTAAGTTTTTGTTCAGGATTTTTTTTTCCCTACTTTCTGATTTCTTGCCTCTTTCCTGTATCATTGATTCTGCTCTGATTTTTTGAGTGTCTCTTCTCAGTCTCCACTCACCTACATTTTCCTGCCAACCTCCACTTTATACTTCCTCATTCATTTTATTAATTATCTTTCCCCAAACTTATTTTCTTTTTATGTATATCTGAGGTACCTCATGTATGAAAATGTTGCTAATGATGATGCGGATCTGCTAGGGCCTTTTGTATGTTTTGCTTTTGTGTAGAATGGACTTGCATGCTAAGTAGGAGAAGTAAAAAATACTCAGAATCTTCTAGAGGAGGGATACAGGAGAAACTACTGAGGTTTAACTTCTTCATCTTAACCAATATCTTCCAAGCTCCCTTTCCTACCCTACTACCTCTTTCCCCTTCCTTCAGAAACTAACACCACTGAAGAAATAAGTGTGCATTGTGCATTTTTTTCTTATCCCCACAGCTCCCACATTCACAATGGAGTTGAAAATACTGTAATAGCATGTGCTATCCTCTCACACAATAAGGCAGAAATAGCAAGGAAACAGTATCTAAGCAGAAAAAAAAAAAATGGCTGAAAAGCAACTTGTTGCACTGATTCATGGAAAATCAAAAAAAGCATTAAGAAAAGTCTTCAAAGGAAGGAAGTTATCTGCACCATTAAGGGGTTTTATCAGAACTAGAGGTGTGTGGATTCTTTACACAGTCTACCCACTGATGTAGAGCAGTGGTCCTAAGACCAACAAACCACAGACAGTCTACGTCTGTGTGTCTCTCCTCATCCTTTACAATGGGATACTGGCTTGATGATGTGTTGCAGCAATTTTTACCTCATTTACCTCATTTATCTCATTTACCTCATTCATCCAGGAAAGACATCTAAAGTAGGAGGACAAAAGTGGTGTGATCTGGACAGCACTGCATAAAGGTCTACTACTTCCTAGGATTCCTATGGGTACTCAATGCATCTGTCGCGGACCAGAAGGAGAACTGTTCTGTTCTAGAGAGGCACCTAGAAGTAATGAATATTCTTGATATCACTGCAAGATAAAAAATTGAATTCTTTCTAGCAGAGGAATGGACCTGAAGATTTTATTTCTTGATTCTGGGAAGCAAACACATAACTACACTATGCTTAATTTTTTCCCCCAGCTTTAACAAGTGTTATACAGCCATGATGAAAGCTGTGACTCAGAGAAACAAGCTCAAATTGCTTTGTGAAAGAATCAAGTTCTGGTAAAGATATTCAATTTTGTAGTCTATAAAGCTAAGTTTATTTTTCATTTTATAGATATAAGTTTACTAGTTTTATAGTTACACCTGTACATCACTGACTGATGTGTTTAATTAAAACAAAGGCTGAAAATGAATATGTATTTTGGGAAATCATACTTGGGATCTTTTAGTTGTTTTTAAATAAACCATTGCATAAAAAAAAAAAAAAAAAGAAAAAAAAAAGAAAAAAGTTACAGCTTTCTTAATTTCTGAAATAGCTAAACGTTTCCTGTCTTTTATCTTCACTGGAGAAGCAGTTGTCCATTGAAAGTATTGGTGGTAATTTTAGGGTTGCTCAATAACAAGGCTTCCCCTTTAGGCAATGTTAAAAGAAAAAGCAGACAGAATGATATTTCTTAGAAAAAACAGGATGTGAGTCTTACATTTGCGCTTTCTAACAAATTGAATTAGCGCTGTGTCAGATCAGTGCTTCTCTCCACTAGTGTGTTATGAGAGTCACTAATATAATTATCTTTTTAAAGTACTAGATAAAATTAAAACTCATGGAATATGATGTAATTTGGTTACTCTGATAGAAAAATGCCTAGATAAGTAGAAGATCTCATAAAATATTACATACAGATACCTTAAATTTATTTCTGTTTTGTTTTTTTTTCTTTTAATCTATCTCTCTCTCTGTTCATAAGTATTTAAAAGAAAAATAAATTATCACTAAGAAACTCAGTAATTTCATTCTTCACACCGGAATATATTTCTACTGATCTTTTGGGCTTTCATATTTATGTTTCAGTGTAATCTGCTTTGGTGCTTTGCTATACACAGCAAATAATTGGTTGTTACTTGCTTACAAAATATTCCTGTTTTTGCTTCACCATTAACTTCCAGATAGCTGAAATCTGTATCATTATAAGATACTAGGAAAACCTGACCACTATATGTCCACGTGTAAATGGCTGCTTATCAGAAAAAAATCTAATACGTTGGACTTAAAGCAGTCAGGCAAGCTTTTACTCTCTCTGACTTTTTGTGCATGAGCAAATCAACAGATCAAACATGAAGCTCACGAACACCAGCATGGACAGATCTGCTATCAAATCAAATGTGAAGCAGAAGGTCCCAGACTTACTTGTAAAATTCTGCTTTGTTGGAATTTACCTTTGAAATAAAGCTCTGAATGCTCTGAAAGTTAGTGTTCCATAAGCCTGAGTGCTAATGCCTCCACAAAGTCAACAAATGAAATGAAGGCCTGTTCATACAAAATAGGTACAAAACCTTTGGGCATTATTAGCATTTACACGCCTATATTCATTGTTTTTGAGTCTTGATTGAGATCTTTCAAGTAACTGAAATAGGAACTTCAACTAGTTTGCCCAGGACCACACAGAGTTATTGTCAAAGTTAAAGAAAGAGTACAAGAATTCTTAACTATAATTCTTGCATGTTTAATATAAGATATAATTCATTTCAATCATAGAATCATAGTATCATAGAATGGTTAGAGTTGGAAGGGACCTCAAAGATCATCTAGTTCCAACCCCCCTGCCATGGGCAGGGACACCCTCGACTACACCAGGTTGCCCAAAGCCTCATCCAACCTGTCCTTTAACACTTCCAGGGATGGGATAAAGACTAATGCTATAGCTAGGAAAGGCTCAGAATTTAAAAAGCTAGCCAATGGTCTCAAGTAGAGTACACTGAAGTTAGTAAAACTTCTATTTGATTTATATGGCTATTTTATTCTTTCATAGAGTCTTTAATAAGTCATGCTAAAATAGGTAACTGTGATCAAAACAAAAACAATAACACTGATGGAAAATCAGAAACGTGATAATGTGACTATTATGTTATAAAATGTACCTAGCAAAATTAAAATTTTTATGGTCAGTTTTTTTTTGTTTGTTTGGTTGGTTTTGTTCTTTGTTCTGTTGGTTTTAGTTATGAAACTGAACAAAAAGCAAAAATAAGAATATATTAAATCATTATTTTCTCCCAACTACTTTTACTCTTAAAGCCACTGTAAATCATAGTAGGCATAAAAAGTATATATATAGCTATGCTAGGAAGGATCATCAGGAAATATGAAGAGCAAATGAAAAATGGAAAAATCAATAATAACAAAAAAAAAAACCAGTGTTACATAATGTTGTCCTGTCTTCAAGAACGATAGTAAGAAGTTGCAAGAGAGACTCTTACAGTAAGTACTCTGTTTTGTGATTTATAGCACTTGTCTATGTTTTTCATACATTTCAAAATTGATCAATGAAAGCATTCTCATTTTCTTATGGGAAACTGAGGCACAAAAGCATAGATTATCTTCAGAAGTTTAGCTAGTCCCAAAGTAACTGAAAGTACAAGTAGTGAATAAAAATGAAAATTCAAGATTTCCTGTAAGTCTGAGGAGTCTGGACCTACTTCAAACACAGAATAGCATAGCATAGCATAGAATAGCATAGCATAGCATAGCATAGCATAGAGTAGAATAGAATAGAATATTTCAGTTTGAAGGGTCCTACAATGATCAGTCTACCTTCTCAGACTCTCAAATACTCCTCAGCCTGTCCACTTTTTCTTGTAGCTCGACCACTAAGCAGAGCAGTTCATGAATCTGGTCACATCTGTCACAAGCTTGCTTACAATCACTTTCTACCTCTAGGAATATCCCATCATACATCTCACAGCTGAAAATCCAGGTGGTCACATGCTTGAACAGAAGCTCTGTCTGTGTGACTGCATTGCTTCTACCAGATACTAGAAGCTCAGGAGAGGTAGAGGATACTGCTTTTTGCTGGGTGGTCACCATGTTGCTGCGTGCCCGTCCGCTGGGAATATATATGCTCGTCAATTGCATTTCTGAATCCCAGACTTGTGCAGAGTAAGTTTATATCCCATTAACATCATAGCACCTCAATAAAAAATAGTAGAACAGTGTCATTCGCTATATTTACTCCTGATCAACAAACACTTGAGTTTCTGACACTTCTGATACATGGTAATATCAAAAACCTCCACCTAAAGAGACTCCAGCACTTGAGTGTGCCATATGGTATAAGAAGTACTATTGCAAAAAGTAACGTATTGCCCATTAAGCTCACCAGACAAATCTCCATTACCTCCATATATACATCATTCTCTCACTGTGCCATGCAAATGAAAAGAAAAAAAATATATATATTGCTAAAGGAAGTTTAAAGTTCCCACTTTCTGATGTTACCTTCTGCTGGATTCAGTACTGTGCAGTAACAGGCTTTACAGACAGGAAAAGTTTTGACCTTCTAAAATTCATGCTGATAGCAGCCCTCCCTTCACACCAGTGCAAACAGATACCTGTTTTCAAGGACCGTATGGAAGAAATGAAAAGTAGGTATAGATAATACAGGTTATTTTCCCTTGTGCCAAATGTGCTACTACTGTGGCCTACATATGCAATAAGCCTTAGAAATGGCCATGCATACCAAGTCAACATAGAAAGTTTGTGTGTGTAGAGGGTTTTTCTTCGTTTGTTTTGGTTTTCTTTTGTTTCTTTGTTGTTTTTTTTTTGTTTGTTTGTTTGTTTGTTTGTTCCTGGAAGTGCAAATCACACATTGCACCTGCAGCTCCAAAGCTTTTTAGTTGGTGGGAATCTCCCCCTCACTGAGGACTACTGTACAGGCACAGCTTATTTTATTTCCAAAGTGTATTTCCTCTTCATGTGTGCTGCGGTGCCAGGCTTCTTACTGTCTCTTCTTAGTGTAAGAAGAAAATAACTCAGAAAGATTTTACCAAAATAATGCTTGGTAAAGTTATAGCGGAGATGGGCTTCATGTCCCCCTGGCAAGAGCTGACTCACTCCACTGTAACCATGGCATTTAGTACTTAGACCTACGTAAAATATGTTCTGCGGTGCAATTAGAATTCTAGAACAATGATACAAGTATAGTAAATTAAAACAAACAAACAAACAAAATACCACAAAAACAACTAATAAATCACTTGTGTTACTATAATACAATAAAAAAATCACTGTTGCTAATGATTGATTGTACAATTGAGAATGAATATCAACAATCAATATCTATTGTGCTAGAAGGCCTGAGTCACCATAGGCTACCATTTTGTTAGTGAATGTTAAATGGTTCCGAAACAATATAAAATCAAAATTATAGCTTTAGAAGAGGTGGAAATGACTCTGCAAGTTGCAGGACACAGAAAAGCAACACAGGAAATGGAGGTCATATCACAAGAAACCTATGTTAAGTGTTTTTTAACATGAGAATGTGCTATTTATGCCAACATAGCATAAATAATATTTGATTCTATTCTCATATGATTCAGTATGATGTGTTTTGTCAGACTAAAATGTAACTCCTTTTGGTATATTCTGTTTCTTGAAATATGTATAAGAAGCAATAAGTGATGGTGCAGAACTATCCCTGGGGAAATTGACCTTAAAATATTTAACATTACCCGTCAATAACACCTCTGCTCTACCCTAGGATTGCCAGTCATTCTTGTACAATAGTATCCAAAAGTGTCCTTTATACTTCATTCCCTTTTGAAATTTCCTTTTGAAAATTTGAAAACCATTTGCAGTCATTCCATTTTTTAAAAAAAAAACAAACAAAAAACAAACATTATTCCAAATTCCTCATTGTTTATACAAAGTAAGGTGTGACCAGGTGGACAATCTGCTCAGCATAGTGACAGAGCTGCAAGAGGAAGTAGAAAGGTTAAGGAGCATGAGGGAGTCTGAGAAAGAGAGAGACTGGTGATGTCATGCTCTGCCTGAGCTGAGACAGAAACAGGAGCAGCCACCAGAAAAAAAAAACAAAACACACAAGATCAAGGGAATTCTATATCCTCCCCCTACAAAGCTGAAGACAGTATCTTAAAGGAAAAGAGTGAATGGAGGCAAGTCCATGCTTGCAGTGGCAGACAAATACTCTTCTTGCCCACCTCGGATTCCTGGGTGTTTCTGTACAACAGATATGAGGCTCTGGATGCAGACGACCAGTCAATGGATGATGAGGATGATGGTTCATCCAGCAGAGATGTTGACAGTGTCAGAAAGGCTTATACCTAGTATCATGATCACCTGCACGAGGTAGAAAAGACGAGTTTTAGTTGTAGGCAACTTCATTCTGAGTGGAGCAGAGGATCCAATATGCAAGACAGACCTTCCTCTTAGGGAAGTCTGCTGCCTCCCTGAGGTCGGGGTTAATGACATGGCTAGGAAACTTCCTAGCCTGGTATGGCCCTTGGACTATCCCATTACTGCCCTTACATGTGGGTGATGAGGAAGCCATAACATTAAGTCCAAGGGCAATCAAAACAGACTTAAGGATCTTGGCACTGTTGGTAAGGGAATCTGGAGCACAGTTTATTTTTACCTTTCTACTTTAAGTTATGGGCTGTGATATTGGAAGAAACAGATGTGCTCAGTCTCTTTGGCTCCGTGTCTCATGTCATTATCACAATTATTGTTTTTAGAATCATAGAATGGTTAGGGTTGGAAGGGACCTTAAAGATCATCTAGTTCCAAACCCCTGCCATGGGCAGAGAAATCCTCCACTACACCAGGTTGCCCAAAGCCTCATCTAACCTGGCCTTGAAGACTTCCAGGGATGGGGCATCTACAACTTCTCTGGGCAACCTGTTCCACTGCCTCACCACCCTCAATGTAAAAAATTTCTTCCTTATATCTAATCTAAATCTGCCCTCTTTCAGTTTAAATCCATTGCCCCTTGTCCTATCACTACACGCCCTTGTAAAAAGTCCCTCTCCAGCTTTCCTGTAGGCCCCCTTTAAGTACTGGAAGGCTGCTATAAGATCACCCCGGAGCCTTCTCTTCTCCAAGCTGAACAGCCCCAACTCTCTCAGCCTGTCTTCATAGCAGAGGTGTTTCAGCCCTCGAATCATCTTCGTGGCCCTCCTCTGGACTCATTCCAGTAGCTCCATGTCCTTCTTATTTTTTGATGATGAGATGGCCTACACAGCACCAGGCTTACGTGCACCAGATGGAAGTCACCTTTCTCAAAGAGGGAAAAGGGTCTTTTCTCATGAGCTAGAGGGGCTCATGGACAGAGCTTTAAACTAGACCTGAAGGGGGAGGGGGATAATATCAGGATTTCCCAAGACAAACTCAGAGAATCTGAAAAGCAGCAGAAGGGAATTCCAGTCACTCCAGCCAGTAAGTCAGCTTCATTGAGGGCATTTATGCAAATGCATGTAGCATGAGGAATAAACAAGAGGACTTAGAAATATGTGCACACCTGTAAGACTAAAATACGATTGTCATCACAAAGATGTGGTGGGATGAATCCTATGACTGTTGGAATGGAAGAATAAAGTTTATTTAGGAAGGACAGGCAGGGGAGACGAGAAGGAGGTGTTGTCCTCTATGTCAATGACCAGCTGGAGTGCATGGACCTCTGCCTGGGGATGGAGGAGGATCTGACCAAGGGGTTACGGATCAGGATTAAAGGGAGGGCAGGGACAGGTGACATTATAGTGGGAGCATGCGACAGGCCACCTGATCCGGAAGACCGAGCGGATGAGGCCTTCTATGGACAGATAAGAGCAGTTTCATGTTCAAAAGCCCTAATCCTCTTGGGGAACTTCAACCACCCTCATATCTGTTGGAGAGACAACATAGCAAGGCAGAAGTAATCCAGAAGGTTTCTGGAATGGGTTGATGATAACTTCTTTCTCCAAATGACAGAGGAATCAACGAGGAGAGGTGCTATGCTGGACCTTGTTCTCACCAACAAGAAGGAACTGGTGGAGAACATGAAGCTAAGAGGCAGTCTTGGCTGTAGCAACCATGAAATGAGGGAGTTCAAGATTCTTAGGGCGGTGAGGAGCGTGCACAACAAGCTCACTACCCTGAGCTTCATGAGAACAGACTTAGGCCTCTTCAGGGGTCTGCTTGGTAGAGTACAATGGAATGAAACCCTGGAGGGAAGAGGGGCCCAAGAAAGCTGGATAATATTCAAGGATCACCTCCTCCAAGCTCAGGAGTGAGGCATTCCAAAAAATAAGTAGTTGGGCAAAAATGCCAAGAGGCCTGCATGGATGAACAAGGAACTTCTGAACAAACTCAAATGCAAAAAGAAGGCCTGCAGAGGGTGGAACCAAGGATGGGTAGCCTGGAAGAAATACAAATAAATTATCCAAGCAATTAGGGATCAGGTTAGTAAAACTAAAGCCTTGATAAAATTAAATGTGGTCAGGGACATCAAGGGCAACAAGAGAAGCTTCTATAGATATGTCAGTGATAAAAGGAGGACTAGGGAAAATGTGAGCCCTCTCTGGAAGGAAACAGGAGACCTGGTTACCCTGAATATGGAGAAGGTTGTGGTACTCGATTACTTTTTTGCCTCAGTCTTCACTGGCAAGTGCTCTGGCTGCACTGTTCAAGTCACAAAAGGCAAAGGCAGGGACTAGGAAAGCGAAGAATCACCTTCTGTAGGAGAAGATTGGGTTTGAGACCATCTAAGGAATCTGAAGGTGCGCAGGTCTCTAGGATCTGATGACATACATCCACGGGTCCTGAAACTGGAAGATGAAGTTGCTAAACCACTATCCAACCTATCTGAGAAGTCGTGGCAGTCTGGTGAAGTTCCAACCTACTGGAAAAGGGGAAACACAGCCCCCATTCTTAAAAAAGGAAAAAGGAAGCTCTAGAGAACTACAGGCCAAACAGTTTCACCATTGTGTCTGGCAAAATCATGGAGCAGATCCTCCTGGCAACTATTCTAAGGCACATGGAAAATAAAGGAGCTGATCGGTGACAGCCAACATAGCTTCACTAAGGGCAAATCATGTCTGACAAATTTAGTGGCCTTCTATGATGGGGTTACAGCATTGGTGTATAAGGGAAGAGTGACTGACATCACCTACCTGGACTTGTCAAAAGCATTTGACACTGTCCTGCATGACATCCTTGTCTCTAAATTGAAGAGACATGGATTTGACGGACGGACAACTCCACGAATAAGCAGTTGACTGGATGGTTGCACTCAAAGAGTTGCAGTCAATGGCTCAATGTCCAAGCAGAGACCAGTGACAAGCGGCATTTTTCAGGAGTCAGTACTGGGACCAGTGCTGTTTAACATCTGTGTTACCAATATGGACAGTGGGATTGAGTGCACCCTCAGCAAGTTTGCAGATGACACCAAACTTTGTGGTGTGGTCAACACACTGGAGGGAAGGGATGCCATCCAGAAGGACCAAGACAGGCTGGAGAGGTGGGCCTGTGAAAAGCTCATGAAGTTCAATAAGACCAAGTGCAAGGTCCTGCATATGGGTTGAGGCAACCCCAAATACAAGTATAGGCTGGTGGAGAATGGGTTGAGAGCAGCCTTAATGAGAAGAACTTGGGTGTGCTGGTTGATGAGGAGCTCAACATGAGCCGGCAGTGTGAGCTTGCAGCCCAGAAAGCCAGCCATATCCTGGCCTGCAGCAAAAGAAATGTGGCCAGCAGGTTGAGGGAGGTGATTCTGCCCCTCTACTCTGCTCTCGTGGAACCCCACCTTGAGTCCTGTGTTCAGTTCTGGGGCCTCTAACATAACAAGTATATGGACCTGTTGGAATGAGTCCAGAGGACAAGCACGAACATGATCCGAGGGCCAGAACACCTCTCCTCTGAAGACAGGCTGAGAGACTTGGGGCTGAGTTTCTCTGAGTCTCAGCTCTTCTGAGTCTGTTCAGCCTAGAGAAGAGAAGGATCTGGGAAGATCTTATCGCAGTCTTCCAGTACCTGAAGGGGGCCTACAGGAAAGCTGGAGAGGGACTTTTTACAAGGGCTTGTGGTGATAGGACAAGGGGTAATGGCTTTAAACTGAAAGAGGGTAGATTTCGATCAGATATAAGGAAGAAATTCTTCCCTCTGAAGTTGATGAGGCCTTAGAGCAGGTTGCCCAGAGAAGTTTTGTATGTCTCATCCCTGTTCAAGGCCAGGTTGTATGAGGCTTTGAGCAACCTGACCTAGGGGAAGATATTCCTGCTCGTGGCAGAGAGTTGGAACTGCATGATCTTTAAGATCTCTTCCAATCTAAATCATTCTAGGATTTTATGATTGTATAACGTATCTAAAAATAATAGGAAGCTATTTATTATATTTGTTTGTAACACTAGTACTATCTCAAATACTCACTGACAATATTTTTCTGAGTTGTTTAGATCAGATGAGAGAGTAAGAGGTATTCAAAGATCAATAGTGACTATTGTAATTATTCCAGGCACTGTTTTGCTCTGATGAGCTAGTTTTGTCATTTTGAGATAGTTTTAAAAATATTTTGAAAAAGATTTATGAAAAGTTAATGTTCAAAGTTTTAGTTCTCTTTGTTAAAATTTTATTTAGGTGTTCTATGTTTTAGCTGAGACTCATTTTTCTTTTAGTTGTCTTATTGAAATACAAAATAACTTTTGCGCTTTTTTTTTTTCTGTTTTAATTTGCTGAGGTAAATGACTCCACTAAAGGTTTTTCAGACCACATTACTATTTTGGGAAGAAAAGATTCTGATAGGAAAAAAAAAAAAAGAAAAAAAGAAAAAAAAAGAAGAGACAATTCAAATTTCATAATAAAAGTAGTTCTGTGGAAAGGAAGAGCTTTTTTTTTTTTACTTTTCTATTTCCTGATCTATTTTTAATGATGCTCGTAATTAGGCCTTCTGCACCTATTTTAGTGTGTTCCCAGCAACTTTCAATCCCATGGTATTTATTATGGTGTATATATTTTATATATGAACAATATTGTTATTTTGATCATTTATTTATGTTAAGCAGTGGCCATTATAGTAAAGTGTAGCATCTGTGGTTTCATTTCTGGTGCAGAGGCAAAGTGATTACGGAATTATGAGCCAACCATGCTCAGGGGTATTACAAAACATGAAATACAACAAAGTTCAGTAAGTTCTTCTAATTTTGCAGAGATGTGATTATCTCACAGGAGCTACATCTTGTAGTTACCAGATGTTTCACAATAACAGTAACTCTGGAGTTGCTTCATTGTTATAACAAGAAGACTTTACAGCGGAGAGAAAGGTTGGCTTTTTCTCTGCTGGATGAAGATGAAACTGGCAATTTGGAACAGCAGTTTCAACTGAGCTATGTGGTTTACATTGATTAATCTATTGTGTTAGAATATTAACCTACCAATCGGAGCTTCATCCTAGAAGTTTTCAGATCTGTGCCATATGTCTGGAGCGCAATAAACATTTTTTTTAATTCCAGCTACAACAAAGACTATTTTATGAAAGAAAGAGTCCTGATCTTTCTATAAAACATTAGACATTTGAGATCTTATTTTTCTAAAGCAAAGTTAGGTTTTCACTCATACAAGACCAAGAATCACCATCCATCTAAAACTACAACAACTCTTACGCTATGGGTTCTGACACCTTATATAAATAAAGCAGTAGTTCACTAAAGAAGAAACCCTGTTACATGAATAAAGTACTTGGAATTGTGTTCAAACTGAATGTTCAGGGACAACTTCTAAGACTATTATTCACTTTGGATGGCACCTTCTTCTGTTGTGTAAGCCAGTGCATTGAGGTGATACTATCTGGGATGAGTCAAATCTGGCCATAGGAAAAGACAGGATGTTTATAAAAACGAACACATTCACCCAGAAGGATCTCTTAAATATACACAGTTAAACCAGCTAAACTGTGAAATCTGATACAATGACACTATAGGATGAACAGGAAGGTTCCAAACTTCTTTGATTAATTTCTGTTTGTTTTCCATATTTTTCAAGCAATCTGTTCTCCACATACACATTTCATTCCTGTAAGATTTTACAGTGCTAATCCTCAAGTAGTGTCAATGATAGTCAAACTAGTAGTTATGACTTTCAAGGAAATTATGATCTTACACTCCTATTTTGTTTCAATGGGGAAAATTTGGCCCGTGATCTTACTGCAGTTCAATCCTACTGCAATTATTTCTCATCACTCACAGATACCTTTTTCATATTTTGACAGAAGTGTCAGTATAACTTAAGCCAAGTCTAAAGAGGGGCCTCCCAACACATCTCATTAAAAGAAAAATAGCAGTTATGTCAGCAGTTGTCACGTCTTATGATCTTGGGTTTAAAAATTAACCTTCTGGTATTTAAAAAAGACAGAGAGATGCAGTTAGATGCATGTTATTCTTCAGAGGCAAGCCTATCACTTCCTCTCTACAGGAATTTTGCAGCTTTGCTCTATATGAATTGTAAAGTCAAAGAAAAACTGTTTGTTTGCATAGCTACCATCTGAACAGCATCTAGGAAAGTATTTCTGTGGCAGGATTGTCATTAATTGAAATCTAGAGCAAGTACTTCAGAAAAAGAGTCGATAATAGTAGCTATTTTTTATATTTATTGGAAACCTCTAACATTATGTACAAAAAAAAATAGCACTTTCTCCAATGAAATGACAGATATGAAAAAAATTCTGATCTAGTAATGAGAAAAGTAAAGAAATCCATCAACTGAAACTGAGAAGCATTTGCTCAGTAAGCTATGGAAAGATTACTTACTGACTATCTTAAGACTGTCAGAAGAACCAGGAATTTAAAAAGATTATAAATAATGCTATAAGAGTAAGTAGGGATGTAAATTATAAATATTAATACCATCGGTCTAGACCTTCAGCTAGCTTCCTAGACTGACACAGAAATAATAAAATTTATGCTGGCTGAAGAGTAGGTCTAATGCTGTGCTTTAATTATTTTGAAAAATTCTACTGTTTATGATTAAATGATTGAAATGTAAACTGTTTGGTTACTTTGAAGTGTAGTATGTGATTTTTTTAATGTATACCTTAATTAGAAATAGTTATTGCTTCTTTAATTGTTACCTAAAATTAAGTATGTTGAATTGGCTTCTAACCAGTGAGTTCTAATGATGGCTTGCACTTTCTCTTTACTCCTTAGCTAGTGGCAGTAAAGCAGAACTTCGTTTATGGACTATGGATTTCTTTATCCCGAAGGAAAGTCTGTAACTCAAGACAGGGAACATTCTATCCTTTAAAAAAATATATACTAAAAAAACCCCAAAAAATAAAATGAGATACATATTCCCAAACAAATATATATTTTAAGATTTTTTAAATTTGATTTGGTTATCTGTAGCTCTTAAGTTAAATCAAACTAGCATAATTCATTTAATTCAAAAGCAGTTTATTGATGCACAATAAAGGAGTACATAATTCAACAGTAAATCATTCTCCTTTTTTACTATTAGTCTTACTTACACTTGCCAGTTTTTGTAATCTCAAACTTCTGTGTATAATTTTATTAAAAGAAATTTTAACCTGCATATTTATCGGAGTTAGTGACCAATTAAGGCTAGTGATTCAATGGAGCTAAGTTTTAGGGACAACAACTCCAGAGTTGGCCCAATCCGCAGTGGAGTGGCAGATCTTGGTGTGCAGGGGGGTTTCCTGAGGCAGGAAAATGTCAGGAGAGGGGAGAGACCCACCAGGAGCCAGAAGCTCTCTGGAGAAATGCTGAAGAGGCGTGGGCATTGCCAGAGCAAAGGTGGCTACTTACTTACATACAAAAAGTAAGTACTTACTGTACTTAAGTAGTACTTAAAGTACTACTGCCACACTTATAAAAAGCAACCCAGGGAGTGAGAGCAACCAGGAGCGTTGCCAACAGGGAGGGCAAACAGAGTGTGGCGCATCAGCCAGGGTGTGGCATGACAGCTGGCATGGCAGTTCGTGTGGAAGGGTGTGCAGGAAGGGCATAGTAACTCCACTAGCTCAAGAGACAAGTTAACTAGTGGTCAGAAAGACCGTGTCAGAAAGAGCTTAGCTATGGTATCCACCCGGCAGAAAGCTACATCCTCTGAATTTGGCAGAATATGGCAGACAGCTCCCACAAAAACATGCAGCCATCTGGATCTCAGGCTGCAGGGAGTGCCAGAGCCTTCCATTGGTAACAGATGACAGAAGTGAGAACAGCTGTGTGAGGTGTGACCAGGTGGATGATCTGCTCAGCATGGTGGCAGAGCTGCAAGAGGAAACAGAAAGCTTAAGGAGCATCAGGGAGTCTGAGAAAGACATAGACTTGGTCATGCTCTGCCCAACCTGAGACAGAAACAGGAGCAGCCACCAGGAAAAAAAAAAAAAAAACAAAACCAAAACAAATGACAAAACAAACAAAAAAAAACAAGATCAAGGGGATCCTGTATCCTCTCCCCACACCAGGCTGAAGACAGTATCTTAAAGGAAAGGAGTGAATGGAGGCAAGCCCATGCTTAAGGCAGCAAGCATATCCCCTCCTTGCCCACCTCACCTTCCCAGGTGCCTCTGTGCGATAGATATGCTAGCAAGGGCCCTCAGCCTGGTGCTCTGAGACATGCTAGCTACACTGGAACACAGCTGAAGTCTGACAGAGGTGAGTCAGGGTCTCCTGGGATAACAGGAACAAATAGAGAAACACCAAACACCAGTGAAATTCTCAGAGGATTTAAGGTGTTTTCCTCTAAGAAGGTGATACAGCTGACAGTCTGACTGAAGAGCCTCTACACCAATGCATGTAACATGGGCAACAAACTGGAGTTTTAATTCACTGCGCTACTAGAAACTTAGGACCTCGTTGCCATTACTGAAACTTGGTGGGATGAATTCCATGACTGGAGTGCAGCTGTCAATGGCTAAAGGCTGTTCAGAAGGACCAGGCAAGGGGGGAGGGGTGGAGAGGTTGTCAAGAACCAGATAGAGATTGAAGAGCTGTCTCTGAAGAATAGCCATAAGCCGGTTGAAAGCTTATGGATAAGAATTAGAGATGGAGGCAACGAAGGGAACCTTAACAGTTGGTGTCTACTACAGGTTGCCTGATCAAGGGGGGCCTATTGACAAAGCTTTCTTATTCCATCTACTGGAGGCATCGTGTTCGCAGGTTTTGTCCTGCTGGGCGACTTCAATCACCCTGGCATCTGATGCAAAAGTAGCACGATGAGCTGTAGGCAAGCCAGGAGACTCCTGGAGTGCATTGAAGATAACTTCTTAAGTCAGGTAATAGACAGCTGTACTAGCAGGGATGCGATAATAGACCTGATATTCAACAATGCAAGTGAGCTAATCGATGATGTCAAGATCAGAGGCAGCCTGGACTGCAGTGATCACGCACTGATGGAGTTTGCAATCCTAAGAGATAAGGGTCAGACGAATGGTAAAGTCAAGACCCTGAATTTTAGAAAGTAAAATTCTGGCTGTTCAATGAATTAGTCAATAAGACCCCCCTGGGAAACTGCTCTTAGGGAAAGGGGAGCAGAACAGAGCTGGCAGATCTTTAAAGATGCTCTCCATAAAGCAAAAGTGCTCTTGATCCCCAGGTGTAAGAAATCAGTCAAGGAAGGCAAGAGACTGGCATGGCTGAGTAAATAACTACTGATCAAACTAAAGGGCAAGAAGGAAATGCACAGGCAGTGGAAGCAGGGACAGATATCTTGGGAAGAGTACAGGGATGCTGCCCAGCTGTGTAGGAATGGAGTTAGGAAGGCCAAGGCACAACTGGAGCTGAACTTGACAAGGGATGCAAAGAATGATAAGAAGGGCTTCTACAGGTAGGTCAGCCAGAAAAGGAAGGTCAAAGAAAGCATAACCCCACAATGAACATGACTGGTAAACTGGTAACAACGGAGAAGCAGAAGGCTGAGGCACTCAGCAAAGAACCTTTTGCCTCAGTCTTCACTAACAGCCTCTCTTCCCACGTCTCTTGAGCAGATGAACTGCAGGACAGGGACTGGGTGAACAAAGTCCCTCCCACTGTAAGAGAAGAGCAGGTTTGTGACCACCTGAGGAATCTGAACATACAAAAATCTATGGAACGTGACAAGATTCATCGCAGAGTCCTGAAGGAACTGGATGATACAGCTTCTAAAGTTGGTTTCTAAACCACTCTCCATGATATTTGAAAAGTCATGCCAGTCAGATGAAGTTCCTGGTGACTGGAAAAAGGGAAACATTGCATCCATTTTTTAAAAGGGTAGAAAGGAGGACCCTGAGAACTACCAATCTCTCAGCCTCACCTCTGTCTCTGGAAGATCATGGAAGAGATCTTCCTAGAAGCTATGCTAAGGCACACAAAGCACAAGGAGGAGATTCAAGACAACCAGTATGACTTCACCAAGGGCAAGTCTTGCCTGACCAATCTAGTAGCTTTCTGTAATGGTGTGACTACATCTGTGACAATGGAAGAGCTAATGAAGGTCAAAGGAGGTGATTATGCCCCTCTACTCTGCTCTGATGAGACCCCACCTGGAGTCCTGCATCCAACTCTGGGGTCCTCAGCACAGGAAAGACATGGACTTCTTGAAGTGGGTCCAGAGGAAGACCACAAAAATGATCAGAGGATTGGACCACCTCTCCCTTGATGACAGGCTGAGAGACTTGTGGTTGTTGAGCCTTGTCATGGTTTCAGCCGCTCTGGCAACTAAACTCCACACAGCCGTTCGCTCACCCCCCGGGGATGAGGAAGGGAATTAATGGAGAAAAGGGAAAGAGACCTGTGGATTGAGATAATAACAATTTACTACTACTACTACTATATGAATATATACATATGTACAATGACAAATATATACAAACGAGTGATGTACAATGTAATTGCTCACCACCCCTTGACCGAGGCCCATCTCGTCCCAAACTAACGATCCCGAAACACATAAGTCCCGACACCCCAAACCCGGATGAGTGAGAGGTCCGAAAATAGCGAGACAGAGAGAGCACTCTGAGAGTCTGAAAGTGAGAGTCCTGGAAGAGAAAAGGCCCTTCTTTCCGGCTGACCCTCATTTTTATACTGGGCATGACGTGACATTATATGGAATACTAATTGGCCAGTTTGGCCCTCAATATTAAGCATAAATCATGAGGAGAGTCTTGGACCCCCCATCCCAGCCATACTCCCCCCTATCCTCTTGTGCTCCTGCACACTGGCAAGAACACGGCAGCTGAAAAGTCCTTGAGACCTCAGTGCCAACTACAAACATCAGTGCACTGTCAGCGTTCTTCTCAGAGCAAGTCTCAGACTAAAACCAAAACACAGAGCTCTTCTGGCTGCTGAAAAGAAGAGCTAACTCTGTCCCAGCTGAAACCAGGACAAGTCTGGAGAAGAGAAGGCTCTGAGGAGACCTTATTGCAGCTTTTCAGTACTTAAAGGGGGCTTACAAGAAAGATGGAGAAGGACTTTTTAGCAGGACCTGTTGTGATAAGACAAGTGGGAATGGCTTTAAACTGAAAGAGGGTAAGTTTAGACTATACGTAAGGAAGACATTTTTCACAATTGGTGGTGAAACACTGGAACAGTTTCCCAGAGAGGTGTTAGATGCTCTGTCTCTGGAAATATTGAAGGTCAGTTTGCGCAGGACTCTGAGTAATCTGATCTAGTTGAAGATGTCCCTGCTTATTACAGGAGTTTTGGACTAGTTGACCTTTAAAGGTCCCTTCCAGCTCAAACTGTTTTATGATTCTATGATATCTTAGTACAAATTTTTAAGTGGAGAGAAAGGAATTTTTGGAGAAGGGCTCAGCCTGAGTAGTGTTCTAAATTAGGATGAATGAACAACACTCCAAGGGTACCTATTTCTCTCTATTAATCTTGAAGGTAGCCTTAAAGGGTCTAGTCTAGTTCTAGATATCTATTTTACAGATATCTAAGTTTGGCAAGTGCAGATTTTTTTTTTCCACATCTAAAGTATTCTACTACTTTTATATGCCAGAATGGAGAATAATAGCCTCTAGATTGTTATTACCCTTCCTCCATCAAGGAAACTGGTTACAGATTCATTAATTCCTTATCCTTTTACAGCATCAGTTTGTATACTCAAAGTATATTTTTTTTTTTCAACTTAATACATCTTTTTTCTATCAGGAAGAAAATATGGCTGATTGACAATACACGGTAAGCTCTCATCTGATACTTCATAGTTCAGAATACTGTCTGCACAGAAGGAAGATCAGAGATAGTTTTATCAGCTGAATATGGTATCAGGCCAAGAGCCTTAAGATCCTGTCATAGTTGTGCCATTAACGGTTTGTTTCACGCTTTTCATACAAAGGCTTTTTGGCGATGAGGAAGAAAACTCATTGGAAAACTAATGATATTTTTGACTGAACTGCACAGACGTTCATAGTAAAGGTAATACCCTGAATAATTGTCATGCCTACCAAAGTTTCCTTGACAAAGCTTTGACTATCCCCTTTCCTGGGACAGGTACATTCTACCCATTTCCAGGGTGAAATGGTTAACATTTGAAAAATCTCATCTTTAGTAAACCTGTGTATTTCCCTTGGAGTCAGTGGAGAGATGTTAACTTAAAATGCTTAGGGTCAGTTGTGTCATTTGGAAGACAGCCATTTCTAACATGACGCTCCTGCAGCACTATATATATGCCTAAATACAGGTGTTTAGTGACAGAAGAGTTGAAAGTTCAGAGTTTTTTCCGTTTCAAATATCTTGTTCAGTAAAAAAATAGTGAGCACCTTAAGCTTTTTTTTTTTCCTAAATATCTAACTCAATTTACTTTAGAGCTGTAGTGTTTACTCAAACATCTTGTGTTGCTTCAAATTTACCGAAGAAATTTACAAGAAAGAGGACATCTCACCTGTGTTGCCTTGCTGCTCTCTGCTTCCCTCGGCATCACTTAGAAATCATACTTGCCTGACGCTGCAATGTTGCTTTGCCATGATCCTACATCCTAGTCATAAGAAGCTGTAACAAAGACATTACACTGTGGAAAAGCAAGCATCATTTCTCATTATGCTCATGCACAGACTGAGGTATAAGCTGCTATTGCAAATGTGTGCTCATATAAATTGAGAAAATATAAATGAATAACTGTCTTCCATTCAAGTTTTCTGTCATAGAAAAGACATTCAGGGAGAAAGCAACAGACATTTACAAAACCTGAATTTTATTTAGTACAAAATTTTTAAAAGAGACTACTCCTTCTAGCTACTCAGAGAAATTTCCTTAGTTAACTGCAAATGATTTTGAAAGCACTGTAGATCTCTAACATGCAGCAAAAATAGTGATGTCATTTTTTTCAGAAAGAAAAAAATAAACTTATCCACCGATAAATTATAGAATAAATTTTATTCTGGAAATCCTTAAGGAATTCCAAATTTCCAAATATTTAACAAAGTATTTCATCATCAACAACAAAATCATTAGAAGTAATCACTGAAAGATTTTACACTGTTTGTCACTGATACACTTAAATGTTCAACTCTCTCCTCTCTGTAGAAAAATGAAAATACTAGATGGACCAGCAGGAATGGAAAATTGCCAATTAAATCACTACTGTACATGAATGACCTAGAACTGTAAGTAAGAACACAAGGGAGCTATAGACTTTGATTGATATAGTTCACATTTTCATTAAATACTGAAGCAAGTAATTCATCCCTATGCACGAACGCAGAAGGACATGGAAAGATGAATGTAAAGTAAGGAGATACAAATCTTCAAGCAGGCCAAATATCCAAGGATTTGGAAGAAGGACAACTATTTACGTTACTTGAATAGGCAAAAGTTATTGAAAGGAAGAAACGAGATCTAAAAGAAAATGAGGTCTGTACACCTCAAGTTTTGACAACAGTAAAAGAAAACTACTTGGACATCAGTCAGGCTGATATGTGAATTTTATGTACCGTCTCTATAAAGATTTTTGAAGGACATCTTCTGAGGATGTCATGTTGTTCGATGTGCAAGACTTGTTAAATCGTGATAAGTAAAATTTACTTTAGAGATATATTCTTGGCCTTGTTATGGTGATGAAAATTCTTTACTTGCACTTTAACAAATGAGGAAACTGGTGGCTTGGATCTGTGTTGCCAAATTTAAACATGCATAACAAAGACATCCATATTCAAATTACTCATGTCAGGCTCTCTTTACAGTTAATGATACTCCAGGGAACAATTAATTATATTCTAAGGTAGGTCAGGTAAAATATTCCCTAAAAGTATCTGCTTCTCATCAGCACACATGAAAGAAATTTTACTCGATATGAGACATGCATATTGCCAGTGTTTGAAACCAAATTAAATGAATCTCACCCAATCATGTATGTTCCCATTCTGTGCTCTACTATAGCCTCTCAGCATTTTTTCAGATATCAGTAGTTTCTGTTCCTTGAAACACCTATTAGTCAGACCACCTTTTTCAGAATCAGTCCCTCAAGAGCTTTCACAACCTCATCTCCATTGACTTCCTCCTTCTGGCACAACTGCCCAGAATGTGTCTTGCAAACCCATCATTGATCAGAAACCTTCTCCAGTTTGGCAGAAGTCTATCAAGCTTGAGAAAATGTCATATTTTAATTTTTTAGCTGACAGATTTTTTCTTTTGATTATTTCTGGCCATTGATATTCCTACATAGTTAAGTCACTTCAAGCTTTTATTTTTAATTCATATGTTTGAAATAGGCATTGTTGATTAATCTGCAAGGTGTAAAACTCATTAAAAACATGTAATGGTCTTAGGCAAAAGAGATTTCATGAGATCATGTTATCCATCATCTTACTTTTAAATTTGAACAGAACAGGCTTAATTAATGTAAAAGCTCTGAGATAGTATTTGCTTGCTTTTCAAAGCCAAATTTATGAGATATATTTATGTAATTTCTCATCGTTCTAATCTCACTCTCTAGCACAATGTCCTTCTTTAAATTTTGCGCTAGGACATAAAGGACTAAGTTTGAAAGTCTCTTCTTAGCATTGCCGTTACTTTCTGATGCTGATAAAAATCACAGAGCGTGGAATTTACCTGAGTTAGATTCCATGGGTTCACTTTCCATAAATGGAGAGAAAGAACTGCTTTAGAACTCAATTTACCTGACCTAATTACTTTAAAATTTTCAAAAATTTTAAGATAAGATTAAACTTGAGGTACCTAACTTTAACATTAGCACTGTACTGAAGACAGATCATAAAAGAGGACCTATCTATATCAAAACCCCAAGATAACTAGCTCTGATACAGTAACCTAAAGTTAGTTGAGATGAAGGCCACTGCCTGTGTCTCTATGCCTTCCTTTCCTCATTTTTAAGACTTGGCATAAATGTAATTACAGAAGCAAAACATTTTAGAGATTTATACTAGAAAACAAATGCAATACAAATTACTAAACATTGTAGTTAATTATAAAATATATCGTTTCCTCCTAGCACATACTACTCCCTTCTTTCATTTTCTATTATCCCCACAACGTTATATCATGTTTTTTCTAGCTTTAAAAAAAGGATTCCTTTTTTCCCATTATAGAGAATAATTCCATCATTTATGGCTATAGGCCTTAATTCACAATCCTTACTTATGTAAAAAGACTTACTAAATGCAGCAAGGCTGGTCTTTCATATCTTTAAAAAAATAAAATACTTCTGTACTTGGTCTTTGTACAGATAAACATTTCATCTCCTTTTTGATAATTTTATGAAGGAAAGGTTTATTTTCTTACTCAAGGCTTGGAGATTAAGAAATCTGTGGAATGTATTACAGTTCCAAGTGATTTTTCTGCTTATGTATTGTAACGGACAAAATGCAAATTTGGGTATGGAAAATGATTAAATTAATATATAAAGTGTTAAAAGACAAGATTGGTTTTAAAAGTCTGTTGAAGAATAAGACATTAACCTTTATATGCCTTAAAGATATTCATTAGAATTTTGCTGATGAATCTTATCTGCATCTAAGTCAATAATAAATTTAGAAAAAATGAACATTACTTTAACAGAAATTAGCATATCATGTAACAATAAAAGGAAATAAATACCCCACTGATTGCCTCCTGCCTTTTGGTGTTTAGTTATTGCATTCTGTCTCTGCATTCAGCAGGGCATAATGGAAGGGTTTATTTCTTATGTGATTAAAGTCACAGCTGTTCCCACTTATTGGATTGCCTTAACCCACAAAGTGTATGAAAGAGTTGATTCTCCATTTTATAATGCAGTTTTAAAGTTCCTCGCAGTAATGCTGAAAGAAAAAACTATCACTCTTAATGAGGTGCCTCAACAGTGCCTTCATTACATTCACATGATGATCATCATGTAAGGAAAGACTTGCATTCATCCCTGGAGTAACTGCACTGTGTGCACGCTTTTTCCCCACAAGACTTTAGGACTATATTTTGTAATTCTATAGCAAACATAGCTTTACTGTTTTAATCTAAGTGCAGATTTTTCTTTGTAATGTGGCATATTTATTTAAGCTAGGGTAACGTACAATAACCTACTTTATTAATGTGGGAAGGTATAACAGATGCCAAACAACATGTTATGGAGTGCAGCAAATAACTTAAGAGACTACTATTTCTTGGCTGAAACTAGTCCTAGCAAACAAGCGGGAGCAGCCAGGACATGTACTGGGGAAGAATGGCAGGCAAGATCATTTGTTACCAAGGGTTGCAGAGTATCTTCAGGTCTGACCAGCAAAGACTTCTTTAGCTGTATACTAACATTCACAACATAAACAGCTCCCAGGCATTACATCACTCTCTAAAAACTCTAGATAATCCATAAACAAAGCCAGGAAACCTACAATCATCATACTATTGCCTCAGAGTGAATAGGATGGGTAATTTAACTCAAACTGCTGTAACAGATTATCTGAGGGAAAAGACATCTTTCTGTACATCCTACTCACTTTATTACTTGTTTTCTCCATGACAACCCTTCAGACATTTATATTTTGATTTGAATTTTAAGAAAAAGAATCTGATGTCTACAGTTTTGATCAACTTCTCATGCATCTGAAATGCCTAAAAAGCTTCTTTAAAAAATGAACACACACACACACGCACTCTCACACACACAAAAGCACATATTCAGGACATACTCTCATTCTTCCTGCTGTCACCATCCATTCTTAGCCTGCCCCATATAAAGAATGATCATTGTCAAAAAGTCTTGGAGGATCCTAGCTGTTCCCAGAAGCTAGGAAAGAACTCTTGGAAACTGTGGCATAAGTTAGATGGATGCTGAGGAGATGATTACCCCTATTCCTGGCCCATGCCTCCTACAGGAAAGAAATGGTTTATATCCATCATTACCTTCTGGTCCTTGGCAAATACTAGTTTGAACTGAAAAACTAAAATCCTTTGCTTGAGCTCAAAAGTAATTCCTAAGGTATTGTTCCAGGAAGCCATATTTTCTATGACAAAACCTTTAGTTAGTTAGTTAATTAGTCAGATATTTAGATTCTCAGATTCTAAGAGAAAAAGAAAGGAAGTAAAATTCACTACAGACAGTAAAAAAAGTTTAATATAAGTTTTCTAAAAGAATGTTTCCCTTATGGAATGTGACACCTGGAGGTGCATGCTGTATGTCTGCTAATAGTTGAGTATTAGAAAGGTGCAAGGATTGATTTTCATTGACAAAATGAATCTGTTCTGCAAGCTTGTGTGCATTTTCAAAATGATCAGTGAAGCTGTATCAGAGCACTACTTCTACGTCAAAAAGTCGTGAGCATTCTCTAATTCCTTTATAATTGTACAACACACTCACGAAATGAAGGTGATGAGTAATACCCTGCTTATATATAACTGGCGCCACATACTGTTTGGATAAATTGTGCCTTATGAAGAGTATTTCAGTTGCAGTGAAGTTATCAGGACTATCAGGGCAGTCCAGTAAATAGGATCTTTGCCTTTACTAGTACAAGGACATAGGCTTTATATTCATGTGGCATTACAGAGTGTCAGGACTTGTCTGGCTTCTAAACTTCAGTGAAGAGGGTCTGAGAAGGAAGAAGAGTGTGATAAGAAAAAATCTGAAAATAAATTCAAGTCAATGCTACCAGTGAGGAGGAAGAAACAAACCCCTCCCCAATCATGTGAACACCATTTTCTTCTCAGAGAAGACCTCAAGGTGCTGTAAACTTGTCATTACCCACATTCACTCTCATCCTGCTTGAGGTAGATTGGAGGGCCAGCTTGAGGATCCTGAGTGACACTGAAAGGGTAAGCATAACAGAAAAAAAGAGTAATCACTATGAACAATTATTTTGTTTAGCAATTTATAAATAAAGCTCTTCCTGTATTAATTAGAAAATTTGGAATATTAGTGCTTAAACACTAAGTAGGCTAACAAAAATTCATGGTTCCATGTAAGGCTGCCCATTCCCTTCAACCTGTAGCAAGGTTTTGAGTATAGCTTTGTCTCCAGACTAACTTTTAGAAAAGTGTTGTCTGGTGTTACTGAGAGATTTGCCATGGCAATAATTCCAATTAGGTTTTCTCCACAATCAGTAAGACCAGTATTCAGTCTGTTTAAATTCTGTTCAAAATCCCTAGGAAATGTATGATGCTAAGGAATCTCATGGAACAAAAGGAAAGTGCTGTGGATACACAGTTACCAAAAAAATGACACTTTGCATTTCTGAAGCAATACATATGATAATACTCAAAATAAAACACTGAAGTCAACAGTAATTTTAAAATGTCTAGGGAAACATATCAAGACATTAAAGGTAGTTAGGTACTAAATTGGTGGTAAATTAGTAGTACATTTAAGAACAGTATTATGCAGGCACATCATTTAAGCTTTTGAATTAATTTTCAACAGAAATGATTTTTCACAATTAAAGTTTCTGAATCAAATCAAGATGCCAGTACTTTTTTCTAGAAAATATTAATGTATTTTTTTTCAAAAACTAAATATAACAACATGGAAGCAAGTGTTTCTAAATATGAAAAAAAAAAAAAAAAGCTTCTAAGAGTTATTTCCAAAAACAACTCTTTTAAGAGTTCCTGAAATCAGAAGTTCTCTACCTAAAAAAGTTATTTATTCCCAGAACAGCTTCTGTCATTGTTGTCATTTATTCTGATCTGTCAGATTACTCTGGAGGACTGTCTTAGTAAAGCAAATACCTGGAGGGAATTTGCCCAGAATACACCAGTTTATGAGCCATCCTCAGGCACAACACCTGTATTACAAGCAAGGGTCTGAATCTCCGGGCAATGAGCCTTTTCTGTTTCCTCCCTGGAGAGGGTTTAACTGCCTATTAAGAAGGGAGAAGTGAGTGGAAGAGTAGGTGGTGCTACAGGCAGCAGTCAAGCAGCTTTCTTCTTTTTTTCCCCCCTTGCAACCTCCAGGCAAATGCTGGTTTGCTAATTGTGAATTGTGGGTGCCTGAAAACAAACAGTTCTGGCTTATAAAAAAAAAAAAAAAGTGTTGTATGGAAGGAAAATTAACAATAAATCCATTGTTCCAAAATATCTGTAGATCTCCTCTGTACATACGTTTATTGCCAGTGTGCAGATAGACCTGGGGCAGGGGTGGAGGTGACGGCAATGAGAAATGGGTCAGAAAAAATAGGAAGGGTTGAAGAGGGTTCTGCAAGCTGGCACTATGCAATCCAAATACTGTGGAAATAACTTGAATTCTCTGAACTATGTTTTCTAATATCTACTCAGAGAAGAGGTTGGTCAATGCACAGACTGGAAGCAATGAACTTCTGAATGAGCCACAAGAATATGACATTTCATCTTCCCCACGTGATGCGCTAGCACTGCAGTTCAGGGTCTAAAAATAAATCCCACAATGGCATGGAATTTGCAACCAAAGGAATGTTTCCCAGATTTGTAAAATACATTCTTATTAAGCTTCTGCCCAGATGTATATCTCTGTGCATCAAGCAACACTTCAGTTTTGGGCAGCATCACTGCCTATTCACTCTTGGCTATTCTGGAGTCAGATTTTGGGAGATATAAGTGACCTGAGTGAGTAATGAATGAAGTATACCCAGAAAGAGCAATTGTGATAAACTGGACTACAATACAGCTGGCTGTTAGGCAGACCTGAGTCAATATGCAACTCTGTTCTCAGTGTTCACTTCTCATTAGGCAATATCAAAACTGAATAGGTAAGAAGCAGAGTATCTAGACAATGTCAGAGACTTTTAAGAGAGATTTTGCGAATGACAGCATGTGGAAACTAATGCATGGTGGTAAGGCAGGGTGATGGGAATATCTTAGGACAATTCCAAATTAAAGTATTCCCAAATCCAGTTATTCAGGTGTAGTAGAGTATATATGAACTTCTAGGTTTTGGGTTTCCTGTGTGGTCTATAAACTAGTTTCCTCCCACAATGCTCCCAAGAATATACAAGTGGCAAAATAGTATTGCTAGAAAAGGAAATTTGTTCTCAAGTGTGCTGCAAGCAACGCTCCTCTTGGACAATTTTCAAGTCTAGTGTTGACTAAGTAAGGACTTAAACTTCCTTTATATTCAGAAACAATGATTTCAAGGACAAATAACCCTACAGTAAAGCACAAGAAAATTAAGAGTCAAGTGCACCAAAACACGAGGAAAGTCTGTGGGAACTAACCCCTGCTGCTTTTTAATATCATATTATAATATTATTGCTATTACTATGATGTTTATGAAGAGGTAACATGGGGGATCTAGCACATTTGCTTAACCACCAGCTAATTTGGTCACCTGTAGTTTCTGTAAGTGGTTATGTAACGTATGATTTCATTGTTTCTTCTATATGAAAAATATGAAAAGGAGTCAACTAATAAAGTCTTTTCTATCATTATGCACAGTTTAATTCATTTTAATTTAGTCAAAGAAGATGCAAAGTTCATTCAGAATACTACTTTTTTGATTTAATAGGTTTTTGCTCCTAAGTAGTGCTGAGACATAGAAGTGTTCAGGATAAAAGGAAGAAATGAATGTGGCTTATAGCCCTTTGGGGGTTTTAGGTTAGTTTTGTGGGGTTAGTTAGATCATATGTAATTACTTTAAATAATTTTATTTATCTATTTTTAAGTATTTTTTTAAGTACTTCTTATATGTAATTTCTATGCATTCCTATAAAAGTGATGCCCAGAATACTGTAAAGTTTTGTTATGTATTTTATAGCTTTTGCATTCTTTGGAAGCAAAAACTACAGAAACATTGAAGCAGCAGAGAAAATATCCTCTGTTTTCAGGAATAGATGGATATCCAGCTCCTGAGATGTTTTGCTAGACCTTTTTTGACATACTCTTCAGTCTATCTTGATATCTCATAGCACCTAGTTCTGGTATACAATTATTAACAATTACCATTTCAACTGGAAATCGGACATTTTCAGCAAGAAATTAAAGCAGCAACAAGCAATTAAAGAACTTTTCATTTATCATAAGAAAGTTTCAATAAAAGGTCAGTTTTAAATAGTGATCAAAAGGAAGTACTTATGTCTTGGAGGTCTAGTTCTTCTACATCTTTATACATTTTCTATAATTTTATATAGCTGCTGAAACACAATCCCTAAAGCAGCTCATTAACATTTTTAAGTTGTAAAACTCCATTCCTATCTTCAATTGGATAGTATATACTTGCTTATAGTTGGTATGAGGGGCTTGAAGCACATTACAGATAATCAAACATTATAAATTAGTGTAGGGTGTGTGTTGCGACCTATGTATGAGTGAACCAGCTTCATCAAAGACTCTCCTCCTGCTCTCCTCCATAGATTTCTCTCCATTTAATCCTCTTAAGGCATATATGCATATAGAGAAAAAAATGTTCACCCCCACAGCACTGCTCCCTAAGCAATGTTAATGAGTCCTCTTTATTCTAAATCCACAGAAAAAGAATTAGTTAACACCTGTTTGAAGCAAACAAAAGAACACAAGAACAGAGGAATTTGTGGCGTTTTATTGAATGTATTCTTGAAATGAAAAGCACTATAAGAAGAGGTTTTATACTGGGAGGAGAGGGTTTTATTTTGCTTTCATTCTGGGTCCCTAGGTTCTGTAGATTTAATAAACTTCATCTGTCCACTGAAAGTGAGTATGAAGATCTCAGAGAGGTTTAGCATCATGCTTCCCTCCCTCCCTTTTTGCTATGAAAAAGGAAAATAGAGGCCTAAATTACTTTTCACCTAGTCCACACAAAGACTAAGTTCAGAGATGAAACAGAAATGAGAAAGTTGATGGAAAGAGTTTCATATTAGTTATCAGAAAAGCAGATGGCTGTAAAAAGCCTCTTAAAATCCAATGCACTTCAGCTTTAATCCTTACATGTCATCAGTGCTTGGCACACCAAATGAATGATTTAAAAAAGAAAGAAAATGAGAAGACAGAACTATAAGATGGGACAAGTGAAAAGAGGTGTGATGCAACAGAAAAAGGAGGTGAGAAAGTAGAAAAAAAGTAGAAAGCTAGCAAGACAGTCAGGATATTTGTAGTGAAAGAATCAAAAGATAAGTACAAAGTGATGAGAAGAAGGTGAGAAATGCTGGCGGGTATCAGGAAAAAAAACAGGGGAAGAAATCCAATACTGAATGAAGAAATAAAGTTTCTAGTGTTGCAAGTTGAGCCAGAGTGAGAGGACAGAGGAGAAAAGAGTAGACAGAGATACAATATCTTAAAAAAAAAAAAAAAAAAAAATCGAATAAGCCATCATATAAAAAGGAAATTAATAGACTTTAAATGAAACAACTGAAGTGGAAGTAAAGGTAAAAAAAAAAACCATAATGAAAATGACTGATACAATTTGTAGTTGCTCATAGCAGTAAGCATATTGCCATAGTATTAAATCACTCACTACATTATAAATAAGACAGATGATGTTTATGGTACTCTGTTTCAAGAACAATGTCTAATAGAAATCTCTGAATACACTTCTAATTAGAAAGATCTGGTACAAAACCATTTTTAGCAGTTGGAGCCTTTGTACTGACTTCAGCTTTTGGTTAGATACTGACTACAAAGCTGCCGAAGTACAATCCACGGGGCAGATCATTAGCTACTTTAAGTTGTCAGAACTCCATTTGTATTTTAAAACTAAGATAAGGATTTCTTCTTCAGTTAAAATCAATGTGCCTTATTCAATACAAATGCAACACTAGTTTTTAAAAAAAGAAGAAAGTTACTTTCAAGCAGTCTTGGATTCCACCATAGTCTCCTCCGTGGGCTGCAGGGGAATATCTGCTCCCCTACCTAGAGCACCTCTTCCCCTCCCTCTTCACTGACCTTGGTGTTTGCAGGGTTACTTCTTACACTTATTTTTTTCCTCATTGCTCACACTAATGTGTAGCATTTTGCCCGTTCTTACGTTTTCCCTTAGGCATCAACAGCTTGCTGCTACACCTGATAGAACAGACAATAAAAATTCGGTGCTCAAGAAAGCTCCCTACCATATTTTATTCCTTAATATTGTGCATAGCTTCTCTATTCTCATTCAGAACCTCCATTACCTTCCTCTCCCTTCTGAAACAAAGAGACACTGAATATCCCTCCATGAGAAGGGGAAGTAGGATGGAAAAAGTCAGAAGTAAAAACCGAGTAGACAAATGACTGAGTAGACAACATGACTAAGTGAGGGAAAAATCTCTTAGGACAAACAGAATAATATCTCAAGAAGGCATTAGTATATTGGTGGTTATCATTGTTATTGGTAATTAACAGGAAGAAACTGACAATTTGTAGCATACACCTGCATTGAGTATAGGTGGCAAGGTTTCACCACTGTGAGGAGAGATCCGGACTGTCCTGTACTGAACAGAGGCAGTTCCAACTGTCTCCAAAAGACCCACTGCAGATCACAGTTGAGCCCATCAGCAATGCTGATGACATTAAGAGAATGGTAAAGTGCAGCACAGAAGAGTGAGGGAAAAAAGAAGAGTGATAAACAACACAAGGTCAGTGGAGAAGGAGAAGGATGAGGTACTCCAGGTGCCAGAGCAGAAATTCTCTTGCAGCCCATGCAGAAGACCATGGTGAAACAGGTTATTCCTCTGCAGTCTATGCAGGACCACAATGGAGCAGCACATTACAGTCCTTGGAGGACCCTATGCTGGAGCAGGTGAGCATTTCCTGTAGAGTCTGAGAGGAGCACATGCTGGAGCAGGCTTATTCTAAAGGACTTGATGTGCATGGAGAGGACCCACACTGGAGCACAGGAAAAGTGTGAGGAAGAATCAGCAGAAGAGGGGGTAGGAGGAAAGTGGTTTTGGTTCTATTTCTTACTACCTAAATATATTTTATTTGACAATGAATTAAACTAATTTTCGCCATGTAAATTTATTTTGCCCATGATGACAATTAGTAAGTGATCTCCCTATCTTTATCTCAAGCCAGAAGATTTTTATCTCATTTTCTCCCTATGTCCTGTTGAGGAGGAGTGAGAGAGCAGTTGGGTTGGTGTATGGCAGCTGGCCAAGGTCAGCTCACTACAGCACCATGTAGTTACCCAGGGCCACATTGACTACCTGCTTATTTCCACCCTTCTCATGTCTGTACGGCTACTCAATCTCATTCTGGGTAGATAAATGCATATACTAGACATTAAGAAATATATTTAGATACACTTCTCCTCTGCTTTATATTACATACAGTAATCCAAATCTTAGTTTACATTTCATAGAATCATAGAATCATAGAATGGTTAGGTTTGGAAGGGACCTCAAAGATCATCTAGTTCCAACACCCCTGCCATGGACAGAGAAACCCTCCACTACACCAGGTTCCCCAAAGCCTCATCCAACCTGGCCTAGAACACTTCCAGGGATGAGGCATCCACAACTTCTCTGGGCAACCTGTTCCACTGCCTCACCATCCTCAATGTAAAAAATTTCTTCCTTATATCTAATTAAAATCTGTTCTCTTTCAGTTTAAATCCATTGCCCCTTGTCCTATCACTACATTCCCTTGTAAAAAGTCCCTCTCCAGCTTTCCTGTAGGTCCCCTTTAGGTACTGGAAAGCTGCTGTAAGATCACGCCGGAGCCTTCTCTTCTCCAGGCTCAACAGCCCCAACTTTCTCAGCCTGTCTTCATAGCAGAGGTTCTCCAGCCCTCGGATCATCTTCGTGGCCTCCTCTGGACTCGCTCCAGTAGCTCCATGTCCTTCTCGTGTTGGGGACTCCAGAGCTGAACATAGTATTCTAGGTGGAGTCTCACGAGAGCTGAGTAGAGGGGCAGAATCACTTCCCTCGACCTGCTGGCCACACTTCTTTTGATACAACCCAGGATACGATTTGCTTTCTGGGCTGCCAGCACACATTGCCGGCTCATGTTGAGCTTCTCATCCACCAGCACTCCCAAGTCGTTTTCCTCAGGGCTGCTCTCAATCCATTCTCCACCCAACCTGTACTTGTGCTTGGGATTGCCCCGACCCACATGCAGGACCTTGCACTTGGCCTTGAACTTCATGAGGTTCTCACAGGCCCACCTCTCCAGCCTATCAAGGTCCCTCTGGATGGCGTCCCTTCTCTCCAGCGTGTCCACAACACCGCACAACTTGGTGTCATCTGCAAACTTGCTGAGGGTGCACTCAATCCCACTGTCCATGTCTCCAACAAAGATGTTAAATAGCTCTGGTCCCAGTACTGACCCCTGAGGAACACCACTCGTCACTGGCCTCCACGTGGACATTGAACCGTTCACCACAACTCTTTGAGTGCAACCATCCAGCCAATTCCTTATCCACCTAATGGTCCATCCATCAAAATCATGTCTTTCCAGTTTAGAGACAAGGATGTCGTGTGGGACAGTATCAAATGCTTTGGATAAGTCCAGGTAGATGGTGTCAGTTGCTCTTCCCCTGTCTATCAATGCTGTAACCTCATCATAGAAGGCCACCAAATTAGTCAGGCAGGATTTGCCCTTATTGAAGCCATGTTGGCTTTCACCAATCACCTCCTTATTTTCTATGTGCCTTATTTACATGGGACATGAAAAATGAGTCCTCCAACTTCACACCTACTCTTTTCCCACACTTGAAGGCAAATTTATCTCCATTTTAAGATTAACATTTAAAGCTGGCTGCACAATTAGCTCATAATGACAAATTTGGAGAAGTAGCATGAAATCTTAAGCCTGATACTCTACTATGATAATGTGATGAAATTGGCGACTAAACTGGTCAAGGGGCTGGAAAATAAAACTTATGGGGAGCGGCAAAGGGAGTTGGGCCTGTTTAGCCTGGAGAAGAGGAGGCTGAGGGGAGACCTGATTACAGCCTACAAATATTGAGAAAAGATGGTGGGGAGGTGGGGGAAGGGCTCTTTACATTAGTGATGGGTGATAGGACAAGAGGAAATGGGTATAAGCTTAGTCAGGGGAGATTCAGGTTGGATGTTAGAAAGTATTTCTTCTCTGAAAGGGGAGGTGGTTGAGTCCCCATCCCTGGATGTGTTTAAGAATAGGGTGGATGATCTACTTAGGGATATGGTTTAATGGAGATTAGGGACAGTTGGACTCGATGAGCTCTAAGGTCTTTTCCAACCTAGAAATCTATGAAATCTATGAAATGAAATGCACCACAGCAAAGAGGACAGACCACAGGGAAAATTAAAAGAAACCAAATGCAGCTTCCCTTCTTTAGCTGTAATCTGTATTTCTCAATTCAATACCATAAAATGATCTATATGAATCTGAGTGATAACATTATTAACACACTGCTAAATTAAAAATTAGTTATTTGGTCATCTTAAATGAGAACAAAACATTTTTTACCCATTGAGGGAAGGAAGACTGTCTTTTTTTCAAATATGTTCAGCATGCTTAGCCTAATCCCTGACTGGGGACTCTACACATTACTACAATTCAAATGTTGAATCATAATAATTATGTTAGAGAATTAAAAAACAGTATTGGGACTAATTTTGTATCCTTCCACTTGAAAATCCAGGCTCCCTTAGTTATCTTCAGTCAAGCCATACAAGACTCAGAGGGAGCCATAAAAGGAACTAAAAATAACCTTACATAGCTTTTCTCGGCATAAAACTGTCATACTTTCACCTCTGAATCTTCCTGGGACAGAATTACATTCTGTGTATGTCCCCCTTGGACAATGAAAAATTGCTTTTCTAAAGCCTTCTTTCTAGAATTAGGTTTTATGTACAATTAAGAATAAATGTACATATTCTGCTTTAAACTTTGTGTAGGTTCATAAATAACCTGGCAGTCTGAGCAGGTGTCAGTTACGCATGCATGAGCGTAATGGGTCATAAGATGGTTAAGTGGCAAATATTCACAAGGCCAAGAGCAAGTGGGGCTCTTCAGCAGGAGTGTGTAAGTAGATATGCTTCATATTAGACTTTGGACCCTAACTGTATTGACTTCATTCATCGTGATTGAACTGATTACACATGAAAAGAGAGGATGCTTTTGTGTTAAGCCATGATAACCTCTATGTAAAACCTCTCAAAGTTTAAACAGAACAACAAAATGATTTATGTTTTTTGAAGATAAACTTCTGCTTTGTCCATGTGAGAGCTAACTGAAAGCTATTGTTACAGTTTAGTTTTCCATTACTAGAAGTCCTTTGAAGTAGTGGAGTTATGACAACCAAAAAGGTTACTGACAAAGAAAAATAACATCTTACCGGAGCACATATGCTGAAATTTCCAATATTGCTATATCCTCAAAATACAATATCAGGAAGCACTGTAAAATAAATGTATTCATTTTCAAAGGTAAATTATATTCTAATATTAGTTATTTATCAATACTGATAACAATTGTCATTGTCATGAAAAAGTAGTCCAGAACCATACAGTTAAAAGCAGAAAGAGAAAGGCAGGGCAGAAAAAGTCACACACTATGACTTTGAAGGACAATCTAATGCTCTAAGCACAAAACAAGAAATACTTCACACATTTATGCACCATGGCAATTTTATAAACATCTCAGTTTTCCTTCTCATTGCATTTTGCATCTCTCAAAATGAATTGATATTCTTCAATTGTGCTTCATTTCCATTTTGAAAGAGGCAAAGAATTTCCTGCGTGAAAATACTCCAGAAAGATTTCCAGGGTTAGCTTTATGATAAAGACATTTTCAAAGCAAATACAATTATTGTAATATGTTCCGCATTAGAATGTGATACTTTCGCATCTAGATTAGCCTCAAATTAGTTATATTGAACAGTTTTATTCTGCCAGTTAAAAATTAATCATTATTATTGTGTTGGGTTTTATGATCCCATAAATAGTGCACAAAGTATTACAAGTAAGCATGTCTTTTCAGGCTGAATAGAAAATGGATATTGTACATAATCTTGCTAGATTCTCCCCCTGTCAAGATTAATAGAAGTACTTAGAAAGATTCTTTACAACATGTGAAAATGTTGAGATTGGAGAGGTGTTTTTTAGCAATCGTCTTGAAAGAAAAGCATTGCTAAAACCAAAATCTACTATTTTACATGTAGACTAGGAGATATTCATATAAATGTTTAAGTGGGTTATTTACATACAGAGTACTGCATTTCCTCATCGGTTTCCAATTCCTTTGAAGTTCAATCATTTTCAGGCTGTTTTTTTTTGGTGGGGTTTTTTTGAAAGAAAAATCTTGGTAAATTTTTTTAAAAAATGAATGCGTGCAATCTCCTTGAGGAAGAATATTTGAATGACTTTTCTTTTTTTAAAATTTCTTATATGATAGTTTTCACATTTGAAGCTATAAAATTCTGTGACGAACTTAAAGCATTAAGTCCTTTATTTGCAGATCCTGTGAATTAGGTAGTCCTGAAAAATGTAAGGCCTGATTTTTTAAAGCCTTATAACTCACATAATCACTTCCGCCAGTAAAAAGAGAATACAATGTTAGCTTCTGTAGAACAGGTATGATTTGTTTTTTTCAGTCACGTATATCAGGGCAGTATGTTGCATCTACTTTGAAATCTTCTGCCACAGTCATAATGAAGACATAGCCTGCAGTCAAACCTGTAACGTTTAAAAGGTCTAGCATTTCCATTGAATCCATTAATATGTCTTCGCTGTTTGACTCAGGTACTGACTTGCACGGGAGCTTATGGCTAGGAAAAGATGGAAGGAGGTAAGAAAGCGGAAATAAAACTTTTATACACATATATATGTTTGCATGTATATGTGTGAATTTATGAATGTAACTTCTACAAACACACTCCCTGATATATGCAGTCTCTTACCACTCCAAGTGCCTGCATCTTAAGATCTAATTGTTTGGAACATATATTTAGTGTTAGTCAATTTACAGGGATACTATGAGGATTGATTTATCACAAATTGTTCATTCGTTTCCATAACTGACATGCTTTCTCCAAATCATTCAAATGGAAACAATGCTACTAGTGACTTTAGTAGTTTGAAATACTTTGTGTAAAAAAAAAAAAAAAAGGATAAATAAATTAACAGTAACACTATTCAAAACTAGTATTACTATAGCTTTTTTCCTTGACATTGATAATATGAGTCACTGTGAGTATCTGAAAACAGTGCATGCCTTAGCTATCTGTCTAAAAGTAAGATTATACTGCAGTGAAAAGGGCCTTAACTTATTTGCTCACAAACATGAATATTTAAAGACATTTGTGATATCCTAGGGTGTTTTCTTGGCTTTTAACTGTCAATTAATAGTCCATGAGTCACCACTGGTTTTATTTTACTTAATAGATTCTTACACTGAAAATCTTGTGGGCAAACAGGACAAAAATCCAAGAATGCATTTTTTGTGTGATTGAAATCTTGATAATTCATCCATATAATTAGTACTACTTCAGATTCAATTGTTACAGGAGAAAAAAAAAAACAGAAAAGAAGGATAAATTAGTACTAATATACAGAAAAAAAATAGTAGACAACAGTTCTTTGTTCTTTTGATTATCCTTGAAATGTGTTCTGTCCGATTCTAGGTATGAGATCATTTAACTGACTATTCGTGAGCTGTTTAAAGGCATGGTGTCTCCAATGGTAGCCTGTGCCTCTGGTATTATCATCTCTTGCCTCTACTCGTCTTTACAGCATTCTGTGTTCGTGTTTTTCAAGGCTTCTGCTATTGTAACAGACCTGTATTTCTCTGTACTACATCACCACGTTAGAGTTATAAGTGTGTCTTTCTGAACAAAATAGTTACTTCTTTCTCCTCTTAAATACAAAACTATCGTTCATGCCACACAAACATAAGGAAAAATGACAAAGCTTAGCCATAGCTAAACACTCTGCTACGGGTGAACCTTGTAAAAATGAGGTTCTAGGTTTTTTAAAAAAGTTCAGACAAAGAAAGTCTGATGAGCCTTGTTCTTGAGACCTTGTAAAAGCAGTAGAAAGACGGTAGCATGTTACTAACAATGGCAATATTGTATTACTTGACTACATGGCTCCACAGCTTTAAATGGAGTCCCTTCCATTTATAGATTCTCAGGGGGGTTTGATGGTGTTCTCAGTCTCTGGCTACTGTAACATGCCCATGCACAGGGCAATATCTGTTTTCAACTAGTTAATTATCTCCTCATTACTTTGAGAACTGAGTTTTTAATATGCTCTGTGATAGATAGGTCGGGTTTAGTTCAACTGTCACAAATAGGAATCGAGTGTAATTTGAGATATCCTGGAAAATGAATATCTATCTGTCAGTGTAGAGGAGTGTGGTAGGTGAACCTGGGCTGGCCAACAGGTGCTCACCAAGTCTCTCTATTACTCCCCCTCCTCAACAGGACAGAGGAGAAAATACAAAAAAATATTCATGGGCCAAGATGAAGATAGATGATTCAGCAATTAGCATTTACCAGGCAAAACAGATGTGATTTGAGGAAGACTAATTTATTGACTAATTTATTGTCAACTAATAACAAAGTAGAATAACGATAAAATAAGAACAAATCTAAAAAAACAGCTTCCCCCACCCCTCTCTTCCTCCTGGGCTCAACTTTACTCTAGACTCTTCTACCTCCTCCCCTTAGAGTGGTGTAAGTAGACGGGGAATGAGGGTTGCTGTCAGTTCATCATATATTATACAATCATAGAATCATAGAATGGTTAGGGTTGGAAGGGACCTCAAAGATCATCCAGTTCCAACCCCCCTGCCATGGGCAGGGAAACCCTCCACTGCACCAGGTTGCCTAAAGACTCATCCAACCTGGCCTTGAACGCTTCCAGGGACGAGGCATCTACAACTTCTCTGAGCAAGCTGTTCCGCTGCCTCACCACCCTCTGAGTGAAAAATTTCTTCCTTATATCCAATCTAAATCTGCCCTCTTTCAGTTTGAATCCATTGCCCCTTGTCCTATCACTACACGCCCTTGTAAAAGCATCTCTTTTACCTCTCCAGCTTTCCTGTAGGCCCCCTTTAAGTACTGGAAGGCTGCTATAAGATCACCCCGGAGGCTTCTCTTCTCCAGGCTGAACAGCCCCAACTCTCTCAGCCTGTCTTCATAGCAGAGGTGCTCCAGCCCTCGGATCATCTTCATGGCCCTCCTCTGGACTCATTCCAGTAGTTCCATGTCCTTCTTGTGTTGGGGACTCCAGAGCTGAACACAGTATTCTAGGTGGGGTCTCATGAGAGCTGAGTAGAGGGGCAGAATCACTTCCCTCGACCTGCTGACCACACTTCTTTTGATACAGCCCAGGATATGATTTGGTTTCTGGGCTGCCAACGCACATTGCTGGCTCATGTTGAGCTTCTCATCCACCAGCACTCCCAAGTCCTTTTCCTCAGGGCTGCTCTCAATCCATTCTCTATCCATATTATCTCTGATGCTCCTTCCTCCTCATGCTCTTCCCTTGCCCCACCATGGGGTCTTACCCACAGGATACAGTCCTTCAAGAACTACTCCAGTGTGGGTCCTCTAGGGTACACAGGTCATGCCAGAAAATTGGCTCCTGCATATGCTCCTCTCTATGGGCCTCATTTTCTGCCACGGGTCTGTTCTGGCATGGGCTTTCCACAGGCTACAGCTTCCCTCAGGGCACATACGCCTGCTCAGGCTTGGGGTCCTCCCTGGGCTGTAGGTGGATATCAGCTCCACCATGGACCTCCATGGACTGCAGCAAAAGAACCTGTGTCACCATGGGCTTCTTTGTGGGCTGCAGGGTGATCTCTACTCCAGCACCCGGAGCGCATCCTCCCCCTCCTTCTTTACTGACCTTGGTGTCTTCAGGGCTCTTTCTCTCACATTTTCTCACTTGTGTCTCCTAGTTGCTGTTATTGAGTGTTTTTTACCCCTTCTTAAATATGTTGTCACAGAGGCAATACCAATGTCACTGATAGGCACAGCTTTGGTCAGCGGCAGGTCCCTCTTGGAGCAAGCTGAAACTGGCTTTGTCGGGCATAGGGGCAGCTTCTCACAGAAGCCACCCCTGCGGTCCTCCCACTACCAAAACCTTGGCATGTAAACTGGATACAAGAAGCAAAGGTTTCCATAAAGCCTGCATCATATCTGCCAGTGCCAAGAAGACGTCTCAGATACAGTAGGTCATTTTAATTTGCGCTTGACACTTATGGTAGGGCAATCAAACAAAGCCCATAGGCAATATGGTTAATGAAAACTGTTCAGCTGACCAAGCATATTTTATGTCGAGACAAATAACTCAGGAAGCTCAGTTAGCTGTATTGATTAGAGGCTTGATTCACTTGCCGTAACATTGGAGGCTAGTGACATTTTAGATGCTCTGGGGAAATACAAGATGCCACATGAAGTTGGCAGATACGATAGAGGACCCACAGAACCAAAGTCTTTGGTAACCAGGAGTGGAGGCTAGTCCTGGAACAGCCAAATATTGTAGGTGTCTTTAAATTACAATAGATTTTTTTTCCTTTCCTCCAAAAATACTTAAATCCAATAATAAAAAGCTCATTAGAATTAAAAGAGGTTATACATCTCTTCTATTTTAGAAGAGTACTCTAACCACCTAGTTATAAAATCAGGCTTACATATGCTCACTAGCCGAGTTAATATTTAATTACTTTCTGCATAGTGGAGCAGCTTTGGCAGAAGGAATTGAGAGGATACCTCTCTCCTGAATAACCTTCAGACTAATAATTATCTAATCTCAATAGAAATGTAGTCTTAGGTCCTTGAATTCAAGAACAAAGTAAGACTGTGTCTGTCATGCCCTTTGTGATAGCTATCATCATGAACCTATTGGATGAAAAGGTGATAAGAACACCATCTCCCTTATTTCAGAAAAATAAGGATCAAATTCAATATTTGATTCATGCTAGGCAGTTGAAATTGTCTTAGGCATTACCAGTTTGCACGAGTGTGCTTCCCTCTCCACAGTGAGTTTGTTACTAATAAAGCAATAATAAAATATATACAAAATAACAAGATTTCTACGGATAGACTGCTCTTGAGCAACTTGGTTTGATTGATAGGAACTAGCAAGTTTTTATCAGTAATCAATGACCCATCTTTCAGAGACTTTTTCCCACTATAACATTTTTATCATACACAATACAAGGGGAAAAATATCATTCATATGTAATTTCCTTTGTGAGTCTCCAAACTTATTATCAGAAATATATTTAGAATGTTACTTTATTTGAAGATGCTGAAAAATACAAACTGATTTATGAAACAACACATCAGACCTTTTAAATCTTTTTTCATACATTAAATATAATCTTGTAACTTAATGTTCCCAACACTTCAGTTTCTCAAGTACTATGATTATTTGCATCTACAGAAAACGAGTGTAAAGTGAAAGAAAGAAAGTACTATCTTCATCTGCTACTGTGTACACTTACTTTGCTCAGAAATAAAAAACTACACAAGACAACAGAGGACTATGTTCCCTCTATCTGATTCTGTCATATCTCCCAAGAATTTGGATTAGATCTTGTAATAATGGATGAGAAGGATCGAGGAACATTAGTCAAGATTGTCAACATGCAAGGAATCACCAAGGTAAGGTATTATATCCATATTTCATTAAGATAAAAATAGTTCCTTTACACTAAAACTTGTGAAGATTGATCACTGGAGGCAAACTATTTTATGAAAGATATTTTCAAAGATATAAACAATTTTGTGTTACTAGTTCCCATTTACTTTCAATAAGAGTTGGATGCCTGACTGGTCTTCGTGTGATATAAAAGCTCTAAGTGATGGTTGCATTTTTACCCTGTACTACTCTCCAGCCTATTAAATAAAATATAATTGTCATTCTTATAATCAATCTAGGTAATTTTTGGAAATTGTTGATTAATGTACTTCCATATATTTATAAAATTGCTATAGAGTATTCCATGTAAACAACAGACACTTCTAATTCTGATAAAGAACCTTTTGGTGACAAGAAATGTATGAAATGTCTATTTTAATCTAATCTGCTTTAATGTAATCTGGTACTTTTGAAAAAGATTACTTTATGGCCATTTACTGACTTCATTTCCTATACATGACTCAAGAGGAGTGGTGAGTGAGCAATAAAGTCAAGATACAGAATGCTTCATAGTGAAGAACACAAAGACCATGAAAACCCATGACACAAGCGATACATAGGAATCAAAAAGATGAAAGCACAAGTGAAAAAATCACCTACTTGCATAGAAAATATTACTAAGAAGCATGATGTATACATTTTTAATCCCAAAGAATAGTAAGAAAATACATATGAAACATCTTTTCTTCAGCATAACATTAATTTCCATTGATTATTCCATGATCATATACGAGAGTCAGACAGAGCAAAAGGAAGACTTGACCCTTGTGACATATGCTTTGAGGCAACAGGTCAAAAGGGACGTATATGAGTTTAAAAAAAATGTTGAAAATTAATCAATTCAGATTAGACTCACAATATTAACATGTTTATTTAATAAGAGTATTTTAGTCTTGATAGAGGAATATGTTATTTTCCTTCTTAACTAAGAACAAGAGGAGAATTTTTGATTGACACAATGATTTTTCCCAGTCAGTCTTTTTCTCTTCTGAACTGCTGCCTCACTCTTTAACACTATACAGCAGGCAGCTTGCTTCACGATCAAAAACACATTCTGTTCAACCAAATTTATTGAATTTCTTTTAAGACCATGACAGGTTGTAAAGGATGGTGTGATGCAAAGGAGACCTGTGAAACACTCAGGTCCCCCTAAAGGATAAGCACAAGAAAAGAACAAAGGCACCAAGCACACGAGCAAAAATCACAGGTGGTCAATTGTTGGACAATGAAGTAATACAGCCTTTGGAGCTGGCTGAAACTGAATTTAGTGGTAACAAAGAAAACACAGAACAAGTCTTCAACATATATAGCATACAGTAAGTTTGGATATAGCAGAGAATTTCAAAACTGTGTAGAAAGAACAATTAAGCAGACCATGTTAACAAACATAGAAATAACCTCAAGTAGACCTTGTGTGAGGAGGAAGAAACCGTCAATGTCAACAACACAATATTCTTAGAAAAGAACTTGGGATATTGAAGACACTGCAACCTCCCCCGTATTCTCTCTAAAGAATTAGAACACACAGGACCAGTGTAGAGGTCAGGATAACACCAAAGAAAGGTGTAAATGCTAGAAAACTTCTGCATAGCATTATTGGAAATTAGCTGTAATAACTGTATAATTTGGAGTTGAAGAATTAGCATCCTTGTAACTGGACTAATAATTCTTTGATTGATTGTTAAAGTTTTAATTAGACTAATGCTAGATTCTTGACTTTGAATAAAAGGTGTATTTCTTCATCTTACCTAAATTTCATGTGATCAGGTACCTTGCACTTGAATATTCACTGCTAAAATATGTGAGGCAACATCTGGGATTTCATATAGATAGAACTTTATGACCTTAAACATTTGGATAATAGAAACGAGATGAAAGTAGTAAAAATGCAAGTTTCCAGGAACCCGTGTTGTACGCCAGAAAAAAGCCATCTGGAGAAAGGGGGAAAGTAAAGAAAGGCAGTCACCTTAAGGGATCATAGTATGATGGAGAACCCTATACATGATACCATCATTAAAAAAGAAAACCCTAAGACAAATTACAGAGATCCTTCCAGTAACAATAGAGAGTACTCAGCCATTCCACAATTTACTGGTAAGACTGAGTCAGAATAAGTCACACTCTCTGGTCATCTGTACACAATGAAACTAAACTGATATTGGAAGTGAAGAGGGCTAGTAAATGAGTCTGTTATATGAGAGGATAATAAGCCTTTGACTTAGTTAATGGAGCAAAGAATAAGATGAGTATTATTATTATTTATAAACATTCATGGGGTGACAGATGGGGGGAAAAGCAATTCATTCTTAAGAACAGTGGTGGCACAAAGAGAAACTGATATAAAATGCATAAATTCAGATTTGAAATTAGGAGCTTTAGAGTTATAAGGTTCTGAGAAAGTCAGTAAAGGCAAGAAGGGAAAAAAATATATATTGTTTCAATATGAAGTATGCAAAGTGACGCTTGCTGTTGCAGGGAACTGACTTGATTGCAAAAAATTTCTTCTTCACCTATGTTTTCTCATAACACTACAAACCGTTGCATTTTGTCCCAGGAATACATTTAATAATTTTCTTAAATATTTCTACAACAAAGTAACTCTTGGATGCAAAAGAATCTGTAATACCTAGCTTGCAGATAATAGGATATGTATCATGCAGATTTGGCAACATTCAAAATATTTCATACATATATAAAAAGCAACACCATATTTCTACTTGATTACACAATTTATTTCTTATAAAACTAACAGAGATCTGAATAAACCTCCTCTCTGTTTTCCACCTTGTCACCTACCTATTAATATGATAACGGAATTGACTTGACTTGTCAGAAAATCTTAAAAGATTTACAGCAAAGCAGTCGGTATAGTTTGCATTCAACTGGTATGTAAATGACATTCCAATATCTCAATTAAGCTTGTGTTCAAACCTCTATTAAGCTCACAGAAAAAGACCCTCACTGAAAAATAAAGACCTTTTGAGAAGCTTAATTTTGTAATATCTTTACATACATACATGACTTTTTTTCTTCTGACTCTAAAAGAATAATACCATTTGTTACTATTGCCACGTTATGCAGCTACTTTAAATAATATTTAAGATATTCATCTATCCTAAATAATGAATGACTGTTTTTCAAAGAGCTTCAAAGTATAGTAGTATTAGAGAAGTCAAGAGGTATGACACGTCTCCTAAATCCTGTCAGAATAACAGTCTGGAATATAGGAGTGACATGGATTCAGTCCCAGCAAGATCCTTTTTATTCACTTCACAATGATTCTAATTGTATTAAATACTGAGTTCTACTTTGCTATTGATAACACTGCAAGATTTCTGTTCATTCTAACAGAACTTCTCCCTAGAATTTTTCTTCATACATCTACAATTATGTAAATACATTATGCCAAGGTCTATGAAACTTAAGTTACAACTGTGTTATCAAGATGACATTCATGTTTGTCCTGACGTTATAACTGTGAGCCTGGGTATCTGTGTGCAAACCAAGCGCTTTTAGCCCAGTTCCTTAGATAGTCCAAGGAGCTATATAGCTAGTATCTGCAAATATGTTTCTGCAAATAAGTATCTGCATACTATGTAGCTAGTATGAGAAAATGGATAGATTTGAGACAATGGACCAACTTCGGATGAGATGATTGATGGATTGCTGGACACTGATGGTGAAGCAGAGATCCACAGACATCTGCAGTCTGTGGAGGACTCCATGCCAGAGCTTGTGGCTGTGCCCTGAGAAGCTGTGACTCTACGGGAAAAGCTTGCACTGGAGCAATCTGATGGGTAAGGATTGCACTCTGCAGGAAGGACTCACATTGGAGAAGTTCATGAACTATTTTTCCCGTGAGGAGGAGCCCCATCTTGGGTGCCAAAAAAGACTGTCGTGGTTTATCTCAGATGACAGTTAAGCTACAACTCTGTCACTCACTCACTCCTTCCTCCTAAGTGGAATGGGGAGGAGAAATCAGAACAAAAAGGTAAAACTCATGGATTGGGATAAGGACAGTTTAACAGGACAGCACAGAAAGATAGAAGGGATAATAACAACACTAATACTAATAAAAGAACAATACAAAATGAGTGATACAATTGCTCACCACCTGGAACCCGGAACCCAGCTTTCTCACGATCTGTGATGCCCCTTGCTTGGCTAGCTCCCCCGATATATATTCTGAGCATAACATAGAATCATAGAATCATAGAATCATAGAATGGTTAGGGTTGGAAGGGACCTCAAAGATCATCTAGTTCCAACACCCCTGCCATGGGCAGGGAAACCCTCCACTACACCAGGTTCCCCAAAGCCTCATCTAACTTGGCCTTGAACACTGCCAGGGATAGGGCATCCACAACTTCGCCGGGCAACCTGTTCCACTGCCTCACCACCCTCAATGTAAAAAATTTCTTCCTTATATCTAATCGAAATCTCCCCTCTTTCAGTTTAAATCCATTGCCCCTTGTCCTATCACTACACGCCCTTGTAAAAAGTCCCTCTCCAGCATTCCTGTAGGCCCCCTTTAAGTACTGGAAGGCTGTTATAAGATCACCTCGGAGCCTTCTCTTCTCCAGGCTGAACAGCCCCAACTCTCTCAGCCTGTCTTCATAGCAGAGGTGCTTCAGCCCTCGAATCATCTTCGTGGCCCTCCTCTGGACTCGATCCAGTAGCTCCATGTCCTTCTTATGTTGGGGACTCCAGAGCTGAACACAATATTCTAGGTAGTGTCTCACGAGAGCTGAGTAGAGGGGCAGAATCACTTCCCTCGACCTGCTGGCCACACATCTTTTGATACAACCCAGGATACGGTTTGGTTTCTGGGCTGGCAGCGCACATTGCCAGCTCATGTTGAGCTTCTCATCCACCAGCACTCCCAAGTTCTTTTCCTCAGGGCTGCTCTCGATCCAGTCTCCACCCAGCCTGTACTTTTGCTTGGGATTGCCCCGACCCATGTGCAGGACCTTGCACTTCGCCTTGTTGAACTTCATGAGGTTCAAATATCCCCCTGATTCGATTGGGTCAGCTGCCCTAGCTGTGTCCTCTCCCAGCTTCCTCTAAAAAATTAACTCTATCCCAGCCAAACCCAGGACACTCCCCCAGGCAACTTCTACTGTGCTTAGGTCAAGTGGTGACACCATTTCTATCCTTATATATGTTAGCTAACATTTTGGGTGGAAAATCTGGTCATCCAAGAGCTCCCTGAGCCAGTTCCTGATGTAGAATCTATTAAACTATGAGCAGATAATTTTAAATAGCTAGTAGAAATTGTTTCTGTGGATGTGGGAGTGGGTGTAGGACTGCTTTTTGTATGTAAATAAGATAACAGGTGTTTTGCATATAGTGTAATATAATAGAAATTGGTCATACATACTTTGGAGTGGCCACATAGGATCATGAGCCAGATGGATTATAAGGATTTGACAAAAATTCGGGATCTGTCACCTGAATCATACAACGTAGACTCTGGTAGCCATCCTGACATCTACTGGTTTTCCTGTTCAAGATGTTTGATTCCCAATGTGGGTGTTACCTTATGTAAGGTACCCCAGGGTTTGGTTTTTTTTCTTTTTTAGCAAGCTCTCATTCTGTGAGTCTTTGTACAACAATATAGATAGTATAGAATGTATTATTTCATTATATATATGTACATTTATAGGTATTGATCTCCTTTTATATGAGGAAGATCCATAGAGATATTTTAATGAGATATAAAAAGCCTTTGGATAATTAGTGAAAAAAAGGTGATGAATTTGAATAGCACAGATATGTGGATTCAGTCAGAACAAAAAACACTTGAAAGGGAATAAGTATAAATGGACTAATCAGAAATATGACTTGATGTCCACTGTTATGCTGGAGGTGAGAGAAAATATGTGTATTTTGAGATAAAATCTAACCTATTTTGTTTTATTAGATGTTTTGTGGTTGTGTCGCTGGAATTAGGATTTACCTAGCTAAAGCTGATTAGAGAAGGAAATGAAGACCTCAGAACATGTTTATACACTTGAACCTACTAGTATTTTGTACTTTGTCATCTTTGTTATGTATAAAAATTATCAGTTGTAAAAATAATTTAATATTTTTTCCAATGTAATTTGCAAATGTTCAATGTTGTCAGGTAGTGTTATATTTTTTTCCTATTTGCTGAGTCCTAAACCTGCCCAGAGTTTTCAGAATTACCGATGTGCTTTTTCATTATGAATATCTATGAGAGAACACATTTGCACAGATAGCGATGGCTTGATTTCCTTTTGTAGTGTATATTATAGTTACAGATTAGTTCATGCAAATGTTCTGGAGATGAATATTGAGAATAAAACCTTTACGTAGAATTTACTTTACTTTCAAATTAATTTAAGTAAATACTTTTTATAGTATTTGCCTAGTTTTAAACTCTGCATTCTGATACAAGTCATGCTTATCAATTTAATTTCAGTAATAATGTTGGCATAAGTAGATGTCCAAATATTGTCAAAATGAATGAACAGGTTTTGTGTGAGCTATGCTTAAGACTGGTGATAAAGTAAACAATTCATAGAGTTTCCTTTTGCTGTCATTTTCAGCTATACTGTTTTGTTGTCACAAACTATGTAGCTTTTCTGAAATTCCATCCTTTTCTTCAAAGATTATACTTTTTTTGTCATTTTTTATTTGGAATTAATGATCTCAGTTTTGATCATTTGAATAAGTTAGAATATTCTATATTGCAGAAAATATATATCTCATATTCAATTTTTTCTCTTTACGGTGAACTACAGAATTGGGAGCACTAAGATCGAACAGTAGTTTCCTGACAGAATAAAGATTTATTTCATCTTCAGTTTGTAACAAAGCTCAAATATTCTAATTTGTCCAGTGATGCAAATCCAACACTACTTTAAAATACTTGAGAATATTATAGTTTTGTGGAAAATTTCTTTGCATAAAGCTCTTTAAAAAAATAAATATCATAGAATGACTCCTAATAAGAACAATTTGATGGTTAATCAGACAGCAAAATAACGTGGTCATCAATGCCTTGATCTGGCAGTCACAGTAGGAGAATTTTAATGCCCATTCAGATACCATTCATTGGCACTTAAAAGTCATACATGTCATATATTTTACCTTTTAAATTACCTCACAAATGTTAGTTTCCTGATATTGTCAAGGTAAAAATTTTGTTTCGAGGTTTAACCTGGCTTTCCACAGTCTTGATCCTTATGCTTTTTATAAATCCTTCAAGTGCTCTATTCCAGAAGGCTATGCAATGAAAAAAGCAGGATCACGAATTAAATGAGCAAGTTAATCCCATTAAGTGGACAAGCTCCATGGAAGTCACAGGAAAATAAGTGCAGATAACCACCAGAATATTCTGATGCAATTACATTTAAAATCAACATTCTCTTATATAAACTATTGATGTTGAACTTGTAGCCTGAGATACAGATACAGCTTGGGAGTTCATTTCTTTCCAACTTGTTGACATTATTTTTGTTTCTTAGTGTTGGAGCATGTGTGTTAAAGTGTGACCTAAAAATATATATTTGTACAGCCTGCATAGCCATAAAGAGACAAAAAATTCCCAGTCTTTTTATATGCTGTTGTCTATTTCATTTATTTTTGAACACTACTATTGAGACACTTTATTACACATTATAGACTTCCCAAATAGGTTTTAGTCTACCATGTTTAATCCAACAGTTCCTTGGCTCTGTCTGGACCTGAGTGTGAGATTCAGATGAGATACAGGTGCCTGAACGTTGGCATCCAGATACGTTTTAGACACCCATGTGTATCCTGACTGCTCTCTAACTGCCACACTACATACATACAAATCTCCTGTTGTTTCTGTACAAGGTAGATGACTCAGACTTTTGAGACATAGTAAATTGAACTAGACATGTGTGAGCAGGCAACTGAATTGCTCTCTGAAAGTCAAAACACCTCCATCCACTTGAAGATGCCAGTTTCACATTTTAGTAAGGGAAACATTCCCTCAAACTGTAATGAATCCTGAGTTCCAAATTTACAGTGTAGTAAGCATTCCCCTCCCTGTGCCCAAGAAAGTATAGAGAAAAGATAATGGTACAAAATATAGCTTATGGATGATGCTTCAATGCCTTCACATATCTACACAGCTGGTTGATTACCCACACTTCTCTGTAGTCCTGTTAGTCTCATGTAAAACAAGCTGTTCAATATCTAAAAGAATGGGGCTGCCTGTACAAATCCACAGAGGCCCCAGTGAAACATGTTTCATTACCCAATGTGGTTATCCTGCATTTAAACCTTTAAATATTTAAATATATAATAATTTCAACCATACATCTTCTCTAGAGCATAAATCTTCTTCAAAATGTTATCACAGTTCTTTTTTTTCTTTTTCAGCCGGTCAGTTCTGAAATTAGCATTTACGCCACCATAACAATGCAAGTAAATACCAGCGTCCTCCTGGTTAGGTTTTTCCCCAGCCATGTCTTGTGCACGTTATAACCTAATTGTGTATTGATCACAACTCCCTTCCAAATGTTTCTTCTTTCCCTTCTTGCTCATACAGAAATCTAACCACATTGGCAGGTATCTTGGGTTGACTTTGGCTGGACACCAGGTGCTCACCAAGCCCCTCTATCACTCCCGTTCTCAGCAGGACAGTGAGGGGGAAAATAAGATGGGAAAGAACTCATGAATCACAATAAAGGCAGATTAATACAGTAATAGCAAAGGCCACTCACAGAAGCAAAAGAAAACAAAAGATCTATTATCTACTTCCCATCAGCAGACAATGTCCAGCTGCTTTCCGGGAAGCAGGATTTCAGTATACATAGCGGTTGCCCCAGAAGACAGACATCATGTCGTGGTTTTAGGCTGATCCAGCAACTAAAACTCACACAATCTCTCCTTCTCCAGTAAAGTAGAGAGGAGAGGGAAAAAAAAAAAACAAAGGGACTGAGGGTTGAGACAAGAACAGAGGGAGCACCCACCAACCATGGTCCCGGGCAAACCAGACAGGGCTTTCTCAAAGCAAAAGAGTTTATTAATGATTACTTAGAAGGACAAAGGGAAACAAAAACCGATTACTCGAGAGGACAGAAAGAAACAAAACCAGATCTTAAAACCGACACCTTCCCCCCCCCCTTTCCTTTTCCTCCCGGCTCTACCTCCTCCCCCCAGCAGCACAGGGGGCAGGGACTGGGGGAGTGCAGGTCAGTTCATTCCGTGCTGTTACTGCTGCTTCTTTCTTAAAGGAGAAGGAGTCCTTACACCCTTTTCCCCTGCTCCAATGGATCCCCTACCCACGAGGAAAAATCCACAAACTTCTCCAGCGTGAGTCCAGCCCACTGGAAACAATCCTTCCCCACAGATTGCTCCGGTGTGGGCTTTACCACAGTCTCAGATACTTAGGGAGCTGTAGCCACTCGCTCCGGCGTGGGTCGTCACACAGACTCCAGATGCCTCTCTGCCTTGCCGTGCACCCCAACAAGACCATCCTCAGGCTCAGGCATCTTCTCCCCACAGGCTGCGAGTGGGTCTCTGCTCCACCGAGGCCGTCCTGGTTGCAGGGGGGCCGCCTGCTATCTCACCATCAGCCGCAGGGGAAACTCAGCTCTGGCACACCTCCTCCCGCTCCATCCTCACTGACCTGCTGTCGATGCAGCTGTTTCTCTCAGATCTCAGTCCTCTCCAGGTGAACTCAGCCCAGTGGGCAGCCCGGGAGTGGGGTGCCCCCGAGTTCCCCAGCTGGCTCCGCCGCCGCCATCCTCCGTGGATGCAGAGGCGCCCTATTGGCTCCATCCTATTGGCGCCATCCTCCGCAATTCGCAGAGGCACCCTATTGGCTCAATCCCGAGGGGGATGGCAGTCTGCTCTGGTGGCCAGAACTAAGCCTAACCCGGTTCCAAAACCGGGGAGGTCGCAGGGAGCAAAACTCCTCTCCTGCCACCAGAACCACCCCCCCTCCACATCAAACCATGACACGTCACAATAACAAATGCCCCCCTCCTCCTCCTTTCCCGTAGCTTTTATTGCTGAACAGATATCATATGGTACAAAAAATCCTTTTGTCTAGTCTGAGTCAGCTGTCCTGGCTACATTCGCTCCCAAGATCTTGCCCACCCTCAGTCTATTGGCCTAGAAGAGTGAGAGGGGGGAAAATGTTGGGGAGACAGCCTTGATACTGCATGAGCATTGCTCAGCAGTTGTTGCAGAAGTTTTCTGACTGCTACATGGGCTACTACAATAGCAAGCACCTGTGTCTCGTCAGGACAGGTGCTGTGAGTCACGTTGGTCAGCCAGAGACCACGTGACTCATGGATGGTTAAAGGCAGGGCACTCCCAAGAGGGAGTGGGGCAGTTCCCTCCTGGAGACTGGAGTGGTAGGAGCCCCTGGAGAGCAGTGTCTTGAAGCTCTCTGTTAGAAGCCTTTGATTGCGGTATAGACCTTTGGAGCATTGAACTGGCTGGAACATAACCTGAGCCAGATGTTGAAAGTCATACGGCACCAATATCTCTAGGTTTAGCAATCGCAATAATTGTGTCACTGCTGGGGAATTTGGCCCATATTGTGCTACTGCCTTTTGTATATCTTGTATGACTTTCCATGACCAGCCCAAGTGTTGATTGGGCTGGTTAGAACCCGGGAGGGCCAGTTCCACAGGGAATACACTCGGCCTTCCCCCCGTTTTCATCATGGATAATTTTTTATTACTGACTGGTAACCCCAAGACTTGAACCAAGTCCCAGTCCCCAGCCTCTATTGCTTTCATTTTTACCTCGTTCCAGAAACGGACTGGGTCACAAGGTTGAACTGTCGCTGTAGGGGTTCCCAAGGGGTCTGGTTCCAATAAACAGACAGATTCTAGCGACTTTTCCCTTGGTGAAGAAACCAGTGGTAACTCCCCAGCTGAGCTGTCACTTGCTTTGGAAGTTTCTCCTAAAATCTCTTTTGCTGCAGGGGGGGTCATGGCCTGCTGCAATATCTCCACTACAGCTGCTAACTGCTGGGATACTCCTTGCAGCATTGTCACGGCCTGGCGCACTAGTGCTGGCTGCATGGCTCGTACCTGTGTCATATATGTTGCTGGATATGAAGTTGCTGGGGGTGGGGCCATTAGATCAAGCGGCAGAGCCGTAGGCGTGACACATCCTGAGGAGGAAGGGGGGGCTGCTGGGGCAAAGGGTGGGGGCACTCCAATATCTCCTGCAGGGTGGGGCAGAGTTCCTGCATAGTCCCCGCAACTTTATTGATCTCCATGAACAGCGAGGATACATCTAATTCGCTGTCCACACTGTCTGGGGCCAGTCCTCCTTCAGACAGTTCATTGTTTCCTTCATACCCTTCGCTTGCTGATGCATAGTCTGTTAATTCATCTTCCTCCTTTTCTGCCACCCCCTTTTGAATTATATTATCCAGGGCCCTCCACGTACACAGCAGGTCAGTATCAGTTAAGTCCTTTTTTCCAAGGACTACTTCACAAAGTAGCTTATATCCCAACCTTTTCCAAAGTTCTAGGTTAAAGGTGAAAGTAAGGCTAACCAGGTCTTCGTGTCCCGCTGCCCAGTTAAGTAAATTATATAAATCTTCATTACTTATGTTGGCCCCCGCAGCCATTCCCACAGATTTAAGGAAAGTGAAGGCCTGATTTTCCTTTACAAAGTTTTGTCCCATTTTCCGTTCCCAGCAGCTCACCTCGTTCCCGATGTCTAAGTCGAAGCTGATCAATTCGCAGCTCTCCTGCTGCTCTCGAGCTTCGCTGGGCTCTACCACACTTCATTCTGCAGTCCAAGTAGTTCCCATTCCAACAAATCACGTCAGGGTCACCAATTGTCACAGACCGCTGGTCTCACGTTCTTCAGGAATCACAACCCAGAAGGTTGTTGTGATTCCCCTCGTATATCAGAAGGTCTTATTTCACTCCAAAGGTCTATACCGCAATCAAAGGCTTCTAACAGAGAGCTTCAAGACACTGCTCTCCAGGGGCTCCTACCACTCCAGTCTCCAGGACAGAACTGCCCCACTCCCTCTTGGGAGTGCCCCGCCTTTAACCATCCATGAGTCACGTGGTCTCCGGCTGACCAACGTGACTCACAGCACCTGTCCTGACGAGGCACAGGTGCTTTCTATTGTAGTAGCCCATGTAGCAGCCAGAAAACTTCCGCAACAAGCAGTAGCTAAAACGATGGTGTGTTATTAACACCTTTTTAGCTACCAATACAAAGAACAACACTATGAGGGCTGCTATGGGTGAAATGAACTCATTCTCAGCCAGACCCAATACAACAGGGAAGAAATGTTAGTGCACTGGAACAAATCCACCATCTGGACTTTCATAAGAGAAGGATTTCAAGGGGCACTGTGGCACATTTTAGCCCAAGAATTCAGAGTTTTTGTTTAATCTTTAATAGTTCATTGCTTTAAGTTTCCCATCTTGGGACTGATTTCAAAATCAACCTTGACCTGAGTGCTACCTTTAAGACTTGTTCTGTGTACACCATGCCAGTAGTAAAAAGATGTCAGCACCTCAGCTGCTCCTTTATTTCATAGCTTTCTATAGCATATCTAGAAGTACCTAGAGAAGACAGTGGATGCTCAGTTAATGGCATACACAGTCTTCCTGCATAAAAAGTATATGGATAACCGTATTGTGGAACAGAATGCACCTAACTTCACCTAACACCATGCCCCTAACTGATCAGTGTCAAAATTAGCACAGACCTGTTCCCTGGAGTATCCAGTGTTACTATATTCCACTCCTAAACCCATATTGGAGGCTAAACTGTCTTTATTTGGAAATTTATTTAGCATGACCAGAAGACGAGCTGTTCTCTAGCCATATCTGAGAAACAATGAAAGATACAAACCCTTCCTTAACTCCTCAGTTTATATTAGCTGTAAAGATTTCTAATGAGTATCTTTTTAGAATGTGATATATCGTACTAACTGGCGTGTATCAAGAATAGTGTAGTCAGCAGGAATAGGGAAGTGATCCTGCCACTGTACTTGGCACTGGTGAGGCCGCAGCTGGAATATTGTGTCCAGTTTTGGGCCCCTCGCTTTAAGAGAGATATTGAGCTCCTGGAGCGAGTCCAAAGAAGGGCGACTAAACTGGTCAAGTGGCTGGAAAATAAAACTTATGAGGAGCAGCTGAGGGAGTTGGGGCTGTTTAGCCTGGAGAAGAGGAGGCTGAGGGGAGACCTGATTACAGCCTACAAATACTTGAGAAGGGATGGTGGGGAGGTAGGGGAAGGGCTCTTTACATTAGTGTTGGGTGATAGGACAAGAGGAAATGGGTATAAGCTTAGTCAGGGGAGATTCAGGTTGGATGTTAGAAAGTATTTCTTCTCTGAAAGGGTTGTCAGCCACTGGAATAGGCTGCCCAGGGAGATGGTTGAGTCCCCATCCCTGGATGTGTTTAAGAATAGGGTGGATGATCTACTTGGGGATATGGTTTAATGGGGATTAGGGATGGTTGGACTCGATGATCTCTAAGGTCTTTTCCATCTAGAAATCTATGAATCTATGAAACAAAAGCTTATGGTTGTAAAAGTCAGCCACATAAAAGCTTTTCATGACATTTTGTGGAATACCAGTATTTACATTTCTGTAGTTTTCAGACTTGAGTCAACTCAGGGATCATGACTGGTTGAAGAGAGTTTGCATTTTAAAATAAAAAACCTGGATCCAAAATAAGCCCATCCTCAAATCACAGTTACATTTAAATCTCTATACCTGAGTGGTAGCCTTTCATATATACTACCTTCTCAGCTTGCATTTCCTTTGGTATTTTCAAGGTCAGAGGGTAAGAGAAAAAGCACGGTTTTGTATGCAATTCTGAGAACTGAACACCACATACTGCTTTTGAATAACAGATGATTTCCTTTGCAGGACATAACTGCTAAACCCTTCCCTTCCTCCCTGGCCCTCTGGCATTCCAGCTGAGATAATCAGTAGAAAGGGACTTGGCATCAAATGCAAATGTGAAATAGGATGGTGTGAAGCTGCTTACCAAGCTGTTAGAGGCAGAGAAAAAAACAAAGATCTGTACCAGATAAAAACTTTAATCCTATCTGCAATGATACAAAGGAAGAAAAAGGCAGATGTGAAGATGATAATTTTGGTGATCTGGAAATCTGGCCGTGAGTTCAGAAATGGTAAATTAAATTAAGTACAGGAGAATAGCTACATTTTTCAAAACAGAACAGGACAGAAACTCCAATAGAGAAAGTATCATTAGAATCTGGATACATTCACTCTGCAGGCAACTTTCCCTTTCTGCTGAGGTCTATCTTGCTTTAAATTATCCATTGTATCCATTCCTCACTTCTGTTAAAAGTCACCTGCAGATCTGTAGAATTTGCAGTCTTGTGGAGATAATAGCGAGGAAAAAAAACTGAGCTGTTTGGAAATGAAGGAAAAGAGAATAAGCTCCCCAAGCATAGGGTAGAATTGTTCAGTTATACAATATATTAGTTAAAAATGAGTTCAGGAGAGAAATGCAGATGGCAGCCTACCGCTTCAGCACAGCAGAGTTTTGTCAGCTGAACGGTTGTTGAGTTGCTCTGCTTTGGACTTGCAACAATAACTACCAGTGAAGCACAGTTGGTGTTCAGGAGGCAGAAGTGTAGTAATCCACTTATGTGAAAGAAGTGATTGTATAGGGAAAATTGTAAAAAAGGATTATCAATTAAAAACATGTAAAAGTCATCAATACAGGGGAAAAAGTAGTTACAAACATATCTTTTTTCCTAGACAGTAGTGAGATACATACTTAGGATACGAAGGTACAGAAAGAAAACAGTCTATTATGTCACACAATTTAAATTACTTCATAATAAAATTTTTCAGATTAATTGGAATTAGAGTTTCAGTTTGTGTTTTCCTTCTTTGGAAAAATAGCTCAGTAATACCAAGCGAGCATCTGATGTGAATTACTTTGATATATGTCCTGACTGAACTAGTTTTGAATGTATTAGAACTCTATTAGCTGTCATTGTTATTATATTTTTAAAAATCCATAGTTTAGATGCTATAATTTCTTTTTTCTTTTAAAAAAGAAAAGTATGAAATTGAAATTTCGATTACATAAACAAAGAAACCCCACCTGAATACTGCTGCGAGTTTGATCACTTCTTTTTGACTGCACAAAGTGTGCAGCAATATCCCAGTTCATAGCTTGTTTTTTTTAGAATAAATTAACTTAAATTTTTTCAAACACATTTTGAATTCTGTCGTGAAGCAGTGCTTGTGTATGCAGAAGTTACAGTATTTAAAATTGTTGATTTTCAGAAGTAAAGGAAAACCTGTAGAGTCACAGAATCAATTAAAACATTGGGAACTTAAATTATAAATACATATATATATGTATACGTATATATACATACATGCATATATATATATGTGTGTGCGTGTGTTTGTTTCTTTATTTGGTCAGAGAGCATTTTATTGCTATTATATTGAGTCTTAGTATGTTTGTCTTTGAAATGTGCTTTACTGACCGGAATTCAGAGCCTAAAGAAAAATATCACATATTCCTAGACTTGTTGTTTAATTTATAATTTTGGTATAAAATGTGTTTATATTTTTATAAAATGAAAGAATAGATTTATAATGGTGCATTTTTAGTTTATTTCTCAGTAGAACCTACAGGTAAATTGGTAAATTTATATTTTCTATTAGAAATAATTATGCTAAATAAAAATGAAATAAATATAGAGACATCTCAGCCTCAGAGCAGAGACTCAAAAGTAAGTTAGCCCTGTGGGATACATTAGTGTTATCACTGACTTTTTCTTGATTCCAGAGGAATGACAGTATGCCCAAGTTAAACCTCCATTTTTCCATAAAAGAGTTGAGACTTTAAAGGTTCTTAAAACATAATTGTAAACACATGAAAACATTCAGTGCTCCCACTCTCAAGTTAGTGGAAGGATTCAGAAAATAATTTTATGTTTATTTCAGTGTTTTTGTTTCATTTTCAGAGCATCCTGAAAATAATAATAATAAAAAAAATACCAACTTGCCAAGAATCCATCATCAGCACACTTTGACATGTTTTGAATTCCACTGAAGTCACTTTTAGCCTTCAACCATGTAAAATTCAAGCAAAAGCAAGGGTCAATTCAGAATCATCAAGCATAATGAAAAAGGAAAAAATATTAAAGGGAAGGCTGATCTTAGTGACTTGTATTCTTATAACCAAAACCTCTGCAGATTCTATTGCATAACGTGCAGCAGACAAAATATTTGCCTGTCCCTCTGCTTCTTTACTTCCCATAGGAAAATACCAAAAGGTTTAAATTTATTTCTGGGAAATAGATTACTATTAACAACACCAAGGGTGATTGATCCAGAAAACATAAACATAGACACAGAAGGATCTTCAGTACTCAAATCACAGTTATCTACAGAATTCTGTAAGTTCTCATATTTGGTTGCTGAAAAACTATGGTTTGTGAAGTTGGAATATTATGGTACTCCTAAATAATCAAGAAAAAGAGAAGAAAAATAGGCTGTGATATGATATTAAAAATCCTTTACCTGATAACAGTATAAGGAGTTCTTAACTGCTCAGGTAATAAAGTCATATAATCATGGAATCATTTATGTTGAAAAAGATCATTGAGTCCAACCATTAACCTAGCACTGCCAATTACACCACTAAACCATGTGCCAACACACCACATGTAAACGTTTTTTAAAGACCTCGAGATGACAACTCAACCACTTCCCTGAGCAGTTTGTTCCTGTGCTGATAAATGATGGAAAGAGTCTTGGTGAGCACATCTGCCAGATCCCTCAATACCTTTGGGTGGACCTCATTCAGCCCCATAAACCTGTGTGTGCCTAAGTGATGTAGCAGGTCACCAACCACTTTCCCTTGGAAATGATTTATTGGATTATAGAGTCTTCAATACTCCTCCCTTTCTCTGTCTTTCAGCTCAGGAGACTGGGTACTTGGAGAACACCTGGTCTTACTATTAAAGACTGAGGCAAAGAAAGCGCTAAGCATCTCAGCCTTTTTCTCATCCTTTGTCACTATGTCTGCCTCCATGTCCAATAAAGGATGGAGATCCTACTTAGCTCTCTTTTTATTGCTAATATATTTATAGAAATAGTCAAACAAGAAAGCTGGAGAGGGACTTTTGACAAAGGTGTTATAGGACAAGGGGCAATGGATTTAAACTGAAAGAGGGTACATTTTTATTAGATCTAAGCAAGAAATTCTTCACTCTGAGAGCAGTGAAACACTGGAACAGGTTTCCCAGAGAAGTTGTGGATGCCCCATCCCTGAAGGTGTTCAAGGCCAGATTGGATGAGGCTTTGAGCAATCTGATCTAGTAGAAGATGTCTCTGCCCATGGCAGGGAGATTTGAACTAAATGATTTTAAGGTATCTCCAACCCAAATCATTCTATGATTCTATGATTTTTATTGTCTTTTATGGCAGTAGTCAGATTAAGTTCTAGTTGGACTTTGGCCCTTCTAATTTTCTCCTTGCATAACCTCACAACATCCTTGCAGTCCTCCTGAGTGGCCTGCCCCTTCTTCCAGAGGTCAAAAACTCTAGTCTGTTTCCTGGACTCCAGTCAAAGCTCTTTGTTCAGGCAGGCAGGTCTTCTTCCTCGCTGGTTTGTCTTTTGGCAAGTGGGGAGTGCCTTCTCCTGCACCTTTAAGATTTCCTTCTTGAAGAATGTACAACCTTCCTGGACTCTTGCCCTTCAGGACTGCGTCCCAAGGGACTCTGTCAAGCAGGTCCTTGGGATTATAAAATTCATGAAAGAGTAAAAGTTTTAGTTATTTTTGTCTGAGTTTCAGCACAATAGCGCTAAAGCCTTTATATCACTATTAGAATGCTTATAAGAAATTTAAAATATACTAATTATGTAAGAAATAATAGTTATAAAAGATGTAAAAGATTCTGATTTTGCATTTTTGTATGCTACTGAAAAGCACTTTAGAGACACTGAGTCAAACTTTTATGAGACCGCAGAAAAGCTGTACATTCCTTCTCAAGTTTCACTGTGACCAAAAGATGTACTTCTGAAACTGTTCTATGATCAGCTCAGACAAAACAACTCCAATACCATCTGCAGAGAAGAACTTTTGTCAGATATGATTTAACCTGAAAGTAAAGCTAGATGGTGCTAGAGCATATTAATATACTGCTGCAAATTTATTGCTGCTTGACTACTTGGACTATATCCTCTTGGCCAGGCCAATAATGCATGGAGGTGCTAAAGTGTGGTTTTAGTTTAATTACTGACCATGAGGAAAGAAGTAGTGTTCTTTCAAAAAATATGGGTGGAACAGTTTTTTGTCAGCAAGAGGAGTTTTGTTAAATTCAAAATATTTCATCGGAATCTTTCCTGTTTTTTTTTTCAAAAAGTGAGAAATACTTTTATTTCATCATTCTAATTTTAATATCATAATTTAATTTTGACCAGATAAAATCTTGCATTTGAATTAAGTTCAGTAAAACATTTACATGATAAATACAATCTTATGATCTCAAATGTATATGTACATGTACACAAGAAATATTTAAAGACAATATTTGATATTTCTAATTCAATATTACAAAAAACTCCCATTTCTTTTTTTTTTTTTTATTATGTAGAAAACACAAAATATTGGAAATTTTAGTATAACAAATGTTCTATTTTATAACTTACTCTGAATATTACAGATTTTTACTTCAGAGGCTTGTTCACTGCAGGGTTCAGTTCAGGTGCAGTACTGATTAGGAAGGAGGTGTGAACACTGTGGAGAAGTATAGTAGATTGCCTGTCGTGACATACAATACATATCACACAATGTTAATGGGGACCGAGGAAGTTAATGTTCCTTTTAACTTCCACTGTTGGCCCTTCCCCCTCACCTGTCAGTAATTACATCCCTCATTCATGGTGTATATGCAGAATTATAACAGCTTTCTTTAGATGTGTTCAACTGATTGACTTCCTTGTAAAGCAAAACATCAGCAAATCTATCTAAGCATAGTGTAACTGAAGTACTGTATTTGTGCATGCACCAGCATCCAAAGTGTATCGAAACAACCAATGTTAGAGTGGCTTTTGGTAACCTCAACCTGTAGTATGCAATAACAGATAGGAAAAAAAAGGAAGTCTCTCACTAGCACTTCTGTGACTCACACCATTACAACATAGTATATCATCACATATTTCTTGTACATCATCATGTATTTTTTCCTATATCCTGAATAATTAAACTTATGCAAACCAACTGAAAAAAAAATCAGATCTCATCAGTATCACCAAGGGCACAAAAAACATCTGTCCCTTTGCAGGACTGCAGCAAGTATCTGCAGAGACAAAACATCACATTTTTCTTTGGAATATGGAGTTCTGGTCTTCAAGAGCAGAACAGGACAACACAGACCGCAGCTTGCAGCAGATTCTCATTACAATGTAACATCTTAATAGAAATAATTTAATTATTCAATACAAGCTGTCCTTGCCTTACTAAAAGGTTAATGCTCAATGTCATTAGTCGACAGATTTTAAGAACAAAGATGAATTTTCATTATAGTTCCAAACACATTAGCAGAATATGTACACCTAGAAAGGACAGACAGTATAAAACCTAACAGAATTATAGATGCACGTTTTATTTTTCTTCAGGGGAAAAAAACCCCACAAAACCAACCAACACGTCCCTTCAAAAACTAACCCCCAAAATCCAGCATAAAATATTTATGTCTGTGGCATGAGTTTTAATCCTAGCACATCTTAAGTCCCTTAATAGCATCTTTCTCTCACCATTGAGCAGTCTTGATTTTTACAGAACCTAAGTTAGTGTGTACTCAGGAAAAGAATGAAACTATGAAAGATCTTTGTGTTACAAAAAGAAAAAGTACAAAAGCCATGAGGAAATACAAAGATTTACTGTACATGTGAAGCTAAGAGCTAGCATTTTTGCAGCTTATCAGGTTTCCTGACGGGGGTATCTAGTGTAAGCACAGCAATAGGAAAGTATAACAGTTTTGTCAACGAATGTAGTAAGTTAATCCATGCAAATCAGTGAAGAAGAATCTGAATAGTGGAAAAGTATCATCGATTGTCAAGAAACTGTATCATGGAATAGTCACATCAGAGGTCTACTTCATTCACTATCCTGTTTTATACAGTAGTCAGATGTTACCTGTGGAAAAAGTAAAAGAAACTATACATGTCCTTGGTGTTTCTCCTAGCAATCAGCAGCTCAAAGACAACCCAAGACGAAGTTTGTTCTTAATGGCAATTAATGCTTTTCCCCCCAACATCATGTGTTTTGTACTCGCTTTTTGAATCCATATAGAATTTTGGTTTCCAAAACATTGTCAACAAGTTGCATAGCTCAACTGTGCTTTATATATGTGTGTGTGTGTGCGCGCACACACATTGTTTTATCCAAAACACTGTCCTAATTTCTTTGAAGATTTTTTATTTGTGTCTTATTTTTTTCTCTTATGAGAAACTATGAATATTCATTCTTCATTCTTTCTTTTTTTAATCCCACTAATAACTTCATGGACTTTCAAGTAAATCTCTCATCTCTTTTCTGGTTGAAAAGTCATCATCTTAATTATTCCTAGAGTGGAATCTGGTTTATTCCATTCAACAGTAACTTTGTCACTTATCTCTTTAACTCCTTTAGTTCAACTTTTTTGAACTGGAAACCTTAAAGCTAATTGTAGTTTCCTTCATGTGAGTGCAACACACGTTTATATCGATTCACTAGTGTTCGTTCCTTTATTTCTTTGCTGACAAATTGCACTGTATAATGAGGTTCTTCTGAATTCTTTGCAGATGCTACTGTACTTAATTCCATGAATAATTTTATCAGTAAAGTTTGTCACCAACTTTTCCTAAGTCATTCTTATGTTCCTTGCATATCCAACATCAAAACTGACCATCAGTTCCTACATTTGATGACTATTTACGAACTAGTTAGTTATGAGAAAACTTACCTCAGATAATTCAGTATCTTTTTCTGCAAAGGCAATAGATAACAAGAGTATGAGCTAAAACATGTGAAGAAATCAATTAATATAAAGACCGTCACTAAAAAGTTGTAACAAGCTGGTACCTCAGCTGTCAGTGTGGGAAGTGCAGAAGTGAATATGCATGTGTTCAGCATTTTGGCAAAGGCAGTTTGCCATGAATATAATCATTTTGGCAGCAAATGTAAAGAAATGTAAAATATGAAAGAATCCATGATAGCTTCGTTATTGAACAATGCTTTCCTATCAACAGTGAATTGAGGATACTGAATCCAAAAGAAAGATAGTCAACTTCTGGTTGATTTGGGAATTAGTTATCTACTTCTTACCCAGTGAAATATTTGGAAACAATAACAAAAAGAATATACATCCTGCATACTAATCCTGCCAAAGGATATCAGAAAAAAAAAAGTTCACATTTGCCAGAATTCATCTTATACAAGATTCATCATTTAACTGCAGTGTCTACCTTGCTACCTCTAGGATCTCTCCACAGTCTGTGAAAAGAGATAAGATCAAAAGGTGATTCAGATCTTTGCTAAAACAATGGTTAAGTGTTTGTGCTCTACTTAAAATTCATTTATAAGTAGAGTTCCTCAGAGGTCTATCTCAGGTCTTATCCTATTTAATACCTTTTCCAGTGACCTGAAGGAGGAGACAAACTACATCCTAATCAAGTTTGTGGATGACTCTAAACTCTGTGAGTTTATGTGTGTATGACTGTGTTCAGTCAATATGCATGAGGGCATGGCTGCCATCCAAAGGGACCTAAACAGATCAGTGGAATGAGACAACAGGAACTACATGATAAGCAAATGCAAAATCTTGCACCTGCACATGCCAGCCCCGTATTGTTACAGATTGGTGATTGCCTCATTGAATAGTAACTCTACTGGAAAATGCTTAGAGGTCGTTTTGGGGTTCCCCATGCCCTGCTAGCAATGAATCCTACCAGCTTACTGGGTTGGATCAACATAGATGTAGTCACTAGACAAAGGGTATTGATTTTTATGCTTTACTCAGCACTTATTAGCCTGAATCAGGAATACTTCACTCAGGCTTAGTCACGCAGTATAAAAAGATGTAGATAAACTTGAGCAAGTCCAGTAGAGAGCAATCAACATTAACAGAATTTAAAGTGTTTAGTAGCTGAATCTGGTTACGATATTGAATCCTCCAAGCAGAACAAAAATAGTGTTAGAAATGATCAAATTTGCTGACATGGTAACAGAAGGTGATCCGCATCTCACAACTGTACAGGAATGCTGTGAGTACAACTGCTCAGTAGACCTGCAACTTAGTATTACCATGCAACACCATTCCAAATCCACAGCTAGCCTTGGCTACATAGTGTGTTTCAATGTACAACAATCTAGCACCACGGCGTGCTTTAACGTGTGACTGTGGTGTAACGCTAGGTGATAATGAAAGAACTTGGCCCAAGTCTGATAATCTGTGTTCAAGAAATTCATCTGAGCAATAAACACTGCTGTTTTCCTTCTCAGTTGGTGACTAAAACAACTCACTTACTTGAGGTATTTGGAAAATATTGCAGGATGTTTTGATTTTGGACTATTAGTGAATGAAAGGCCGTTCTTGTTTCTGTGGACACTCTTAATTTAAGGTTGTATGTTAAATTTAAAGACCTACATTAAAGTAAGAAAGTACACCTCAACTAAATGATACATTTATATTGATCAACTAGGTATTTAACTTTCAGGAGTGCAGCCTCTTTCAGCCCACATATACTTCCTTCAGCACTTCTACCAGTATTGTAAATGTCTGTATAAGAAGACTGACAGCCCTTCTGTTTGAGTTGGAGAAGGTAACTACCTTTTTTTTTTCCTTTTTTTGTTCCTTGCATACATAGTAACTGAAGAGAAAGACATTTTGAAGTGCTTAAATTCAGAATGGATGAATCAAGCTGGGTATTAATATAGGCCTATCAACTCAGAATCTGTCCTATTATGTTTTCATCCAAAGCAAGCTTCATGTCACTCAGAAATCTCTGTCACTGAATCAGGTTTTCACATTATGCTGCAGAAGATAGTCTATGTGTCTGTGTTTAAAAGATATTATAAACATTCCAGTCATTAAATCTTTTAAATGAAAAAAAAGTCCTTTTTGTTTGATCATTTACTATACACGAGTTTATGTGAAGAGTTATGTCAATTTAAACCTATTGAGTAGACAATTTGCACAAGCTTTAGAAATTTTTAAATTAAAGTACTGCTGGCCCTTTAAGGAGAAATATCATCACAGGAAGATCCAAATCGATTCCGTTCTCTGAAACAAACAAAAAAAATAATCTTTAGTAGGTAGTGAAATTAAACACTTCCCATTGCAAGATTTCCCCCAGGAAAAAGAGACTATTCTTTCCCCAGGGGAACACTCCAATTTTACAGTGATTAGAATCTCTATTAAAGATACAGGCTTCTACAATATAACTTTCTGTCCAGTAGTTTAACAGAGAAGTTCTATGGGCAGAAGGAATCGCTTACAATTACCTAATCTGCTTTTGTCAATGCAAAGGTCATGGAACTCTTTAAAGTACTTCCATCTTTACTTCAGCTAAACCTGATTAGATACAAATCTGTCTTTCAGAAGGAAGAATGATATTTCTGTAAAGGCATCAAGTCCTGGAGAATTTACTGCATTTTTAAGTAATTTATTCCATTGGCTGCTTATTTTTACTGGTTATTCTTACTCATTTAGTTTTTTATTTGATAGTATATTTAGTCTCTTTGTTTAAAGAGATCTGTAATTTCCAGTAAAAATTGTTGTGCCATTTCTTTCCCCATCCAGCCTACCAGTGGGGAATTTACTTTTCACAAAATATATTTCCTTCTTTTATCTGACCTTTTACCTAAATCAGATAGCCAAGAACATTCCTTTGCTTATGAAAACAGTGATCCAGAAGAATCAAATACAGTGATAATTTTGGTACTCAGTGGGAACTAGTAGATTGATTTGGTTGTCTAAATGTAGGCATCTAATGCCATTTGAGATCCCTTAAAGTATTTAATCTGACCTCCAGCTGTCACTCCAGAAGAGCTCAAGTAGTATCTTATGTCATATCTGCCAGTTCTACATAAATACACTAGGATATCTAAAAACGGCACTAAGCATCTAACTGTGAGCAACTAAATCCAGGCACAGAGAACTGTTCAGCTCATCCTAAAATAGACTTCAGCATTTAGTCAACTAAGTAGCTTTCCAGACACCACTGGGAGCTATTCAGTTATGTGAACGTAGATGTCTAAACCTATTTGAGACACCCTAGTGTATCTCAGATGTCTGCCAGGACTGACAGATAACGCACTAGATTTACTACAGACCTGGACCTTTCTGGAGAGGGAGTGAGAGGCCGTGCAGGGTACTCTAGGGCCTCTGAAAGAGGAGTAGTAGTAGGAATTTGTAGAAGTTGATTTAAGTAGTGAAAAATAATTTAATCTCCTAATGATATGACTCATTCTCCACTGATTACAGCAAAAGGCAACAGTGGATCACTTATTCTTAGATATCTAACTTATGAAGCTTATGAGCCTTCTGTGTTTGGCTTTGCTTTGAGTTTACTGGGGAAGTAATATACACATATGTCTCTTTCCAGTCAACAAAAAGGTTCTATAGATGTCACAGGATAGAAGCCTATAGGCTGGAGTAGACACAAGGGTCCACCTATAAAATTCCTGTTTCATTAGTATGGAAACCATGATCTCTCTTCTGACAGGACAAAATATCAGCCTTAGGATGAGACTTTCACAGAGGGAATTTTTAAAGAGGTAGTTGGAAGAACAGAATTATACCACTCAGTTACATAACAACAGAGATTTAATGACTAAGCAGGACGAGTATAGTAGCGAGCAGATAATGACTTCATTTCTAGCAAACGCACACACATGCTCTGCAAAGAGCACTGGCACACTAAAAAAGGCATCTGGTCCATTTGCAATCAGCACCATGATCCTGGGGGAACGCAGCACTCATGTTAGCTGAGTGAACTGTCTTTCACGGCCCTGAGGGCGCTACCAGCCTTACTGGCACAGACATCTCTCCTGTGGTCTCTCCCTTTCTTGCCCATGGCCCAGGACACCATTTAAGCCCTCCAAGGCCATCAGCCCATGTCCCAGTGATGTTGCAACAGGGCAGTCAGTCTCCAGCTCACAGCTCTGCCCTGCCCAGCCATGGGTCCCACATTCCAGCCTTGCCCTGTACCTGACCCCAGGGAGGTGTCCGATGCCTGGGGCTGGGGCTGCCCCGAATGTCTTCTCCTGGCTGGGATGGTGGGATGGGACCTGGCTGCCAGACCATGCTCCAACGAACCCTGAGGAGGATCCCCACTGCTCCTGGCCCCCAGTCCACAGAAAGCTGCTGGCTGGCTCTTATGGCATTCTCACCCTTCTCAAGCCTTGGCTGGCAGCCTGGATGTTAGACATAGCGATTCTACCTTGGGGTCAGGCTTCTGTTTGGTGTTCGGCTTCCATGGATATGTTTCTCCCAGGGGTATTGTTTCCATACATAATGCTTTCTAATTTGAATGGTCAGCATGAACCACTAATGCTCTCACCTCAAGCCAATCTCTTTGATTTTCCACATATCCAAAGCCATCTAGTAGCCATTACCCAGGCTACTATCACATTCTGACTTCCTGCCATAAATGTGTTAAAAGGGTATAAAGTTTTTATTTCTTCTCTGTATCCTTGTTTCTTTTCTATGCACACCTAAATGACTAGTGGAGGGCACATGTAGTCCAGAGCTCATCAGTAAGCTTTCCCTTCATCTGTATTTCTTTTGTTTTCCTAGTACATCTAGTAACTTAAGTGCTGGGTAGATGTAGCCAAGGTTCCACTTAACTGAACGGTGCAATTTGTCCAGTGACAGAGGTAACGGCATAGTCACTGAAAGTAGAAACAGTGGAGAGTGATTTTATTATTTTGCTTTTCCTTGCTACAGTCCTTGCATGGTTTGATAAACTTGGTATATTTCACAGACAATTTACAAAACACTTGAAACAAGTATTTTACAGGTAGTCCAGATATACCATGTTTTAAATAATATTGTATGCTGAATAAACGCTCACTCAAATATATGATCTGCGCACAGATAAATAAATACATTGTACAGTACAAAGAAATTACTGTCTAATGACTTCTTTTTGTTCAAGGCACTATATTTTTCCATTTAAAAATATTTTTACTGCAAAGATAACTATTAATAATGAAAAGAATATAGATTAAGTCAGAGCTATATTAGTCTAGAAATGCATCTCTGACACTAACTCCATCTCTACCCTCTACTTCAAAAAGAAATGTAAATTTTCTTTATGAAGTTATGCAGTAGTAAGTCTTAGCTTTATTAGTAGGTGGTAGGTTTTCAGTCTTGTGTGCCAAATTGTTTACTTTACTGATAAACTTATTCTTAGCCACTTGCTTTAACTTAAATCTAATTTGAATCTTTGTTTTAAATTGTGATCATGAATACCATAAATCAATTAAACTTTGTCAAGTAAACATAATACTAGTAAGGAAATGAATGAACAAGAACATACCATACTTTCTTTAGTGAATATGCTACAACTCTTGTTTATTGGATTATTGTCTGTTCCTACACTTTTAAAAATAAAAAATATAAAACAAATCATGTCCAGCAGCCCTCAAATTGCTTGCCATTTTAATGTTTTATTCTTTTGCAGTTAATAAAAGCTGTTCAGCATCACAGTTGCTCCAAAGAGCTCAGAGAACATTGTGAAGGACAGAGGAATCATGAATTCTATTTTAAAAATAAAGAAATGTAGACACAGAGCAGCAAAGCAATTTACTTTAGATCACTCATCAGGCCACTGACAGAGCTTCATGTTATCATTTGATGCACCCCTGAATGCCTCTTAAATGAGGTGTTATATATTTAAATTATTTGGGATTTGTTCCAGAGCTGCCTGCAGACACAAGGTTAAAGGTAAGTTTTAAAACTGGAGTGCACAAAGAGGCTGTTATTAGGGTAGGACTAAATATTGCCTCCAGTACTCTATAACCAGAATACAAACATATATGTGCGCGCGCACAGACTCTCTATTTTTTCAATATTTCAGGAGAAAAGCTTCTTCCAGTCTTTCTTATTTGATGTAATCATGCTAAATTTATTATGCGGTCCCTGAAGGTTTTTAAAATCGTAATGTGTCTAGGGATTTTAAACTCCATCGTAAAAGTTCCATAGTTTTAATCGTGGCAGACAGAGCAGGTTATCAGTCTATAAAAAGCAAAATCAAGTGAAAGTTGACAGGTTTGACTCAAAGGAAAACAGGGGAGCGTGAAGCAGAATCAACATGGAAGAAGAAGTTAATATGAACCCTCTGAAAACTGACGCAACTGAAATCTCAAGAATTCTGGAAAGAATGGAGAAGTCTTGAGCAATACTGGGAAAATTCTAGGTCCCCTCAGAAAAAGAAATATGTTCTCTCCTCTGAGAAAAATTATGATAGCACTCCACATAATTCTGAAATAATCTTTAGCTAGGAAAATAATTAAAATTAATCATGTTAAATCTTTTGTATTTTATAAACATTTGATTTCTATAAAAGATGCTATATTGACTACATAAAATGACACATCCGTCCTGTCACCATTGTTTTAATGTTTTATTCAAATCCTACATTTTCGTCTCTTTTCAATATTTCTATAGCACAGTCTCTGTAGAATCTAAGCATTACAGCATATGATTTGCTTTATACAAGCATATGTTTTTCTAAACAGTATACTCATTATACATTCTGTGGCATATTTTTCTATTTATGAAAGCAAATATAATATTTGATATTTATATATTTTTTGTTATTCTAAGGTATATAATTAGTACATACTTAAAGACTACACTTGTTATACTTGGCCATTGCCCAAAAGCTTGGACTAAATAGAATTACTTTTTGGGTCTATAAACATCTCAGGTTTCCTGCTTTGTTGGACAAGGACAAACACTAAGCAGCAAGTTGCTAGCTACCATCATGGTGTATATGACCTGACATGAAGAAAAGGGAGGAGCTGGCTGAGTAAGGATGAAACAAAAATGAAATTTAGGGTATAGGCAAAATGCTAGAAACCAGAGGTTAAAATTGAGTGAGGGAACGGGACTGTGAGCCACTGTCATGGCTTAACCTCAGCTGTCAACTAAGCACGACACAGCCGCTCGCTCACTTTCCCTCAGTGGGATGGGGGAGAGAATCAGAAGGGTAAAAGTGAGAAAATTCTCGAGTTGAGATAAAGACTCTTTAATAAGTAAAGCAAAACCTGTGCATGCAAGCAAAGTGAAACAAGTAATTCATTCACTACCTCCCATTGCCAGGCAGGTGTTCAGCCATCTCCAGGAAAGCAGGGCTCCATCACATGTAACGGTTACTTGGGAAGAGAAATGCCATCACTCAGAATATCCTCTCCTTCCTTCCTTCCCCAGCTTTTTATGCTGAGCATGATGTTATATGGTGTGGAATATCCCTCTGGTCAGTTGAGGTCAGCTGTCCCACCTGTGTCCCCTCCCAACATCTTGTGCACCCCCAGCCTCCTCTCACTTCTGTGAGAAGCAGAAAAGACCTTGACTCTCTGTAAGCACTGCTCAGCAATAATGAAAACATTCCGGCATTATCATCACTGTATTATCAGCACAAATCTATAACATATGCCCACACTAGCTGCTATGAAGAAAATTAGCTCTATCCCAGCCATAAGCAGCAGAGTCATAAAGGAAATGGACTTAAATGGTATGACAAGCAAAAGTAATGCTCTGAGAGAAAAAAATGGGTCCACAGGTAAACAATGACTTGATGAATCTGAGAGACAAAACCACAGTGCTCAGTCACTTTGTTTTGAGCTTGTACTTGTGAAGTCAGGTAGATAAATCAGGCCTGTATAATTTATTAAACCTTTTGAAGTGCGAGTCAAGCTGCTTAATCTAGGCACCTAATTTGAATCTGATTTTTAAAATTACAATGGTCAGAAGGTAAGGGCCTACACAGCCTTAACTGGAAAGAGGTAATTATCATAGGAAGTCTTCAGAGTGAGACTCTACCTATGTTAAAGCACTAAAGTTAGATAGGTAGTTTTATTCAAACAGAAATGTCTGTGTTAGTACATGGAGCTCAAGACTCTTAGCAGAGCTAGCCGTTAATGTTTTTAAAATACAGTAGGAGAGTTCATTGTTGTGGAAGCTTAGTTTTCTTGCTGATCCAGAGTGTACTTTGTATTAACTTTTACAGTTCTGTGAAGTTCAATTATGGCTACTTGAAAATTAGAACTTTTTGTGGAACTGAATTCCTTTTATTTTTTTTCCCTCAGCATGCATTACTTAGTGTGTACCATTTTATTTCTTGTATTGAGGACAAATTTCCGATGTGTTTAACTCAAAATGGAGATGAGGTGGAAAAAAATGAGGCATGATTTTCAAAGGGATTTTAGTAACTTTAGTTACTAAAACTGAATGCATAATCTTGAAAGTTGAGATTATTCCCTCAAAAAATTGTTAAATGCTCTCAGACCAAATCATTGCCATAATTTTCCTTTACACAATATTATAAAGGTTATTTCTTAGAGGAATTTTTCCAGGTTCTGTTCAGGGGGACTGGATTAGTTCCACAAATCATTATCCTAAACCACTCCATTCTTCTGCCTGATAATTGTAGCCCAAGGTGTTTTTTACCTTTACTACTAGGATTGTAATCTGGTTGCCTGCTACACTTAATAATAATAATGTGCTTCTGTTATTTAAATAAACAAACAAACAAGGATTACCTGGTAATGAGTTCATAACATATATTTGGTACCTTTCTCCATTAAATCTTTCTCAAAAGACAATTGATCTTATATATCCTATAATTTGATGAGATACCTAAAGAATACAGTATTTGTTAATTTTCCTTAATGTTGTACCTAACATGTCATAGAATCTTAGAATATGTTACATCCAAGTCCCTGCTCCTTGCAGGATTACCTAAAACTAAACCATATAACTGAGAACATAATTCAGACCCTTGAACTCTGACAGGGTTGATGCTGTGGCCACTTCCCTGGGGAGCCTGTTCCGGTGAGTGACAACCCTCTCAGTGAAGAATCTTTTTGCAATTTCTAATCTGAACTTTCGTGAAGCAGCTTCATTCCATTTCCTTGTGTTCTAGCACTGGTCACCAGAGAGAGGAGACCAGCACCTCCCTCTTCACTGTCCCTCTAGAGGAAGTTGTAGACTGTGATGAGGCCAACCCTCAGCCTTCTCTTCTCCAAGCTGAACAAACCAAGTGACCTCAGCTGCTCCTTGTAAGTCTTGCCCTCAAAAACTTTCACGACCTTGATTCCCCTCCTCTAGACATATCTAATAGTTTGATGTCTTTCTTATATTGAGGCACCCAAAACTGTACACAGTACTCGAGGTGAGGCTGCACTAGTGCAGTGTAGAGTGGGACAGTCACCTCCCTCAGCTGGATAGCTGTGCTGTGCTTGCTGCACCCCAGGACAGCTGGCCTTTTTGGGCCAGGGCACACTGTTAATTGATATTCAACTTGCCATCAACCCAGACCTCCAGATCTCTTTCCACAGGACTGCTTTCCAGTCTCTCATCCTCCAATTTGTATGTATAACCAGGATTACCCTGTCGCAGACGCAGCACCTGATACTTGCTTTAGTCAAATTTGATATGGTTTGTAATTACCCAGTTCTCTAGTCTATTCAGATGTCTTCTTAAGGCTTCTCTGCTCTCAAGACAGACAGTTCACAGCTTCTCCTAGTTTAGTATCATCAGATCATTCATAAAAACATTAAAAAACACTGTCCCTAAAATATTTTAGAAGCAATCAACTTTCTCAGTTTTATTTCCATTCTACATCTTCTCCTTTTTTCTCATTTACATTGAACGTTCATAGGGTCTGCATAAAACACCTCAACATTTCCTATTATTTTCATGTTATTTGTTGAATAATAAAAATTAAATATTTTCATATTTTTATCCATCTTGCTTTTGTAATTGCAGGAAAGTCAACTGATAGACTTGAAGCTAATAAGATGCAGTTAAAATTTATCCTTTTAATGTTGATAGGGATTAAATTGTAATGACTTTATGTTCCATAAATTTAATGAAAAATAAGTAAGATTGTCCTTGTTCTTGCAGAGGTTTGAAAGATGAGAGCCACATGAAAGTCTGTGAAGCCTTTTGCACCACTTGATAGAATGGAGATGGTCTGTGACGACCATATAAATTGAGCTTCGTGCCTAATTGTCAATAGTAGTAATATTGTTGATAATTGCCATAAAACATAAGCTGTAATTCTCTCTATATATTGAAGTTTTGTACATGTATCGTGTTAAATTTTAAAAGTTAGAGGTCTTGTTTCTTAGATATATTTCTCCTGCACTGAAAGAAATAATGCAAAATCGTTATAATCACAGAAACTAAATCATCCTTTAAGAATAATGTTATGTGAAATGAACTGAAAAATGATATTTTTTATAGAGATTTTCAATTAAAAAGTGGAAAAATCCTTTAAAAATTCACTTTTGTTTCTTTGGCATTCTTGTTCTTAACTTTATATACAGTTCAGTACTGTCTAAGGTTTTGTTCGTAGAATAATTACCATGGACCTGCAGACGTGAAGGATAGTGATTTATTTGTTAAGAAAGGCATCTTCTTGCCAGATATGTTCCCTCCTCTTTTATTTTTTTCTTTTTTTTTTACACTTGTCATAGCGTGCACTGATTTCTCCAAGTATTTTTAGGTTTGGAGATACTTTTATTGCATTTCATGCTTGAATTCTAGAATCTTTTTTTTTTTTTTTTTGTAGTAATTATCATTATCTTAGCAAGACGTCTGTTGTCTGCAGCTAACATTTAGCCATTCAGGGCCACATTTCTGACTTCTCAGTTACTGTTCATTCCCTTATGACTATTTTGAGAGAGAAAATTACTCTATACATGCTTTTTATTCTGTCAAATATTGGGCTACGATATATTTGTCATGACAGTTAAGGGGAGCACTGTCAGTGATTTCTTCTCAAACAGTAAATCCACAAATAAACACAAACTTTTAGGTGAGCTACTTTACTGTGTACAGCAGCAACCTCAGAAATATTCAGTAAGACTGCAGCTTAGTTTGTTTGCATGTCTTGTGTGAGTTACAAATGCAGGGGAAATGAGTATTCTAATCCTTATAAATTACAAAACACGCTTTCTTCAATGTTTGTCAGCTCCACTGGCCCCTGTAATTTTGACATGTTAAATGGCAGATGCTACTTACCTTTGTTCCTCACTTCATTCCCACAGGATGCAAACAATCTGACATAACATCAAACCTCCTCCTCATAGTGTTTCATAATGCATACAAAAGACATACCTTCCATTTATTATGAATTCACAGATACACTTCTGAGATAGAAATACTGATTCAAAGTACTTCAGAAAAAAAAAATTGATCATGTTTTTAACAATTCTACAAAACAAACTTAATAAGATAAAGATCTCAACCATAAATGTTTATTGGTAATTTCTCACACATTTCTAATGAACTATAATTTAGATTAGATACATCATTTACATATTGGAGTATATTAATGAATTTCAGTGAAAGATGGAAGCTGTGGATAAGATTATTGCTATAGAACAAAAACAAAAACAAACAAAAATGAGTACAGTTTCCATTTTCCTTGAAAAGTGAACTCACAACTTGCAGCATGCAAGTTATTATAGATAAGAATGACCAGAAGCATTTTTAAAAGACAATAAATCACTAATACTTATCACAAAATATAGACATACACTTAAGTGAGTGTATGTCTATATTTTGTCTGAAGGAAGGGAAGGCCTTAAATCAGATGTGAAACCTTCTGAATTGATGAGTACTGTGGCACTTTAGCGTATCTCTATTCCATGAGGAGCTACAGTCTTGTTGCAAGACATGCTGATAAGACGCTACAATATTTTCCGCACTGTAAGGAGAAAATAGTGACATGATAAATACAATTGAAAGCAACACAGTGCATTAAAGAAGTGGTTATTGATACAGCCTATAGGAATTCCTAATATAGAAAGGCAGTGATGAAAACCTGTGATGAAAAGAAGTAAAGAGACACCAGAGCTCTAAGACCAATGGGAATGCTATACAGGTAGCTGTGAGAATGAACACAACACAGGATCATCTGCTAACCAAAAGAATAAGGCGTAAGAGGCAAAATAAACTTGACATACGTACTGACAACAGGCAGGTCTCTGTCAATGTAGGCTTCACACTAGGAAGGAAAAACAGGCTCGTTTCTCAAGCACATAAAAAGAACAGAAGGTGGCAGTTCCTTTCAGGAGCAAGGTTACGAGATACAATCTTGAGACTAAAATTAGACATGCTGGTCTGGAACTAAAAAAAAAAAAAGATATTACAGTAACAGCTAAATACATTACAAGAGCTACCATAGTTGAAACAGTTCAGGAGCGATACAGTGGGATAAAATATTTTAGTATTTTTTAACACTAAACTTTTTTTTTTTTTTTTTTTTTATAGCACTGAGGGAAAATGCAGTCTGGGACAAAGGCGGGAATACTGTTAAAAGGAATGTGAAAGTTAAATATGAAAGTATGAATAAGGAAGCTACAACATCTGAGCTAGAACTAAAACTGGAAAAGCTTAGCATCAGTATATTATTGGTCAAGCAGTGTTGCTTCTATTCCATAACCAACTAAGAACTGAATATTTTATGGATTTCCTTTGTTCTGAATCAATAAGTGACAGGCTAGGTTCTCTATCTAGAATATGGGAAAAATAGGAAAAAATATGTTAACTGAAAGATAAGGATGCAAATGGACCAGCTGTTGTTTCAAGTAGATAGAAAAAAGAGGTCTAGATGTTGACTTAGGAAACTTACTGGAATGGTCTTAAAACAAAGAAGCAAGGTAAAAAATCATGACGATAGGAGGAGAGAATGAAGAATAAATAACAATTCCTTAATGCATTACATTTTTAAAGACCAGACTAACACAAATCCTCCTTCTGTGTTAATCCCTCTATTAGTAATGGAGAAATGGAGCTGTAGAGATAATGTATGGCTTGCCTAAATCAGCATAGCAACTTGGAAACAGATTTGGAATCATATTTTCAATTTTTGGTGCTTCTCCAATCCTCTTCAGAAATTAGACCTGGCATTTAACTTTCAGGTGCTAAATTTGATAGGACTGCTTTTCCCTCAGTATACTGTCCACTCAGGCTATGATCTCACCAGATCTGACGTACTAAATACAGCCATGTTTTGTAAGTTGTTAGGTGGGAGAAACAGAAACATTTTCCTGAATGTTTATTTATCTCCCTTTACATGAAATGTCAGTGTGATGAATCATATCTGCTATTCCTCTTATAGAGTGTTAAATGGTGTTTACAGAGTGGTCTATCCCAGATGCTGACCTCAATGGCACAATTTAAGTATTCTGCTTTGAGAAAAAATTGTTTTTAGTTGAAAAACAGAAGAATCATTACAACTATAAAAACATGGTCAGACAACATACTTGGGCCTCGCCTTTTTCACATAAATTTTTCATATAAAACTGGAGAGTTACTTTTAGAAATTTAGTCATTGGGAAAAAAAGTCACTGCCAAAGTGTCATTCAGTCTGCTATCATCTAGACCACTGATCATAGAGAGATTTTAAATTGATCAGCTTCTAACCTGAAGAGAAATGAAGGGCAAGGCTCATAGGAAAGGTTTTTACAACACCTAGTAGAGATGCAAAAGAACAAACTTTGAAGCATGTAGGAAAAGAAACAGGAAAATTAACCTAAAACTCATTAAACAGAGCTATTCTATTTATAATGTGATAATGTTAGAGTAAGAACACTTGAAAAAAAGGCACAGGTAGTCCCTGTGGAACACATGGAAAGAGTCATTAGCACTTGGATACCAGAAAGGAATAGCACGAAAAATCATAGTAATCCATAAAAAGACTGTTTCTGTCAAGTCAGTGATTTTTGATATGTAGCAGAACTAATAATTTCACTTCCCAAGCTCAGCTTTTGAAGTATTTGATATATCTCACTTGAAGTTCAGGATTGTTACATCAGGAGTAAAATTACCGTTTTCTGAAAAATATTCTCCTATGTTTTAATGAGATATTTTCAAGAGATATTTTCATGACGCATTTGATGCCACTGATGGAGTACATCATATTATGGGATAAGAATTAAGTAAGATCCACTATTATGAGTGTTTCTCCATAGACAGTCATTTGCCATGTAATCCTGGAACTGTAAAACAGAATAGAATTACTAAAAGGAAAAAGGATGATATATTTTTTCCACTATACTACTAATGGAAAAAAAAAAAATTGACAAAGTGTTGATTAGCTGTTTCATGTTTTCCTCATAAACTTTTTAAAATTGTTCAACAAATCTGGTTTTAAAAAGGATCATTAAGAGTACTAAAATTCCTTTTTTTTCTGTAGATTTTTGTACATTATTTTCTCTTATACAAAACATTTTATATATCAAGTGTCATTTTGTTGTGTTTTTTTTTTTTTAATTTTAATGTTATGTTTGAGTCTGTTCAAATGTTATTACTGAATGAAATACAAGATTTTGGCTTTTCACTCAATACCGTTTCATGCTTTTTTTTAAAAAAATCTAAAACAAGAAGACCCACAAGTTCCATCTACTGCATTCTATATAGCTGTTTCCTGGATATTTTTTTCATAGCTCAATTAATTTACTTTAGTTGATTTTACGTCCACGAGTGATGTTATTCACAGAATGTGAACTTTAGTCTCTGATAATGAAACAAGGTCACTTTCAAACTCTTTCTTAAATGACACAAGGCTTTATGGTGTTTACAACTCTGGTCTTTTACACTTCCTTTGATTTGCTTGCTCTACTTTTGCTGTAATTCTGAGCAGCTACAGTATTAGAAAGAAGATATATTATTTCTTCGGTTGTAGAGCTCTGTGTTCTGGTCCTTGAAAAGTTCCTTTCATGGTTCTCAACAAAAAGGATGACATGAAATTTTAAGGTCAACTGATGCACAATGTTGGCTGGAATACTTCCAAACATCATGTAAGCTACAACTATACGTCACATTTCAGTGTAGGATAAAGATTTCAGAGGTAACTTTAAAACATGTAAGTCAGATAACGGATACAGTCTAACATTAGCAACATGAAGTTCAATTAGTTAGATAACTGATTTAAAACTAGCCCTAGCATTTCTATATTATTTTACTGTGCATACTTAGCCAGTTTCTTCAACAGTTAAATATGTAAATTTCATGCATTATTTGGAAACAACAGGGAAAAACCCCAAACATTTTTTATCAGTTAAAAAGTATGTCACACTTTGAAATAAGTGGTGTAAAGATTTTTAACAACTTAGCTATTCATCCCTCAGTACTCTTCTAAGCTGTGTGGAAAAAAGAAGCATGAGAAGAGGCAAAGGAAACTGGTTTGGTTCAGGTTGGAGTAGAAAGTTCAGAGAGGATATAATGGCTTTCTTCAGTGATCTAGAAGGTGAGTACAGAGAAGATGCACTTTTCTTCTGAAGTGCAAAGCAAAAGTACAAGAATTAGTGTACACAAACTGCAGCAACAAGAATTCTTAACACAAATAGGCAAAAATAAATTCTTCACAGGGATGGTAGCTAAGTAAAGAAGGAGATTGCTCAGAAGAACCATGACATCTCCATCTTTCCTCAGAAATTTCCAAAGTTTCAAAGCTGGGCAAGACCCTTTACAACATGATCTTTCAACAATGAGTTGGACCAGATGACCTGCAGAGATCCTTATCAAACCAAATTATTCTATGTTTACTCTATGATTTAATTCTTGCTGCTCCACAGCACCAAGTGTATTGTGTTAACTTGAGTGAATCCTTAAATGAGAAGGATGAAAAAAGGAAATGTTCATGTAATCCTAAATGAGAAGAAGAGATATTTAAAAGCCTGATGCTAGCATGAGTTTCGAAGTAAATATGATTTTTGAATTTACTAGTGAAAGATAACAGACTTTCTATGGCCGCAACAGTGCAAAGTCTTGGGAATTGATCAGGTTTGTCTTGAGGTGAGATTATTTTTTTGATTGTTTAACTGACATAAAAATGGTCTAGTAACAGGAAACCATCATTTAAATTAGTTTAAACTAAACTTTAGTTAAATCAGTGGGGAGCAGCTATGTTCAGTTAATTGAGTTGTCTGTGACTTTAGAAAAAATTGTGGAGTGGAATAATGCAAATACAAAATGATACCAGAGATTGCAGACTGTAGATAGAAATCGTGGTGGTCAGTCATCACTAAAGGAGCTTGATCTTATATTGTTCAGTAAAAGCAGCTACAAAGATATCGAAGTGAACAGTAAAACTGAGTAACAGGTATATGTAAGTAAAAACCATTAAGAAAATATATAAAAATAAGCATAGGCAGATTCAAGACTGAGGAGGAGGAAAAAGCCACTAACACCAATGTTTGAGTCTCCCAGCAAAAAGAAAAAGGAAAGAACAGATTAGGGGACACCTGTCTTTGAAAAATGAACGTTTCTGATTAAAAAAAAAAAAGTTTCAAAAAACCTTGGTAATTGACTATTATGAAATAACTTTCACAATGCAGAAGTTGTATCAACTTTTTCAGCTAGTGATTAGATTATGTGCTGAAATACTTTTTTGTGTGTGGGTTTTTTTTTTTTATTTCCTTTTCTAATGTGGCTGAGAGTTTTCATTATCTACATAAGTGTCTAATCCTTTTACCAATCCAACTAAGCTCTTGTCTCAGGGATATCTTGTGGCAATGAAAACTAGAAGTTAATTATGCATTGTGTAAAGATGTATTCTCTTTCATCAAGTTCAGATTAGATGCTTTTCAATTTCATTCAGTGTCTCTTTGCTGCTGTATTAATGAATTTCTGTACATCTCCTTTCATTGATAAGTATTATTTAAGTGCAAGATATTTCATTATTATATGTTTAAAATGTATTATCATCTCTGTAACAAGATCTTTTTCATTACATCTGAATAAATATTATTCTTACTTGTTCCTCAAGAGGACATAACCCTTTTATGATTTGAATGTGTGGGGATTTTTCTCTTCTAAACTGCCTGCTCAGTTCTTTCCAGTGTAGAATTTTGTCTCTGTTGTTTAAAAATTATGGTGGTTTTAGTAGTCTTTGCTGCTTAGAAATAGATCGAGCCATTTATTTCATAATAGTAAAACATTTAGGTAAGTAATTATAAACTGATTTTAATTACTATATTGCTCATAAAAGTATATTTGCTTGATGACATTAACCAATTCTATAGTTTTATACTGACTTTTAATATGCCATTGAATACATCCAATGATAATTTTATAAGCCTAGTTGTGTATCTCAAAGTATAGTTCATCTCTAAGTAAAATGGGTATTTAAAAAAAAATATTAAAAACAATATCATTAAAATATGTATTTGCAATGGAACTGTTGACTTGAAAGCAATTATTTTAATTGTTAAGAAGTTGTGCCTGCTTCAGTTAAGAGATTCAGTCTCCTGAGAAAAATAAAGGGAAAATCCAATTTGGCATACATGTAATTTCTTCTCAAGCCAACAGATGTGTCATTCAACTCAACATCTGCTTGGCTTTTACTTCTAGGGATAGCTTATGTATGTGAATTTATAATTCATATGAAATTATCAAAGAGTAGGTTGAAAATTTCTCAAAACCTAAAAATTCGTCTCTAAGAAATATTGTTAAATCTGCTTGGTTTTATTAAACAAAAGGTAAAAAACCCATATATTTAGTCATTGGGTAAAAAGAACTAAAATGTTTGAGGCAGTTCTATTAATAAAGATGCACCAAGCAGGGAGTTGAGAGTTTGCTTTAAATGTCGACTATAATATCTAGGTCTATCATGATGAAGACAGAACTTAAACATCAAACATATGAAATACACATAATTAATTAATACAGGAAGCTGTAAGCTAGTAGCTGTAAGCATGACAGCTGCAGCTAGAAAAATGTGTGAACACACTTACATAAATTCAAGCACATTTACATTGGGTGTTTCTAATATTTATATTGTTATTTTCAAGTCAGATAGTATCTATCTGACATTGCACCAGCATCATGCAATTTATGTTCCGATAGACATAGACAGTATGAACCAAATGGAAAACTAGTGTATGAATTTCATACATGTTTTCATAAGCATCTTCTAAGGTATTTTTATGTGAAATTTAGGGAGCAAAGAAGAGACCTAGCTAATTGCCCTTTTTCCCACAAACCAATTAAAATATTTTCCTAGCTCCAAATATATGAAGTTCATAACACCTAACTTTTCAGGAGTAAGATCTCAAGTTGAGATTCAAATTCCTTATCTGACCATCTAAAAATCAGATGTTGATGACTGAACTAGTTACCCTAATCTCCTTTCAGCTTATTGAAAAGTTAAAAGGTGATTTGATCGCTATGAATTAGAACTTAAATATGAAGAAAATGTGCTTCTGTATGGAGAAAAGTAACTCAATTACCTGCCACAGCTTACTCAGTTCCCTGCTGCTGTGGCAGTCAGGATTTGATAGTGATGAACAGTTTCATCATTTTTACACTCATCACAAAACTTCAGATGTTAAGAAGTGAAATAGCCTGGATAAAATTGTAATGGAATAGTGTCATTGCCCTTAGTAATCTATGATACCAAGGTCAAATTAGTCAATTAGTTTCTTCCAGTTCCTTTTATTCTAAATTATACAAAAAGAGTTGTGGTCAATAAATGTCATATCTTCTATATTTTTGCCTCCTGTTCTAACTTGGTGTTCATCAGATTCATATTTTTAAAACAAGTAATTTTAGGTTATGGTCATGATTCAAGTACAATATCAACAATATGTGCAAAATGTGATCTAATTAATAAACATGTTATTTCTACGATTTCTTATACTTTTGCTCTTGAAGTCATGTATCATTCCTGAAAACAACAGTAGTATATAGCGTGTTGAGTTGTTCTGTTGACATCCAAATTACCTTTGAACAGCAGGAGGGAAGTAAAAGTTTACACATCTCATTCAAAAGGACAATTTTCTTCTGAGATATGTATACATCAATCTCTAATGAGTACAAGAAGTGTGTATTTTAAAATAAAGAATGAAGAGGGGAGCATAACCGCATAGCTAGAATAGAAATATGCCTAAAATTGCTAAGAATTCATTATTGTTTAAAAAACTCACACAAAACAACAAAAAATCCCAACCAGAAATCATAAAATGTTACTATTAACATTTTTAAAACTAGGTTTCTGGGCTTTTTGTGCTTAAGTTGGCTCATCTGAAAAATAGATGCACGAAACCCTAGCTTCTCTATCGAGGTTTCAAGCTGTTCAGGTACTATATAGTCCAAACAATACAGAACTACACCTGAGCTAATAAGAAATCTGCTAGCACAGGCATATGGCTTCTGAACTAGATCCATTGATTGTCCAGGCTACTTAGCTTGCAAGTAATAATACCATATATTTCTGCATATTTTCCTCAAGACCTTGTTACAAATAATAGGTAAAATGTACCTATCGTCAGTATATATGTCGAAAAAAAAACCAAACCAAAACACACACAAAAAAAAATCAAAGAAAAAAACAACCACAAAAAAACCCAAACACAAAATATTCAAACCAAACCAAACCAAAATAAATCAAAAATCCCCAAAAAACCACCACAAACCAGAACAAATGAACAAACAAAACCTCTGGAAACCTCAGTTCTTTACATGATGCTTGCAACAATTCATTCAATAATCACAGAATCACAGAAATAATATCCTAGAAATCATAGAAATAACATATTTAATAATTAGATCACGTTTTGCACATATTGTTGATATTGTACTTGAATCATGACCATAACCTAAAATCACTTGTTTTAAAAATATAGACCTGATGAACATCAAATAACTTACATTATAATTTCACAATTAAAATGTTTGGATTCTTTCTGCAATAAAGGATATAGAAAACAAAATAAATTGAAAAAAAAAGAGCAGAATTTTTTATATCAAATACTTAGCATAGATGCAAATATTTCCTTAACCCATGATATTTAAATGTTGAAACGAACAAAACCATTCTTACTGAGATGGCTTCCAGGATGTTGATAACCCAAATCATTGAACCAAAAAACGTTACTTCAGCTGGCATTAACATTCTATAAGTTGACATGCACCACTGAAGCAATACTCATTTCATCACAGCTATCTATCCAGTTGCAATTTTATTATGCTATTATACAAAGTAACATATATTCACATAAACAGTGTGTTAGCTTAATAATATGATAATAAAGCATGTCCTTTATACAAACAAGTATTTTATGAATGATCATAATACACCTCCAGAAATGCTTGTAATTTCTCTTCCTTCTTTTCTTTCAGTGTCTATCCTTTATTTTATTATCCTCAGTACATAGTCCTGTGAACTGGTTCTGAAAAGTGAACAGCTCTTACGGAGTATTGATGCTTTTGTTTGTACTTGGCAAGGGTTTTTATTTGCAAGTGCAAACTGCATTTTATTTTAAATGCATATAAAGCTATCTGAAATGAATAGAAATATTAAAATGGAATTAAATTTTACTGTAAAAGAACCTTTATCAGGCTGTGGATGTGTTAGAGTTACATTTCTTCTTATGGAATGTGGATAGAAAGAATGGTTTATTTGAAGTGATTTTCCTGGACATCCAGGAAAATATGAAGAAGACAAGAAAAAGTAAAGAGAAAAGTCAAGAGGAAATCTATGCATTTTTATTCTTGTCTTCCTTGTTTTCATTGCACACTTATTTCTTCTTTTAGTCTATTTAGGTATGCAGGTAGTGTGGCATAAATATCTACTGAATAGTCATACTGTCAAAAAAGTCATAGAATTATTGATTTATCTACAGGGATGAAAATGTATTTATGATAAGAATGTATAAGCTGCATACATAGAAGTCTATATCACCTGTGTCCTGACCCTTTAAATCCAAACAAAACCATAACATGTTTGGATTATTTTGACAAGAGATTTGCCGTTATGTAGACCTGATATTAAAATGGCAGCCACAAATCTGAAACACACTTTAAGACTCTTATTAGAATCACTTAATTGAAACAAAAATAAAACGCCATATTTCATGACAGACAGTAAAGCTTTGTTAAGACTGGCAAAATGCTTAACTTAAGAAAGAATACTACAAGTTTAAGACATTGAGAAGAAATAATTATTTTTCAAGCTCCTGTGCTCAGTCAAGAGTATTTTTTTAAGGGAGGATAAATTCTACAAGACAATATCTCTTTTTAAAAGCTGGGTATGGAATTACGTGTATAAAATACATAACTTGCAGACCTGTGTTTGAGTTCCAGTACAGTTTTTGTTAGCAGAATAAAAGGAAAGTTGAAATCAATGTGTATTTCTCGCTTAATTTGGTTAAGCCAGAATTTCTTCTGTTTCTATTCTTCATAGAATCATAGAATGTTTAGGGTTGGAAGGGACCTTAAAGATCATCCAGTTCCAACCCCCCTGTCATGGACAGAGACACCCTCCACTGGACCAGATTGCTCAAAGCCTCATCCAACCTGGCCTTGAACGCTTCCAGGGATGGGGCATCCACAACTCCTCTGGGAAACATGTTCCAGTGCCTCATCACCCTCAATGTAAAGAATTTCTTCCTTCAATCTAATCTAAATCTACCCTCTTTCAGTTTGAAGCCATTACCCCTTGTCCTATCGCTATATGCCCTTGTAAAAAGTCCCTCTCCGGCTTTCCTGTAGGCCCCCTTTAAGTACTGGAAGGCTGCTATAAGATCGCCCCGGAGCCTTCTCTTCTCCAGGCTGAACAGCCTCAACTCTCTCAGCCTGTCTTCATAGTAGAGGTGCTCCAGCCCTCGGATCATCTTCGTGGCCCTCCTCTGGACTTGCTCCAGGAGCTCCATGTCCTTCTTGTGTTGAAGTCCCTAGAGCTTCCACCCAGCCTGTACTTGTTTTTGGGATTGCCCTGACCCATGAACAGGACCTTGCACTCAGCCTTGTTGAACTTCATGAGGTTCTCTCAGGCCCACCTCTCCAGCCTGTCAAGGTCCCTCTGGATGGCATCCCTTCCCTCCAGCGTCATCCGCAAACATGCTGAGGGTGCACTCAATCCCACTGTCCATGTCACCAACAAAGATGTTAAATAGCAGTGGTCCCAGTACTGACCCCTGAGGAGCACCACTCATCACTGGCCTCCACTTGGACATTGAACTGTTGACCATGACTCTTTGAGTTCGACCATCCAGTCAATTCCTTAATTCCTTATCCATCGATTGGATTCTTGTCTATTCTTCTGTTATTGGTCTTGATTTTAATAGATTTGGTATATGAAGATACCTATCTGGCTCTTGTAGACTATGGATATACTATACAGTGCAGTGCAACATAGCTATACTTGAATTAATTTACGTAAGCTCAGAAGGTAGCCTAGATGAAGTTGCATAGACCATTTTGCTGACATACTCTCCTGTCATATTTTGTGATTCAAAAGGACAATTTTAAAGTCTTTTAGAGGTTTCCAGAATGTTTTGCTTAAGAACAGTTAATTTTCCTTCTTAGATTTAGAACATATGGATCCAGACAAAAATACAGATATTTCTTTTTTTGCTTCTATGCCTTTCCTCATGACTGCTTTTCTTTAATATTTGCTAATTTACATTCTGTTATATTAAACATTCAGCACAGCACACCCCTGACTTAGAGTTCTCCTTTCATTCAGTCAAAATATGGCATAACACCAGAAGTGAAGTTAAAATGAGAGGGATAGGGGGAAATATGGAAGAAAAGATGCCAAATACTATGAACTCCAGCTAAGGAATCCAATGCAACTTACCATCTACATGCATAAGACGAAGACTGAAGCATATGAAAACAGTAATTTTGTTTCTTCATGAGGCTATGTGGAATGATTGTAAAAGAAGTGAAGCAAAAAGTGGTTCTTTTGGTTGTCAGAATGTGAACCTACACAACATGCATGAAGAGGCATTAGCTTTAGTAGCCTGGAGTTAGTTTATAAAAAAAAAAAAAAAGTTATCAGACTTTGTTACTAGATTTTGAGAAATACTGCACTTCTAGCAGAAGTGAAGGTTTGGGAAGACAGTGTTCTCATATAAGAACTCAATAAGAAAGCAATTTTGGAAGCATTTATAATAACATGAGACAGTGAGACAAGCTGAAATTTCAGAGTTAAGGGATCATTATTTCAAAACTCTGATTTGAACTTAAAAGAAGAACAGGACATAGAATTTGTAAAGTTATAGAAAACAATGACAGCATAACATTACATTACAGCTGGACAGCTGTAACTACTAAAGATGGGTCAGCCAAATATTACTCCTTTATGGACCTTGTCTTTTTCCAAGTAGACAGAAAAGAATTATTAGCTTTACTCTAAAAATATTGTATACTTGAAGAGTATTGTATACACAAGAACCAAGAAAGAAACACATCTAGCACTCTTTCCTGATAAAAATCACAAAGGAATTTTCACAAAGCATATTCTATACTTGGTCTTATATTCATAATTTTCTTGGCTTTGCAGGAAGATGAAATGCAGATGTTGAATGTTTCATGTTATGAAAACAAGTCCTGAAAAGAAAACACAGGTATACCTTTTTTACCACCCAAAATTATTCATCTTCTATATTCATTATAAACTGTGGTCATTTATCCTGTAAAATAATTGCAATACATGATTTTGCTTGTTCAATATTACCTTGAAAACACTAAACTTACAACATCATCAAAACTTTCTCTTGCAAGTATTGTACAGTGTCTGAAGTCATCACAGCCTTTAGAACAAATAGAAGTCTATTATCCAAAAACTGGATGCTGACACACAGGTCAGAGTGATATCCAAAACTTAATGATATTATGAAGAATCATAGAATCATAGAATGATTTGCACTGGAAGAAACCTTAAAGATCATCTAGTGCCAATCCCCCTGCCAGAGGCAGGGACACCTTCCACTAGATCAGGTTGCTCAAAGTCTCATCCAATTTGGCCTTGAACACCTCCAGGGATGGGGCATGCACAGTTTCTCTGGAAACCTGTTCCGGTGTCTCGCCACCCTCAGAGTGAAGAATTTCTTCCTTACATGTAATCAAAATCTACCCTCTTTCAGTTTCAAGCCATTGCCCCTTGTCCTGCCTCTTGTCCTACCAATACAGGCCCTACCAAAAAGCCCCTCTCCAGCTTTCCTGTAGGTTCTAGGTACTAGAAGGCTGCTATAAGATCTCCCCAGAGCCTTCTCTTCTCCAGATGGAACAACCCCAACTATCTCAGTCTGTCTTCATAGGAGAGGTGCTCCAGCCCTCAGATCATTTTCTTGGCTTTCCTCTGGACCTAATTCATGTGCTTCTTACATTGAGGACTCCAGAGCAGAACACATGCTCTCGATGTGGGGTCTTATAAGAGTAGGGTAGAGGCACAGAATCACCTCCCTCAACCTCCCGGCCACGCTTCTTTGGATGCAGCCCAGGATATGGTTGGATTTCTGGGCTGTAAGTGCACACTGTCAGCTCACGTTGAGCTTCTCATCAATCAACATCCCCAAGTTGTCCTCAGGGATACTCTCAATCCTTTCTCTGCCTAGCCTGTACTTGTGCTTGGGATTGCCCTGACCCATGAACAGGACCTTGCACTCAGCCTTGTTGAACTTCATGATTCACACAGGCCCACCTTTCAGGCCTATCAAGGTCCCTCTGGATGGCACCCCTTCCCTCCAGTGTGTCAACCACAAAACACAGCTTGGTGTTGTCAGCAAACACGCTGAGGGTGCACTCAATCCCGCTGTCCATGCTGCTGACAAAGATGTTAAACTGTGCTGGACTCAATACCGACCCCTGAGGAATGCCACTCCTCACTGGTCTCCACTTGAACATCAAGCCATTGACCGCAATTCTTTGATTGTGACCATACAGACAATTCCTTATCTGTCGAATGGTCCATCCATTAAATCCATGTCTCTTCAATTTAGAGACAAGGATGTTGTGTGAGACAGTGTCAAATGCTTTGCACAAGTCCAGGGAGATGATGTCATTAGACCATTTGGCGATTAAATTGTTCCTATGGTAAGTATATATGAGCAGCAAAAGTCATTATTGAAAAGATAAGCTTTACACAGGAATAAAGATAAAAGGAAATAAAATTAAGCTTACATATAGAAATTAGAAATAAAATTTCCAAGAAATCAGACAAGTGTCAGGAGAAATTGGGTTTTTTATTAAAAAAGAAGAAAAAAAAAGATAACATTATTTAGTGTTATGTACATGTCACAGCACATGTTGTAAATTACTTTAAGTTAAAAGAAAGTTTAAAAATAATGGAAAGTCTAATTCAAATCTCTGGCACTAGAACAGATGGGAAAGCACTCTTTCAAACTGGCTTTGTCATCTGCTAAAGTGTTTGACAAAAGATTAAAATCCAGATTACACAGCTATACACCCATTGCCATTGAAAAATAAATAAGTAAAATAAAAAAGATGATATGATAAAAGTTATAAATGCTACATAAAATTCAAGCAGTAACAATACGATGATAGAAGGTGATAGGAAAGAAAAACTTTGTTGGCATAGGATAGATTATTCTTGAGCACGTAATGTCTCAGGACAGTTTTCTTTATTCCCAGGATTCTTAAATAAAACAGACTCACAGCAAAGCCAAGGTAACACCTCGAGCTCAAGGCTTCTCAAAGGTGCCATGGACCTTGTTGTCATACTTTGCATCTGTCATGTCTACAACAAATATTCTACATCATAGAGTCATTCTGTACATTAACAGCAAGTCTGACACCTTGAATTTGTCATATGCGAACAGCTTGTCTAATCTATCTGGCTTCAAATTACTACAAACTGTCAGTAAGACCCAGGTCCGATGCCTTCATGCTTTCAGATGCTTCAGTTTTCTTTAGGAAAGGATTAAAATAGGTGGATTCTCCTTCTCAAATTTCAAAGCAACTTGTATCACATAGGAGCCAGTAGGCCAGATAGAGCCTTAAAGACAGAGCAGAGTAGAAAATGACTGGAAGAGAAGTGTAAAGTAAAACTCTATGATACTATCCTGAGAGCTCAGAAAGAAAAGTACATTAGTTCAACCAATTCAGAACTGGGGATGCATGTGTTGGATTAATGATACAACTACCTTTTTTCCCCCTTTAGAGAAAGCAAATGAGTTACTGACCCTCTAACTGTTTCAGCAGAAAAATTATAATTATTGGCACTTCAGTCAATTCTAGTGAAGGCTGTTTTTTATCATCAGTGTTAGTAAACAAGCAGTCTGATTGAGGGAAATACAGATCTCTCTTTTTCTTAAAAGCTGCTCACTATAATGATTGACAAACATCTAAAGTTGGTGTCATTTTTTGCTTATCAAAGACTCACTATAGTTTCAAGTTCAAGGAGCTCTCACTATTTGTCATTTAAGAAAAACGTGCCTTTAGTTCTCCAAGTCAGTCACTCAGTCTTTTTGATCCAGCTGATTATCCCTTTCAGTCTCCTGGGAATAGAAATATATGTTCCAGTATGAGACTTTGCACTTTCTTCTATTCTTGCCCTTATGGGAAAGTAGGAATCCTAAAAGAATTTGTAAAAACAGCTGCTTCTTCTCCTTCAAATCTCCCATTCAGTCTCACATCTGCTGTGCTATCGAGAGAACACCAAGTGGTACAATTTCTTATACCTGCACACACGCTCCTTTATGTTCATGAGAGACCATCTCCCCAGGCAAGCTACTGTGCTTTCAGTGGTCTTAGCAGAAGAAAAAACTACTAGTTTTCCCTGAGAAAAACGAAATGAGGCTATTGAAAATACTGCAACACGTTCCAGTAATAGCTTTTACCCCAAGCAATACAATGCCTGCAACTTGCAGGCAATTCACTGTCTTGCAACTGTTGCACAAATGACATGACAAAATTTCCCTTTACTTTTCTTTAATTAAATTTATAACATTTGATTGGTCAAGTATATTCATCCATATCTTGATAGGGCTGTTTTCATACGTTAAGAAATTTCAGATACACTAACATGATGTAAAAAGCATCCCTTGACCTATGGGAACATCACTCTAAAATAAAAATTTGAAGAATACTCTTCACAATCAAGATGCAGAAGCTGACTAAGTTACATTATGTTACATTAGTAAGCTATAAGTTAACTTACTAAGTTATTATTTAGAAATATTGTTACACAATATGGCAACAACATTATGCCAGCTCATGTCCTTCATTAGAGGTTGAAGTTAGGTTACTTCTCATTCTCGTGAGCTAAGAACATGTGCTTGAAGAAATAACATGACAGAGTTAACATGGTAAATTGTTAAGACCTATTAACTGGATTAGGAGGCTATTCCACTAGTTACAACCATTCTACAAGGAGAATATTTTATTTTTTCTATACATATTTAAGGCTTGACAAAGTACAAGTATGTCATGTGATGAAGAGCCCAAAGACCTTCCAGGATTTGCCCGCACTAGAAAACTTGGTTGCTTTAAAGTACGTGTCTTCCTAGCAGTTGCACAAATATTCGACTTTAGGAAAGTTTACAATTATACAGCCAGGAACCAAAATGAATCATAGAATCATAGAATCATCTGGTTGGAAGAGACCTTCAAGATCATCAAGTCCAACCCTTCACCCTGCACTGTCAGGGTCCCTAAACCATGTTGCTCAACACCAAATCTACACGATTTTTAAACACCTCCAGGGATGGGGACTCCACCACCTCCCTGGGCAGCCTGTTCCAATACTTCACAACCCTCTCTGTAAAGAAACTCTTCCTGACACCTAACCTAAATTTCCCCTGGTGTAACTTGAGGCCATTCCCTCTCATCCTGGCATTCGTAATGTGGGAGAAGAGACCGACCTTCATCTCCCTACAACTTCCTTTCAGAGAGTGATAAGGTCCCTCCTGAGCCTCCTCTTCTCCAAACAGTCCCAGCTCCCTCAGCCGCTCCTCATAGGACAAGTTGTCTAAACCCTTCACTAGCTTTGTTGCCCTTCTCTGAACCTGCTTCAGCACCTCAATGTCCTCCTTGAAGTGAGGGGCCCAAAACTGGACACAGTACTCCAGGTGTGGCCTTACCAGTGCTGAGTATAGGGGGAAAATCACTTCCCTGCTCCTGCTGGCCACATTGTTTTTGATACATGCCAGGATTCTGTTGGCTTTCTTGACTGCTTGGGCACACTGCTGGCTCATCTTCAATTGGCTGTCGACCAGCACCCCCAGGTCCTTCTCTGCTGTGCAGCTTTCTAGCCACACTTCCCCAAGCCTGTAACGCTGCAGGGGGTTGTTGTGGCCCAAGTGCAGAACCCAGCACTTGGTCTTGTTGAATTTCCCACAGTTAGCCTCGGCCCATCGATCCAGTCTGTCCAGGTCCCTCTGTAGAGCCTCCCGACCCTCAGGCAGAACAACACTGCCTCCCAGTTTAGTGTCATCTGCAAACTTCCTGAGGGTGCACTCGATCCCCTCATCCAGATCATTGATAAAGATGTTAAAGAGAACAGGCCCCAACACTGAACCCTGTGGAACACCACTGATGACCGGCCGCCAGCTGGATTTAACTCCCTTCACCACCACTCTCTGGGCCCGGCCGTCCAGCCAATTTTTGATCCAGCAAAGCGTACACCCGTCCAAGGCATAGGCAGCCAGCTTCTGCAGAAGAATGTTATGGGAAACCGTGTCAAAGGCTTTGCTAAAATCGAAGTAAACAACATCCACAGTTCTTCCCTCATCCACTAAACGGGTCATTTTATCATAGAAGGAGATCAAGTTGGTCAAACAAGACCTGCCTTTCAAAAATCCATGTTGACTGGGGCCTCATCATCTGACTGTCTTGTACATGATGCATAATAACATTAAGGATGATCTGTTCCATGAGTTTACCTGGCACTGAGGTCAGACTGACAGGCCTGTTCATTACATGAAGTAATGTATGATAGTTTTATAGAAGTATAAATTATATCCTGTTATACCAGCCCAGTTTGCGGGTTTTTGTTTTTGTAGTTATGTTCTTGAGTGAGAAAAGTGTTACCGTAAAATGTAAAACACATATCCCCCAGAGACTGATATGTCCATCTGCCTTGCCAAAACAATGTCAGAGGCAGGAGTCTTTCACACAATAATGCTTATTGCTTTTCTAAGTAAATCTAGTAATACGTAATTAAAAAAAAAAAAAAGAGAAAAAATAAAATGTTTCTTACAAACAAAATAAAAATTATTTTCTAAATAGATCTCTTTACTTCATATACTTTCAGCTGACACAGTGAAATAAAGGGTAACACACAGAAAACTCCCTGGAAGATTTATACAATTTAGATTGGTTAAACAATTTAGATCATAACCAATACACTCTACCTCCAAAATCCTCCATCACCTTCTAGTAAACCCCAAAGTCAAAGATCTACCTTTTTTATAGTCATTCATACAGCTTTAGTTTTTGGAATAAAATCTTCTCTTGAAAAATTCCATGCTAGGAAAAAAAAAAATAAAGACAGTGAAAACTACTTCTACTTATTGAAATCTATAGCTTTTACTGACATAAATAACTATACACTAACTAACTTCACAAATACAGATCTTCAAAATCTTACGTAGGAGTCAAACATCCAAATAATAATTGAAGTCATATTTCTTCTCCACTCCAGAAAAAGGACATCAAAATCTACAGGGAAAGCTACATAATTCCTTTGGGTCATATATGGAACAGAATCCATACCTGGAGTATTTTCAAAGACTAATATCCCCCTGGTTTACAGATCCTTCTCTTTTTTAAAGCAAATCAGCTGTGTAAATGTTGGCTGCACTACCTAGATCTGTATAATGGATACGATAATTCATTGCAGTTTCAGTGACATGAGTACAGTTGTATGACTCAAAACTAAATGAAGAACCGACTCTAGGCCCTAAAAATAAATCTCATTATTTCATTGCACACCTTTTGCAAATGTCTTGTTTCCTTCTTCTGCATCTTCTGTGTCTGTAAACTGTACCCAACATAAAACCTGAGTGACAAAAAGCAAGACTCCTAGTGCTGAATATGGAACTTCCTTTTAGGTCTTTCTGCATACCCTGCAGTAGGCAAGCTAGGTTAGGTTACCGCTAAAGCAGGCAGAACACTGCAGGTAACCACCTTCAGACTAGGATAGGAACTCAAAGAACATTTTCAGTTATACCTTTCTTCCATTCTTTTTTTAAATGCCAGGCACAAATCCATTACTTAAGGCCTACATTCTTCTGGGCAAATGACAAAACTTCTGTTAACACATCTAAGAAAGCAATATTCTCAGAGAGTTTAGGCAGAGGGATGCCTGGTATCTACAGATAGGTATGAGCTAAGGAGTCCTCAGTCCTATCAAGATGAGGAGAACTCTTGGAACATACAGATAAAGGATTTCAGGTCTTTGTGAAACTGCGATTAAAGAAGTATGACATTTATAAACATTTATGTTTATGAAGAAGCTGAAAGTGTTTGTAGGGTAATAATTTTAGACTAAGGTGTTCACATTGTATTCAAATCCTACTTAGATACACAAGTCTGTTTGATGGATGAGGCCCCAAACTTTCTTGAGTTAAAAGCTCTTTTTAATTCTGTATTTGAGAAATTCTTAAAATGGTTACTGTCTCATTCACACTGAGAATTTAAAATTCAGATAAACCAATTCCTCACACTTCAATTCTGTGACTCTGAGTTTTTATTCTTTAATTCTGTGGTCACAGAGCACCTGATATTGCCAATATTTTATACATAGAATTTTAATTATGCAAGAAAAATAATTGTTCCCTAAATTGGCCAGAAATTTATCCTGACAAATACGTCATTCTAATTATTCCATTTTTATTACTTGGTTTCTTACTCAATTGATAAATATTTTTGAAATTACCCACATACCTTAATCCTCTGTTGTCTTTGCCATAAAAGGTAGCCACGGGTCTTAATTTACAATGTTAAGATGTTAATTCTTGGTACTAATTCTATCAACAAGAAAATAACTTTTCTTTGCATCTGTTATTCGCTATACTGATACTTCAATTTCTAGAAAATGTAATAAATTCTTCTTCTGAAATATTTTGGTTGAATTATGTCAGGTTCAGGGTATTGTTCAACTTTATTGCATTCAGCTGGATCTTAGAATATTGCAAAACCATTACTAGAAGAGCTAGTCGATAATTTTTTCTCTGTGACTATTTTTTAAACAGATTCCAATTGTTGTTGGCAGTCACAGTTTCATTTCCAACATCCTCTGCAAATTCATGAGTATATTTTTTCAAATAATCACTGAGAAAAATACGAAGCCACTTGGTTGCATATCTGTTTTTTAATATAAATACTTCATTTCACTGACTCAAGTCAACTAAGTACAGATGCATTTTGCCATTGAAAAGATAGATATTTAGTAGAAATGTGCATCTGTAATTCCACTAAGTACAGCTACAATAGTCTAGGATTTAAAAATATTTTAATTTGAAGTCTGTAAACTTTTAGCTAGTTCTTCAGTGAGAAATAATAGCAAAAAGCCATCTTTTGTTTGTTTGCAAAAACTGTTTTACGGTTAGAGAAATATCTGTGCACATCACAGGAGAGGGGAGCTGAAGGTCAAGAGGTTAATTCTACTTGCTGCAACATATATTCTGCAACTGACTTATAGCTGTGTGATCTGCAGAACTCTCAGTTAATAGGGAAGGCTTAAAGAGAAAGAAAAACAAATTCCTTTTAATGATGGTTCAAACTACTGAGGTTTACTGACAAAGGAAGACTAATATTGGGGGAAGGGAGTTGCTGTATTTTCATCTTGTTCTTTGTTGTCTTTACGTTCAGAGAAGGACAGAAGAGTGTTTGAAAACATTTTTTCATGAGAAATCAAAGGAGAAATAATGATGGGGAGGGTGAGCTTTTATCCTTTAAAAAGAAAATCTTCGACAAAAGGCTACTACCTAAAGCCATGAACATGCAGCAAGGTGAAAAGCAACAAACCACTTACAAAGAAAATGGTGAAAATAACAAGTCTCCCAACTACAAGCATCATTAATCTAAGGAAAAAAAAAAAAAAAGCGTGGGCATGGGCCATTAAATGTACTGTAATCTATTCAGTGAGTTTAATGTAAGGGTCATTATGAATTTTGTGCTTATTAATGATTTATAATACAATGGCAGCTAGAAGTCATTCTTGGAGTAGTTACACCCATGTGCTATGTTGCTTCTACATACTGATTAAGTGAAAGACTCAATTCTGATAACAGAAACTAATCTAAAGAATCTAGAACGATCTTCTGGTAATTTTGCAAAGGGTAATTGTCAGATTGCTCTTTTCCATTTCCAAATTAAGCGGATGTACAAAACTGCATGTAGATCCCTTTTAGATCTCTTTTATTCTTCATTATCTTTCCTATGACTTGGGAAATGCCCAAGATAATATTTAAAAATTTTATACAATAGATTGAACACGAGATTCAGATCATATGTATTACTGCAGTATATGGAACATTACTTTTCTCAGATTTAGATTAACGGAGCATAGCAGCATTTGCACATCATGCTGAGACGACATTCAGAAGCTCCAGCAGGGTCATCTAACTATGCATATATGTGTTTCATAGCATGCTTGACAGATACTTAAACAGAGAAGGCTGGGTAAACCTCCCATCACCAGAACTGATGGCCTAATTTCAATATTACTAGGACAACCAAATCCCTTTTGCCTCTTTCTTGTCATTGTGGTGTGATAAGATTGGCTTTTCTACTGATTACCCAGGAAGCAGTCATATGCCCAGGCATGGTTTTGCCTACTTTTCTTTTTAATTATTTTTTTATTTATTTGTTTATTAGTGTGATTGTTTGGGTTTTTTCCTTCTTCGGTTGGTTTTGGGGTTTAGGGTTTTTTTTTTTTTCCAGATTGCTTGCTATCTGTGATCCTGTTGTGTGCTTAAGCTTAGAAGGACAGCAGAGGCTTCAGGAATGAGGGTAGTTGTACCATGACAGAATTTATTCTCAAATTTAAAATCTGACAGCCTTAGTAGTACTCAACGTGAAACAGACCCTCAATTTGAGATAGAATGTCATGATACAGTCCTTAAAGAGGAATTAGTGAGTAAAGAGTTTTATCACAGCCTTCCCTAAATCATCATCAACTGAAGAAAGAGAAACAGAGATAAATATGCCTGTACTACTGAGTCTCACCTTCACTGCATTGCACCTTGTAGACACTCACACTTGTGCAAAGGCATCATGAAGTGAGGAGGATCCATTAGAGAATAAAAGATTTCTATGGGGCCCCAACAAATGAGTGGCTAGAAGCTGATGCTTCCCTGAGTCATTATCTTCCCTCTCTGCTGAGCATGCAGCATGATACAGAAGTTCATTACCTCATACACTAACGTATGATAATAATTCTCTGTTTTCTTCTCATATTTTAAAATTTTATGCTTTCCTTGTTTTTCTCAATAAACTTCCTTGTCTTCTGTGTGAAGATCTGTCACTAAATAATGTCTACTGTCTGGCTTCCATCCTGTTGAACTTGGTGGACATGAGGACAGGATGGATCTTAACTAGATTGTCCTTCAATAAAACAGACACTCTCCTGTCTGCATTTATAATCTGTCTTTGGGGATCCTATTTTTTCAGTTTCAGTTATGACTTTAACAAGATAGTGCAGGGAAAAGTGATCTGAAAATAGTAACTGAAGAAATAGAACGGTCATTCATAGCTGTAAAAATGGCAATTGGATAGAGAGAACCTTTGTTCCTCTTCTAGTATCTGTCTCTACATGCCTGCAATGGTAATGTAAATGTAAGGAGAAGCAAACTTATAAAAGCTTATAAATGTCTCATTTCTCTTTTTACTATGCAGTTGTGGCAGGAAAGAGTTTATTTGTACATGTCTGTTCTAGTATAACATTCTGGTACAAAACCTGCAATATGGAGAACTGCCATCTTCAGAATCATCAGGAAGTTATACCTAGCCTTGTGAATAAAAGTGGTTCAAATTTCTATATAGTTTGGCTCAGAATGATGCCAGATGCCAGATGTTTGTCCAGTTCAATGGCTGTACAAACTCAGTAACTTCATGCCTCTCAGTGCCATTGTTGTAAGGTTATCTGGAATGCAGGCTGCCTGTGAAACCCATCTGTCTCCATAATAACTAACACCTAACCTTTCAAAAGCTTTGTCTGCACAGCATGTGAATTTGCTGAGCTTAGTGGTCAAAATAAGCCGTTCCGTGCCTATCGCTGTGGAGATATTTTCACATAAACTTGCAAGGCTATAAACATGCCTGAGCTTTTCTTACTGGAAGCCTCAGAGCTTGTCTAGTAAAGATAAGTAAATATCTCTTCCTCAATGATTGGTTTTAGTGAATTTTGGCCATTTAAAAAACAGTAACAGCACCTAATTTTCCTATTCTAGAGATTTCCTGTCAATATAAACGTCTTAAAATATACAGAATTTTCTTTTAGCTTTGTACACATGCCACAAGAAAAATAATTCTCTGACTGCTAAATGAACGTGCCTACCATTAAAACATTCAAGAGAATCAGAAGTATAAAATAGTATTTCAGTCATATATTATTTTTTGTAAATCTTTTCAAGTGTAAAATGCAATATTTAGTCTCTTTCTAGTTTTCTTGATATATATAGTGCCATAAGCTAAAATACAAAATACATTCTATCCAGTATTTCACTAATTGTCATGTGGCCATCATCATTACCTGTAACTTAAAAGACAATAGAGAGCACTTTTCACCTTTGCTGCAGAGAATATTCACTCAACCAGGTGATCATCAGATTTAATTGGAAGGAAGGATATGTCATAATACGTTGCCTAGAAAGAGTTAAAGGATTCTAGGAGGTCAGTGAGATGCCATTGGTGTTAATAACTATGACAGATTAAAGGCCTTCGGGTATGTGTTCATGTAAGATCAAACACCTTTTTTGTCTGACTTATACTAGATCAACAAAATATCTGCCAACTATGGAGATCACAGAGGGGAAAAATTTCTTTTCCTTTTCACTGTGTATTATTCAGTGCAATACAGCTTGAAAAATGGCAGTGACAATCCCTGTAATCATTTATTTGTGTATTTATCCAGATCTCTGCTAAGAGGTGGATAACAGCATCTATTGCTTATTGTTTAACTTTTATTTCATTGTGCTGTGAAGAGATAACTGAATCCCCAGTTACACCTCGAGATTTTTTAACTGGTATAGAGCCTGAAATAGGTTTATTTATAAAAAAGTATATTCAGAAAAAAAAAAAATAATCGAATGAATATGGTTACTTTTCTCTGGATTCACTACTCTGAAAACAACTGTTCCAGAAACATAGACATAGCAGGATTGGGGGTGTCGTGGTTTTAGGCTGATCCAGCAACTAAAACTCACACAGTCTCTCCTTCTCCAGTAAAGTAGAGAGGAGAGAAGAAAAAAAAAACCAAAGGGGCTGAGGGTTGAGACAAGAACAGAGGGAGCACTCACCAACCATGGTCCTGGGCAAAACAGACGGGGATTTTCTCAAAGCAAAACAGTTTATTGATGATTACTTAGAAGGACAAAGGGAAACAAAAACCGATTACTCGAGAGGACAGAAAGAAACAAAACCAGATCTTAAAACCGACACCTTCCCCCCACCCCTTTCCTTTTCCTGCTGGCTCTACCTCGTCCCCCCAGCAGCACAGGGGGCAGGGACTGGGGGAGTGCAGGTCAGTTCATTCCGTGCTGTTACTGCTGCTTCTTTCTTAAAGGAGAAGGAGTCCTTACACCCTTTTCCCCTGCTCCAATGGATCCCCTACCCACGAGGAAAAATCCACAAACTTCTCCAGCATGAGTCCAGCCCACTGGAAACAATCCTTCCCCACAGATTGCTCCGGTGTGGGCTTTACCACAGTCTCGGGTACTTAGGGAGCTGTAGGCACTCGCTCCAGCGTGGGTCGTCGCACAGACTCCAGATGCCTCTCTGCCTTGCCGTGCACCCCAACACGACCATCCTCAGGCTCAGGCATCTTCTCCCCACGGGCTGCGAGTGGGTCTCTGCTCCACCGAGGCCGTCCTGGTTGCAGGGGGGCCGCCTGCTATTTCACCATCAGCCGCAGGGGAAACTCGGCTCCGGCACACCTCCTCCCGCTCCATCCTCACTGACCTGCTGTTGATGTGGCTGTTTCTTTCAGATCTCAGTCCTCTCCAGGTGAACTCAGCCCAGTGGGCAGCCCGGGAGTGGGGTGCCCCCGAGTTCCCCAGCTGGCTCCGCCGCCGTCATCCTCCGTGGGTGGCGCTGGCCCGATGCAGGCAGCTGCCCGGCCGGGAGCCAGGGAGCGGGGGCAGTGCCCTCCTCCCTTCTCTGCTCGATCCTGGGCAAAGCACCTTTTCCAGTCCCTTTGTCCTGACTTAAATAGGGCAATTCGCAGAGGCACCCTATTGGCTCAATCCCGAGGGGGATGGCAGTCTGATCTGGTGGCCAGAACTAAGCCTAACCCGGTTCCAAAACCAGGGAGGTCACAGGGAGCAAAACTCCTCTCCTGCCACCAAAACCACCCCCCCTCCACATCAAACCATGACAGGGGGTTTTATTATTATTATTTCTCCTGCACCTGGAATAGCTACTCTTTGAGCTCATCAGTAAGGTTGTCTTTACTTAATTGTCTCTCTGACTAGTCATTGAAAATACATCTATTCGTAACCTCGCACAAGAATAAGGAGCACAGTGCAGAGATCATTTGGCTGACAAAAAGCCAAGTGAGCCTGATCATGTAGCTTAAAACATCGTAATAGGAATTTACCAATTAGAAGTCTTCTGTTTTGTTAGTTTCTACAACTTCAAGTAATGAGTTTTGATTCATAAGAACTTGATTGCTTAAAGATGACTTGTAACAATGCTATGCTTTTTTCTAACTCTTAAAGCTTCCACAATTCTGGATTCCCTTAGAGTTTGAATATTTCCTTAACAATCTATTTGGGATGGTTACTGTAGGAGTCTGAACTAGCTAAAGCTTTTGACTGATTGGTTTGCCCCTCTTCTTTCAGGTAGACATAATAAAACCTTTTTTGTTCTCCATTAAAATAGGAACTGAAATAATACTGAGAAGATTTACACCTGCCAGCACATGTTCTATATAATTCAGTAGAATATTAAAAGAGTATTTGCTTCCCATAGGGTCCTTATAGGGATGTATTATATTATTTTTACCTTGTTGAAAATCTTCCAGTGGTTTCCTGGATTGAAACGAATATTGTGAAGTCTCTTTTGGGTGCTTATGAAAATCTCCGTGTTTTTTTTGACCTCTGAAGTTTGGATTTCATGCCACTTCTCCACATCTTGTGAGTCTACTGTTCTACTGAGATCTCACTCTTTTATGGAACACAGCCCACCACAGGTACAGACTGCACCAAATCCTAGCCAATCAATCCAGTTTAGTCATCATTCCCCAGGGAAAATAACTTGTGCATTGTTTTACTGGTCTCAGTGGCAAGTGGTATCACATGAAAGAAACTTGCAGAGCAAAATAGTAGAATAAAAGAAACCAACTAGAAGAACGTGACCAATTGGACAATAAGATCGATATTTTATGTGGCTTATGTTTAAAAACAGGAAAGTAGGAGGGAGTATAGAACTCTGTGTTCTCATAAGTAAGTAGACTAACCATCAGATTAGTATTTCTTGAGTCCAGGGTTATTTCTAAGGAAAAATGAGGACAGTTTATGGGACCAGGGATACATAAAAATCCAATAAAGTAAAATAATGAAAGTGCACAGAAATATTATGTAACCGTAGAGTCATAGAATGGTAAAATCATTTGGATTGGAAGATACCTTTAAATATCATTTAGACCAACTCCCCTGCAATAAGCAGGGACATCTTTAAATAGATCAGGTTGATCAGAGCCCTGTCCAACCTGACCTTGAATGTTTCCAGACATGGGGCATCTACCACCTCTCTGGGCAAATTGTTCCAGTGTTTCTTCCTTACATCTAGTCTGAGATAATTTTACCAACACTGCAGCTGCAGCTATGGAGCCTATTGGAAGAGTTTTGCCTCTTTAGTAACAAAGTCCGAAGCCCCGTTTCTGAAATAGCAGGAGTTTATGATGCATTTAATACATTTCTGTTAGATCAAACAGAGGCTAAATATTGAAGAACATGATAAAAGCATATTGTATTTTATCTAAAAAAAAAAAAAAAAGAAACCTTGTGGAAAAGGTTTTTTTAAGCTAAAGACTGTTACAAAAATGAAAAATACATAGGGTGTTTGACTCTTTCAAGACAAAGATGAACCTTGCATTTTTAATGTATATTTATTTGGTTTTAGTAGGAGTTTATCTGACTTTAGATCTTAGGCCATGCTTTGTAAAAATATAAGGATGATACCAATGGGATGTTTCTAAGTGAAGACAATGAAGAATACCAAGTGAGATATCAAAGGAATGTTACAGGTTTATTAAGGTCAGGAAAGCCATTTGCCACAATGGTCTAGAATACGACAACGAAAGTTGTAATGTTACTAATCCTGACTAGAGAACTGTAGTAAAAGGAAAACAGCTTGACCTATACTTCCTTGTTTTCCTGTGAATATATCAGAAATGGTAGCCATTGACTATGTAGAAATCAACAATGAGTCTCTATGCCAGAAATACACTACGTGAATTAAAACACATTCCAGACCACATCAAACTACTGTTGTGTCTTCCCTGTTCTAGAAATTCACCATCACTGACATATTCTGTGCAACTGTTCTGAGAAGTCTTAACACAATTTTAAGTCCTAAAAAAGTGACTAATATTTCTAATTGCACATGTAAATATTCATGTGCATGGATACTACTGTGCTGCTACTTCATGTAGCTTTGAATTATGTCAACTTTCTCTTGACAATTATAATCCTATATTGCAGTTTTTGTAGGTCAGTAAAATGTGAGAAAACACACACTGAAAATTTGGAATGTATCATGATGCTACCACAAACCAAGCACATTGAGGAGTTCATGGTAAACAACTGCTTAAATTCATGCCTGATGTTACATTTTATAATTAATTTATACAACTTTTTCTGGTTTAAATCTTATGAGAAACAACCTCCTCTTAGATAACACAAATTCACTTATTTAAATTCTAGGACTTGACACAAAGTCAAGTATTTTTCCAAGATGCCAGTTCAAGTTTTTCTGTTATTGTTGCTGATTATTTTAAAAATTGAGGTACATCAATGTTAATTACTATAAAAGTTTAGTAATTTATTTTTGAGGATAAAATCGTTATAGAAGCTATTTTTTTTAGGGTTCTTTATTCCTTTGATCAATTTTTTATTTAACAGAAGTGAATATAAAGTATTAAAATACCAGCAGGAAGCATTCTTTTTCACAAACATATGACAGTTTTTCTGTATATACTACTCTGCAAAGTCTCTCACACACTTTCTTGCAGAGTTTCTTTTTTGTTTTCTGGCTATGTCTGGATATGGTACCTAGGAGTATGATCCACACAGGCACAGGACTGCAGATTTGATAATTCCCTTCTTTACTTTCCTCCTGCTATGGTTTTCACAGAAAATAACTGAACACATCCTACACATACTCTGATAAATGCCTGACTTGAATGCTGAAACTCACAATGCTAGAGCATACACACCGTTATGCACCTTAATAGGAAAGTAAAGACAAAATCTTTCCTGCAGCTGTCATTAGTCAGCCCGGTAACTGAAGCCAACCTACAGAAAGAGTGTATGTATGTTGATGTTATTTAACATCACTTTGCATTTCACTGCTCTCCTTTTGTTTCTAGGGAGGCATGCAAAAAAGATATTCTGAAAGTGAGTGCATAAGGGGGTCTACTGGAAAAATGAGGAAAGTGACTGGTGAATTGTATGGCATCACGGCATGAAGCCTATCCAAAAAGACTTCTCAGGTAAGTGAGACCTTCACCACGTCATCCTGGCTGGAAAACAGACCTATGCATGAATTTTGTTGTGTAATTCTTTCTAAACTCACACTAACACATTTGGGGCAGGAGACCAGAACATCTTAGAAAATCCTTTAGTAACCAGTGATTGGCCAAAGAGATAGACCCACAGCTATGTGTTTAGTAACATCTTCAAGGTTTAAACTGACTCTCTAATTTAGAAAACAGTAAGTAATTAAAACAATAACTACTTGATCAGGTGAATACATACATGGTTGTCAGATAGCGAGGAAGTCTGAGATGAGGTGTAACAGCTAGATGCAGAAACTGGGATGCCAGTCAGGATAAGGACACACCCACCAGATAGAGCGTCCTACTAGGATGAGTCAATGGTGCTGCACTAAACTGGACTGGAGGGGCAAGGACCTTCATTGATGTGTGGTGTGTGGAGTGTGTGTGTTGCAGCAAGGTTTAAATTACAAGTAATTGAACAAAGTGGTTCTGTTCTTGCAGCCACCCCAAGCCAACTCCCTCATGGCATGTGGTGGCTCAGTACTAGAAAATAATTTTCAGTACTGTACGTGAATGGAGAAGAGATTCTAATTCATGATGCCCTTTTTTATTGAAGTATGTTTTTCAGATATATTTATATGAACATATACCTGATTATTTTCATTCTAGACTTTAGCATATTCAACAGTCTTAATTGATGCAATTACCTGTGCATCAAAACCTTTATATTCTCAATCATATTCCTTGTTTCCTTACAATCTCACAAGGCCTAGGACATTTTAAGGAAAGAAATTTCATCTTTTCATTGCTATTCACATAAAGCAGACTGACTTTCTATTTTCCCTATTTTCAGTTACTGTTTTGTTTCTGAAATTTAGGAAGGAAATTCCGGATGAGTTAAAAGTTATGTAAACCTTGAACCTGAGGGTTTGGGACAAGGAAGTAATGAGATGACTAAAATGGAATGAATGTGGAAGTGGGCCAGCACAAACTGAAAATAAAATAAAAAGGGCAAGGAGAGAGACAGGGGAAGCATATTAATAAAATTCAACCCAAGATGGAAGAGTAAGTATTGTAAAAGTGGGCCCTGTTTCCAATATTTATTTTGCTCTTGGAACACTGATTAGAGACTAACAGTTAAAGACTTAAACTCATCAGGACATGAGGGGTTGGTCTGTCTACACATGTGTGTGAATATTTAAATTTACAAAGTGACTTCCTTTAAGGTCTCTAGACAAACCAGCTATATTCTCTATATATGTATAGAAATGTAGCTCTTCAGCTATTTATAATCAAAAATCAGATCTTGCCCTTAGGCTTTAATATAAGCCTCACAAGTGTTCATCTGAAGACTAAATGTTGTCCTTTAGTATGCAAACCCTGGAAATTGGGTTCTGTTGCCTTGGGAAATTTCCTTTGCACTAAATATATTCTGTATTTTTTTTCTTTAAAAAAGGAAGTCATAAAAGCAAATGACAATAATGTATCATTCCATAGCTTTTAAGGTTTGACAGCTAGCAATGATTAAGTCTTTCAATCAGTGGAAACATCTATCATCTCTAAGTCTTCAAAAAATAAAAAGTTTGGGAGTTTGTGCTGTATGGTTTGTATGTGAAGGAATAGAATTCCAGAAATCGATTACATTAATATGCAGTGCTAGATATTCCTTCTGACAAATATTCAAAATCAGCTAAAGCGTGCAAGTTTACCTTGGGAAAGGACATCAGAATATACTTTGCAACTTTTCCTTTTTCGGGATAACTTATCCCATTTCCAGGATAACGCTTTATGCCAGGCCAACTATTAGTGATATTTGAAACTGCAGGATTCCACTTAACTGTGACAGCACTTAAGAGCATTTTTTACCAGGAAAAAAAAGCTTGAAACTTTTACCATTCAATGGTTACGTATCACAGAAAGGAAGTTGGTTGAATATAAAAGTCCTCAAAATTTGCCAAGAAAATAATCTTTTACTACCTCTTTGTGAATTAAAAACATATTGATGGCAAAGAAAGGACACTATTTCTCCACTGAATTATTCTTTCCTAGGGATATACTAGTTATGGTCATCATTTTCTGAGCTGCAGCATGCCTTTGAAATAGGAAGACTTTTTTTTTTCCCAAGTAAACATAAATATAGTTCTTATGCCCCATCTTGATCTACAGATATTCCTGTTTTGTAAGAATGAAGTCTGTAGGCAGAGTGATATCCTGCTCCTTTGAAAGGAAACTGCTTTAGCATCTCATTCTTTCCGAGATCAAGAGTTGATTTTTACCATAAAGACAGTAATCAAGCTTTCTTTGTGATGCATTTTACAGCATTTCATCATATATTAGTTAATGTTCATCTGATTTTTATTCTACTTGTGGACATAAAATTACAAATGAAAAATCATTAGAGAAGAGATTACGCTTGCACCTCAGAATTCACATTTCTGTGAAAAGCTGCTGTATGGGCCTAGAAGACAACCAGATATTAAGTATCTGGAATTTATCCTGCTGTTGATAAAAACTTCAACTCACCAGTGTCTTCTTACTCACCAAAATATTTAGACATCTGCTTAGTTAGCTGGGTTTTGATAAGATTTAAGCAGAGATTTCAATACTTTTTTAATTTAAAGCATCAGAATGACCTGTGTAGACAAGGGGCAGTGAAATTGAATGCATTTTTTTGTTTGTATGCCAGATGCAATGAATCTTGCAGCAAACAACTAGGCAAATTGCATTGCACAATGATCTTAATCGTATATGTTACCTTATGATCTATATGCAGGACGTTAATGATAAAGATATAATGTAGTGCTATATGTATACCAGCATCATTTGAAAAAAATGAAATTATTTGTTAAAATATATATAAATGAGATACAGAAAATAATTTCTTTACTCCTTAAAATCACATATTAAATCTTACTACAATAATGTTTACTTAGTAAAATATAAGGAAATAGTGAAATTACATTAAGTGACTTGCCACAAATTTAAAAAATGTAAATTCATTGAGCTCAGTTGCTGCTCACAGGCTGAACACCATGTAATCTGCAGAGTCACAGTTATTCTCCTTCAAAGCAAATGACAAGACTGTTTGATTTTATCAGAGTTAAGCAAAACTTTTTCCACCATGTCTATTTTTCAGGTTTGCCATGTTACTCAGCTCTCTCTGTAATCCATAATAGAAAGCCTTCCAATGTGAGCATTAAACCTGTGCCAAAATAATGACCTGAGGGTTTAAACAGAAACACATGTTCTTATAATCACTTACTTTGCAGAGCAGGGAAGCAACAAAAGGTATTCTTCATTTCATGTTTACTGACGTCCTCTAGTACTTCCATTTCTATTCCATGATTCTCTTTTTGTTTTTATCTTCAGCAAACTTACCACTCTTCTGCCATGCCAAAACCTGTCTGCAAATATTTGTTTGATATTTAATATTCTACTTCCCTGAGGCTTCTTCAAATTTCTGCTCAGCTTAGCCCAGCGCTGTCAATCAGTGAGTTGTTGCCTATCTTGTGTGTTAGTAACACTGTAGTGTTCAGGCAAGTGTGAACACAAGGATCAGAATATCATGACAGACAAAAGCATCCCAATTCTCCAACACCCACTATTGTCTATGACACAGTTCCAAGCAAGATTTATTTTATGTTTTAGTGAATATAGTGAAGATACCATTAAAGAGATAACAATGTGTCCTCTAACAATAAGAATATGGGCTTGAATCACAGGAACAGATCAGCAGAGGTAAAACCAATAGTCATTATGGCCAGATTTGCTGTTGGATATTCAGATTATTTTTTATTATTATTTTATTTATTTAAATTCTATTTATTTTTATTGTGTAGTATATGTACAGCAATGAACTCAGTAAACAGCATTTTAATAACCAAGGTGCTGCCTACATTTTATGTTTACCATGGATATGATTGTAACATAATAGAAAGGATTTGGAAACTAATGTCCAATAGATTTATTATTTTGGAGGCACTGCATGGAAACATTTTGTAACCTGATGAGAACAGATTGTATTTCTTTTTTTCCCATCCCCATCTTTTCACTGCCACTTATGATCTAGGACAGACTTTTAGCAGAAAACTGAACACAGAGTTCTTAGTTCAGTTATCTTTACAGTTTCTAAGTTACAGTAGTTGTTAATAAGCACATATGAACGTCTTTGAATACTTTGGTTTGTTTCGGGAGGCTGAAGAAATCATGGAAGACAATGTGTATGAGAAACATAATATGGCTTCGTTTTTCATTTAACAGTTAGAGCACAAAATTCACCCTTCAATTGAGTGTCATGGTTTAGCCCAGCCAGGAGATAATGTACCACACAGACACTTGGTCACTCCTTCCCACTTGGGGTGGGGTAGAGAGGAGAAAAATGTAACAAAAGGATTGGGGGCCCAGACAAGAACAGGGAGGGATCACCCACTGACCATGGCCCTGGACAAAACAGACTCGGATTGGGGACAGATCAATTTAAGTCGTTATCAGTTACTTCACAGAGGATGAGGAGAAATAAACTATATCTTAAAAAGACCTTGCCCCTACCCCTCCCTTCTTCCTGGCTCTATGTCCTTCCCCTCAGTGGCGCAGGGGGATGGAAATGGGAGATTGCACATCATTTTGTCAAACGCTGTTTCTGCCGCTCCGTCCTCAAGGAGGAGGACTCCTTCATCTCTTCCTCTGCTCCAATGCGAGTACCCTTCTCAACAAAGACAGTTCTCCAAGAACTTCTCCAACATGAGTTCTTCCAGCAGGATGCAATCCTTACCCATCAGACTGCTCCAGCATGGATTTTTCCCACGGAGTCACAGCTTCTTAGGGCAGGGGGACACCAGGGGAGGCCAGGAGGCCAGCTTCTCGCCTCCCCCCGCTCCTCACTGCAGGCCCCACATGGATTGGGTTCCTTTGTCCCTTTTTTAAATATGGCATTCACAGAGGTGCTGACTGGCTGGACCCTGGCCCAAGACAGGTCTCACCTGGCCAGAGACCATTCCAACAGGTTTTGGAGCCAAGGAAGCTTCTCACATCTCCCTACAGGGGCTGTCTCTGCTGCCCTTCTCTCAAAGCCCCACCATGTAAACCCAGCACATTGACTTTTGAAGTAAGTGATAAAACACACAGCAATTGCCATGATACATAATTATGCCATGTAACAGTAAATAAGTTTCATTAGTGAATTTTGTGGCCATTTTCTGTCAAGCTATCCTGAATTTTGCTGGGATAGAGTCAACTTTTCACAGGAAAACTGTAAGGGACACAGCATGGACAGCTGATCCAAACTAGCCAGAGGACTATGCGATACCGTACGACATGATGCTCAGAGTATATTGATATAGAGGGAGCTCACCAGGGAGGGTTTTTTCGCATTTTTGCCAATCGGGAGCAGGCTGGACTTCTGGATTCTGGGTTCTCTGTGGTGAGCAATTGTACCACTCATTTTGTATTGTTCTTTTACTAGTATTAGTGTTGTTATTACTCCTGTCTTGGTTTTTTGTACTGCCCCATTAAACTGTCTTTATCACAACCCACAAGTTTTACTCTTTTCTTCCTATTTTCTCCTCCCATCCCACCTAGGTGGTGTGGTTGCTTAGGTACTGGCTGGGCTAAACCACAACACAAATAAATTGCAGATAAGACAGAAAAATCATCATATTCTTCTGCAGTTTACTAAGATCCTGTAGTTACTGAGATTCACTGTATTGATTGGATCTACCATACCTAGATAATACTTCACCTATTACCTGTATTCTTCCATTATTGTCCATAAATGAATTGTCGTTGCTGAAGACAAGTTGAATAACTCCACAGGTATAAAGTCTATGAGACACAGAAATCCATCTAACAAACAATTGTCATGAAAAAGAAAAGATCTTCTCACTTCTGAACTTTCCCTTTCCAGTTCTGTGGAGAAGCTGTCATGCAGCATTCAAACTTTAGCTGAGGGCTAACAACAATAAAGCAGACAATGATGGGAAAAAAATAAAAACAGATCCAAGCAGACCTCAGGACTGGGGAGGAGGAAACTATTACTTTGAACGCTACACTGTTCCCAGTGTAATAGCTAACGTGCTAACAGGTCATCACTGGAAGAAATCATGAACAATCATTCCTCTTTTATTTCTTCCATGTTATTTATGATTTTATAACTTCTTTCTTATTCATTCATTTCTTATTCAGCTGCTTGCTTTTCAGGCTGAATGGTCCTCATTTGTTTAGTTGTGCATTTGATAACTTTCTCTTTTCCCAGTTCTTGGGGAGAATATCCTTTGGGAGATTCAAGGTACTGACAGCTAATAGATTTGTAAGTAGTGACATGATTACATGGATGTTATTTTCTTCTCTATGCCCTTCCTAATAATAAATTTGTTTTCTTCACCTTTACTGAGCATTGAAATGACATTTTCACTGAACTAGCTGCTAAGGACACAACCAAAATCTACCCTGAATTAAATAATGGGATAACTTCTATTTGACTTTTCTTCATTTTCAGAGAGACAACATGTAAAGTACTAGATTTTAGGAGAAAGAAATGTGCAAATACTGGAGCTAACATTTGAGATCTACTCTACTGATACAAAATACACTCTTGAATTCATAAATCTCTACATGAAAATAAATTGGGTTTTAACATAATAGTCAACATATAGAGCTTTAAAAAATAATACATATTACCTAAATCATTACAGAAAAGCCATTCAGGATTCAATATATTTTGAAATAATCATGCTAAACAGAACTGTAAAAGAAAGGTTATATGTGTATTAAGCATCAGCTGAAAATTCCTGTAGATGTTTATACATATCAACTCAATTCTGCAGAATTGTTATAGGATGGTAAACAAATTTGTTTTAAAGCCTTCAGGAACAGAATTACCAATATGTTTTTGTTGCTTTGTGTCAATTTAGTGAACACAAAATTTATTAAAGGAGGCTTAAATGGTCATTCAACTTGAGTCAATGGATAATTTCTACCTTCAGAATGGCAGAAAGAACCTACAATTTATAAATCCTACGTAGGTATTCAGTAGAGAATAATCTCCTTCTTTGTATATCTGAGCCATCCTAGTGAACTCCAAGGATACAATTTTTCTCATTATTATTTTATAGAATGTCTCCAGAAATCCTAGTGACAATATACACTAATTATAACTTTTTAAATGTGTTTTTTTCTTTTATAGCACTCTACTTACTTTTAGATTAATTTATTTAGAACAAACACAAATATAAACGAAATATACATTTAAAATATAATCTTTTAATATGACATTATTTTTTTCCCCTATAAAAAGCAAAACAACTGTAAAAGCACAGTAACTTAGTAATGTTCAAAATACTAACAAAGATTCTTCTTTTGTCTAGTTTAAAACTGAGATTTCTTTATATGCAGAAGTCTCAGTATCTTATGTAAAAATATTATTATACTTATGCTGTGATAGTTTGATGTGTGTGGGGGTGTTCTGGTGGCAGGGGAGGGGATTTGCTCCCTGTGCCACCAGACCTGAGTCCCATCCCCCCCGGGGGAGGTTGAGCCAAATCGGCGCCTCTGCGAATTGCCCTATTTAAGTTGAGACAAAGGGGCGGGAAAGGGCTTTTTGCTCAGGAGCGAGGAGAGAGCAGGAGGGCGCTGCCCTCGCTCCCGGCTCCCGGCCGAGCGGCCGCTCGGGCCCGGGCCGGCGCCATGTGCTCAAGATGGCGCCGGGGAGCCGCATGGGGGACTCGGTAAGCGCCCCGCTCCCGGGGTGCCCGCCGGGCCGAGCTCCCCCAGAGAGGATTAATATCTAAGAGAAAACAACCACAACGACCGGGTCAGCCAAGATGGAGCAGGAGGAGGTGTACTGGAGCTGAGGTTTCCCTTGCAATCGGTGTGAAGATGGCAGGCGGCCCCCCTGCAGCAGGACTCATACTGGAAAAGTTTGGGGACTTTTTCTTCGTGAGTAGGGGATCCACCGAAGCAAGGGAAAAATGGTGTAAAGACTCCTCCTCCTTTAACAAAGGCGCGGCAGTTAACAGCATGGATGAACTGACCTGCACTCCCCCATTCCCTGTCCCCATATGCCGCCGGGGGGGAGGTAGAGCCAGGAAGGAAAGAAAATCGGGGGTGGGGAGGTTGTTGTTTTAAGATCTGGCCTTGTTTTCTCTTTCTCCTCTCAAGTAACCGGTTTTCGTTCCCTTTTGTCTTTTGTTTAGTAACTGTTAATAAATTGTTTTGGTTTATGAAGAAAGCCTGAGTCATGTTTTGCCCGGGACTATGGTTGGTGGGTGCTCCCTTTCGGTTCTTGTCTCGACCCTCAGTCCAAAAAACCACGACATGCTCATTTATATTTCATGGTCTGCCTTTTTCTATTTTAGCTCCTTTGTTTACTAGACTTTGATATCAGAGAGGACTGAAAATTTCCTTTGAGTGGATTGGCCCTACCACAAGTGTTTTAAAAGATAAATATACTTCACATTTACATTTCTGAAGAAAACATTTTGAGTTACATTCATTCACTCTTGACTTCCACAGGTATCTGTTATTCTGTTCTATCTTTTTAAAAGAAAAATAGCTCTACTTGCTCTTCATTGGTTTAATGTATTCAAACTCTATCCTCTATAAGCTATTGATTTCTCTCTCAAATAAGTGTTTAAAATTGCTCCCTTTTAGCTGTACCATTATATTTTTTACAAGCCAAAATGTCCCATAGCTAAGCTGCTATCTTTAATCATGTATTTTCAATATATATATAAGAAACAATACTAATTTGTAAATTATTTGAAAACATGTTGATGCATCATCAGGTTTGTTTTCCTTTACAAAGGTATAATGCTGATTTTCTTACTTGCTGTAAGATTTGTTGTTGCTATTACAAGAAAAAAAAAAAGTCAAGCAGACAGAATTTATAAAAGCCGATGTTTCTCTTTGGCAATGTGTTTGAATACCATATAACCGCAGCTTCCTTCTCCTTTCTGGCAAGTACTGTGTCTGAGGTGATGAAGTCTTGGTTCACAAGTGACCCCATTAATTTATAAAGATTGCATTTAAAAAAATCTCAGTTTTCCACAATTATCTGTTTTTTATCATGAACACTTTATGCTGGACACTCATATGCACAGGCCATTATTCACAGACTGTATTTCTCATTGAAAGAGCTTTCACAAACATGCATTTAATGCCACAGGGCTATGTGAAGGTAGCAGAGTTTTAAGAACTTCAAAAGAATTATTTCCTCTGAAACCAGTTTGTCTTTCATGACTACAAAACTTGTCAAATCTATAGTCTGTACATCACATACAGTTCACTTGGAGGAGGAACTAAGTTACCTGGGAGTCCCTGGGTAATCTTCTGGCCAGAGAGAAGGAGGGTCTCCATTGCCAGAAGTGTGTTTATAATGTTTTCTCTGTGTCCTTTTATGGGTCTGAGAAGTACCTTTGTGCAGAAAGTATTACTTATCACACCAGTGTGACCCTGGGTCACCCTCACGTGTAGAAGGGAAATAATGTGAGATCTGCTGTGTTACAGACAATAGGTTGTGGTATGTACTCTGTCAGGAGAAGCAGGTCTGTAGTGTATTTAGTCAGAAATAGCTCTGTAATCATCTGATAGGATTATCAGCACTTCATGAAGGAATACACAGGTATTACAGTATCAATGTGGATGAAACTTGTATTGATAAGATTTTTCAGAGATAACTTGCAAAATATAGAACCCTGGTAGGGTACAGTGCTACAACGTAGATCGCAATTATTCTTCATTAAAGTCATATTTGCAAAGTTAATAGCATTTTGCAAACATATACTATCAATATGAAGAGAATGTTACTACAAAGGCAGAAACAGCTGAGTTTTCTCTGGGAGATTTGAAAAGGAAAATAACCTCTAACAGAGGTAACTTTTCAAAGTGTGACCTCAGTTACTCCAAATAAATAATTTTAGACATACTGGAAACATTTTTTTCCTTCTCCAGTGGTTCTTTCAACCTGTGGAAGCAAAGATAGTTGCAGGTGAGGAGTCAAAGGGACTGCTTTCTCAACCCCAGGCTGCAAGCTATTGAATAGATCATGTATTCTCCAGCTAGGGTCGTCTTAGAAGTTATTTTACTGAGTAGGCTGTCAGATTATGTCCAGGTGGCTGCAAGTTTTATTTCTTTCAGCTATCTTTGACAAACAAGACACGAAATGGATTTATAGCAACCTTACTTCCTCATCTAGAGTGAAAAACTTACCTGATTTTGTCTGCAAATGACTACAGTTTACATAAATATATAATATAATATATAAAGCTCCCCTGGTGCCACTTGAGGCTATTTTCTCTTTTCCTATACCTTTCCTAAACCCATTCTGACCGGGCCTGATCACCTGGTTGTCCTGTACATGTCACATGATGGCACTCAAGGTGATCTGCTCCGTAATCTTCCCTTGCACCGAGGTCAGACTAACAGGCCTGTAGTTCCCCAGATCCTCCATCTGGCCTTTCTTGTAGATAAGTGTCACGTTTGCTAACTTCCAGTCAATTGAGAACTCCCTGGTTAGCCAGGACTGCTGCTAAATGATGGAAAGTGACTTGGTGACCACTTCTGCTACCTCCCTCAGTACCCTTCTTTAGAGTTTTTGGGAATGTTTTTTTGGAGGAGGATGTTGTTTATTTGCTTTTAAATAAAATAGTTGTGAATATTCATGTGTTAGATTAAGATGTCTGCCAGATCAAGCTTGTCAGTGAATTTGGCCACTGCACCTTCCTGTTGTATTAAGTTGCACGGCAAGGTTTTGGTTGCAGAGGGGCTACAGGGGTGGCTTCTATGAGAAGCTGCTAGAAGCTTCCCCTATGGTGAACAGAGCAAATGCCAGCTGGCTCCAAGACAGATCATCTGCTGGCCAAGGCCAAGACAATCAACAATGGTGGTAGTGCTTCTGTGATAACATACTTAAGAAGAGGAAAAAGTTGCTGCGCAACAGCAGCCGAGAGGAATGAGGATATGTGAGAGAAACAACTCTGCAAACGCCAAGGTCAGTGAAGAAGAAGGGGGAGGAGGTACCCCAGGTGCTGGAGCAGAGAATCCTCTGCAGCCCTTAGTGAAGACTGTGATGAGGAAGGCTGTGTCCCTGCAGCCCATGGAGGTTATTAGTGGAGCAAATATCCACCTGCAGCCCTTTCAGGATCTCACACAGGAGCAGGTGAATGCACTTGAAGGAGGCTGTGATCCCATGGGAAGCTTGCACTGGAGTAGGTTTGTGGCAATACCTGTGAACCTGTGGAGAAAGGAGCCCACACTGGAGTAGGTTTACTGACAGGACTTGTGACACCATGGGTGACCCACACTGGAACAGTCTGTTCCTGAAGGACTGTACCCCATAGAAAGGACCCACCCTGGAGCAGTTCATGAAGAACTGCAGCTTGTGCGAAGGACCTACATTGGGCAACTTCGTGGAGGACTGTTTCCCATGGGAGGGACTCCACACTGGAACAGGGCAAGAGTGTGAGGAAGAAAGAGTGGCAGAGACAACATGTGATGAACTAACTTCAACCCTGTTCCCCTGCGCCACTTGTGAGGAGGAGACAGAGAATTTGGGAGTGAAGTGGAGCCTGGGAAGAAGGGCGAGGTGGGTGGGAGGAGTTCTAAAATTTGGTTTTATTTTTCATTATCCTAGTCTGATTGGATTGGTACTAAACTAAAACAATTTTCCCAAGCCGAATCTGTTTTGCCCATGATGGTATTTGATGAGTGAGCTCTCCGTGTCCTTATCTTGACTCATGAGCTTTTGTTGTATTTTTTGTCCCCCTGTCCTGTTGAGGAGGAGAAGTGATAGAGTGGCTTGGTGGGCATCTGGCATCCAACCAGGGTCAGCCCACCACCCCTGTTGACAAATACAGGTGTCCACAGATAGCAGTTAGCATATAGCTGATTAGGCTAGGCTACGCATAGAATAGTTTATGTAACTGTAATTACATAAGATATTGTACTTTAAAAAAAAAAATCTAATGAGTTTTGGGGTTACATGATTGCTTGATAGACTCCTTGGATGATAAATGACTTGGCATGACCATATCCTACTGAGATCTGAAAAGCTGCATCTTCTTTAGTTTTGTTGGACAAATAAGACACATTGCTGTTTCTCTTTCTTGCTATGATAATTAACTTCTAGAATCATATTTAAAGTGTATTCCCACTGATCCATTCAACCAAAGCTATGGAAATATTATACATTCTTCTTATATTTGCATATTTTTAATAGTCTTGATGTTCAACCTGGGATCCATATTGCATCTAGAAAGGAAGGAAAAACAACCACAAAGGTAGATGAGGTTCTTCTATTTTTGCCTATTGTCTAAGGTTTTTGGTCAGAATTAGACTTGCAGTTGTTTGAATCTCTTCTTTAATTTTTTAATACAGTTTTTCTATCTGTTTTTTGTCACTTCAGTTGTTCTGGGAGGCAAATTCTCAGCTGATACGGACAAATAGAGTTAATTTCTGTGATGCTTCTATTTACCCTTCCTGAGATTCAGCTTTTGTTTCCAATGGACCTACTGAAAATTTCTCCATTGAAAACTGGGGAGGTTTCTAAATATGTATATAATGGAATTCGAAGTTTTTGTTTTATTCTGAAAATGTCAAATCAACTTCCTTATGGAAAAGCAACAGAAGTATAGTTGTTAAAAAGGAATGTAAAAATATTTAAATGTATGATGGATATACCTTTTAACTCTTGCAACCCATGATTAAAGTTGCATGTTATAGGAAGTACAATAGCAGGAAATGCATGAACCAATGGAGGATGAGCCTCACAAGCAGCACTGCAAGTGCAGCAGTGATCTGACCTGAGCTGACTTCGGTGCCCAATAGCTCCATGAAACACACGACATCACCATTAACAGGCTGAACCAGAATCATGGACTAAATAAACTCAATCAGTGTTTTATGGACACTTTATAGGAGCAGTCCATAGACTAAGGGAATGATGTCTGTGTGTATATCAAAGGATGGGAAGGAAGGAGATATCTAATGAGGATGCATTTGGCATGACATCAGTTGTATGGAATGAGGAGTGGAGATTGTACTGGCTTTGGCTGGGATAGAGTTAATTTTCTTCAGAGTAACTCATATGGTGCAACGATTTGGATTTGTAACAAAAACAGTGTTGATAACACACCAGTGTTTTTGCTGTTGCTGAAGAGTGCTTATATAGTGTCAAGAAAGTCCTTTCCTGTTTTTCTCACACTGCTCCGCCAGCGAGTAGGCTGATGGTACACAAGAAGATGGGAGGGGGCACAGTCAGGACAGCTGACCCCAACTGACCAAAGAGATATCTCATACCATATGACTTTGTGCTCAGTAATGAAAGCTCAGGGAAAGGAGGAAGAGGGGACAATCAAGGTTATGATGTTTGTCTTCCCAAGTAACCGCTATATGTGACAGAGCCCTGCTTTCCTGGAAGTGGGTAAATATCTGTCTGCTGATGGGAAGTAGTCATTTAATTGTTTGTTGGTTTGTGTTTTGTTTTTTTTTTCATTGTACTTGCAAGCACAGCTTTTGCTTTTCCTATTAAAGTGTCTTTATCTCAACCCACAAGTTTTCTCACTTTTACCGTCCTGATTCTCTCTCCCATCCCACTGTGGGGGAATGAGTGAGTAGCTGTGGGGGGTTTAGCTGCCTACCAGTGTTAACCCATAACAAAATTTTGTCAGCTGTTTAGGTGGAAAAACAGTAACTTGAAACACTTACTAAATACCGAGAACTGGAAAGGAAATATTAGACTGAAAAGGGACAGGATCAAGTCCTGTCACAAGTAGTTAACTTCATTGGTCGGGTTCTCAGGTTTTAAAGAGTGCCCTCACATTTCACTTGCAAAAATGTTTCTGATTTTCTAGGAGTTTTCTTTTCTTTGCATTATGTTACATAATAACTCTTCATTATGATTAAAATGCACCAAGAGTCAAAATAGTAAGATGAAGTGTAACATCCACTGAAATCCAGCATAATTCCAAATTATGCATGAATGAAGGAAAACAACTGCTTTTATACCTGCAAAACCAGCAGTTGATTAGATACTTTCTGCTTTGCTGATCTGGGTACTAATTTTTTTCAATAAAATAGTCTACGTATTATATGAGAGATTCAACAGTAGAGTTTGAATTAAGAGCCTGAAGAGAGCAGTTTATAGCGAATTGAGGCAAGCAGCACAGATGCTTACAGCCAGTGCATATCGTTGACAGTGCTCATCTCAAAACAACATACCACAATAACCAGAGGTTATCTTGGAGACAAAGCTGGAAATATGGGATCTGGTAAGAAATATAACACAGAAGATTTCATTGCTTAGAGGCTGCAAGCTGAGAACTTCTTATGGTTAGAGACATTATAGACAATTTGACCTTGCCTCTAGGTCCCAACATTTTCATATTTCACGTATGCCATTGTCTGCTCTTAAAATCCAGCTTCAGTAGTGCTCATTGTTCAGGCTCTGTGCCCGAGTGTCTTTTTGCAGTACATATTTCTTAAAATATGTGATTATATGGCACTTGCTGATAAACAAGTTGAGCATTTTATTCACAGATGGCTCTTTCTTACTTCCACAGTTTATCATTACTCTAAAGATTTCACAGTTTTAAATTTTGCTGCTAAGATACCAATGCAAAGTAAGTTTTGAAAGCTTCTGTTTTGGTTAATAAACTGTTTTTACCAGGCCAGCAGATACTAATTCATACACTTTTTCACTAACACTTTAATTTGGGGGGGACAGGGAGAATTGTTCAGCGGTCATATGCATATTCCTAGACATTTGGGACAAAATAGCATGATTTATAATTGGTCCTTTCTGGGCACAAGAGTAATGGTTGGTCTGCTAAAGCACTTTCCTCCTATTTGCGGTTGATTTTTGTGGAAGCTTGGTCTTGTAAAAGAGATTAGCTTCCATAAAATCAACAACAAATAGGAGAAAAGTCCAATTGTGGCATTTTGTCTCTTCTGACTATGTGGTCATTACTGTGCAGATAAATTAATATCCCTTTTGAACTAAAGTATCGTTTCTCCTTTTTCATAATGGTTGAAGGGTGTGGAATTACTTGCTGAAATTTGAGTTACAATTGTGCATATCTATTCCATTGAATAAGGCCAGATTTCTGAGGATATTTAGGCGCTCAACTTCCATGATAGCAGAGGGCATGAGACATCTAAACATATTTATAAGCCTCCTTCAAAATTGAATTGAAGAATTAAGGAATAAACTCAAAAGATATGAAAGACAGTTACTGGAACATCTGTTGGATCTCAAAGGTATAATTGTGACACATGCCACATGTCACCTTCAGTGACTATGTCCCACCAGCACTGAAAATTAAGAGAACTGGAAGATGGCCATATGTCAGCCGGAAGAAAACAGAATCTTGAGCAATAATAAACACTTACTCTAATTTTATCCAGTTTGAGGAACAGTTTGTACATTGTTTATATGGGAGGATAAACAATGTGTATTTCATGTTTTGTAATTTCAGAGTGCTATTAGTATTAAATGACATTACCAAAATCCTCAAAGAAGATGTGTTTGTAAAGACGCAAAATAATAGCACTTGTGTTACACTCATTCTTCAAATAAGCTTGAAGGAGAAAAAGAAGAGTTTATCAATACTTAGACAACTTCTAGACTATTTTCAAAGCCTATAGTCCCTTAATAAGTCAAATCTACAAAGGAAGCAGGGAGAGTCACATTTTATATCTGAAGTAACATTGGAAGTGTAATGTAAACAATTTTGACCCAGTCCCATGAAGAAAGAAGGTGACTATAAGGCCTAAGTACCACCAGATATTGTAGAATCTTCTTTTATCACATACAAGATAGATAATTTCTCCTCAAAATTTGAACTAAATACATCTAAAAAAAATATAATAAAAATTACCATGAGAAAGTAGTATAGAACAATTTTTCTCTTACTTAATTTGAATGAGACAGTCCAGTGCTGTGTAAAAATGCCTCAAAAGTATTTAGTTTTTTTCAGGCTCAAATAAATCTAACTTCAGTCTCTAGGCACTGAATTTTGTGCTCTTGTCAACAGGTAGAAAGCTCCTTGTTTTCAAATATTTTCTTTCTGTAAATGTATATGCAGCGATCTTCTTTCACATTATATTTAGATAGAGGTAGCTGATCTTCATAAGCCTTAATCATCCATCTTGTTTGCCAGATCTGAACCACAGTCTTTCTGATCCACCAAGCATAACGCATGATAAAAAATTAAAAATAAATAATATTGGTTATATAAGTAGTTTTTATGATGGAATGACTACTTCCACAATAAATTTTGTATTCTGCATAAAGAACTTAAATTCTATACACTCTCTTATGAAAATATTCAGAAAATTAATATGACTATTTTTCAGGGCTGTCATCTAAAGGTAATCACCTAAAAACTACTCTAGATCCCTACTGTGAATGTCGTTTCAAACAATACCATCAGCTTCACTGGGGTGCAAAATACTTTGCTTCAAATCAATAAATCAGGAGAACTTATTTTTTTCTAAATGCATACAGTCCTGCATCTGCCACGATTCAACTATTAAACTTCAAGCAGGCCAGTTAACCATTGGTAACTGTCTTGTGCAAACCTCGTGAAATTCAACAAGGCCAAGTGCAAGGTCCTGCACGTGGATTGGGGTAATCCCAAGCACAAGTACAGGCTGGGTGAAGAATGGATTGAGAGCAGCCCTGAGGAAAAGGACTTGAGAGTGCTGGTGGATGAGAAGCATAACATGAGCCAGCAACATGCACTGGCAGCCCAGAAAGCTATAAACTGTATCCTGAGCTGCATCCAAAAAAGCATGGCCAGCAGGTCAAGGAAGGTGATTCTGCCCCTCTACTCAGCTCTCATGAGACTTCACCTGGAATACTGTGTTCAGCTCTGGGGACCCCAACACAAGAAGGACATGGAGCTGCTGGAGTGGGTACAGAGGAGGGCCACGAAGATGATCCGAGGGCTGGAGCACCTCTACTATGAAGACAGGCTGAGAGAGTTGGGGCTGTTCAGCCTGGAGAAGAGAAGGCTCCGGGGTGATCTTATAGCAGTCTTTCAGTACTTAAAGGGAGCCTACAGGAAAACTGGAGAGGGACTTTTTACAAGGGCATGTGGTGATAAGACAAGGCACAATGGCTTTAAACTAAAAGAGGGTAGATTTTGATTAGATACAAGGAAGAAATTTTTTGCATTGAGGGTGGTGAGGCAGTGGAACAGGTTGCCCGGAGAAGTTGTAGATGCCCCATCCCTGGAAGTGTTCAAGGCCAGGTTGGATGAGGCTTTGGGCAACCTGGTGTAGTGGAGGATTTCTCTGCCCATGGCAGGGGGGTTGGAACAAGATGATCTTTGAGGTCCCTTCCAACTCTACCCATTCTATGATTCCATGAATCTTCTGAGATGATTAATGAATTTATAAACAGGCATGTGCACAACTATTTCAGTAGCAGTATATATATATATAGGTAAGTATTTCACAGATATTAAAGCCAGCAGTGGTTATCAATCGCACAAGACTACTATAATTATCATTACCATGTACAACAAATTTAAAGAAATGTTTGGTAGAAAAGGGAAAAAAAATACATATTTGGTGAGTTACCGTTTTAATAGCCTAATGGCATCCTGATACGTTATTTTGAAGAATCTGGATTATTTTGTTTACTAAAATTTACGTGAGTACTAAAAATAATTAAAATACATACTGTTTAAACTTCAACACATTTTCTATTTTAAAGAGCAGTAGATATTTCATACTTTCTCTAACAATAAGCACTCTCTTAAGAAATATTTATTTTTAATTACTTTTTAAAATATTCTCATTAAATGATGTGTTTTAACAATGATTACTCTAGTTAGATAGACTGTACTAAGGGTTTTTATTCTTTTTAACTACAGTTCAATTTTAAAGTGTATGATCCTTTTGGTTCAATCAATCTGTGCAGTAAAACTATCTTCAGAAACTTCAGGCATTCATTTATTCATGTCCCCCCTGGACATTGCAGTTAGCAAGTCCTGCTTATTTTGTTGCAGCTAATAAGAACTGATTTGATGATAGCATAGTTTATTGTGATCCAAGTGAAACTCAGTCATTCGTTAGACAGTTTGCGATGAGTAAAAATAACACCTCAGCAATACCATCTGGATTCTCATAATTAAATATAACCTTCAACCAATTTATTTTTTTTTAAACATAAAATTGTCCTGCAATTAGTTAGGTGTCTTACAATACTTAATTAATACTTTTTTCTATGTCTTTTGCATCTACTTCTTAGTATTAGAATTCTTGCCCTTGTGTCTTCTCTGATTTTAACAATCTCATTGTAACTACTTTTGAGATTTCAGTCTAAACTGCTTCATTTTAAAAATCAAATAAACCAAAAGCTTCCTGGGAGAGACTACAAGGCAAGCATAAGAGGCAAAGAGAAAACAAAATGTTAGAAAACATTAAAAGAAATATTATAATAACACTGATAAAATTTCACCATACATATTTTCATAATCATTTGAGAATAGACGGAGTGAATGAGGCCAAAGATCGATGCTGCTCATGTTTAGTTATTTATGCCTGTTTGTGTTTTGATAGAAGAGCATTTGCTGTTATCCATTATTTTTTAAAAATAATTTCTAACATTTATTTTGCCTTTTTTTTTTTTTTCAGATCACTAGTCACTTCAGATAAGCTATTTTCATGGAGTTATCCAAAATAACCCCAACATCTCATCCTAAGTACTTATAGTCATCTCAAAATCCACAGACTGTAAGTATGAAAACAAGACTTTTCCTGTGTTCATGATTTTGCACTTAACTATATAGATTCCATTGCCTTGTCACTCAGCCTTGTGCAATTTTCCACATCCAGCCCTCCTCTTTATTGCACTGAGTAACTTACTAATATAAGCAGGTTTGGACACTTCACTACCCATGCCCTTTTCCATACTTAATAAGAATGTGTACAGGAGTGTTGCGTTTAGCACAGATTCCTGAAGCACTCTATCACTGTCAACTTCTAAGGTAATAATCAATCACTAGGTCTTGCCTTGTCTTGCTTTGCCTTACCTTGCCTTCCCTTCACTCCTTTTTCTCTTCCCTTTCCCCTTCCCCTTTGCTTTCCTTTTTCCATTCAAACACAAATCTCTGGTCCATTACTCTTTTAGCTTCTTCAAGGAGTTTTGGTAATGAGCTACGTTTAATCTCTACGTGAAATGAAAATGTATTATATCAACCCAGATAATCTTTACCTGCATGATTGTCTCAAAGAATTCTAAAAACATTGTAATGCATGGTTTCTCTGCAGAATAGTTGTGGTTATTTTTCCTCAACATAACATATTCAGGACTTGGGAGTACTGGTCAATGAGAAGCTAAACATGAGCCAGCAATGTGTGCTTGCAGCCAGAAAGCCAACTGTATCCTGGGCTGCATCAAAAGAAGCGTGGCCAGCAGGTCGAGGAAGGTGATTCTGCCCCTCTACTCAGCTCTCGTGAGACCCCACCTGGAATACTGTGTTCAGCTCTGGAGTCCCCAACACAAGAAGGACATGGAGCTGCTGGAGCGAGTCCAGAGGCGGGCCATGAAGATGATCCAAGGACTGGAACACCTCTCCTCTGAAGACAGGCTGAGAGAGTTGGGGCTGTTCAGCCTGGAAAAGAGAAAGCTCGGGGGTGATCTTATTGCAGCCTACCAGTACTTAAAGGGGGCCTACAGGAAAGCTGGAGAGGGACTTTTTACAGGGGTACGTAGTGATAAGACAGGGAGCAATGGCTTTAAACTGAAAGGGTAGATTTTGATTAGATATAAGGAAGAAATTTTTTACATTGAGGGTGGTGAGGCAGTGGAACAGGTTGCCCAGAGAAGTTGTAGATGCCCCATCCCTGGAAGCGTTCAAGGCCAGGTTGGATGAAACGTTGAGCAATCTGGTCCAGTGAAAGATGTCTCTGCCCATGGCAGGGGGGTTGAAACTAGATGATCTTTGAGGTCCCTTCCAACCCAAACCATTCTATGATTCTATGATATTTATCCAGTTGTCTGCAGATTTTGTCCTTTATTATATGCTCTACTATTTCTTCAGGTACAGCTCTCCATTGTCCAGGTTTGTATTTTCCCACATCTCTCTAGGAAAAAATTTTGTATCAGTCATTGTATTATCTAACTTTCAGGTGTGTGGGACAAAGTTGCCTTTAAGCAAGAGCTTATAAATTGCATTTAATAGATGGGCTACTTCATTCCTGAGCTCCGTTTTTCTTTTTTTTTTGAAGAGCATATCTGGAGGGCCAGAACAGAATCAGTCTCAAGGAACTTCTGATTATTCTACTGCATGTGCTCCTTCAATTAATACTCTCCAAGAATAACTACCCTGTTGCTGAGTTGCTGAACTCTTAGTGCCATAGGATATAGAGTATGAATTCTGAAGCATTGGTCAACACGGACCATTTGAAACATTAGACCATGGAAACCAAATAGTTAAAGGCTTCAGTTGTCTGCATTCTGGATTAGTGCATGTAAATAAAAGCAAATGAAACAAACAAACAAACAAATCAAAACTTCAAAACAAAACAAAGAAACCCCAGCAGCTGCAATCTCTCTATACTTACTCCAAATCCATTATATTCGTAAGTCTGGAAGAAATTAGAAGCCAAGAAAAATAGATACCTGAATGGCAACTTCTCTCCATGAGACAGAACTTTAAATGTTTATATTCAGAAAAGTTAACTAAATTAATGGATTTGATTATATTTTTCAAAATTCAGTGAAAATAAAAATCATGGACTTTGTTTTTAGAAGGATTGACAACATTTTGGCTAATTCAGTCATAAGAAACAAGCATTCTTACTACTGATTTTGATTGCAGATATACATGAGTGGGGCTTGTTATGCTGGAATCAAATAAAAAAAGGACTACAGGATTTTTAAGCTAAAGGAAAAAATCGTTTCACCTTCAGTGACTATGGAAATAGGAACTATCTTTGCCTTGGCAATATCAGTGGCACTCCTCCCTCATTCTAAAACCTGAAGCCATGTTTAAAATATGCAGGAAAGAACATCTTTTTACAGGTTTAGGTTGTCAACATTTAGTTAAACATTTCATGCGGTTCATGTGCTGTGTCATGGTGAAATTTTAGTACAAATAAGATGAAAGAGGTATAAAGAACAAAAACATATTTTCAAATAGCAAGGAGTATTACCTGCACAGGATATAAATGTGCCAATCAGTTGAAATGATTCCAAGTCTGAATTGCCATTTTAAGGAGTCTGCCCTTTGGGACATATTTATTCCATTTCAATTGAGAACCACTACATTTTAATTTGTTCTCTTGCATTGAGACAACCTTAGATTTTGCTGCTGGAATATAGTATTCCATAGTACTGTGTGTATCCAAAGTAATTTTGAAATGCTTTATTACCTACAAAATCAGAGATGTTTCATTTAAAAAGGTTCCTACTTCAAAGACAGCAAACTTGAATTTTGAACAGGTTTCACAAGAAACATATTCTGGCCAAGTTACATTTACCTGTTCTTTTTTGAAACCCAGTTTGAATAGAACAACAGTGAAAAGTATGTTGACATTGTATAAGGTCTACACAAAGTATATTGAATTAAATATGACCTTCAGAGTATGAAGAGAGTTCATCTGTGCAATCTGCAGGTGTACAGTATGATTTGAAAAGTCCCAGATGTCGCGTATGTTTATTTATTTACTTTAAATAATTTCCAGCTAGATTAATATAGTGAAATCTTACAAATTCTTCCAGTCCTCATACTGTGCATATATTTAGAATTCCCCATATGAACATGTCTTTGAAGCATTAAGGGCCTTAGTGAAAATAAGAGAAACCTTCACAAATACAATTAAAAAGGATTCCCAGGCTTGTTTTGCCATACAATTAAGCAGAGAAGGGGAAGGGAAAGAAGGTAAGAGGTTCTACATGAACTTCACTGCTCCTTCTCTTAAAAAGATGACTTTATCATTTGTGGAAGCACCATTTAGAACTAAGGAGAAGCTGCTGCTTCCTGCTGTGCTGTGACATGGTTCCTGCACCTCCTCTGCTACACTGATCACAAGAGCGTAGTGGGACCTCCTCTTTCAGATAAGGGAACATAGTAAAGGAACTTGGGAAACAGAAGACATCCAGATGGGAGATTGTAGCATGAGGTATAAAAGTAGAATGACATCTGGGGTCTGTCATGGTTTGATGGGGGGGGAGGGTTCTGGTGGCAGGAGAGGGGTTTTGCTCTCTGTGACCTCCCTGGTTTTGGAACCAGGTTAGACCTGGTTCTGGCCACGTGATCAGACTGCCATCCCCCTCAGGGTTGAGCCAATCGGCGTCTCTGCGAATTGCCCTATTTAAGTCAGGACAAAGGAACTGGAAAAGGTGCTTTGCCCAGGAGCGAGAAGAGAAGGGAGGAGGGCACTGCCCCCGCTCCCTGGCTCCCGGCCGGGTGGCTGCCTGCGTCAGGCCGGCGCCGCCCACTGAGGATGACGGTGGTGGAGCCGGCTGGAGAACTCGGGGAGCGCCCCACTCCCGGGGTGCCCACTGGACTGAGTTCATCTGGAGAGGACTGAGAACTGAGAGAAACGGCCGCATCGACACCAGGCCAGTGAGGATGGAGCGGGAGGAGGTGTGCCGGAGCTGAGTTTCCCCTGCAGCCAGTGGCGAGATGGCAGGTGGCCCCCCTGCAACCAGGATGGCCTTAGTGGAGTAGAGACCCACTCGCAGCCTGTGGAGAGGAGATGCCTGAGCCTGAGGATGGTCGTGTTGGGACGCACGACAAGGTAGAGAGGCATCTGGAGTCTGAGTGACGACCCATGCTGAAGCAAGCGACTGCAACTCCCTAAGAAACCAAGACTGTGGTTTTGTTTCCCTTTGTCTTTTTACGTAACTGTTAATAAATTATTTTGCTTTGAGAATTCCAAGTCTGTTTTGCCCAGGGCCATGGTTGGTGGGTGCTCCCTCTGTTCTTGTCTTGACCTTCAGTCCCTTTATTACATTTTTCTCCTCTCCACTTACTAGTGAGAGACCGGCTGTGTGGAGTTTAGTTGCCGGATCGGCCTAACCCACAACAGGATCCTAGCTTGAGAAAATGAAATTTTGCTAAAATGTCTAAGACGACAGCTAATATCCAACTCATCTAATAAGACTACATACATTCAGCAAATTTGCCATATGAATAACAATATTTTCTTCAGGTGAAATGAGAAGTCTGCCTTGGCCTTGTCACTGCAAGACATCTAGCAAACAGTTTGGAGAGTGAAGAGTAGTAAAAAGAGAACACAGAACGGCAGCAATTCCTGTTAACAGTCCCTATACACCCATGGGGGCATCATTCCCTCATCCTTAATGTGGTAGGAGTACTGCCCCCTGGCCTCTAGTTTAGCACATGAAGACTATGAGAGGTGTTTAGCAAAGAGAAGAGAAGATGACACCTGGAACAATGCCTTGTGTACTCGCAACCAATTGTCTTCTAAGATCCATCTGATGTTTTCTTCTTGCTCAGTATTGTGCCAAAGAATGCCCAGTCTCCTAAGTCTGAGAAAAAGAAGAGTCTACAGTATTATCGGTAAATACACAGGATCTGAAATACGTTATTTATGATTTACATCCAGGGCCACAGGACAAAATTTATTCTGAGAGACACAAAAAAGGTCCATCCCAGAAAGCTTGACACTGCATATGGGTGACCACTATACTGACATATCCAGGTCCTGATTTCCAGATGAGAAAAAGGCCTCAAGTAATTCTTTATGCAAAACATAACCCATATCTTTGTGATACAACAAGAATCTGCAATGGCATTCTCTGTTGCCAGGGGTTATTTGTGTTTTTATCCTAATTCAGTATTCAGTTAAAAGTATAAGAGATAAATTCTTTTTATCAGACTAGAGCCTTCAATATATTATCTGAAAGTTTTTACAAGTCTTAAGATTATATATAATAGTAGATTTTCTAGAAAGTAATTTTCAACAATGTTTTAAGTTATTTTAAAAAGACAGGTAATTTGCTTTATAAATATTTATGAAACAAACACTACAAGGAGCTAAAAATCATTCTAGATTTTTTTCTGTCATCTTGTACAATACATAGCTTAAATATTAAAATAAGTTTCTTGAGTTTAAGGAAATTATTTTTAACCAGGCTGTAAGGTCAATGTTTTGCCACCTTTTGTAGCAAGGAATATTAGGAAAATATGTAGAAAAAACAAGACAATAATGTTTTTTAAAAGTTTGGTGATCCTCAGTATAATTTTTTTTTTTATGGTAAAAAATATTCTTCAGTCAGTATATAAAGGCTTTATTGTTATTGTGTCACCAAAGACAGTTCTCCAAATACAAAGCTGATAGGTGAAAGCTGTTACAGTGCAAGATTCAAAACTTTCATTATCGTTTACTTAGCTAAATACAGCTAAATAACAGAAAGGTCGTGACTTCTTTTCAAATACCGGAGGAAGACAACATGAAAACGATACTATAATGACTAGAAGGAATCATTTTGGTCTTCTATTTCTTAGTGACCATAATAACAAAACATATACCAGATCTGCTGCACACATTTATAAGCGTAGTCTTACATGTTATAATCTGCAAATCTGAGTATTCTATGAGAATAGCATTTGAAGAAATCAACAATAATTTCGCACACTCGAGTTTCATTATACAATTTAAAACTATGCTTTATAATCTAAACAAAGAATATGTACTTAAATTGAGTTTGAATGTAGCAAAAATATGTAATTTCTGAAAACTCTACTTACACTGATATAATCTGACAATTCAGTGCTGTACTTTGGCTCTCTCAATTTTTTTTTTGTATCAGATGCCTCTCTTCCTTGCAAAAACAAGCAGAACTAGAAATGTGTTTGTCTCTCTATATATACATACATGTATCACTATTCAAATTTTTTTCTGAGAATACATGTTGTATAGATGTCTTCTGTATTATTAGTCTGGTATGGGTAATTTATGTTTAAATGACTATAGCTGGTGAATGTCAGTGAAAGACTTTACGTTTTTTTTTTTTCAGTACGTTCAATATGATTGCACAGGTGACCGCCAAGGTCAAATGTTGCTAACCATTTTCCTTTATAACAGAAAGAAACTCTAGATCCTGCAGTGGTGAGGGATGTCAACTAGAATTACATGTGTGATCAGTTTCAAAACCTTGCAATTTTACAATATATCATCAAACTTTTGTAAAAACTAGAAACATCAGCATTAGTCTAAAATTGTATGTGACAAAAGTTGAAAGTTGGATAAATATACTGAAGAGAAGCGGGTCTACATGTCAGTCTTCTGCCAGCATTACTATTTCCATCAGAGGTATGAAGATAGAGTAGCTCACACTGAAAAAGATTGAACTAACTGCATTGATTTTGTTTGCTTTCCTTATCTGAACTGATGTTGCGATATAAATATACATGTATGCTTATGCCTATAGTAATATAAGTCTACAGTAGAGCTTTGCCATTAGAATCGTGCCCATTGAGGGAACTCTTCATCTGCATAGTAAGCTAGAAAGTTAGTAAAAAACACCACCTCTGATACTATTCTGCCCACAATGGATCATTAGTGGTATCATTATTTCCATAATATTTTAGGTCCAAATACTACTTGTCATCTTGACAGGTGTTTTATTTGGGTGATTGTTCTTGTTTTGTTCTGTTTAACCAGAAGTAGTTTTTATTAGAACAGTAAAAGTTAAAAATATAGCAAGAAGAAGTATGGAATTTCTCTGCAAATCTTGGTGGAGCATCAATTACCCTAATTTATAATTTTTGTAGTTATTAATGGATGAAGTTCAGTATTTCACCCAAGCTACATTCACGTTGTCTTTAACAGAATTTCTTTTCAGTTCAGAGCCTAACTCCAAAGACAAGCTACATTTGCACATGGTAGACCTTCTTTTTGTCAGTGCATTTTGATATATAAGCCAGAAAATATCTCATCCTCTTAAGTTTTAGGAAGCAGATCTATGTAGAGTTCTTTTCTAAATAGATACAATGTATTCCAAAGTAGATTCTTCATTTTATTTATTTTCTCATAAAGAGAAATCACTTTGAAAAGAATAAAGGGATTATCAGTTGGGAATTTCTGTCTCATGTTGAAATGACAGTACCTTTGTTCAAAATTTGTTTGGAGGCTTCAGAATGTCATGGAAAAATGTTCCATGTTCATAATAAGAAAATGCGATGAGAATGAACAGAAACAGTAGTTAAATAATTCAACTCTGTAAGAGCCCCACTGCACATAACTTAATTAGTCTTGTCTTCTAACAGGAGTATAGTCACAGAACTGGCTATGTATTTATTGAGCTAGCTGGTTAATAATTTTTTTTTTAAATAGATCATTTTCTAAATTGTGACGTGATTACATCAATGTTTTATCTGTGTTCTTGACCATAAATAAGCATATGAAAGAGTCTTGATCATTGTCAAACATGAACAATAACTGACTTAGAGCTAAAATTCTTGTTGTTTGTTTGGGGTTTTTTTAATAGTTTTTAATTTAAAAAAAAAATTCATTTTTACTAATTCATCTTCAATTTGATCCAGTGGGATTAACACAGAGATTTTTATTCAAATTACTTTTCTGTAGATTACATCAAGAGCAGAATGGAAAGTTGAGTGGACCAAAATCCTCTACACAACGTTCTGGTTCCCCAAAGATGCTTCACTGATATCTCTTGAGGTTAATAAAGGGCTGCATGCTGCTAGCAACTGTTCTCAGCCACTGCATCTCCATCTTCTTTCTCCTGCACAATGCCAACAAATGCAGAAAAAGGCGAATGAGCAACGTGATCATGGGCACCTTTTTCTCTTTTTTTTTTTTCCCTACCATAGACCGCTGACTTCTTTGCCTACTTTTAAAGTCCATCTTGTCTACGACGTAGCATTGGTCATTTCCATAGACAGGTGTAACACTAACAAATCACTTATGTTCATACAAAATGGAAGACCTCTGTCCATGGTCACTAGCTGTATCCTTAACTGGGAAAAACAATTCACCCTCAACATGTTTTCATTAAAGTGGTCACATTCTTCAGATTTTACCAGATCAGCTATTACAAAAATATTTTTGTATAATTTTTAGTATTTGAAAGTCTTGAATTTTGATTTCAGACTTCAAAGACTATTTGTCTCAACTCCTATAGCCTTAAGATGAAAGCAAACTGGTAATCTAAAGTTAAAAGCACATCCTTATAAGTGACCTGTTTCAGGAAATACCATCTGTGATCCCAAGTGATCCTGCCTTGCAGTTATGTCTCTCAGCTATTTGTACACAATATGCAGCTGCCTGTCATCTGACAATTGTGCCAGCTCAGATGACACTTCCGAGCAAAGGTTTCATGTGTCATTCTTTGCAACATAAACTGAACTTTGTAGAGATCAGCAGCCTTCCATGAGATCTCTTGCTTTTTCCTCAGGCTCTGCTGTAACACCCTTTAAAATGTCCCATGGAAATAAACTGCTTGATGTTTTCTGCAGTATGTCAGAAATGTGATACCTGACTCACTGAAATAGCAAATTTAGCATAGACAATTCCATATGTAACACCAAATCAAATGAGCTTCAAAGTTGTAATAAAATCTTAAAAAAAAAAAGGATATACAGCAACAACAAAACCTTGCCAAGCATAAAAGGTTATAATATTTTCTATATATATACTGCAGCAATGTCCCTTACCCACGAAAATTAGGTTCCTCTATTATTTTTTTTCTGTTTTGTTCTCTGCTCCATAAAAATACCACCTGCCAAGTTACAGAGTATTTACAGATCTACAATAAATTCAGTATCTTCTTTAAATTTGTTGGCAGATGTTGAATTATTCCGGAATTAACTGATTCTTTGTGGTTCCTTGTAGCAATTAAATGTGTAGCAGTTCTCTGAAGTGCTGAAGGATCTAATTTTTCATTTACATAATTGTTTGTTCTAGTTAGACAGTAGCTTAAAATAAAATCTTACAAAAAGCAGTGCAAGAGAAACGAAAGAGTAATAAATAAGTAAGTAGATGTACAGCTGAAGAGAGACTGGTTAAGGCTATTTATGTACTACCTGAAACTCAAATGAAGATCACAGAGATTTCAGAAGATGAAGTTTTTACTAGTTTAAATTAGACTTATCTCCAACTTACACATGCGGTGTCTAATTGGAGAAGCAATGGCAAGAAAGCAGAGAAATCTGCTTATCTGATTCAAAAAAAGGAAAAAACAGAGATTCTTTAGAATATAAAAATGTATCTCCTCATGTCTCTAAGTCTTTCAGTCCTTTATTACCAATATCTACTTCACCACTGACTCCATTGTGCCATGACTTCCTACAGTATCTCCATTGGTTGGGGAGACAGAGGTTATTGCCTTTTCATAATGATATCTATTTCTTCTGAAAAAAATAGTTTAATCTGAATGTTATAAAATTACTTTTACTACCATTCAGACTTTAAGCATTACAGGAAAGGAAGAGTTCCTGAAAATTCAACAAACGAGTTAATAAAAAATCTATTTGGTTTAGCCAGACATAGTATTACTTTTGATAAACTGAATATACAGTACTAGTTCCAGGTTACCAGAATGTTGTGTTGCTTTCTGCTGTTCCAAAATAACCTGAAACTGAGTTGAACTGGGCATCTGCAGTTTGGCCTCAGGACAGAGGCAACCTTCCATAGCAAAGAGTTATTGTAACAGATATAATAGACTGTTGGAGAATCTGAACTGGAAGAAAAAGCACTGTCAGTTTATCCTTCTGCTGTGCTTATCCTCATTGTCTTTTCACAGGTTCAGAGTTTGTTGGTACATGAACTAAAGAGACTTTGTGATATTTTAATGTGCAAAAATTGACATAGGGTCCAGTTAGAACCAAAATGAATGTACTGTGTGGGTTACTTAGAGCTATTGTTCCCACCTTTTTTTCAGACTTCTTTTAACTCTACCTAAAGAACCAAATGAATCCTTCTTGAAGGAAGCACATGATAATAGTAGTGAGGCACTGGAACAGGTTGCTCAGAGAAGTTGTAGATGCCCCATCCCTGGAAGTGCTCAAGGCCAGGCTGGATGAGGCTTTGGACAACCTGGTGTAGTGGAGGGTTTCCCTGTCCATGGCAGGGGGGTTGGAACTAGATGATCTTTGAGGTCCCTTCCAACCCTAACCATTCTATGATTCTATGAATATATGATTCTATAATTCTACTCCCTTATGAACAAACACACCACTGTTTTACATTTCGAAAGTATTGTTCAAATATCAGTCAGTTAAGCTTTATTGTTGGCATAAACACAATTAGTTAGTTTCAATTTCAAAATAAACACTCGAAATATAGATCTTTTGTTCATCTTCCTCTGATATCCTGTCTCTAGCAAGCCACTTAATATCTCAATGCAAAAAGTTTGGAATATATTAGAGAGTATTTTTTTATGGAACACCAAACAAAAATCCCACTGACTCCAGCTTTAATTGCATCACATTTATTGCTAGATACTGCCTTGGGAAATCTTTCCAGATATTTTACTGTATTTCCTAAATTAGCCATCATCTTAATGTTAGACATCTAAGACAGTTAAAACTATATCATGTCCTCTACAGTAATTAAAATTATCTACTAGTGCTGATAAGTTGTACTTCTCACTGGTATCTTGCTCTAGTATCCTCTTGTGCTCTTTAATTTGCATCCACAGTCTCTACAGTCTCTAGTCCTGACAAATTATCTTAGCTATTGGAAGCTTTTTGACTAGCTAATACAATGTTCATAACTCCAACTGGTCTGGAAGTTGAAAATTCATGAAAACTTATTATAATATCTTCTTTCTTTTTTTTTTTTTTTCTTTTACAAGCCCACCAGCTCTTACACTGCAACAAAAATCATTACTTGTTACTCACTGTAGCATATCTGATTTTAGATTGCAAACTGCTTGGGGCAGGTGTCATGTTTCTTATGTGTTGTGCAAACTGGATAGTGAACATAGTATAACCTGAATAAAAACAATATGGGGCTGGATCGTATCTTTAAGTCATATGCACAGATAGCCTTCTTCACAGAGATTGCCTTGTAGCCTAGTCTGGGAGAAAAGAATATATCAGCTGGTTCCTCAGTGTTGTCCTATAAAAATGAAACCCTACTTGAGATCACAAAAGATTTAGCTGTAGGGTTGAAGGAAAAGTGGCCAGATGAAAGGAAGGAGTTTAGAAGGGCACATCATCTATTACAACAACTAAATGCAGATTATCAGTAAATTCTATTCCAAGCCCTGAGCAAAATTCATTGGGCCACAAAACTAACTTACAATAATTATTATTACTTATTTTCTAATGATAAGAATAAAAGGAATAAATTATGTTCTGCTATGTTCAGGTTTAGCTATCTATTTCAGTGGAGTCGCTCCAGATTTATGGTGGTGTAAATGAGAGCAAAAATTGCCCTGATTCATTCTCCTAAGTTTCTATCAAAGTCACTTCGAATGACTCGCCCTCTAGCTATTTTAAAAGCATCACAATATAAAGACTTCTTTCCTGTCAGTCTGCCAAAACCTTGACATTTTAAACTAGCTCCTTCTATTTAATAACAAGAGCATACATTTTAACACTTTTCTAGAGGCAACTACAAACATTCCCACTGACAAAAAAATCCTCCTATCAAATCGCCAAAACATATCCAGTCACTCAAGAAACAAGCATCATCAGAGGCTTTCAACTTTATGGCTACAGGTTATTTGATCTATCCAAGACTACTTTAACACTATTTCTTGAATAATTCAAGTAAAACAGATACTTGACCATTTAACGTAAAAGATAGAGGTGACAAAGAAAAAGAGCTCTAGTCACTGTACAAAGCAGTAACAATTTTCCTGCAGATCTCTATCAGTCAAAATCATCCCAGAAAAAAAGACAACTTTGAAAGGGAACAGTTGGACTTCATTTTATTTCTTGTACCTGTGAGCTTTGCGAAAAATTCCATCAGTGCAAAAATAAAGAGAGAGAAATACATAAACCAATTCCTTAATGATAGACTATTTTTAGATTTCATCTTCAAATCTTGAGTAGGAAATAGAAGATTTAAATGCACTTCTTCTTGTTCCAAATGAATCTTTTCATTGTTCAACTGTCAAATGTCGCCTTGTGTTTCAAACTTCAAAAGCAGGACTCAAACCTGCCACTTTTATTAGTCTTCATTATATAGCTTCTGGACTAAATCATGTCTCACAATCTAAGTAATCAAGCTGCTTTTCAGCATCATAAAGTTAATTTATATTCATTTCATTCTGTATTATCTTCAATTCAGTGACCTTTCCATCCACTACCTACCATTAGGCTAGAGCAGAGCATTTTGAGTATTTTGATGTTTTATCGATTATTTAGAGGTTCTGCTTTAGTTTTGGATACTCACAGGCCCTCCAAGTGCTGTAAAGTGTTTGTAATATTAACACAACTTGCCATAAACAAGGACTTTTTGTTTCATGTGTCTTCTGAGAATTAACCTGTAAAGATACAAATAGCAAAGCTCAAATAATCTTTGAAAATACGCACTTTTGAATATAAAACTTTTTAAAATTTTCTGATATTATGCTCAGGTGCAATGTTGAATTGCAATGTCCAAAGTTTCCAAATGATAACTTTTGCGTTCTCCGATATTCATGAGAAAAATCAAGTCAGACAGAAAAGTAGAGAAATATTGAACAACATTTGATAATATTATATTACCAACATTTTATAATAGTGTAGTTCTCACTTTACATTCAAAATAAAGAGGTATAATTTTAACAAGTTGTGTCATAAATGAAAGGTTTTGACTGATTTTAAAATCAAGAGTAAAATTACTACAGAGAAAAAACTAATTTTGCTGACCATTTTAACTTTTATGTTTCAAAATTGTACAATCTAATGGGTATGTTAACCAATCTTTTTTTTTTTTCTAAAAAAAACCTTTTAATTGTGGGGTTTTTTTTTATAAACTTATGCTATAGAAATAGACATTAGCCTTCTTTCTTGATGAGTCAGAATGAAAGATTAATAGATGTTCTATTCTCATGAATTATCCTTTAAACACAGTGTTTCTACTAAGTATTGTATGACAACATTAATTATGTTGTTTAGATGCATGTAATGATAGAAAAGAGCTATTTGCTTTTTATGGATATTTTACCATGTTACAGTAGATATCCTGAATATCAACTTGCAGTTATATATGTTTTTAGTTCAGAAACAATGCAAACGTGACAGCCATGAATGAACCAAATGATAAATTATGAGAAACAAGAGACAGCTTAAGGTCAGTTACTCTTGTTCAACCATGAGGTATTGTGACTCCAAATCACTTGTCAGTTGTGAATGAAAACAGTCCAGTTCGGTATGATTTCTCCTCTCTGGTAAGAAGCAAACAAATTCAAACTGTTCTCTTGTATCTCAGTATGTTTGTATAGAAAAAAATGACATCACTACTGCTCTGTGTTTCTGAATTTGAGCTTGTAATATTCTTCTACAGTAAGTTGCATCCACACCCACTTTAAGGTCTATTTTTAGACACAGTAAAGAAATGTCGTGGTTTATCCCAGCCGGCAGCTCAGCCAACACTCAGCCGCTCGCTCACTCCTCCCCTCTGAGGGGGGGAGAGGAGAAAAATGTAAAAAAAAGCTGAGGGTGAGACAAGAACAGGGAGGGATCACCCACCGACCATGGCCCCGGGCAAAACAGACTCGGTTTGGGGACACATCAATTTAATTTATTAACAGGTACTTGAGAGGATAACAAGAAACAAAGTCAGATCTTAAAACAACACCTCCTCCCACCCCTCCTTTCTTCTTGGCTCTACCTCCTCCCCAGCGGCACAGGGGCACAGGGAACGGGGGATGCAGGTCAGTTCGTCACAATTTCTGCTGCTCATTATCTTGAAGGATGAGGACTCCTCACACTCTTTTCCACTGCTCCAATGGATCCCCTACTCACAAGACAGTCCACAGACTTCTCCAACTTAAGTCCTTCCCGCAGGATGCAATCCTTACCTATTGGATTGATCCAACGCGGGCTTTTACCACAGTCTCGGATTCTTAGGGAGCTGTCACTCACTCCAGCGTGGGTTTTACCATGGACTTCAGATGAATCTCTGCTTCTTGTGGAGGGAAGTGATTCTGTCCCTCTACTCTGCTCTCGTGAGACACCACCTGGAATACTGTGTTCAGCTCTGGAGTCCCCAACACAAGAAGGACATAGAGCTACTGGAATGAGTCCAGAAGAGGGCCACGACGATGATCCAAGGGCTGGAGCACCTCTGCTATGAAGACAGGCTGAGAGAGTTGGGGCTGTTCAGCCTGGAGAAGAGAAGGCTCCAGGGTGACCTTATAGCAGCTTTCCAGTACCTAAAGGGAGCCTACAGGAAAGCTGGAGAGGGACATTTACAAGGGCGTGTAGTGATAGGACAAGGGGCAATGGATTTAAACTGAAAGAGGGCAGATTTAGGTTAGATATAAGAAAGAAATTTTTCACTCTGAGATTGGTGAGGCAGTGGAACAGGTTGCCCAGAGAAGTTGTAGATGCCCCATCCCTGGAAGTGTTCAAGGCCAGGTTGGATGAGGCTTTGAGCAACCTGGTGTAGTGGAGGATTTCTCTGCCCATGGCAGGGGGGTTGGAACTAGATGATCTTTAAGGTCATAGAATCATAGAATCATAGAATCATAGAATGGTTAGGGCTGGAAGGGACCTTCAAAGGTCATCTAGTCCAACCCCCCTGCAAGGAACAGGGATATCTCCAACTAGATCAGGTTGCTCAGGGCCTCATCCAACCGGGCCTTGAACGTCTCCAGGGATGGAGCATCCACCACCTCTCTGGGCAACCTGTTCCAGTGTTCTACAACTCTCATGGTAAAAAATTTTTTCCTAATATCCAACCTGAATCTACCTCCCTCTATTTTAAAACCATTACCCCTTGTCCTATCACAACTGGCCCTCCTGAACAGCCTCTCCCCATCTTTCTTGTAGGCCCCCTTGAGGTACTGGAAGACCGCTATAAGGTCACCCCGGAGCCTCCTCTTCTCCAGGCTGAACAGCCCCAACTCTTTCAGCCTGTCCTCATAGGAAAGGTGCTCCAGCCCTCTTAGAATCATAGAATCATAGAATGGTTAGGGCTGGAAGGGACCTTCAAAGGTCATCTAGTCCAACCCCCCTGCAAGGAACAGGGATATCTCCAACTAGATCAGGTTGCTCAGGGCCTTGTCCAACCTGGCCTTGAACGTCTCCAGGGATGGAGCATCCACCACCTCTCTGGGCAACCTGTTCCAGTGTTCTACCACTCTCATAGTAAAAAATTTTTTCCTAATATCCAACCTGAACCTACCTCCCTCTATTTTAAAACCATTACCCCTTGTCCTATCATAACTGGCCCTCCTGAACAGCCTCTCCCCATCTTTCCTGTAGGCCCCCTTGAGGTACTGGAAGACCGCTATAAGGTCACCCCGGAGCCTCCTCTTCTCCAGGCTGAACAGCCCCAACTCTTTCAGCCTGTCCTCATAGGAAAGGTGCTCCAGCCCTCTTATCATCTTCGTGGCCCTCCTCTGGACCCTCTCCAACTGGTCCATGTCCTTCTTATGTTGGGGACTCCAGAACTGGACGCAATACTCCAAGTGAGGTCTCACGAGGGCAGAGTAGAGGGGGAGAATCACCTCCCTTGACCTGCTGGCCACGCTCCTCTTGATGCAGCCCAGGATGCGGTTGGCCTTCTGGGCCGCAAGAGCACATTGCCGGCTCATATTGAGCTTCTCGTCCACCAGTACTCCCAAGTCCTTCTCCTCAGGGCTGCTCACGATCCATTCTCCGCCCAGTCTGTATTTGTGCCTGGGATTGCCATGACCCAGATGTAGGACCTTGCACTTGGCCTGGTTAAACTTCATGAGGTTGGTACGGGCCCACCTCTCCAGCCTGTCGAGGTCCCTCTGGATGGCATCCCTCCCTTCCAGCGTGTCGACGGCACCACATAGCTTGGTGTCATCGGCGAACTTGCTGAGGGTGCACTCCAGGCCACTGTCCACGTCACCGACAAAGATGTTGAAGAGGGCCGGGCCCAACACGGACCCCTGAGGGACGCCACTCGTGACCGGTCTCCACATGGACATCGAGCCGTTGACCACTTCCAACCCTAACCATTCTATGGTTCTATGATTCTTTGTGAGTCTCATTCTCCATGACCTCCCTCAGGCTCAGGCATCTCTGCTCCAGCGTGGGCTTCTCCACGGGCTGCGGGTGGGTCTCTGCCCCACCGAGTCTCTCATGGCTGCAGGGGGGCCGCTGGCATCTCACCATGGGCTGAGGGCAATCCCGGCTCCGGCACATCTCCTCCCGCTCCATCCGCACTGACCCAGTGTCGGTGTGTCCGCGTCTCCCAGATCTCAGCCCTCTCTGGATGAACTTGGCCCAGCAGCACCCCGCCATGAGGCGCTTCCGAGCTCTTGCAGTGGCCACACCGCGGCCATCTCCAGCCAGTGGCACCGGCCCAGTGCAGGCAGCCCCCCTGGAGGTGGGAGGTGGGGGCAGCCCCCTCATCCCCGTCTCCTCACTGCGGGTCCGAAATCATGTTTTGAGCTCCTTTGTCCCCAACTTAATAGGGCATTCGCAGAGGCGCTGATAGCTCAACCCCAGCCTGAGGGGATGGGGGGCGCTGACCCGGCTGGAGACTGGTCCCACCAGTTTTGGAGCCCAGGAAGTTACAGGGGTGAATCCCCTCTCCTGCTACCAAAACCATTTCACACAAATCCAGCACAACAGACCTTAGTAAAAATAAGAGTCAGGCTATGGCACTTCCTTCAAAGATGAAATAGGATAATGCAACACTGAAGTAATTATGGTGACTAAAACAAATTAAGGATCAATAAATATCCTCCTGCATTGCATTTTACAGGAGCATGCCTTCCAGATATGCCATCCCCTTATGTTTTATGACTTGCACTAAGTTGTTCTGAAGATCTTGCCTCTAGGACATTACATACTTACAGTCGTGATGTGCATTGTTGAACATTCAGCAGAGTCTTAAATCAGCTGGTTTTACTTTTTGTGCCAATGCCTACTAGTGATGAAAGTATGCTTGCCTCTTCTGTTTTAACGGGCACAGTTAGAAGCCAGAGGGCTCACGGTTAAGCCACTACAGATTTCCTCTCTGTCTTTGAAACTGTTAATATAGTGTGGCATTCCCATTTTGAATCTCAGATAGTACTAATTTTTCTTATTTTTAGAAAGTCTTCATCCTGCTCGTGTCTGAACTCTTGCTTTCTCTACCTGTTTTTTTAATATTTGTCTGAGTTTGTTAACATACTTTATTAAAAATACATTATTGAAAAACTATACACTTTTAATGGATACACAAAATTATTTTGTACAACATTTTAGTACTATATTGAATCACTTGAAGTAGGAAAAGTTGAACGCAATCTGTAGCTCTCAATTCAGTTAAGTGCTTTTGCTTTTCCTGTGCGGTGAGAACACTTTATTTTCTTTGGTTACTGTATTATCAGCTAGTTTCTTATTCACAGATACTCCCTGACATGACTTTCAGCAATGATAACTGACAGCATGGTGATAAGAGGAGCGAACACACGTCACAAAGGTGTAGTGGGAATAGTCATACGACATAGCCCCATAAGCAATAAAACTCAAAGGTAATACAAGGAAGGGACTTAGGCCATTTGTTGTGACTAAACTTGTCATCTAAAGTTTACTGTACCGTCAAATCACAATCCCTCCAACTCTCAGAGTTTTCCCATTATGAGGGTGATTTGAAAGATTTTCATTGCTCAGAGGGAACAGTGTCCTCTGTAAAGGAAACAAAAACTCCACGACTCTCTATGCTAAACTTCCTCCAGGAACAATAGTAACTGCAAAGCAGAAGACCCATATGTCAAGAGAGACTTCCTACACAGAAATCTAGTCATCTATTTGTCAGTAGATAGGACTGGGCAACTTGTATGTCATAAGCTATATGCAGCCTAAAATTTTACTCAATTGTTAAACTTTAAGGTTTTGGATTCTATGATTATTATAATTGTTATGGTTGTTATTGTTTCACTTGTTTGGTTTTTTTTTTGTATCATTTATTATTATGTAGATAAAAAAACATGTTTTGAAGCCAAATTTGACCCTCAGAATAAAAAACAGTTTCCCATCCAGGTACTCCACCTTACTCCTTTCTCCATCAGGAAATCATCTTTTCATTGTTTGCTTTCTTTCTTATACTGGTATGACAAGAAATACTGCAATCAGTTCAAAATGTCTTTAGGAAGTAGCCATGAAATGTGATTTCCTTATCCCTAGCCATTTCATGACCTTCTGAAATGGAAAACAAATTCATTCGGAAACAAAATATTATAATCAATATTTCTCTGAATCCTAATAGAGATGAGATAATTGATTCAGATGTAGCACAAATAAGAATCAAAGAAGAACACTACTCTGAAATATTCCAGAACCAGAGTTTATTCCTGTAAAGATAATTTCTAAAGAATGTGTCTTGTTTCATTCATGATAGGATTCAGGAACATGGGAAGCAATGATGGAAACTAGTGGCATTTAGGGAATAATGTAATAATAAAGTAAATATCAGTTAGGATACTAATGGAAGACTAAAAAACAGTCTCCTTTGAAAACTAGAAGTATTATTCTTAGCTTCTATGAAATATAGTAACCTACTGAATCTGTAGAGTGTTGTACCTGGATGTGACTCAAACAGTTCAGTTCTTCTGTGCTTGAAGTACAGATGTAGTAAAAGCACATTGTTGCTAATGCAGCATTTACATTTACTGAAATATTTATTGAGAGGCATGAAGATGAATTACGACCTTTGAAATGTATTAAAATGCACAGGAAGAGGAAGCAATGAATTACTTGCATAAAATTTTTAAAGCATTACTGCTAGAGCAGCTGCCAAATTGCAGCAGTGCATATGAGAACACAAATATTTTTAAGTCTTCCTCAGTCACAGAACTCCAATACACATAGTTTTCTGAAAGATCATCAAAAGTATTTGAAGCAGTGTTTCATGTGTAAAAAGCCTATATACAGCATATGCACATAATCAGTACAAAGCTTTTAGTCTTTTAAGACTCCCATAAATGATTTCTAGCAACAAATGACTGGTATGAAAGTTCCATTTAATTTTCCAAGGGCTGGGCTATGGAATTTAATAACTTTCCATTTCTTCTGAGTAAGTAAGTTATAAGCATAGAGCTAAAGCTAGAACTTGAGTCATACAAAATCATTTGCTACTAAGAAAATGTTTGCTGACTTCAGTATTTTAACATCTGATTGATAATTAAGACTAGCATGTGTTGTATCCATATTCCATATAACTCATAGAAAATAATATTTACACATCTTTTCTACGTGATTGTCACAGTACTGTTTCATTTAATAATGCTTCAACGAATATATGCAATCTACATCCAAAAGATGGACAAATACTATTTGCTACAGAAGTGAATACAATTAAATATTAGAAAGCTTCGTAAGATTAGACTTCATTTGACCTTTACATATAACTTTAAATAATTCCAGTAAATGTACTTTTTCTTCACAGTATTTAAATTAGATCGCTATTACTTTCAAATAAGCTGGACTTTCCCCCTTTTTTCTTTTTCCCCTAATTACATCAGTGTGTACAAATTCATTCTTTTTTCTTAGCATTTTAATCTTTTACTTTTTTCTGACAAGACTTCATAGTTTTATTTTTGGTTAATTTAACCTGATTCCTACCAGCTAAATACGACTAAACAAATTGCTGGATCTGATCTAGCTATATTCCGTGTAAAGGGGGAATTTAGGTCCTTAAAAAACTTCATAGTGAATAATAATCAAGTCCAAATATACCTGGGAATGTCTACTTTGTGAACGTTCCATTTCTTAAGTGCATCTGTGATTAGTTAAAATGTTGCTTATGTGGCCCATTTTGTCACTGCACAACGTGTGCACATCTGCTCATGCTGGTAACACGGACTTATTATTCTACTGCAGTTCACATTTATGAGGATAGTTGACTGAACTCCGTGTCAGATCATGTCAGGAGTACAGAACTACTGTGATAGTAGTGCTAGTTTTTGCAGAGTCATCAAGGTCACAATACAGTCTTCTCATCAGAGAGCTGATCAGACTAGATCGTCATGGACAGAATGGCCTGAATGGACAGAAGATCACCTAAGTTAACCTTGCGGGACTTTCTACTTGCAAAAGCCTCTTCTTATTTTGACTTCTTTCCTGAATGAAAAGCTACATCTTTGCTATCTTGGGTGGTTGTGCTGAACATGTATTTTCCTGGACAAATACTCACTTCAGTAGATCACATGCAACACTCCAGCGTCTTGAAGCCTTTCAGAGTAGATAGCTGCATCTACTCTGCATACTGGACACTGACATTACTGCACATGTATCATCCCATCATTCTGTACACTTCAACAACTCAAATATATCTTGGATCTGTCTGCTTCCCACTTGCTTCCTGAATGGCATGCCCAGTAAATCTATTCAGCACTCATGTTACAATCATTGCACAGCGATGGCTGCTCTTTGCTGCTCTTTCTATAGGCTTGGACTGGAGAGGACCACAGCATAGCACCTTTATGTGAAGGGGTCAGGCAATCCGAGTAAGGTAGCTAGGCTTGGCATTATAGACTTCTCTCTCACAATATTACATATGTAGAATTAAAGCATCTAGATCTCCATGCACATAAACAATTATTTTCTCTCTGTCCTTGCAAATGCAGCACTCTTTCCTGCCTGCCCATCACAGGCCACCAGGTGTCAAAGACTATGATCTTTCATGTTATGGGCTTAGACATAACTGACAGGCAATAATTTCTTTTCATGAAAGCTACCTACCTAGTGCTGGTACCTTTTCACAGTTACAGCCATTCCAGAACTGCTGCTCTAATTCTATTTATTTCACCTACACGTTGTTCATTTAGATCCATCTTTCAGTGATGACAGAAATAACACATCTAGCATGCTTCTTTTACAGGGCTCTACCTGACTTCACATATAAACATTGACCACAAAGGAAAAGAAAGTGCTATACTAGCAATATTCAGAAAGGCAGGAGAGAACATACCATTTTCACCATAAAATCAAATTTTTTAAACTAAACCAAAACCTTCAGGAACTGCATCTAAGTTTGAGATGAATTCCTCATACTTACTATGCTTTTGGTAACTTAAGTAGTAGGGTATACAGCCAGCCAGGTTGTGCTTGTTTTACCTTAGGGGTACTGTGGAGGCAGGCAATTCAAAGTCTTCAGGTGCATGAGGATCCAGATAGTAATTGCAGCTAATGGCTCACAGTCCTGCCCCCATCCTCTTTTTCCATAATCCTGATGCATCTATTTCCACAACCAGTGTTTCACTGTCATGTCCTCCAGGTCAACTTATCTCTGAGCTTCATTCCCTGGTACAAGCTAGTCAAGATGAACTTTTCACCAGCCTTATCAGTCCAGCAGGGTCTGAAACCTTAAGCTGATGATAGCCTTGGAAGAGAAGATGCAGAGTTGCACACCACCACCACCACACCCTGCAAAGTATTTGTTAAAGTTAGAAGGGCAAGTGTATCAGCAACTAGTCAAGTCTGGAAACAGTATATGTTACATTGCTGTCCCTGGGAACCAGGTCTGGATCAGAAAACTGTATGCAGGCTATCATGGTTTAGCCCAGCCGGCAGCTAAGCTACCGCACAGTCACTCTCTCACTCCTCCCCCTTGGTGGTATGGAGAGGAGAAAAAATGTAACAAAAGGACTGAGGGTCAAGACAAGAACAGAGGGATCACTCACCGACCACGACCCCGGGCAAAACAGACTCGGCTGGGGACAAAATAATTTAATTTGTTAACAATTACTTGAGAGGATAACAACAAACAAAGCCAGATCTTAAAAACACTTTCTCCCCACCCATCCCTTCTTCCCAGCTCTACCTCCTCCCTCAGTGGCACAGGGGGACAAGAATGCTGGGGTTGCCGATCAGTTCTTCATACGCTGTTTCTGTTGCTCCTTTCTTAAAGGGGGAGGACTCCTTACACTCTTTCCTCTGGTCCATTGTACCCTCTCCTCAAAGGAAAAAAATAGTCCTCAGACTTACTCCAACGTGAGTCCTTCCCGCAGGATTTAGTCCTTACCCATCAGTTTGCTCCAGCGCGGGCTTTTCCTAGAGAGTCACAGCTTCTTAGGGAGCTGCCACCTGTTCCAGTGTGACATCTCTGCTCCATCATCAGTCTCCAGTAGTGTGGGCTCCTTCTCATGGACACAATCTATGACCTCTCTCAGGCTCAGGCATCTTTGCTTCAGTGTGGGCTTCTCCACAGGCTGCAGGTGGGTCTTTGCTCCACCGTTAATCTCCACGTGCTGCAGGGGGGCCACTGCCATCTCACCACGGGCTAAGGGCAATTCCCACTCCGGCACAGCTCCTCCCGCTCCATCTGCACTAACCTGGTGTCTGTGTGGCCGTCTCTCTCAGATCTCAGCCCTCTCTCTGCTGCAGCCATGCTGGGCCCAGCCAACCCAAAGACCCTCGTCAGTCCCGGCAGGATGAACTCTACCCAGCAGCGCCTCAGGATCAGGGCGCTTCAGAGCTCTCCCAGCCGCACCACTGTGGCCATCTCCAGCTGAGCGGCAGTGGCCCAGCACAGGCTGCCACCCACTCAGGAGGCCGATGGTGGGGCAGCCCTCCGCATCCCCCCTCTTTTCACTGTAGGTCCAGTCCAGTTCAGGCTCCTTTTTCCTCTTCTTAAATAGGACATCAGCAGAGGCACTGAGGGGATGGGAGTCTGACCTGGCCAGACGCTGGTCCAACCAGTTTTGGAATCCAGGAAGCTTTTTTCTTGGCTAATTTCAGGGGCCATCTCTGCAGCCCCTCCCATGCTACCAAAACCCCATCGCCTAAACCCAGCACACAGGCAAAGGGGCCTCCATCCAGCAAACTGTGTTAAAGTTTTGTCACAAGTATAACTCCATTTCACACAGACGGAAACTGCATGAAATAATCTATATGCCATGCAGACAAAATAGAAAACCTGGGACCCTGGTAAAATTTAGAGTTTACTTTAACATAATAGCATGTATATCTGTCCTTGTCACTTATTCTTGATTGACTGAATACTGTTTCTCACTCAGTGAACCATGGACTAAAATATCAATGAGGCAACACTTCAACTTTAATTGTTTTGGGCTTTTATCCCCAAAACTTTTATTTATGTGAAGCACATTTACTTACAAATTTAGCCAGCAATCAGAAGATCAGCAAAATATAAACACACTGTAATACATTTTGTCGTTCAATAGATTTATGGCATATTCCTTTATTTTTTTTAAATTACACAAACAAATATTACAGGTTAGGGACATGCTCTGCATATTGTTGTTAGTTTTGCAGTCTATCTTTCAAGCAGATGATACTCCGAAATAAGCTGGAGGGTTGCTTTCTGTCTTGGATTCTAAGTGAGGTAAATTCTTAAGATGTTCTGTGATCTACATTCTTCCCTGAGAAGTAAATATTGAGCCTGGCCTAAGATTTATGAAAGAACAGAATGAATTACTTTAGTGGTGTTTGATCCGTGCGACAGTGGTATTTATAAGTGGGTATGTGTGTCCATGGTGTGTGCAAGAGGCACCATATGAATACGAAGAAACTGCTCTTAGATATTTTTAAAAGCACTTATCAGTCTGCTTTTGTTAACATAATACACACTTCTTTATTTAACTGTATGTTTACATATTCAAACCAATATCCATATCCTTATAAATATAGAGCCATATATATTTGAGGAATTAATGGTGTATTCTATTCTAAACAAAAAATGAAAAAAAATCTTTTTCTATGCATTCACAGATGAGAGGTTAAAATTCTACTTGAACTGTTAAGAACAACATTCTTTTAACACGGTCTTCTCATTATTTGTCTGTAAGAATTTGCTATCCTTTGAGAGATAGGAAGAGTAAAGCTACAAGAATGCACAAAACAACGGCAGAACCGCCCAATACAGCCATGGAACATTAGGTCGAGGTAATTGGATCTCATATATTGCTTGGTTATGAGACAAGAAGAGACATATGAGACAAGAAGAGATATAAAGAGACTACAGGAAATGGAGCTCATATCTGGTTAATGTATTTCTGCTTTACAGCTGCATACAAAATTCTGCTCTGGTATGATTCTGAGAAATGGTCATATAGTCTTCTGGAGAAATCATAACATGTAATACCTGTGAACTGTTAGTACAGGATTACCATGGGACTCTGCATCTACAGTTAGGTTACAGCTCTGACTTCTTCCTCCACATTTATAGTAGTATTTGTGATTTCAGCTCCTAAATAAAAATGCCTTTAATTTTCATCTGAATTTGATTATTTTTTTGATTCTAGGTTTTGCCCCTTGCAATCAATTCCTTTACTCTTTGAAATGTCATTTGAATCTGGAATTGGAGTTTACATCCTGCAGAAATTTTAGAATTTGGGGTATTTTCTCATTACGAATCAGAATGAAGAATGCGAAAGGTGAATTTATAGCAAAAACAATATTTTGAGATAAACTTGTTTCAGAGAAGGCAGAATGCGTATTTTCTATCATTTGTAGGCCAGCAATCTAGTTCTGCCCAACTAGCTTGAGGAACTGGGACCGTGCCTGTCTGCTGGGCAGAGATCTGGAAAAACAGATAGTCAGCCAAGAAATGATGGTCTGACCAGGCAACCATTCAGCCTAAGTTATCCATGGAGCTGTGGCATTCCTGTATCCTACCAGTTGTACTATAAGTTAGCCAGAGCTCCCAGGCACTTGGGCAACCCACACCCAAACAGGTGGGATTTCAGAGAGCCAGGAAAACCACGTGTCAGTCATTTGACTGGTATGTGAACTGACAGAAAAACAGGCAGTCATGCAAGCCTTCCAACCTACCCATCTGTTTTGTTTTTAGTAAGTTTCTGTTAAGTCAACAAAGTTGCAAGGAAAGCCTTTAATTGCATCTGATTAACTATTTTCAGAGACTAATTATCAGTTGCAAAGTTTTTCTCAGTTCTGCTTGGACAATTCAGCAAGGTAGAGGAAGAACTTTTGCAGAACTTCAGGGGCATTCCATTTAAGTTCTACACTATAGATGATAGATTGAAGCATGCTGGTATGCAGCCAGAATACACTACACTCCAGAAATTCCTGCCCAGCATAATGATTCAGAGATGTTTCTATATTGGTATAAAATATAGTAGTCCTAAAATTATAAATCACCTATAACTCTTTGAAAGTCCCACAAATAGGAGCATAAAGGTAGTTAAAAGTCAGACCTACTGTTGCAGTGACTGAACCTGTGGCTCAGAAAAGTACCTAGACCTTAGCATGTGTTTATCCATACAAGTAATACAGGGTTGATATTAAAATATTCTAAGGCAGAACACAAAGTACAAATAAAATTTCCTAAATGTACTTTAAATTACGTTTCAAAGATACATTGGCAAAAAATATTACAGGTACTTTTTTTTCCCCTCCCCCTTCCCTCCCCTCTCCCCCCACAAAGTTTACAAGAGAATCAAGTGACAAATAGTTCCTCCAGTGTTATTACTTCAGATTGCTGCTTCCTCCTCTTTTTGACACATCTGGGGCATGCAATTATTCACAAAGGTCATTTTCCACACAAGAAAAGTACAGTGACCAGAAGGCAGCATTTAGGCTGTGAATATACCATGGCAATTTAATCAATGAGAAAACCCCAATGTCAAGAACCAGCTTATTTCTGGGTTGACAAAGACTGACACCTCATCAGTTACTTGTAAAACTGACTAAAGGCACAAAGAGGTCAAAGTCCTGATGCAGCACAAAAGGACTATAAATATTCAAATATATTAGTCATAAAGGTTGAAACAATCTCATCTTTAGATGCTCATTTTATAATTAGCTTGAGGAGCAAAGTATCATTCACAGAGTAAGAGTTGACATACATTTGTGGTTTATGCCTACCAAAACTACTCTCTGTTCTTCATAATTTACAGCTTCTAAAAATGACAATATTTTCTTCTTTCTCAGTAAATTTCAATGGCCAGGTCAACAGAAAGGATTTAACTGAGGTTTAGTCATCTGAACAACACACCACAAACACAGAAATCTCAGACTGAAATCCAAAAAAAACTCCACAATGTGGCCACTTAGTCATGGAAGTATTTGCAACGAACGACATCTGGGCTTATCTGAAATGCTTGTAAAATACTAAATAGCTTAACTTTAAAACTGCATCATGATCTACAAATTAGATGCTTATTCACCTCTCCTGACTGTTGGGCTCAGTTTGATAATGATGCTTTGTGCTACAGGAAATATATAAAGTAGACTGAGCTCAATACTTACTGAAGGGTATAAGGATACAATTTCACTATTATCTTGAGCTAATCATTACTAGACCACGTGCATACTTATTGGTATCTATTCCATGAGGTTGCAGAGGTGTCATAGTATGGAGGAAGACAATACCAGCTTCAATGCAAGCAGTGTCATTTTACACCAGTTTGTGACAAATATAAAACACATGTTGGTTCTCCTAAGAGAATTGTGCCCATATCTCCAATGTGTGACCTAGTCATCAGGCCATCTGGCACTGTATGAGGGTATATTCTGAGTCTGTTACAACAAAGATATGCTAAAATGCAAAGCCTAACTAAACATCAATGGATTAAGACATTTAGAAATAAGAGAAAGGCTTCCAAGTCATTGTCCACTGACTGTTTAATGACTTTTTGAATAAATCTTTCAAAACTAAATGAATTAGTCTAAAGTGATTCTCAGATAGCATGAATCAGATTTGCAGCTCTGTTGACACAAACGGACTGTGCTGATATGCTCTGATTTCTGTGTACTTTTGGTGTACTGTGAGTTTTTGATGAACAAAAACGCAGACCAGATCCTCTTTTCTATTTGCATTGATCTTTTTTTTTTTTTTTTTTCAGATCTCTTCACATATTTTTAAATTATTTTATTTAGATTTTAGGAAAACAGGTTATAGATTTTATCCTCGCCCTGGATGTTCTTCATTTTTACCATTTGAATAAGAGACCTTCTGGTGAGCAACAGTGCTCAAGTCAGGTGTTAATTTTGTTTGACTCTTAGAAGCTACACCTGCTCTTTCATGAGGACAATAGGGTGAGGAAGTTTTTAATTCAGCTTATGTGTGTGCTCAAACTGATCTATTGCCATAATTAGATGCATAACAGATACAGGAAAGAAATACATACAGCTCTGTGTTTTTTCCTGTCTACAAGGACCCCACTGCAGATGTATGTTTTGCATTCTCTGTGGATTGCTTCTAAATGTATTTAATCTCCAGGGAAAAAGAGTACAGGAAGACTAAAACTGTGGTGCACAAACTCACTTGAATTGTAAAACTGAGCCGTTTTTTGCATTATGAATAACATGCCCAGAACCTGATTGGTTTGCACATTCAGTCATACTAAATGCCCATTTTATACAGCTTATTGAAATGTGGCAACATTGTTTAAGAAATACAAACAATCAAAATGCATCATATGGAAAAATAAATAAAATCTGAAAGAGGTCAAAAAACTGCCACGTTTCTGTTTTCTTGCTTGCTCTACCCTGGACAACTATAAGGAAACAACCTCAGTATTTGGTTGATACATTTAGAAGACCTTCATTTGGGATGGTCACACCTGCTTCCTCAGTCTTCACACATATGCAAGTTGCCAAACAACTTTCAGTAAAGAAATTTCAGAAAGGAACTTCACCTTCATTCCACCAAAAGCAGATCATTAGCAATTTTATTAAGGATTGTTCCCTCAGCACTCAGAACCGCTCACCACCTCATTGGTCAGGTTTTGTGACTTTAGCAAGAACTTGAAAATTCTTTACCATTGTGAATTTTCATTTTTAAAGTTTAAGCAGCATCAAATTAATTTCAGTATTATTTCCAATTGTTTCTGGTTTTATACACAGAGCTATACTGCTGCAGCAGCAGATGTTTCCCTCCTTCTTTCCTTGTTTCCCACTTCATACATCAGGGCAGGGGTGTCCAAGGCCTTTCACCAGCAGCTACTCCTGCTGTTGCCTTCACACCTAAATGTTCCTGGTCATTCTTTAGTCACTAGCCTCAGCCTTTCTCTGTCACTTCTCTACCACAGCTGTCAAATCTCCTCCAACCCAAGTCCTGATAGTTGTGGCTGACAGGCAAGAGGGGGTTTGCTTTGCTCTTCTGGCTACATGCTTTCTGGGTCACAAAATCCATTCCAGGGAAATCATGTCATTTGTTGATCTGCATGTCCTGGCTTCATCTCCATGAGGACAGAAAAGCTCTAAACTTCAAGAATCCTGGGTTTTCAGTGGCAATCCAGAAGCAGACTGACTTTCAAGCGAAACACAATTTTTTCCACAGGCAAAAGCTCTGGAGGTATGGAAGTTCAGGAGCAGCACTTGAGAGTCTGTATTGAAGGGGAACCTGGACAGCCTGTTTCCAGAAAGAAGTTAGTGATAAGTCCACAATAAGTAGCTTTGGCTAGTCTCACCATCATGAGAAGTTGCACACAGATGCAGAGGTACTGAGTAGCCCTGAACAAAAATGATTGCAATGGGGTAAGAAAGGATCAATCCACAAACTATTCAAACTTGTATTTTTCATATAAGCCATTGTCAAAGGATATAAACATGCAAGCACTGACACAGAAAATAAGCTGTTAACAACAAAGAGAGGCAAGGCACTATTCTCCTTGGTTTGTGCCTACAAGGCTTCCTAAGACATAGACAGTTGTTTAGCATTGACACTAATCTGACCGCTCCTAGTGACCAAGTCTGGAGTGAGCTATCCCTGTGGTTTGGTCTGGTCCAGCAACAGCTCAGCTCCTTCACTCTCAGAGCCATGCATGTGCCAAAGCAGCTCTGTGAAAGCGGCCCTTGGGGACAGTAAGCAGCAAAGGATTATATCCTGTGTATGGTGCAAGCAGACAATGATTCTGAGGAGTACGGAGACGGCTTTTCTGCCCACCGTCAGCAGAAAGGTGCCAAGGTGAGGGCACAGAACGAATCTCTGCAGCAGGGCTCCAACATGCCTGTTGAGAACGCGGAGCCAAGTTCTCCACAGAAATGCATGGTGGTAGGATAAGAGGCAGCAAGCCTCATTTGAAACAAGAAAGCTCACACTGGATAGAAAGGGCAACCTTTTCCTGTATGAAGACAGTCCAGAGTGGAGTAGGGTTCTCAGAGAGGCTGTATCATCTTCATCCTTGGAGCTGCTCAAGACCAGGCTGGAGAAATTCCTGAACCACATCATCACACCTTCTGACTGATGTTGCATTGAGCAGGAGGCTTCACTGGGAACCTCCTGGCATACTTTCCAACCTGAATTTTCCCATGAGCCCATGATTTTCTTTTTATCTTTGCATGCTGTTTCCTACCCTATTCAGATGGACTCATGTTATTCTACTACCTTTGAGTGTCTCCCCAGACATCCTAGGATGAGACTCACACATTTCCACAGTTCCCTGAACAATATCTTTCTGTAATGTTTGGGCTCTCTTGAGCACTCTTACCCTGTACCTCGCAGTGACTTCTCCAGCAATGGAGGTACGGAACCTCTTCAGGATGCAAGGGCCATGCACAGCATTTCTGTGGGTGACCCATCTCAGTTCTGCAGAGAAGGATGTGGGGGGAATGATAGACAGTGAGATGAACATGAACCAGCACTGTGCCCTTTTGACGAAGAAGTCCAATGGTATGTAGGGCTGCACAAGGAGAAGTCTTGCCAGTAAGATTTGAAAGCCTACTTGGAACTGGATCTGTGTTGTGGTTTAGGCTGCTTCGGCAACTAAATGCCACACAGTCACTCGCTCATGCTCCCCCACCCCCAGAGGATGGGGAAGAGAATTAAAGGGGAAAAGGGAAAGAGACCCGTGGTTTGAGATTAGAACAATTTAATCATAGAATCACAGAACCATAGAATGGGTGGAGTTGGAAGGGACCTCAAAGATCAGTTAGTACCAACCCCCTGCCATGGGCAGGGAAACCCTCCACTACACCAGGTTGCCCAAAGCCTCATCCAACCTGGCCTTGAATACTTCCAGGGATGGGGCATCTACAACTTCTCTGGGCAACCTGTTCCAGTACCTCACCACCCTCTGAGTGAAAAATTTCTTCCTTATATCTAATCTAGATCCGCCCTCTTTCAGTTTAAATCCATTGCCCCTTGTCCTATCACTACATGCCCTTGTAAAAAGTCCCTCTCCAGCTTTCCTGTAGGCTCCCTTTAAGTACTGGAAGGCTGCAATAAGATCACCCCGGAGCCTTCTCTTCTCCAGGCTGAACAGCCCCAACTTTCTCAGCCTGTCTTCATAACAGAGATGTTCCAGCCCTCGGATCATCTTTGTGGCCCTCCTCTGGACCCACTCCAGCAGCTCCATGTCTTTCTTGTGTTGGGGACTCCAGAGCTGAACACAGTATTCCAGGTGGTGTCTCACGAGAGCAGAGTAGAGGGGCAGAATCACCTGCTGGCCACACTCCTTTTGATGCAGCCCAGGATACAGTTGGCTTTCTGGGCTGCCAGCGCACATTGCCGGCTCATGTTGAGCTTCTCATCTGCCAGCACTCCCAAGTCCTTTTCCTCCGTGCTGCTCTCAATCCATTCTCCGCCCAGCCTGTACTTGTGCTTGGGATTGCCCCAACCCACGTGCAGGACCTTGCACTTGGCCTTGTTGAACTTCATTAGATTCTCACAGGCCCACCTTTCCAGCCTGTCAAGGTCCCTCTGGATGGCATCCCTTCCCTCCAGCGTGTCCACAACACCACACAACTTGGTGTCATCTGCAAACTTGCTGAGGGTGCACTCGATCCCACTGTCCATGTCACCAAGAAAGATGTTAAATAGCACTGGTCCCAGTACTGACCCCTGAGGAACACCACTTGTCGCTGGCTTCCACTTGGACATTGAACCGTTGACCACAACTCTTTGGGTGCGACCATCCAGCCAATTCCTTATCCACCTAGTGGTCCATCCATCCAAACCATGTCTTTCCAGTTTAGAGACAAGGATGTCGTGTGGGACAGTATCAATTGCTTTGGATAAGTCCAGGTAGACGATGTCAGTTGCTCTTCCCCTATCCATCAATGCTGTAACCTCATCATAGAAGGCCACTAAATTAGTCAGGCAGGATTTGTCCTTAGTGAAGTTATGTTGACTGTCACCAATCACCTCCTTATTTTCCATGTGCCTTAGCATAGTTGCCAGGAGGATCTGCTCCATGATCTTGCCAGGCACAGAGATGAGACTGATTGGCCTGTAGTTCCCTGGGTCTTCTTTTTTTCCCTTTTTAAAGATGGGGGCTATGTTTCCTCTTTTCCGGTCTTTGGGAACTTCACCAGATTGCCACGACTTCTCAAATATGATGGATAGTGGCTTAGCAACTTCATCTGCCAGCTCCCTCAGGACCCGCAGATGCACCTCATCATGTCCCATGGACCTGTCCACCTTCAGTTTCCCTAGATGGTCTCAAACCTGATCTTCTCCTACAGTGGGCGGTTCTTCATTCTCCCAGTCCCTGCCTTTGCCTTCTGTGACTTGGGCTGTGCAGCTGAAGCTCTTGCCAGTGAAGACTGAGGCAAAGAGATCGTTGAGAACCTCAGCCTTCTCCATATCCCAGGTAACCAGGTAACCCCTGTTTCCTTCTGGAGAGGGCCTACATTTTCCCTAGATCTCTTTTTATCACTGACATATGTATAGAAGTTTTTCTTGTTGCCCTTTTCTTGTTGCCCTTGATGTCCCTGGCCAGATTTAGAATCATAGAATCATAGAATGATTAGGGCTGGAAGGGACCTTCAGAGGTCATTTAACTCTATCAGGGCTTTGGCTTTCCTAACCTGATCTCTGGTTGCTCGGACAATCACTCTGTATTCTTCCCAGGCTGCCTGTCTTTGCTTCCACCCTCTATAGGCTTTCTTTTTGTGCCCGAGTTGGTCCAGGAGCTCCTTAATACTAGTACTACTAATATATGAATATATATACATATGTAAAATGATAATAATATATACAAACAAGTGATGCACAGTGTAATTGCTCACCATCCCTTGATGAAGGCCTGTTCCATCCCAGACTAACGATCCTGAAACAGATAAGTCTCAACACTGCAATCCCGGATGAGTGAGAGGCCTGAAAATAGAGTGAGAGAGAGCACTCCGAGAGTTCGAGAGTTCGAGCCCCGGAAGAGCAAAGGCCCTTCTTTCCGGATAACCCTCATTTTAATATGGGATATGATGCTGCATGATAAGGAATACTTCATTGGTCAATTTAGCCCTCAATCCTAAATCTAAGTTCAAATCATAAGGGGAGTTGTGGACCCTTTGTCCTGACTATGCTCCCCTCCAGCCTGTTGTGCTCCTGCACACTGACATGAACACGGCAACCTGAAAAGTCCTTGAGTTCTCCATGCCAACTGTAAACATCAGTGCGCTGTCAGCATTCTTCTCATAACGAGTCCCAGACTAAAACCAAAACACAGAGCTCTTCTAGCTGCTAAAAAGAAGAACTTATTCTGTCCCAGCTGAAAACAGGATAATCTGCCAAAGGATGCCACAGGCAACAAGAAAAGCTTCTCTAAATACATAAGTGGCAAAGAGAAGACTGGAGAAAACGTGGACCTGTTACTGAATGAAGCAGGAGACTGATGACACAGGTGTGATGGTTTGATGTGGGAGGATTCTAGTGGCAGGAAGAGGGGATTTGTTCCCTGTGACTTCCCTGGTTTTGGAACTGGGTTAGACCCGGTTCTGGCCACCAATTCAGACTCCCATCCCCCTCAGGGTTGAGCCAATTGGCGCCTCTGCGAATTGTCCTGTTTAAGTAGGGACGAAGGAACCGGGAAAGGCGCTTTGCCCAGGAGCGAGGAGAGGGGAGGAGGGCACTGCCCCCGCTCCCGAGCCCGCACTGGAGCAATACGATGGGGAAGGACTGCATCCTGCGGGTAGGACTCACTCTGCAGAAGTCTGTGGATTCTTCCTTGTGAGTAGGGGATCCACTGGAGCAAGAGAAAATGGTGTAAGGACTCCTCTTCCTTTAAGAAAGGAGTGGCAGTAACAACATGGAATGAACTGACCTGCACTTCCCCATTCTCTGTCCCCCTGCGCTGCTGGGGGGGAGGTAGAGCCGTGAAGAAAGGAAAGGGGCGGGGGGGGAGGTATTGTTTTTAAGATCTGGCTTTGTTTCTTTTTATCCTTTCAAGTAACTGGTTTTGTTTGTCCTAGATTTCATAGATTTCATAGATTTCTAGGTTGGAAAACTGGATGATTTCTAGATCACCCAGTCCAACCGTCCCTCATCTCCCATTAAACCATATCCTTAAGTAGTTGATCCACCCTTTTCTTAAACACATCCAGGGATGGGGACTCAACCACCTCCTTGGGCAGCCTATTCCAGCGGCTGACAACCCTTTCAGAGAAGAAATGCTTTCTAACATCCAACCTGAACCTCCCCTGACCAAGCTTATACCCATTTCCTCTTGTCCTATCACCCATCACTAATGTAAAGAGCCCTTTCCCCACTTCCCCACCATCCCTTCTCAAGTACTTGTAGGCCGTAATCAGGTCTCCCCTCAGCCTCCTCTTCTCCAGGCTAAACAGCCCCAACTCCCTTCGCCGCTCCCCATAAGGTTTATTTTCCAGCCCCTTGACCAGTTTAGTCGCCCTTCTCTGGACCCGCTCCAGGAGCTCAATATCTCTCTTAAAGCGAGGGGCCCAAAACTGGACACAATATTCCAGGTGCGGCCTCACCATTGCCAAGTACAGTGGCAGGATCACTTCCCTATTCCTGCTGGTTACACTATTCTTGATACACGCCAGTATCCCATTGGCCTTTTTGGCCACCTGGGCACACTGCTGGCTTATATCAAGCCGGTAGTCAACCAACACCCCCAGGTCCTTCTCCGCCAGGCAGCTCTCCAGCCACTCTTCCCCGAGCCTATAGCGATGCTTGGGGTTTTTACACCCCAAGTGAAGGACTCTGCACTTGACCTTATTAAAGCTCATGCCATTGGCCTCAGCCCAACGATCCAGTCTGTTCAAATCCCTCCGACGGGCCTTCCTACCCTCGAGCAGATCGACACAGCCTCCCAGCTTGGTGTCGTCCGCAAATTTACTGAGGGTACATTCAATCCCCTCATCCAGGTCATTGATAAAGATGACCTTCATGGCCCTGTTTGAGCAAAAGGCCATCTCCAGAAGACTCTTCCAACCTCAACCACTCTATGATTTTGTGAACTGTTTCATTTTAGAGACCGGGATGAATTCAGCAGTGGAAGTGTCCGAGTTCTTATTTTTTTTCCTTTTTTTCTACTTTACTTGACAATTATTAATGAACCATAGCCTGTTTACCTGATTATTTTTGCCTCACTTCCATTAATATGACTACACACATGCATGAACATACACATTTCCCTACAGATATGCCGCTAACACTCTTCTGCGATATTGTCCTTTAGCAATCTCATTTATATATTTTTAGAAATTTCACAAGAGGACAAACAGAAATCAAAATGCTTCATGTTTCGTTACAAATTTATTTATACTTTTCCAGTACATCTTTTGTCATGTGACAAGCCATTAAATTTACTATCACAAATATTACCCAGTGGCCTACTTATGTTATAGAAATTAATGCATCAGCTGTTAACTAAATATACAGAACATATATCCAGACTTCACACCTACAGCCTTCCCCGGAAGTATCATCAGACCGATGTGTTTTACAGAACACACAGAAGATAAACAAATTGCAGGTGTTTTCCTTTCTCCTTCTGTTGATTTACAAATCCAACATTAAACATTATTTTTAGCCTTTAAATAAGACATTGAGTGAAGAGTATTCTTTAACTTGCACTTCCACTTTCCATTTAAATGCAAAAATTGTTCTTTTGCTGAGTATTACAAACCTTTGCTTATAAGATTGCACTTAGTATTTATACTGTGGAAAAGGACAAGTTGGTTGATTTTATTTTTCTTGAAAAAAGACAAGGGAGAGAACAAGAGTTTACCAGTTCTGGTTCTTTTACAAATCTTTTTTGTAACACATCTCATAACCATTTACATGTTTTGTTTGCATTCCTGTTTGTTTTGTCAGTTCTATGCAACTCCATCAAACATAAACTTGCTCCAGCACTTTGTGAATTCACAGTACAACTTAATTGCATGTGTTGGTTCACACAGATCTCATTATGGACAGTGATTGAAACAAAAGGATGTGATATAAAAGACAGTGATAGGAAGATGAGTAAGAGAATATATGAAAAATACGAATGTGAATATTAGCTATTGGCTATCCACAATAAGTTTTGAGCTATGTTATAGACACTATTTCTCTTTTCTGAGTACTGTAGAGATACATAGAGGAGGCTAAAGGTAACAGGATGCTGAGGTGAGAAGAAGGGAAGGTTCACAGAGGTTTAGCATTGAACAGCTTCAGAATCAACATTGATATGATAGTGGGTGTAAATACCTAACACAGTTTCACCTATGTAGGAAACTAAACAGTGTGCTAGAAAGAAGGAAAAAAAAAGTCACAACAAAATAGAGAAAGAATAATAAAATGCTTAAAATATACAAAGGAAGAGTAAGTGTATAACCCCCGTTATGTGTTCTCAGTGCTAGCCTTAATTATTGTCAGGTGTTGACAAAAAACAACAAAAAACATCTCAGAAATATCAAAGACTGCGAAGAGGAAAACATGTAGAGAAGAAGCATGAAGAATAAAATGTTTTCATCTTAAATCAATTCAGATTCCTTTTACTATGTTAAGCATGAATAAGATTTTGGAAGACTAATCCATTCTTGACAGACATTTGTCTCATCTGCTTAAAAGTACCTTCAATGACAGAAGGTTGACATCCTCTTTGGCAAACTTTTCAGTTCTTTGTTAGCTTTTATTTCCAAAAGTGTTTTCTAACATCTCTTATACTAGACAATGAATCTTTTTTTCTTGCAATTTAAGCCTATTACTACTTTTCTGATACAGAGAGTATATTATATCTTTCAATGAAGTAGTCTTTTATTTCTCTGCAATCTATTATCATATCCTTCCTAAATCTTCTCTTTATTCTATCTTTCCTTGCAGGATATAATCTCAAGACCTTTAATCAGTACGTCTGCTCCGGTTGGCATTCTCACCAGTTGGTACCTACTCATAATAAAAGGATAACTGCATACATGTTGTAGGCCACGAGAAATGTTTTAGCATAATGTCCACTTTTTATTATTTTATTTATTTACCTATTTTAACAATACTATGATGTTGTTGACTTTTGCTTACTTAGCATAAGTCTCTAACTTGGAGACCTGCAGAACTTTTACCTAGTCAGCTATTCCCTAATTTGTATGTGTGTAATATGTTATTTCTGCCTGAGTATCTTGCAGTTGTCCCTATTAAATCACATCCTATTAGTTCAAATCTACCTCCAATTTGTCAAGATTGTTTTGAATTCTGTACCTGTCTTCCAAGACACTTGCATTCTCTCCTGAGCTTGGTATCATATGTAAATACTCTTTGTTCCAGCATTCAGATTATTCATACTGAAGTTCCAGCATGGCATCTTCAGACTACTGAAACAGTCCTCTCGAAAACAGTGCATATAACAGCATAAGAAAACTAAAGAAATAAGGTGTACAAAGCAAGCGTATCATTGGGGGAAAAAAATAGCAGAATAAGAATCAAAGCAAGCCTCCATATGTACTGCACTACATGAAGGAGAAGTGTGTCTGGATAGTTCTATCATTAAACAAGATGATCTCTAGTAAAAATCAATAGTGATTCTTTGTTGTTTCATAGAATCATAGAATCATAGAATGGCATAGGCTGGAAGGGACCTTAGAGATCATCTAATCCAACCTCCCTGTCACGGGCAGGGACGCCTCTCAACTAGATCAGGCTACTCAAGGCTCTGTCCAACTTGGCCTTGAACACCTCCAAGGAGGGTGCATCTACAACTTCTCTGGGTAATCTATTCCAAAGTCTTACCACTCTCGTACTGAAGAATTTCTTCCTAAAATCTAATCTAAATCTTTTCTCCTTCAACTTAAACCCATTTTCCCTTGTCCTATCAGTGGACACTCTTGCAAAAAGTCCCTCCCCAGCCTTCCTGTAGGTTCCCTTCAGGTATTGGAAGGCAGTTATTAGGTCCCCCCCAAAGTCTTTTCTTTTCAAGGCTGAACAATCCCAGCTCCCGCAACCTGTCCTCATAGCAGAGGTGCTCCAGCTCCTGGATCATCTTTGTGGCCCTCCTCTGAACACTCTCCAACAGATCTATGTCTCTCTTATGGTGGGGACACCAGAATTGGAGGCAGTATTTGAGGTGGGGTCTCACAAGAGCAGAGTAAAGGGGGAGAATCACCTCTCTTGACCTGCTGGCCACACTTCTCTTGATACATCCCAGGATGCGGTTGGCCTTCTGGGCCACGAGTGTACTGCTGGCTCATGTTGAGGTTCTCATCTATAAACACTCCCAAATCCTTCTCTTCAGGCCTACTCTCAACCCACTCTATGCCTAGTTTGTATTTGTTTGGGATTTTTTTGGTTTTTGTTTGTTTTAATAACTAGTACATCTGTAAAGTCACCTTCAGGCACCTTCAAGCAAAATAACTTTCTCCTTGTCCTAAAGCTTTTAGATTATCTGTATATATACAGACTCTTGCAAGAGAAAACCATGTGTTCCAAAATTCTGTATAAATAAAAGGGAAAGTTCAGTGACTGACATAGTAATCTCTGTTCCTCTTCACCTAGTGTGACAGATCATCTGATTCTGTTTGTCTTTTGTGAGTTTTAACCTCTATAGTGAATAGACATCAAGATGTTGCCTCCTTTAGCTATAACCATAGCAACAAGAGGAAATATAGCAGTGTTACTTCTCTGTTTTCATTTTTATTCCGATCTTCCTTTCTAAATTTCAGGATATTAGTATAGTTGAAGTAGAGGATGGCTGCAATGTCAGTGAATTATTAAACACAGAATAAATACAAATATGCTATGGTACAGTCTAGCAACAGCACTCAAACCCTTCTCTTCCATCTCCACAGGACAGGATTTAGATCCATGAGTCCCACCAACTGAAGAATCAGTAACCACAGTCATTAAGTACACTTCCTTTTCTTCTGCTAATAGCGATTACAGATGACTTAGTTCATATTAACATTAGCTTGTGACAGTATCAGTGACAAATATAGTCACAAGGTGTGTGTAAGAATGTGGATGAATACTTTTAACTGCATACTACGTGTTTAGTGCAGTCACTTCACACTAGCTACCGCTGCTTTTATATGGCCCATTTTTAACAGAAGAATGTTTGAATAGCAATCATAGGCCAGATTCAAGATTCATTGATCATAGTATTTTCTTTCTATAAATATTTGACTGTCATGTAACACCTCTACTCTAAATCCTGTACCTTCTGCTATCTATGAGTTAATTTAATCTCTGGTTTTAGTTGCATAAAATTTAAGATAACTTTATTTTATTGTGGTGCATTTTACTTTTCTGGATTATAAACATGAAAAAAAATCATACATCACCAGACCCCACCCACCAAAAAAAAATAAATCACAAAAACAGCAAAAGAAACAGCAAAATAGCAGAGGATGGTGTTGGAGGCAATGCAGTCATTGTTATGTGCAAAGATAACATGACTTTGTAGTGGAGAACACTAAGAAAGTGCACTCTTTGTGGCAGGCTGAAAGGATTACATCCTTCTGATAGTACAACATAGTATGTACTGCACCTTTGCAGATTATGAAAGATACTGCCTAGTAAAGATAGGAATCTTTTATTTGTTGTAATTTAATTCAGATAAAATTCAATAAGCAGGCTAAAATTTTCACTCTCAGTTGCAAACCATGGATAGGCAACTGTTTGAGATGAACTTTTCATGTTTATTTATGAGCTTCTCTCCCTTTGTCTACTAAATATTCTAAAAATAATGTATTTCTACTGTGTATATGCTATCTACTCCACAATGTATTTAATATATAAAATCGAAGTAATAGAATTTTAATTCTGGTAGAGCAATTCTTACACACCGGTAACTACGGTTACAAATTCCACTCATATTGGTGATAGTAGAGACTATTAAATATATGGCAGATGCAATCACTTTGTTAAGGCTACTTAAAAAATGACAGCATTTTGACTTGAAAAGATAGAGTGTTAACATCTTTATTTTTGTTCAGAGCTTTCCCTAATGCATGTACATACATGCAGTTGTGTATGTGCCAACGTGCCTGTGTGCAATGGCGTGTGTATATGCTCCCATATCAGTTTGGCTGAAGCAAAATACTACACCTTCCCCTTTATAGAAAGAAAATATAAAATAGTCTAGATCGCAATTTTACTGCCTTTCAATGAGGTATAGATTTGCTATTTGCGTGTGTATTCTTGTTCACTTTTTGAGTTGAAGCTTTGCATTTCATTGTGTAAAGCAGGATCTCTAAAACATAGTAAAGTTCAAAAGTGAACAAAAGATTAATTCATTGTAGTTATAGCCTACCTCCTTGTGCATCTGAATCCCCCACCCCACAAAGAGATTCACTTTTTCGGAAAGACTTTTTAAAAACCATGAGTATGAAATCTATTTTTCATCCCTAAAAATGATGATGTGTACAAATAGTAAGACCCTAAGAATGTCAGATTTGTGCATATTATTCTAAATAAATGTAATTTGTTAGTACATTAAATTCACAGTTTAGGACTTAGTTATGTAATTTTGCTTAGTCATTCTCTACTGAGTTACAATGAGACTTTTTCTAGAATACATGTGTAAGATTTAACTTGCTTTAAATTTCCTGAATGACTTTGAGAACCAATGCACCTTTGACAATCTGTTGCATATGTTTGAATACTTTTTTACTAACATTATTTTAGTCAAGAGATGAAAAGGTAAAGGGATTAGTTGCACATCAGATGTGTTTACATTTGCGTAAGTGTTTTGCATGTAATTTATTAAAATCCAATTTCTCACTGAGATCAACAGAAATCTTTAAACGTGAATAATGTGAGTTAAGGAAGCAGTAAGGTTTTCAATTATTCTTGGAAGATAGAAACTAAAAAATAGAAGGAAGTATGTAACATTTCAAGTACAGTTTCATTCCTGCTCAACTACTCCTTCTATTTATAGATTTTTGGAATTTAAATTGCTAGCTTTAGTCTTGATTTTTCCTAGATTTTAGCACAATAGAAACTTCAATAAGTCCTAAAAATTTCTTCAGTCATTAAATCAATTTTGATTTTCAGTATCAATTTTCTTAACAAAAGTACATTTTACTACATGTAACAATAATTCTAATCAATTTTTCTTAGTAGAAACAAATGTTTCATTCATTTTCCTCTGTCCTGTTAGTCTTTCTTTGCTATGAAATCTTCTTTAGGGAAAATATATAAGTAATTTTTGATTTGACTGTATACTTTCAGAAGGAAATTTCGAAATGTTAAGAAGGTATGATGTTTCCCATTTGCCTTCTGACATGTTTTACTGTCCTCTATTTTTTTCTCATTTCACGTTTTATTGGTACTTTAATTCTTCTGATTAGCTTCTTTTTCTCATAACACTTTATTACTCCTGTTTTGATGTCCTATGTATTTTCCTTCATATGTCCATTTAATCTTGAATAATTAATGAAAATAATCATAGCTCTCTAGATGCTGATTTTGGCATATAGTCTCAGCTGTCAGCTTACAAAATGTAATGCTCCTATGAGGGTAGTTTTAAAAAGTCACACAATTCAATTATTCACTTCCACAGAGCAAGAATTACAATGTGTTAATATTTTCCTATGGTGGATTTTATATTTTGGCAACAGATCACAGTAAGGCTGCAGCTTTTCAAAATCTGGCAAAGTAAAGGAGAGTCACCAGATGGAGTCCTCAGGTAACATACTGAAATCAATGTAGTTTATTAATACAGAAGTGTTTGGGTAGGCTGTGTATTAATCTCAACCTTCAAAAGCAGACTGGCAGTGACTTGCCAGATTTTGGAGTTCACAGAAAAAGAGACCCTGGTAACTGATGAAGTTATTTCACATAGTTGCCTAGATTTATTTTAAAGAATCTTTGGAAGGTTTATCTACCATGTGCCACTCTATTCTTTTATCTTTCTAGTCAAATAGATAAGAGTTCAGCCTACTCATTTAAAAGAAGCCCAGGCCGAATAATTACATACTCCAATTGGTCTCCATCTGCTGCTTGCTTGATCTACAAATGCCTTTTCTTGTACCAGGAAGCAAACGGTAGAAACTCAGCTGTTCAAATTTTCCATCTGGAAAACTGCAAGTTGCTTTGTTTCAGTACCTAGAAGAAGAACCTATCCCTGCATATAGTTAAGCATAGATTAAAATGGAAAGGGAAATAACTTTAAAAAATGCAAGTTATCTCATTTCTACTGGACTAATACTAAAGGGTAAGCAGAAAAAAATCAAGCAGCAGCTTTATGTTTCAATCAGTTTAATGACTGATTTTTTGGTCACACTTGCATAGACTATGCTACTCTTAACCAATCAGGAATATCGCTGTATTTGATGTTTTTGTTCGAGTGTTGGTAGCAGGGTGCTGCAGGGGTGGCCTCTGTGAGGAGGGGCCAGAGCTACAGCTTGCTGGACACATGCAGTTCCAGATATCTGCAATGGACCCACCACAGGGCACGGCTGAGTACCTCAGCGAAGATGATGCGACCTCTGGAAAAATCTATCAATAAAAGGCAGAAAACTCTGCATAAAAGTGTAAGGAGAAAAAAAAAAAAAGAAGAAAAGAAAAAGAAACAGTCATGTGAACAGGAAGATTCTGTTGGAAGCTACATCAAATCATATGGATGCCAGAAAGGTGGTAAGAGACAGCCAACATGGTTTTACAAGGGGCAAATTGTGCCTGACCAATCTGGTGGCCTTCTATGATGAAGTGACTGCATTGGTGGATAAGGGAAGAGCAACTGATATCATCTACCTAGACTTCTGTGAGGCATTTGATAAGGTCCCACACAACATCCTTGTGCGCTCAATTGGAGAGATATGAGATCAATGGATGGACCATTCAATGGATAAGGAATTGACTGGATGGTGACATCCAAAGAGCATAGTTGGATCTATGGCCAAATGAAGATGAGTAACAAGTGGTGTCCCTCATGGGTCTCTACTGGGACTGGTACTGCTCAATATTTTTATTAATGATATAGACAGTGGGATTGAGTGCACTCTCAGCAGGTTTCTGGATGACACAAAGTTGAGTGGTGCAGTTGATATGCTTGAGGGAAGGGAAGTTATGCAGAGGGACCTTGACAAACCTGAGAAGTGCATCAATGTTAACCTCAGGAATGGAATGAGACACTCGAACAGGTTGCCAAGAGAAGTTATAGATGCGCCATCCCTGAAAGCATTCAAGGTCAGATGGGAGGGGCTCTCAGCAATCTGATATAGTGAAAGATGATCCTGCCCACAGCAGGGGTGTTGGTACTAGACAATCTTTAAAGGTCCCTTCCAACTCAAACCATTCCCCTGCAGCCCGTGGAGAGACTATGGTGGAGCAGATATCCACACTGCAGTCTATGGGAAAGACTCATGATGGCACGGCAAAATACTGTGAGGAGGACGGTATGTCGGAGAGAAACTGTTATGAATTGACCAGAACTCCATTCCCCATCCCGCCTGCACTACTTGAGGGCAGATGGTAGAAGGTTCGGGAATCAGGGAGTGAAGTTGGGCCTGGGAAGAAATGTGAGGATGGGGGAAATTATTTTGGAGGTTAGTCTTTTTGCCTTTGTTTCTCATAAACCTACTCTTTTTAATTGGCAATAAATCAAATTATTTTTCCCCAAGTTGAGTCTGTTTTGCCCGTGATAGCAGCTGGTAAGCAATCTCCCTGTCACTATCTTGACCCATAAGCTTTTCATTTTATTTTATCCCCTTGCTCTGTTGAGGAGGGAGAGTGAGAGACCGTCTGGGTGGGCATCTGGCAGCCGGCCAAGGTCAATCTACCACAATACTGTCTTTGTGAAATGCCAGGCAAAATGTAGAATTTTAAACTGCTTCCTGCATCAACTTCAGCAGCTTGTGCAGCAGGATGCCTGCATTGTCACGATTAAGAGTGTGCCAACATTCCCTTTGTAAAACCTCTACGTTCAGGGGATTAGAATAACATGGCACTAAAAGTTATTTCTGAGCTGAAATTAAGCATACAGTACTTAAGCTGTAATGGCAATGCCGATGCTGTGTGAGGCTTTTGTAGTGTGACTACTAATATTAATTTCTCAAGCATTCAGTTCTAGCAATCTCAATGTTAGACCTGCAAAATAACACGGATACTGCAACACTGAGCCTTGCAATGCCTCTCTCCCAGAGGGGAATCCACCCGTTGGAGCAATGTGCCTCTGCTCCCTGTACAATATACTGGAAATTTAAAACATTCTGAAGAAGGGTCCCAGCTGGCAACATGCTGATTTAAAAACTGCCAAGCTAATCACTAGGAGATGCTGCAGAAAGGGTAGCTTCTTTCTTCCAAGGTATACAGAAGGCGATATTTTTAAAAATACTTGTGGTGTAAGTATCACTATTAAAGATGTCATTTATTTATATGTATTTTTATGAAAAATTGTTTTTAATACGGCAATGAAATCATAGAATCATAGAATGGTTAGGGTTGGAAATAAAAAGTATTTTTAAGAAAATCTGGATTTTTTTTTGTTTTTAATTAAACAGGGATTTGGCCTACATGGAATTTTTGTAGTAGACAGTCTCAGAAGGAATAGCCTGATAAAGAAGTTTTATTGCTGAAAAGCTTTCTTTCAAAAGTTTCTGTAAAAGTTTGTTCTGCCTATAAATGCTTTTAATTCGAGTACACGACATGAAGTGTTGATAAGGGGTTTTGTTACAGCTATTTTATCTGTGATTTTCTCAAAGACATTCTTTCTTGGTCCTTGAAGTTGCATGTAGAGTTCTCCAAAAATTTAAATTTGCTTCAAGTGAAAACAAGAAAACACAAGTTTGATTAAGATGTTCATAAGAGGTGCTGATACATGATGAAGGTATACTAAAGATGGTAATTAAAGTGTTTTATTAAACTTCTTCTCTGTTCAATGCCTTTCAGCTTGTCAGGAGAAATTATTGCTACAGGTGTTTTCATTTTAAGAATGAAACAAAATTGTTTCTAAATCTAATGAGGGATTAGAGAGCAGTATCCTTGCGGGAATGTCTCTTTTAGTTACCATATTGATGTTACTGCTGTCTGTTGTGTGATGCAACAGATGTAAATTGCTGGCTGTATGTTTTTTAGCAATTTTTGGAACTAATTACTACAATAGACAATCTTAAATACATAGTACCATCCTTTCTCTCTTTTTAGAGTAATGTATAGATAGCAAAATCTCTGCCGAACATTCCTAAACAGAAATATATAATAAGCACTTAAACCATTCCGATATCCGAAACAGCCCTTCACACATGAGAAGTGTTAGGGAACAAAGTATGATATAAATAAATTTTATGCTACTTATGTCCTGATGTACAAGAATCATCAACCCTATCTACTACGTGTAACATAGCGGATAATGTTGATAGACATCCATTTTCACCCATTTGGGACCATAAGTCACTGCTTCAATAGATCTAATGAAAGGTTTACAAAATCTACTTATTGAGAAATTATTTTAGATGAAATCCAGTAATATTTCAAGGTTTCAAAATAATATTTTAAGAAATCCCCTACCAGAAAAATAGACATGCTGAGGAATATGAAGCACAAAGCATGCAAAGCTCAGGTTTAATGAGTTTCAGATCTCATAGTGGGTCATGGCTGAATCTCACTGTGTCCAGTAGCTGTGCAAAGTCATAGGTACCCACGATCACTGATTCTACTGCAGCTCTCAAAGAGACTTTAAGTTCCCTTTATATTCAGAACCGTAGTGACAATTAACAAAAAGCCTAGCTCCTTCTGTGAAAGAAATAGGTTGGCACAAACAAATTTTGTTTCTCAGTTTGTGGTCAAGCGAGTACCACACAGTTATTTGGATCCAATGTTGTTTATTGAAACTGTCACTTTCTTTTAACATTCATCACAACTAGTTGTATGAAGACATGGTTCTAGCCTTCGCAAAAGGGTTACTAAGCAAAATTTGGCACTTGCAATGCTTTATACTCTGAATGTTGGTCAAGCTGTGGATTTTGAAAAAGGTAGCTTTGAAATTAATTAATGTGGACTTAATAATTAAAACAGCAGTATCAGCACCCAGTAATTTCTGCTACATTAGTCAGTTCACAGTTTATTTGGTTTATCCGAATTAATTAATTCTCCTTTCAGCAAAGTCATTTATTTTCAAGGTAACTGCTGATTTGAACTATTCAGCCATCCTAGTGAAAAGAATTCAGTATGGTATTAGAGAATTATATTGTGCCTCTCTTTTTATCTTAAAAGCCTCTAAGTGTGTGTGGTGGTTGTAATGGGAAAAATGTGACTGTTTTCCTAATAGAATGACATTTCCTAGGGTACATTTATGTGGTTATGAGCAGTACATTGCATCTCGTCTATGGAAGAAGCTGTTAAAACTGACACATTAAAAAGCTTGCCTGTTTTGCTTAGCAAAAAAGAACAGTGCTAATTTCTGTATAACTCCAGATTTATAAAGCCAGATTCTGAATTACACCAGATCTTCACTTATCATGTAATCTTAGATTCATAGAATCATAGAATAGTTTGGATTGGAAGGGACCTTAAAGTTTATCTAGTTCGAAACACCCTGCCATGGGCAGGGACACCTTCCACTAGATCACATTGCTCAAAGCCTCATCCAAACTGGCCTTGAACACTTCCAGGGATAGGGCATTCACAACTTCTCTGGGCAACTTCTTCCAGGGCCTCACCACTCTTAGAGTGAAGAATTGCTTCCTCGTATCTAATCTAAATCTACCCTCTTTCAGTTTCAAGCCATTACCCCTTGTTCTATCACTACATGCTCTTGTAAAAAGTTTTGGAAGGCTGATAGAAGGTCTCCCTGGAGCCTTCTCTTCTCCAGGCTGAACGACGCCAACTCTCTCAGCCTGTCTTCAGAGGAGAGGTGCTCCAGCCCTCAGATCATCTTTGTGGCCCTACTCTAGACCTACTCCAACTCCTACTCTAGACCAGCTCCATGTCCTTCATCATCTCACACTCTGACAGAAGTAGAAGGATCAGCCAATCACCTCTGGATTTTCAGCCTGGTACTAGGACTTGTTTTTTTTCCCAGTTCAGCAACAGTAGCACACATCGGGCAAGCTCTTCCCTGTTGAAAATATAGCATCTTGAGAAGAGCTGCTGTAGCGGTTAGGAAGTATAGACAGAGTTGTGTGAGAGGAGGGACCAAAGGGAATATTTGTGGAGAAAGTAGTTGCTGGCAACCAAGATACTTGTTCCTCAGTCGGAGATATAATTATATAGCATCATGCCATTCCAGATCCACAGGTCTGCAAATCCTTATTGATACCTGACACTCCTTGTGCCTCTGTCATCCTTAGAAAGATGGAACTGACTTCTCCTTTTCCTTTATCTTTACCCCAATGAACCCTGCTTCTGTTATCTCCTTATAAGTCTACAAACCTCCACTGACCCTTTCCACCCCTCTCATTCCTTATTGACACTGTGAAAACCCTCCACTTAGGTTTCCAAACCTTTCTCCTCTCTCTATAAACAACACTGCCAATGACACAATATAAAATTTTTCACCTCCAGGATGAAGATGAAGTAAATCTTTGTCCATAAGGAAGCACAATTCAACTTTGCACAGAAAGCTGAAAGATCAAGAAGGTTGTACTTCCCTATCTGTGCCCATTTTTTCTTTTTTTTTTTTTCTCCATCTCTATTTTAATCATGACCAGATGTTCATTGGGAATGTCGTTAGCTACTTCGTTGGAACACTGTGAGGGACCATACAAATACTTCTGTTCTGTTTAAACTAAAATGACATAGATTCACTGGAACCCTTTCCATGGTTTTATCTGTGCTGATTTCGATAGCAATACTGTAAAAGCCCACTTACCAAAACTAATTTTATTTCAGATGATGAAAAGTAATCTTTTAAAGTATTCAGTCAAGATTATGTATGGTCCTCTGATCATTTCTTCTGCTTGCGCATGTGGTAATGGTGGGGAAACCATTTTAGTTTTTGTACTATCTCATCTTACTTTGCTTAAATATTGTTTAACATAGGAAATTTCAGTAGACAGATAGGAATTCTGGGTTCTATCGCAGTACACAAACAATTACAACATTTAGAAGTGAAACCATAAAAAATGCTTTTACCCTTTTTCTTGATGCTCTTTCCTGAAAAAATTAGTGAGAGATCTTGATGCAGATATTGTAAACTGTCTCCATTTATCATGACTTAAATGGAATTACTTTAGCCTTCATAATCTACAGAAATGCCTTAATGTGAAAAAAGATGACACCGTAAAATTTGCATTAGTCTTCAGTGGAATGTATTAATCCACTTTATTGTATATATCACCTCTTTCCTCAGAAATGTAGTTCTACTTCAATGACCTGCTGACATAAATAAGGATTTTAAAATTCTGAAGTGATGAGAAGATCTGCTGAAAGAGCCTGTGAATAACAATTCTCACATCATCAATGAACATTCTCCAACACCTGATAGTCACCCAGTTGAAACTCCCCTCTGAGAATTCTGTGTTTCACAGTGCAGAGAGACGGCACGTTTATTTAATTCTTACATAACAATGTCACAGAGTTGGTGTAGTTGAAGCTCTGAAAGCATTTCCATGAAAAATTTATTTTCTCTTTATAGAGGTTTATAGCATTAAGTTGGAAAAAAAAATTGCAATGATAGTTCAAAATTTCACACGAAGAGTCACAAAGGATATATCTTATTTAGTGGTTAAATATAAATCATTTCATGCCAAATATCCACACCATCTACAGAAATGGGGAAGAATTTATTGACCCTCCAAAAATAATTCTTATGCATACTTTGCATGTATGACAACATATTTAATATGCAAGTATTTAAACAGTTGTCATCCAGAAATCTAGTGATACCTACATACAGGAAATTTTAAGAAACATGAAGATATATAGTAATGACAACACTTTGCACTATACTGTACTACTGATATAAAAATTTAAAGAACTTTCTGCAAAATTTTATGACATTTTAATGGCTCTTAAGAAGGTTTAAGACAACTGAATCTATAAAGAAGTGTTGAATATTGAAGTGTAATGCTACCTTTTCTGAATTAGGATACACACCAAACCAGGTATTTACGAATTAGTTGACTGGTCATGTTCAACTCCCTGTCAACCATAATGTCCGCTCATAACATTGTAGTGAAGCTATTAAACATCGGCTGTCAGAACAAGTTAGGAATGTGTCATAAGATGTGTTGGGACAGCACTCAGGCTATGCAAGACAAATCTTGAGTATGGATGTGGGCTCCAATTCAAATACATTCCTTGGTTATATTTTGCATGCTAAACTCACAGCCAAGTGACTCTCATGGAATGTCCTTATAGGAAAATCAAGCCTGTGATATTATTTAGTACAGATCCTTACTGTGTTAGTTATCTGCAGTTTGAAATGCGTTAGGCACATTGTGTCTGACCCAAATGGGTACATGTCCTCTTCTAGGGAATTCTGTGGTGACATGGGTGTCTCCGAGGAGCTTTGCTGTCTAAATTTAACCGGATTGGATTGGTAGGTAGCTTGGACACACATAATTCAGTGATGATCCCTGTGATAAGTCACGACCTCCACTAAGGCAATTTCATGTGGGAATAATTAGCTGATCTAAAGTTGAAATGATCTGTTCTATACTGAAGTGCCAGTATGTCCCAAATTGAATCCTTCTAGAGGTTAACAGAACAATGGAAGCTAAGAATGCAATTTTTTTGATAGATTCTAGTCTAGCAAAAGCAGTTGCTGAGGGATAAAGTTGAGCAAAGATGAGTATGAGGACATACTCACTGTTATTCTATATAATAACCCTCTACTACTTCTATGGAAATCAGTTCTTCATTTCCCTTTGCTTCTCCTGTTGCTTTATTTTTTTCTTCTTCATTTTATTTTTTTTCCCAAATACTGAAATTTGCTTAGCATCTCAATCTCTTTTGACTATCCTGGAAATTACATTCAGCTCTCCCACCCATACTACGAGCATGTTTCCTGGTAAACGGAGCTTTATGGATAAGCTTGTCAGGAAGAAAAAAAAAAATGCAAAAAGTGAGGAGGGTTCAAGAGTCTGTGACTGTGGTGACCTAACCGGTCTTTTCCTTAAGCAGTGTAGAACCAGAATATTTTTCCTCACTGCAAGACAAGACCAATTATGTGAATCTGTTATTGATATAGAACCTTAAAAAAACCCACAAAACAGAACAAGAAAACACTCACTTTCTAACATTAATTAGAGGGCCCTGTCCTTTCTTTAAGGTTAGAATGTGCAATTTATTTTAAACACCACTTAAGGAAAACATGTTGCTTCTTGCAAAAAAGCACCAAAGGAACAATGACATTCATTCTTTATGAGTGTTTTAAAACTGTTACCCTTCCATCTACTAAAAATGATCCTGGTTGACACAGGAAAGTATTATTTCTCTCAAGAAACAATTATTTGGACAATATGTGAGCTATCTTCTGCTATTTATCTATATTATTCAATAATACTGATAATACAGACTTAAAACAAGATAGAAACACAATTATTTACTGTAGTCTTTTGGATTACTTTCCCTCTGTAACATAGAAGATTAAACATAATCAGTTCCAGCCAGAAACACTTCTGTATTTCATCAAGGATAACATCACAAATTAGTTTTACCTGTTATTATACAATTCAAAAAAAAAAAAAAAGCAAACAGTTAAAAGGAATGTAATTAACATTGTTTATATTAAAATACTTAGAAAGTTTTTTGGTAAGGAAAGTATTTTCACATTAAAGTGTCAAGAGCTATGTGAAGGGAATATATTTTTTTTTTCAATCTAGAGTGTATTTGGAGCATTATATGTGAAATACTTAAGTAATAAAGTAATAAGTGATAAAGTAATAAGTAAGTCTCAAAGTAATTTGAACTTGTAAATAGACGTCCAAATAATAATTCAGAAAATCAACATTTTCTTTCCAGGTCCGTAATGAACAGTGTGATTATTCATACTAGTTGTGTTTCTATGTCATCTTCCTTTCTATTCTCTGCCTATTTTTAAAATTTGTTTTGATGACTAGAACAATCCATTTCAACAAACTCTAAACAAAATAAAAGCTTAATTTCAGTTTTCTCTTCATTCCTGGGATTAATCATTAACCAATCCTAGGATTAATGATTGTTTAATGGCATGGTTTTTGGTGAATTAGTATGACAAGTTTTTTGTTTCAGACTTTTCTATAATTGAACCTTACGAAAACTGTTCATAGAGATTTCAGTGAAAAATCACTGCATAGAGACTTTAACATACTTCCCCTTCCCATCTTTAGTCCATTAAGGCATGTTAAATATTTCATATGGTATCATAATACTGACCCTGATATATCCATTTATTGCTTAGAATGAAACCAACAGATTTATGTTCCTATTTTTCTGAGCTTATTGGTTAGTTTCGCAACATCTGTAATGGTGGGAGACCTGCAAGAGTGTGTTTGCCTGGTGGAAATAATCAGTTGTCTTAGGTTGTGCTCAGTGCTACATAGTGCTGGTTGTCCTACAATGCTGGGACCTGAAGGATGGCCTCTCCCTTTGCTTGCATTCTTTTCAGTTACACTAAGTGATACAGAGTCTGCTACAGGTCAGCCAACCAGGAAGACTGAGTAGACGAGACCCTCTATAAACAGATAGAAGCAGCCTCACGTTCATGAGCCCTGATCCTCTTGGGAGACATCAACCACTCTAATATCTGTTGGAGGGATAACACAACAGGGCATAGGCAATCCAGGAGATTCCTGGAATGCATTGATGATAACTTCCTTCTCCAAGTGATAGAGGAGTCATGAGGAGAGGTGTTATGCTGGACCTTGTCTGCAGTGACTAGGAAATGGGGAAGTTCAAGATGCGTAGGGCAGTGAGGAGGGAGCACAGTAAGCTGACTACCCTGGATTTCAGGAGAGCAGACTTTGGTTCCCACTGACTGGAAAAGGGGAAACATAACCCCCATTTTTAAAAAGGGAAAAAGTAAAGCCCCAGAGAAGTACAGGCCAATCAGTCTCACCTCTGTGCCCAGCAAGATCGTGGAGCAAATGCCCCTGGAAACTATTCTAAGGCACATGGAGGTGATTGGTGCTAGCCAACAGTGTTTCACTCAGGACAAATTGTGCCTGACAAAATTTGTGGCCTTCTATGATGTGGTTTCAGCATTGATGGATAGGGGAAGAGCAAGTGACATCATCTACCCGGAATTGTGTAAAGCATTTGACACTGTCCCGCACAATATCCTTGTCTCTAAATTGGAGAGACATGGGTGTGACAGGTGGACCACTCAGCAGATAAAAAATCGGCTGGGTGGTCATAATCAAAGAGTTCTGGTCAAAGGCTCAGTGTCCAAGTGGAGACCAGTGACAAGTGGCATTCATCGGGGGTCAGTATTGGGTCCAGCACGGTTTAACATCTTTGTCAGCGACATGGACATCGGGATTGAGGGCACTCTCAGCAAGTTTGCCAATGACACCAAGCTGTGTGGTGTGGTTGACATGCTGGAGGGAAGGGATACCATTCAGAGAAACCAACAGGCTTGAGAGGTTGGCCCGTGAAAACTTTATGAAGTTCAACAAGACAAAGTATAAGGTCCTGCACATGGGTCGGTACAGTCTCAAGTACAAATACAGGATGGGTGGAGAATATGAGCTGACAACATGTGCTTGCAGCCCAGAAAGCCAACTGTATCCTGGGCTGCAGCAAAAGAAGTGTGCCCAGGAGGTGGAGGAAGACGATCCTCTCCCTCTACTCTGCTCTTATGAGACCACATCTGGAGTCCTGCATTCAGCTCTGGAACCATCAACATAAGAAGGACATGGAGCTGTTAAGCGGGTCCATAGGAGGGCCATGAAGATGTCCTGAGGGCTAGAGCACCTCTCTTCTGAAGACAAGCTGAGAGAGTTTGGGTTGTTCAGCTTGGAGAAGAGAAGACTCTGGGGAAACTTTCTATCAGCCTCCTAGTCCTTAAAGAGGGCCTACAGGAAAGCTAGAGAGGGACTTTTTACAAGGGTCTGTATTGACAGAACAATGGGTAATGGCTTGAAACTGAAAGAGCTTCAATGAGATGTAAGGAAGAAAGTCTTCCCCCTGAGAGTGGTGAGGCCCTGGAACAGGTTTTCCAGAGAAGTTGTGGATGCCTCATCCCTGGAAGTGTTCAAGGCCAGGTTGGATGAGGCTTTGAGCAACATGATCTAGTGGAAGATGTTCCTTCCCTTGGCAAGGTGTTCAGAACTGTATGACATTTAAGGTCCCCTCCAACCCAAACTATTCTATGATCCTGATTCTAAGACAGCTGCAGAGCCTATATCACTCATCCCAAACAGAAGTCCCTGCTCCCCCGACCTCAGTCTCTCTCAGTGATGGTAGAGGATTACGTAGATGACACACAGGAGGGATTTTTCAGAAAGTGCATGCTGATCACCGAGATGATCTTTAAGCTTCATTGAAATGAGCAGGAAGGTAGACAGCAGTTTTGGAACCCAAAACCATAGCGATGGACAAGTTGTGAGAAGGTGTTAAGAAAAAAAAAAATATACTTGGAAAATCACATACTCTCAAAAAAAAAAAAAGAAGGTAGTATATACTTAGATCAAACCTCTATGAAAATTCATGGTGCCAACTAGATAAATATTTAAACAGCAGGTCAAGTGAAGTATAATACTTTCGTCTGTATGAACTCCTGACTCTGCAATTTACTGCCCTTTTTTATTTAAGGTTTAGATCATATTGAACCACCATGTTTAATTGCCCTTTGTTCCGTATCCTGGGCTGCATCAAAAGGAGCGTGGCCAGAAGGTCGAGGGAGGTGATTCTGCCCCTCTACTCTGCTCTCGTGAGACACCACCTGAAATACTGTGTTCAGCTCTGGGGACTTCAACACAAGAAGGACATGGAGCTGCTGGAGCAAGTCCAGAGGATGGCCACAAAGATGATCCGAGGGCTGGAGCACCTCTGCTATGAAGACAGACTGAGAGAGTTGGAATTATTCAGCCTGGAGAAGCGAAGGCTCCAGGAAGACCTTCTAGCAGCCTTCCAGTACTTAAAGAGGGCCTACAAGAAATCTGGAGAGGGACTTTTTACAAGGGCATGTAGTGATAGGACAGGGGGCAATGGATTTAAACTGAAAGAGGGCAGATTTAGATTAGATATAAGGAAGAAATTTTTCACTCAGAGGGTGGTGAGGCACTGGAACAGGTTGCCCAGAGAAGTTGTAGATGCCCCATCCCTGGAAGTGTTCAAGGTCAGGTTGGATGAGGCTTTGGGCAACCTGGTGTAGTGGAGGGTTTCCCATGGCAGGGGGGTTGGAACTAGATGATCTTTGAGGTCCCTTCCAACTCTAACCATTCTATGATTCTATGACTTTATCCATTTTTTGTCTGAACACATTCTTGGTTTTGCATATGACAACATATTGTAGGAATCAGTTCTCCACTTAAACGTGCTTCGTGTGACAGTTTTTTCTTTGGTTTAATTAAAAATATTAGCTGCTTGTTGCCATTCGGTGTTTTCCAAATCTTATATAGGAAACTTCCATTCCTAATCTCTCTTCTGTATTTCATACACGTATCATGGATCTCTGTTATATTTCCCCCATTCTCTTCCAGCTTTTTTCTGGCAATGTCTTTTGCAACCTTAGGAGTCCAGTGTGTTTCATGTTTCTTTGTACAGAAACAGTTTCAGACCTTTCCTCATTGCTCTGTTGTGTAGTTCTATTGTATATACTTTTATTATGTAATGTTCTATGTATGGTTTACATCTATGCCTCCTTACAGTCATATAGTTAGAGAGAGAAATAGGAAGACATCAGGTCACCAGATCTGCATACAATATTCAAACTGTAAAAATATGACAGCTTTACATAATGTTGTATTATGCTTTTGGTTAATTTCTTGTTTAAATATTTTCATAATCTGTTATACATAGCGGTAAAATGAAAAACAAAAGGCAATAAATTGTGCCACAATTAATAGGCTCACTGCACTTATTCCACATAAATTTCAGGATTATGCAAAACTTCCACATAAGTTTCCTCCTCTTGGAATAGGCAGCCAAGGTCTTCTCCTTCTGGAGTAGAAATTTATGCTTCATTCGCAAAAATTTATAATGATTTTAGTTATCCTGTTCCTGTATTCTTGTCTTTTCTCAGGGGCTAATAGGAGCTTATTTAGTGAATTAGCTAGCTCTCATAAAATGAAGTTAACTTTGAATAAAAACAAATTTGTAAAGCCTACCAGAAAATAAAGATATAAATATTAACTTTCTTAAACAGACCATTTCTCAAAAATTTAGTCAATCTCAACCAATCAGTATAGATAGGACTAAAACATTTTGTAGTCTTGGTCAGAGCCCTACATCATTTATGAACTGAGTGTGATCTGTCCTGTCTTTGAGTCAGCACTGCCTCAATGCATTTTCAGATTCTTTGTGTTACCAATCTTCCTGAACATTATAAAAGACAAAACGTTATTCCCACTGACTGTAAAACTTTGAAGAAATTTGCTTCGCTAATCCAGACTTGAGAACTTGTATTAATTGCACCTTCAGTGACTCTCTGCCTGAAAATATCCTGTATCTGAACCATTTAGGCAGAAATACCATTGGAAACAAATAAATAAAAGTATAGCCATCATAATGAACAATTATGCAACAGTCTCTGAATATTCTATGCTTCCAAAGTACCTGCAACTAAAAATTGTAAAAAGAGCAACTTGAAATTAAAAGCCTTGAAAGCAGACATAAATTTTAATCTAAATTTCGGTTCACAGATGTGAGGGTCCTGTGCACCAAATGTGGCACTCAGAAGTAATGTAAGTATCAAAATTCAAGTCTATAACCCTCAAAACATCCTGAGATTACTGACGCATAATATTGCCCTAGGAAAATTCTCAAGATGCATAGCATGCTGCTGGCATGATGGCCAGGACTGTTGTCATCTTGGAATGTTTAACCCCAGCTGGCAACTAAGCACCACACAGCTGATCGCTCACTGCTCTGCAGTGGGATGGGGGAGAGAATCAGAAGAGTAAAAGTGAGAAAACTCATGAGTTGAGATAAAGATGCTTTAATAGGGAAAGCAGAAGCCGCACATGCAAGCAAAGCAAAAGAAAGAATTCATTCACTAGTTCCTATTGATAGGCAGATGTTCAGTCGTCTCTAGGAAAGCAGAGCTCCATCATGCGTAACAGATAACGGTTACTTGGGAAGACAAATGCTGTCACTCTGAATGTCCCTCTCTTTCTTTTCCCTGAGATTTATATGCTGAGCATGACGTCATATGGTATGGAATATCCCTTTGATAGGTTGGGGTTAGCTGTCCCCGCTGTGTCCCCTCCTAACATGTTTGTACCCCCAGCCTACCCACTGGTGGGGTAGTGTGAGAAGCAGAAAAGGTTGTGACTCTGTGTAAGCACCACTCAGCAATAATGAAAACATCCCTGTCTTACCAAGATTGTTTACGGCAAAAATCTGAAACATAGCCTCATACTGATTACTATGAAGAAAATGAACTCTATCCCAGCCAAAATCAGCATAGCATGGCTGAGCTACTACACACTTTTTTGATACTTCGCCCCATTAGTAATCTTCATAGTCATGCTTTGCTCAAGGCCTCAGTTGGAACAGGAGATATTTTTTAGTAGAGCTAAAACACACTAAAAAATCAGGTCAACGCAACATTCAGCAGCCATTGCTAGTTTAACTGAAGAATGTGCAAGTAAGCATTGAAAAAAAGGAAGATATGGTTATCCTCATTAAATATCATATCAGATTTGTACTCATTCAGAAGCTGGGAGATACAACCTCAGTATGATCACAACAATGTTCAAACTCAGGTTTCTCATCCCAAGCTTGAAGCCAGTGGCAAATATTAACAGGTAATTCATTACATGCTTCTGAGGAACCTGTGCTGATGAAAATTAAAGAATGCTATGGTGTTCATTCAATTTATAGGTCTTTCAGATAAAAAACAATCATTTGGGTTTTTTTCAATCATACAGGCTGACTGGAAGACTAAAGAAAAATACAGTCAATTCCCATAGAAATAAAAACGTATTGTCAGTATCTATGATAAATTGAACATATCAGCTCCCCCTTTTTCTCCTTAAATATTTATAGTTTTATAGTCTTTTTCTAATTGCTTCAGCTAACAAAGAAGCATTTACTTTTCTAATTCTGAACAAGAATCTTGGACAGCCTTTATCTAGACTATTTGTGGCCATTCTGGTATCATGCAGAAAAACAAACTATTCCAAGAACTTATATAGATTGCTATATTCTTATTATGTTTCCTAGGTATCCACTGTTAAACAGATTTAGGACCATGATACTGGACTAGAGATGTGGTACTACTGTTCTTACATTTCCACAGGAAATACTTTTTCTCTGTCTAAAAGTATTTATTATTGCACTACTGCTACTACCCAGAGGATAGCATTCATAGAAGCAAGAATTATTTTTTCCTTATTTTTTTTTTTTTTTCACGTCTAACTCGGCAGCTTTGCTAAGTTGTTAACTTATGTGGAAATTACAGGTATATCCTGTTCAGCAAGTATTAATTTATTTTGTAACTCTACATCTATTGTAACTGTTGTAGTTAATATATCTTTCTCCATCAGACAGAACTGGAACCGAAATTCTATCTGAACGGATTCTGTCAGGATTTCCTCCACCTTTTAGTTTAATCTTTACCCAATCCTATCACTGTAATCCCATATCCCCATAAACATCACTAAAAATTTGGCTTTGATGAGGCCACATCATAATTTAATAGACATCTTTCTCTTTTTTCTATTAACCATTGATGTGATGCGCTTTGAATTGGCAATCAGTGTTTTTATATTTATAAATTTGCAGTCAGAAATTAGTTATTGGTTATGAGGAGCATCTGTTCTGCCTATATTTGGCATCGCTGTAATTGAGGTAATGTTTGCTAACCAAGGAAGACAGGGTGGATTAAAGCAGAGCAATTCTGAAATCATACTAGCTGTCAAATTGAGTTACAAACCAGTTTTCAGTGTCATTGATCTTTATACAAAACTTCCATCACTCAGTAGAATCACTAAGGAATGCAATTAACCTCAGAAAAAACAATACTCTTGTCCTCCTGCCTTTTTTTTTTCTTTCATCTGACATGGTAGAAAAGTCACCATTCACTGTATTTGTAGAAGTATGCACAAAACAAGGCAAGTTCATCTAGTATTAAGATTCAGAATTTAGCACTAGGGTAGGTGATAAGTTTGTGTTACCTACAAATATATTCTAGTTCATGTATACCTTGCTGATCCTTCAATTGTTGATCCTTTTCATGAGAAAACTTATTTGCAGTCAGCATAGGTTCCTTTAAAGTTGAATTAGAAGCTAAATCAATTTATTATAAACATATTTAGTATATTTATGTACTTGTCCATTAATTAATGTATTGGTACAATTCCAAATTTTCACAAGTGTCTGCTTATTTATATGGTTTTATAAAATACTCTTGCTGTTTATTTAGCTTAAGAAAATATGCAGACATAGGATTACCATTGTCCTATCATTACATGCCCTTGTCAAAAGTCTCTCTCCAGATTTCTTGTAGGCCCTCTTTAAGTACTGGAAGACTGCTAGAAGGTCTCCCTGGAGCCTTCACTTCTCCAGGCTGAATAATTCCAACTCTCTCAGCCTCTCTTCATAGGAGAGGTGCTCCAGCCCTCGGATCATTTTCGTGGTCCTCCTATGGACCTACTCCAATAGGTCCATGTCCTTCGTATGTTGAGGGCCCCAGAGCTGAACACAAGACTCCAGGTGGGGTCTCACAAGAGCAGACTAGAAGGGGAGAATCACCTGCCTTCACCTGCTGATAATGTTTCTTTTGATGCAGCCCAGGATACAATTTGCTTTCTGGGTTGCAAGCACACATTGCCGGCCCATGTTGAGCTTCTTATCAACCAACACCCTCAAGTCTTTCTCCTTAGGGCTTCCCTCATTTTGTTCTCTGCCCAAACTGTACTTGTGCTTGAGATTGCCCCAAACCATGTGCACTTGACCTTGTTGGACTTCATGAGCTTCACATAGGTTCTCTTCTCAAGCCTGTCAATATCACTCTGGATGTCATCCCTTCCCTCCAGTGTGTTGACCTCACCACACAGCTTGTTGTCATCAGCAAACTTACTGAGATTGTACTCAAGCCCACTGTCCATGTCACCAACAAATTCGTTAAACAGTTCTAGACCCAATACTGACCCCTGAGGAATGCCACTCATCACTGGTCTCCACTTGGACATTGAGCTGTTGACCACAACTCTTTGATTGCAACCATCCTGTCAAATCCTTATCCACTGAGTGGTACATCTTTCAATTCCCTGTCTTGAGGAGACAATTTAGAGATGAGGATGTTGTGCAATGTCAATGACAGTATTCATAAACAAGCAATAATTATGAAGAAAGCAAAAGATGTCTTGGGGCAATAATTCATTTAAAAACAAAACAAACTAAGATAAATCAAAGGACAGCTGGAAATTATCCTAAGCAACATTTACTTCATCTAAGTTTAGGAACTTTATTTATTTCTCTACACATTTACAGTACCTAAAGATGTCATGAGACATCTTCATAGAGCTGGCAGACACAAAACAGCAAGAGCTGAAAATCTGTTTTCTATGTCTGAAGAACAGAAGAGAGACACTAATAGCATCTTGAATGACAATAGATGCCGAGTTTGATCAGCTGAACTCAGGACTAGCTGTCTGAAATGTCTAAATATGAGCAAGGTGTCTGATTTCTCATTATAGAAGGTCCCTTATCTATTGTACTACCACAAACTCCTTCACAAGACATGCCACAGTGACTTTTCAATTAAGTATAATCAATTTTGCCTGATTAGGTGATTGATGCCACCAAGTACAAAGTAAAGGGTAGAAAGTAAGCAATGGGATCATATGTAATGCAGCTAGACTAGGAAGAAACAAAACATTAGCGACATCAGCATCGCAAAAAGAAATTATGAACTTAAGAAAAAGTCCAAGCCAGAAATTCATATCCCTGTTGCCTTTACAGTAAATCTGTAGCTAAGCAGAGGGTATTTATCAATTTACACTGACAGCTCAGCCTGAGACTGCCTAAAACATTGTCTATCATGTAGACACGTGATAATTATGCCTTATAGGAATGATCCTACAGACAGCTGGCTAGTCAACTTGAGATTGCTCACTTCAGATACATCAAAATATATGGTGACAAATTAGCTAATCTTAGTGCTCACAGTGTAGACAGGACTGTAACAGGGACTATGATAAAGAGGATCATACACATAAAACGTTTGTGCTTGATTGTCCCACAGTCTTGCAAGGGCTAAATCTGAATACTGGAACGAACAAAAATACAGTAGACAGGATGACAGGTTTCAGTTCAAAAGGCCTTTCCGGCATAGCTACTTGAATCTTCCACTTCAGCCAGCTTCCTACAACTTAGCATAGCTCTAAGTCTGCATTTACTGTCTGCTTTTTTCATCACATTCATCTGCATGTGGGGTGGAAAAGATAAAGAGTGAATAGATAGAGGTGAGGCTTCACTTTCTATAGCTATAACAATTAAGAAAAATATGTGAACAACACTATATCTTACAGATATAAGCTGCCATTTCTAGTCTTAAGTGAGTTATTTATAATACCCATATATTCAGATCTTTATATCTAAATAAAGCAAAACAGATAATGTTTCACCAAGTGGCATGGTCCAGGTCACATAATCAAATTTGACTCTCTTTCCATTTGCCCCTTATAGTGAGTAGCCACATCTACACATTCTTACCATTAATAGTACCTGAAAGGCACTCTGCTAGGAACTGTGCCAAGGTACTTTCTGGAAAAGTGCTGGGTGAAAGAGGCCATTTCTTCCCAGAAGTTTGATAATGATTGAGCTAATGCTTTGAGCCTGCTTTATGTTGCCACCTTGATTACTTGTCCCAGTCACATACTAGTAAGTTGGTAACTCAGCTGTAGAAATGCAAAGGCAGATTTTTTTTGAGATAAAGAAAATACTGTTGAAACTAGTTGTTATAATCAGTGTCCTTCATTTAACACTGTAGAAACAACAGTGCTTTCTGAAACTCAAGTATCCGCAGTAGGCAAAAGTCTGTGGTTGAGCAAAAGTACATTAAATCTGCTAAAAAATATGACCTAAATGGAATCAAAACATCACTGAGAATATCTAAGTTTATTCGTAAGTGCATGAGTAGAAGTATCAGCAGAGAGACAAAGAAGAGAAACGGTGATGGATAAGTGCAGAAGCCAGGTAGTAGAAGCAGAATTCAGGGGGGGCGGGGCAGAGGAGGGAAGCTTTTGGAGAAGCATGTTATAAAATCATAGAATCATAGAATGGTTAGGGTTGGAAGGGACCTTAAAGATTGTCTATTTCAACTACCCTGCCATGGGAACAGACACCTTCCACTAGATCAGGTCGCTCAAAGCCTCATCCAACCTGGCCTCGAATGCCTCCGGGGATAGGACATCCAAAGCTCCTCTGGGCAACCTGTTCCAGTGTTTCACCACCCTCACTGTAAAAAATTTCTTCCTTATATCCAATCTAAATCTACCCTCTTTCAGTTTAAAGCCATTGCCCCTTGTCCTATCACAACAAGCCCTTGTAAAAAGCCCGTCTCCAGGTTTCTTGTGGGCCCCCTTCAGGTACTGCTATAAGATCACCTGCCTTCACATGCTGATAATGAATGCTGCTATAAGATCACCCCACCATTGACTGCAACTCTTTGAGTGCAACCATCCAGCCAATTCCTTATCCACCAAGTGGTCCATTTGTCAAATCTGTTTCTCTCCAAGTTAGAGACAATGATGTAGATCAGACAAAAATATATAGGAAATAAAAGTGGAGTCCCTTGTTGTTTGAGTCATCTTGTGTTCAGGGACAAAAAAAATGTCTCTCTCTTTTACAATCAATCAAAACTGCATCAGACACTCCTGATTCAGTTTTAATTAATTTCTTCTCCTGTTAAAAACAAGACAACCGATGAATAATAGAAGTTTAAAGTGTTCTGTATGAAAACAGGCAACTTATTAATTTGGACTTTATTTAAAATGAAACTGTTTCTTCTCCTGTTTAAAACAAGACAACCAATGAATAATAGAAGTTTAAAGTGTTCTGTATGAAAACAGGCAACTTATTGATTTGGACTTTATTTAAAATGAAACTATTACTGTAGCATATTTGCTGTGTTTGGGTAGTTTGGGTTGGAAAAAAAGCTTTCAAGAGAAGTCATATTGTAAGTGAAAGATCTCAAAAATATCATATTGTCTCTCTCACTGAGCACATCAGCAGCAAAATTATTCTGCCCAAGGCACAGGAAACAAATAGTTAAGTATAACACTATTCCTGTTATGATCTCTCTACTATCCTCAAGGACTGTCATGTTTCTCATACCACTTTCTTTATATGTTGCTTTTTGTAACAAGTCTTTGTGCCCTCGTACACACTCAACCTATTCATCTGTGTTCACAGCTATGGACTTTCAAGACTGGAGGGACAACCAAGGACAATAGCTCTTTCCTGAAGCTCTAGTGCTGTACTAAGAATAAACTGCTTCATTTCCTAAGAATGCTAGGACTTAGCTGCACACTAGGATTAGACAATGAAAAGAAATGTATTACTGTCATTGATTTATTCTCAGTAAAATTAAAAATACCTGAATAATTATTAATAATCTGTCATATACATGTATACTCTCATCTTGTTGTGCTTTATACAAAAGCCTATCACTCAGACTCTCTAATGAATAAGGAGTTAATTCCACCCTTGGTAAATATTAGCACTAATAGAAAATGCAGGTATATCATTACTACTAACAATCATTTATATAAAACTTTAAGATGTGCTATGCTTTACAAAGAAAAAAACATTCTGAGCTACCAAAGTTACTTAAGCTAAAGAAAAGACAAAACAAACTACTGTAAACCAAGGCACAGGACAGCTCTCATGAAAGCTGAGGAATGTTAATTTTCACAAAAGAAGAAGAGATAACTTATAATATGTATTTAAAAGAAAGTCTTCCAAAAACCCCATAAAGGTAAAGGCCAGGTTCATTCTAGTTGTACAGATGTAGTGTGTACAGTTGGTGATTCATACCTCCAGTTTTACTTGTTGATCTCAATTGATCTCATCTAATTTTAGGTAACAAACATGTATAATTGAAATTAACCCTTTTTAGCCTATTAAAATAGATATGTATCTCCAAAAGGTGAATCAAGTCTCAAAAAATTTCAGAAACCTGTGCTTTTATTTAGAAGGAAAGCCTTGACTAATTATAAAAGTATTTTTCAAAATGTTTTCTATTTTCTTCTAATGTTTGTATCCATAGACATATATATTGGTAAACACATCATATACTTTGGTCTGTATGGCATAGTAAACTACTAACTAGATCTATCTTGCTACATAAAAAGGGCTATGGAGAAATCTAGACTGCAAGATCCTATAGAAATTGTCTATTGCTACTTTGTCAAGAGCTCTGAATTTAACTCTGACCTAAATTAACCAAAGCCTTCTAGACATTGCACTTGCAGTGCAATACAATTTCTACATAACCAAAGATTCTTCCTGATTTCCTCCTCTAACAACATTGTTACTATTTGTAAATCAAGTGATCCAATAAAATATTGATTAAAGATTCAGTCTGTTCTTGGTAATGGAGTGGACATTTATCATCACCCTAAAAATAATTTATTTGTGATCTATTTTACCCTAAAGCTATGTGACTAATATTCTGTTACAGCCTACGTATAGCAGGACAATATATTTGCAAATGCAACAAAAGTAAGTTTACAGAATTTCTGCATACCTTTCATGCTCACCATAAAGTGTATCATGCTACTTTTACTAACCAATAAAAACTTAACAAATTTTTAAAGGACTTGGAAACTCCAAGCCCAGAGTTGTGTATGTATAAATAATACTTAAAGCCAACAGTATGTTAGATTTATTATAGCTAATAGTACTGAAAGTACTTAATCAGGGTTGACTCTCCCATAGGGGTCTTTATGGGCATAATTAGTAGTATCACATAAGAAGACTCGTTCTGGACTTTATTATATATGATTTTAATATACTAAAAAGCTAGAATACAATAAATGATTAGTGAGACAATTTCAAAAGATTTGTGCATCTCTGGTGAGTACCAAGGTATTATATGCAGCAGTCAGCTTGGTCGCCAGAAAACGTGTTATTTTGCTACTTTTCATGAAAGTAGAGTGTTTAAAAGCTGTTTGTATTCATTTCCTCTAGTCCTCTCTCACATACAAAACACGTTACACAGACAGTTTTGCAAGGATAGTAAAAAATTATCATCTTAAAAACTAATGAGTGAACATATAATTTCTTTTTTTTTAAAGTGAAAAAAACAATCCCAGATTTTGTCACAGATAAGTTTCTGAACAAGGCAATAATCAGTGGGTTTAAATACTTCTATAGTATTTCAATGTTTTCTTGAAAAGAGTTTTTAGTATTTGATATCATGAACACATACTGAAACAACAGAGACAAACGATTTCATGTGATGCAGCCATCAAAAAGTTTAATTAAAACTAATAACTCTTAATACAGGAATTGCATATTTCATCCCAAGGTTTTCAAGGGCATTGACATCAATCAAACCACGTTTAAATGACTTCAGCATTATCCCTTTTACAGACTCATTCTCCACTTATAATAAAACTTAGTTTTTTCCTCAGAAGGTCTTATATCAGTTCATATATGTCGATATTTTGTTTTAAAAACTCGTTTTTTTCATAAATTATGTCATAATCAGAACTCTTCTCTTTGTAAAAATTAAGAGGGTGCAGGTACACACATGTGTATGAAGAAAGATGCAGACGTACTCTACATATGCTTCAAGTCAGTTGGCTCTGAACCAGCTTCACTTTAGAAGGCCTACAGCCACATCAGACCAGCATGTAGACACATCAAAATATAGAGAAACTTGCATCTATCTGCATACATTCATACAGTCGTGCTTTCAGATATTCTCAAAACGCAATTCACACAACAGGGAAGAGTAAGTACCATGATGTATCTGAAATTATACCCATGATAGGTATGATTCAGCTAGAGGTGCAGTGAGTTCCATGGGGCATCTGAAATGACATGAGACTCCTACATGGGAGTAAATGAAGCAAACAGATCCCTAAATTGAAGCCTAATGACTCCAAATTCCATTGAATATTTTGACTTCAGGATCTATTCAGTTACTTACATTTCCTTATCTGATACAGTTTAAAACGTCCTAGGGTACTTAGGACATCCAAACAGGTTAGCAAGTATTACAGGGGGCTTATAGGAGATACAATCTAGAGCATTTTCAAGGACACTAAATGCTAACAGTCAGGCAAGTAAAGTCTGTCCTGAGAAAAGCATCCGAGATGGTAATCCAGATGAATTCTGATGGCACATACCGGATTCATAGCATTCTGTCTGAAGCTGTGTTAACTGATGATTCCATGATTCATTTATCTTGATGCTTTTTTAAAAGCAGATACTTTTGGCGTAATCCTCCTGTAAGTAATGATGTCTTTGAACTAGTCTACAGCCTATGAAGGATCCATAATCAGTTTACAAACTGCCTGGCATAAAATTCCTTGGCAATTGTCCACTGAGTCCCTAATGTTATATTACATGCTCTTCAAGCAAAGGTCCCACCAGAAAGCTTCATAATATAGAAATGCCCACTACCAGCAGTAACAACCGATGTGTTCAAAAATTTTACCAGTTGCATCAGCATAATACATGCCAGCATTTAAAACTGGAAACTTATACAAGTATAATTCTCCATGTCAACATTTTTATATCAAAATAAGTGTGGGGTTTTGGCTTATCTAAAGCTATTTCCCAGGCAACACAAGAAGTTTCTATTCTGTGGCTTAGAAGATATTTCAGAAATATCTGTGGAGCCCTTTTTGAAAAGCAAGAGAAAAACAAAACTCAACAATTCATAAGTATAGTTTTCTGAACCGAGACATTTTGCAACAAAGCTTAGTGAGAATGATGTTTAAAAACTCTGCTTTTGTATCTTATAGAAAGAATGAATAAATAGGGGAAAAAAAAAAAAACAACAACATAGCAGATGCTTTACATTGCAGCAGCAATTTCTTTGGCATTGGAAACTCATTTTAAGAATTAAAGTCTTCCTTGAATGCTCAGACACCATGGAAGTTGCTACTGCTATTAAAGATGAAATCATGCCTGTTTACATAACTTTTGAATACTAACTAATAAACTTGGAATAAATTACTGACTTTCTAAGTTTACGTGCAGATATCAAAGATAGTTTTGAAGTGTATGTTATGGTAACTATAAGATTACATAATCACCATTAGAATTATTAATTGTAATAAAAAAATTGAAATAATCAAAATATATAATAGCCATCCTCTACTTATCGTTACTTTGCTTTATAGTAACGTTTTCAGAATGAATTTACACTGATGAGGGGTACATGAAAGATTTCCATGATTTATCTATGGTATTAGAGAATTCTATTCTAGGCTTATATTTGTATATTATATCTTGGTCAAAAAGAAATAAGTATACAGAACCCAAGCCAGTAATCTAAACAGAAGCTTGAAGTGTTATTTGAGCTCCTCTGAGATGTCCAAGGTATAAGAAGATGGCAGATATAATATAGAATCCATGGGAGACCTGTGGAGTAGCGGTTAGTGTTTATTTGGGATACTGTTGGTCATTCAAAATAGTAATATGTTTGGGCAAAGGAAATGAACCCTCTTTCTCTCCTAGTTATCTCAATTCGTATAATTTCCCTTCATTTGGGGAATTGGAGGATGAAATATAACTGTCAGTTGAACCGTAGGATTTATGCCATACATATATTTAGACAGAATCTGGTATTTCATGAGCTTGTGTCAAGTACTCTTTTATTTCTATTTTTCCATTGTACTGTGAGAATGTACTATGAATATCACTTTTTATCTGAATTCAAAGAAAAGGAGTATTTTTGAATATTTACATCAGAAAAGAACTATGGACTACACTACTTTTCAAACCCAAAAGTATGTTATTTGAATTATTGTAGAGTAAAAATGAACAAGTAAGATTTTGAGCTGTCAGAATGCTGGAGATCACCATAGGTTGCAGCTGTGGCAAATAAATAAGGAAATTTATCAGAAATACTAAAACTGTCTATTAAACAAAAAATCTGTTTCACATATATATAATGCCAAGAGGTTGACATTTACTTTCATTTTCCACTAGCATAAAACAGAAATTTATCATAAAGGAAACAATGCCTTCAAAGACATGGAGGCATGTAACATACTTGATTACTTCAGGAAGATCCAAACTTAATTCTTGCTTTAAACAACTTAGTGTAGACATTACCATTTTGCTTACTCTCGAGATGATTAACTGAACCACTAAGCCTGTGGCCATACTGCGGAGTTGCCTTCTATAATTAATAATTTCACCCTGAAGTCTAGAAAGTTTTATTGTGAGTAGTATTTTCTATGAAAACTTTTGACTTCCATGAAAAAGCATATCTTGGCAAAAAAGAAAAAAAAAGTTAAAAAATCTTAACAAGCTAAATTGGAAAAAGGTTAGAAGAAAGGTGAAAGAAATCTCTAGCAACAGTTAGTAGCAAGCAAGAAGAAATGAGTAGATGAGGAAAACATCAAAAACTTTTCCTGAGTGATACTTCTGTACATTTTGGTACAGTTTGACTTTTGGTGCAATACAGCTGTATTATTCCCACTGGCTAACAAACTGAAGAGCAACACCAACTGTGACCAGGCTGAGACCTCAATTATCACAGTTCTACATGACTAGAGTAAATATTAACCATCCCCACCAGAGGAACAGATGATATTCCTATGATATTATTATCAGATGGTGTCTGAAGAGAGTGCTTCCTCTGGTTAAGGACTGTATTTAGGATTCTACAGACAATGGATACTTTATGGAGCTTAGATGTTGTTTTATGAAAGTGAAGAACTGATTGTTGCTGAGCATGGAGAACACAGCAACCTGCTGAGAAAATTTTAAAAGCACCACAAGATAAAATCTCATAACTGAGTTGGGTGGCAATGTTCCTGTGAAACGCAAGTAGTATTTCTGCTGGACATCAAAAAAGCTCTGAACTTTCTTATGTTCGTATATACAATGAACATACAACAGAAGAAGGAGCAAGCCAAAACTGACTATGAAAACAAATTAGCATTACTGCATTCTCCCTCCCTGTACGGAACATGACTATGCTAAGACAGTGCTAAAGATGAGTCTCACTTGAAAACACACACAAACATGCATACATGTCTTGGCTTGTTTTATTAATTTTGAATTTTCAAAATTCAGTGCATTATTCCCTGCTCCTTTTCCTATTCTGGGGTTTGGGTTGGGGTTTTTTCCTTGTTTTATATGGGCACTATTCTTACAAGTGAAAACATATTTATGCACATATAACATACCTGCATATAAATGTATTTGTACTTTGGAGACACAATGATTTTCCCCAGTTTCTTGATGGAGAATAGACTCAGTAGTGCCTATTAAGTGTTACAAGAGTGCTAACATTTTAACCAGGCTTCTCATTTCTGATTCCTTTGTCTTTCATTCAACCAATCCTTTTATCCAGGAAAGCTCCTTAACTCATTATAGCTATCAACATTGACTAGATCATCTGAGACACTACTAGTGTTAACTGTACAGGACTTCCTACCTATTACAAAGCATCTCTAAATCAGGTAGATACAGAAAATTATTTCAAAGCTAGAGATAAAAATTATCATGTATAAGCATCAGTAAGATATACCTTCAGTTTTATCAAATTACAAAAAATGTACAACTCATAATATTTTTTTAACTTATGAGAACTTTTCATAAAATTATTTTTATGAATAAATGCACTAAATCAACTTGAAAGATTCATTTGTAGACAAACAAGAAGAAAAGGAAAAGTAATCAACCTGAGATTGTTTTAGATGTAATGAGGAAATTATTAATGAAAAAACATTTGGTAATATTAAACCTTTTCACTAAGTGATGTGTAACTTTAATTAACATTTTTGATATGAAAATGAGTAGCATCAACATCAAGGATGGTAACAGTGTTGAAAACACATGTTGAAAATTACTGATATATGGAAATGACATCCCAAAAGACTTTCAGATAATATTTTTTCTCAAGTTTACTAAATTCTCAGTGTGCCAAAAACCTAAAGAGTATATCTGTGGTCTAAAATGGGAATGACATGAGGCATCCTTATTGATTCTGGAAAGTTACTCTAGAGTATCCCTCTATAGAGTTGAATGGAGGGAGCCCAATCAGAATGACTATCACATTGAAGAAAGGCATAGTTTTAAGCAAGGGGATATGGCCATTGATTCCCCCCAGATAAAAAAGGTAATGTTTTTAATTACAATATGCTGAAAACTCGTAAGAAAATGCTTGTGTCTGCCATTGCATTACCTACAATAACCTGAACCAAGAAATCAATTAACCAGGTGAATTGTTCCACCAAAATACTAAAGGGTTTTAGGGTTACTGTGCCTTCGCTCTTTTTTCTGTTAAGATCCTGCTATTAGTGATATGTGGTAGATAGCAGGCAATAACAAACAAATAATAAGAATGATAGCTACATTCTTATCACTTCTATTCAGCTAGCCTTGATGCTTTTTTCAGAGGAAAATTGACTGGAGCTCACAGATTGACATTGCTAGTTTTGTTGCTCTATAAAACCTAATCAGCTATCTTTGAACTGCCTACTGGAGTAGAACTTTCTCATTTTCACTTATTTATGCAGAAGCAGGAAGAATTTGAAATTCTAGAAACTTTGAAATCAACAGAATAAAGGTTCTAGCCTTCAAGGTCCCATATAATGAGCATCTAAGGGAATTAAATTTTGGGGTATATAACACTTGCTTTTCTACTTTAAGAACAGAAGATGTACTAAGTAGACTTCTCCTTCCTTAATATATAAAAAAAAGTAGAATCGGGGAAGGTATCTGAAAGAAGAAGAAGATCGGGAAGTAGCATGAACAGTAACAATTTTAAAGTAAATAAAATTAGGCTTGCACGTATCCTCTAAAATAGCACTGTTCTTGTACCCAAAAATGAAATTAAATGTCATTTTGAAAAAAAAAGTCATCAATCTGCCATTCTATGATTCTATGATTCTATGAATCTTCAAGTCACTGAAACTAAATTCTCATTTATGTATAATACTAGGAAAAAAAACACCAACAGAAAAAGAAATTTCTTTTAAGAGGCAATGCCTGTGTAGCAATGTTCAATGAGATTTTACCAAGCAGCAGATCAGAAGAACTATTTTATTATGTAAAAGATTTGTGACTAATTCTGATAAAGTGCTAAATTTTTAAAACCAATTTTCAAATTAACTCATATACTAAGAAGCACAGTTAATTGTAAATTCTAAGAAAATTCTATCCATACTCAAAATCTCAAACAGTAAATGCTGGTTGTAAACAGTATGATTTTTGGAAGTATATCGTGTACTTCAAACATAAAAAGTACATTCCTGCTTTAAGTGCAAAACTAGCCTTATCATAAAGCCACTGTCAATGCCTTTCTGCTCTCTTTTCTTCCTTTGTTCCATTGGTTGGGAATGGGCACAGAGGACGAGCTGAAAAGAGTAAAAACCAGATACATAGTTAATTTACATTTAGAAAACATTATATTATTCTATCTAGATTTCTCCTAAAGTCTTTCATAGAACCAGGTATTCTCCTTTCTGAATAAATCCAGAGAAAAAAATAAAGAGTATCCATACTGTATCTGTAAACTGCAGTCTAACTCAAATTTTACTTCTGATAGTATCCAGTAAAGGATGCTTAGAGAAAAAGAATTAGACAAAAGATAGAATTCTATTTCTGTGGAATGTTCCTCTTTTCTGATTAAAAAAAAAAAAATATTCTTTTTATTTTAAATCGATTCTTTATGGTTATCTTTAAAATATTTTATTTTCTCGTCCTTCTTGCACCCTCCATTCTCTCTTCTTTCTCAGTTACATGCAAAAAGCATATGGGTGGTAAATTGACCTAACATAGGCACATAATTTTATTCAGAGTTATCTCCAATCACATTTAAACATCCCCCTCCCACTCCCACAAGCCTTCATGCTTTCTTTTCACCATTTAACTGTCACCTAAGAGAAGTATAATTAACAGAGAGATATGAAGCACACCACAGAGAGCAAAATGCTCAAACATAAACAGAAATTGTGCCATATCTGATGTTTAGCCCACGTATGTAGAGATTGTGTTACTGCATTAGGTATACTGTAGAATGAGAAACTTACTTTATTTCGTAACTGGGGGGGTGGATAAGAAAAAATAATTACTGTAGTCTTCTGGGGTTGCCTCAGGCTAGGTAAATTACTTTAAGACTGATAAAGACATTCACAACTTCAGTGACCAAAATGGAAATACTGCCATTAGTGCCCCCTTCCTGACCTTAAATAATAAAAGGAACAAAATGGGAGTGTATATTGTGACTCAGAATAGGTGTAGTGCACAAATAATGGGTTATTACCTGTAGAGGGAAAGACTCATAACAGAGATACAACAGCTGTTATCTTAGATAATGCATCTTACAATGAGAAAGGAAAAACAAATACTTGATAATATTTGCAAAATTACTTGAATAAAGAACTTTCGAAGTTTTCCACGAGGCGTCACCAAAGTCTTTACAGAAAGTTTCCATAACATGCAGAGGACATAAAATTGGATTGGCATATTTTGTTTATTATTAAGGCACTTTGTGTGCAAATAGGGGTGTTTGATGTTTAACAGATCTAGAAAGACAGATATCTTAAAGGAACCACTAGCACTGTGTTTGTACTCTGAATAACGTGGATTAATATAGTCACTGGAAAGATGCTTTTGATGTGCATAATCTGCACTTTATGTTGCAATTAGCAAGACTGTTTGACAAATACATACTGTACAGCTCCTATACAGCTGTACAGAAGAGAAATACATCACCATCCAATTTTTTTCGTAATTTGAAGAAACAATGATGAAATGAAATACTTTTGAAATCTGAGGAGTTCAATTAGTTCTGAAAGTCAGACAAGGCTTTGATTTGGATCAAATAACAGAGGAAAACTGGCCAGTGAAAGAATAAAACTGTGTTCCTCTGTGCTATGTGCCTGTTGTTACAACACTTAGTGCATCTCTGTTATATAACTGAAGCAGTTATATAGAATCATAGAATGGTTAGGGTTGGAAGGGACCTCAAAGATCATCTAGTTCCAACCCCACTGCCATGGGCAGGGAAACCCTCCACTGCACCAGGTAGCCCAAAGCCTTGTCCAACCTGGCCTTGAACATTTCCAGGGATGGGGCATCCACAACTTCTCTGGGCAACCTGTTCCACTGCCTCACCACTCTCAGAGTGAAAAATTTCTTTCTTATATCTAACCTAAATCTGCCCTCTTTCAGTTTAAATCCGTTGCCCCTTGTCCTATCACTACACACCCTTGCAAAAAGTCCCTCTCCAGCTTTCCTGTAGGCTCCCTTTAAGTACTGGAAGGCTGCAATAAGATCACCCCGGAGCCTTTTCTTCTCCAGGCTGAACAGCCCCAATTTTCTCAGCCTGTCTTCATAGCAGAGGTGTTCCAGCCCTCGGATCATCTTTGTGGCCCTCCTCTGGACCCACTCCAGCAGCTCCATGTCCTTCTTGTGCTGGGGACCCCAGAGCTGAACACAGTATTCCAGGTGGTGTCTCACGAGAGCAGAGTAGAGGGGCAGAATCACTTATATGCCATCTTGGTTGTTCTTACCATACCGTTATGTTCTAGTATATAAATTTGGTTTGTCCTTCTTCAAATAATACTGACATTAGATAACATAGATGTGGAGAAAACTTCTGACCGCTGCAGCATCCTGTGAAAGTTCTTTCCCTATGCAGGCTGGCTAAGAAACACCTGCAGCTTGTTACACTGGGAAAGTTGCCTTGAAACAGGTGCTGTAGCATCCAGCCAATCACTCTGGGAGATGGATGGTCAAGTGGCCAATAGCCCTGACCCATCTAGTAAACCATGTGACTTCTGACTAATTAAGGTGGGGTGTTTACTCCTAAAGGTGAGGCATTTCCCTTCTGAGTTTTGGAGGAGTGTGGGCTTGTTTTAGAGTGGAGCCTGAAGCCTTCCCATTGCATTGGGGCATTGGCCTGCTTGGAGCTGCCTGAAGCCTTCCCGTTGTGATGTTTGGTGACCCTGACATGATCCAACTGCAACTAATATCAGAAGGTATGTGCTTCTGTACTTGGGGCTCCAAGGGATGGGCCTTAGATCAGAAAGATGGGACAAAACTCTGCAAAAGAGAGTAAATTACTTTCCATCCTTAAATCTGTGGTAGCAGTCACAGGGGCTAATATAAGTGATGAAGCTCTCTGTGAGCTACTAAATTGGGTGGCAGAACATGAATGCCTGGCCAATCTTAACACCACCTTTAGCTCAGAAGCTTGGAAGCAGTTAGGGGATAAGTTAATTTATGAAACTGTGCTTGGATGTAAGAATCTGACCGGCCTGCTATGTACTTGGGGGACCGTATATGACAATGCAGAGGTGGACAACAGAAAGAAAGGAAAAAGAATTGCCAGATTCTGATGAATCTGCGAGTGAAGCTCCTGAAGGGGACGATGAGTTATCCGAAGGGAGACTGATCCTGGACAGCATGGGCAGTGCACCAGTTGCGCCCACACTGTCCTCAGATGCTGAGAAAGTCGTGGGGACTGCATGGAGGCTTTACACCTCCCTGCGGGATTATGTCCCACCCAAGTATGCTCCTCTGTGTGATTTTACGATGCCGGAATACCCCTTTGGACACGACAAAGTGTCGGAGCGTCCCCCACCCTTCACCCCAACAGCCCCCCCTTCCTCATCTGCATCACAGCCGGTTACTTCAGTCAATACAGCAGAATCTGTCCTTCCTACTGCTCCGCCATTTGCCTCTCAACTGGGCCAGACACCGCAAGGACCGTTCCCAGGCATGGCACCCTGGTTTTCTGCAGCTCCATTCCCGGTGACTTCTTGTCCTGCGCCATCGCCCATAGCGTTCAGCTATCTACCTCAGGCACAGATGGAGCAGCCACCAACAATGCATTTCGTGATACACCAGGTTATGGCGGTATTGCAAGGAGTGTCACAACAACTAACAGCATTGATGGAGATGTTGCAGCAGGCTACTGCTGCTGGATCCGTGCCAGGACAACCTGGGCTGGCCGTGCTAACCGGCCCAGCAACGGCCCCGGAAGTGGCACCGAGCGTGTCACTGACAGCTCCGGCGGTGGCACCTTTGCAGATAGCGGTGCCGCCACAAGCTTCAACAGCCTGAACTGCATCTCTGTGGGTTGCTCCACAACCGACCACAGCCTCCACCTCCACTCCGCCCACTGGCCCAGCATCTGTACCCTGCCAGAAACCATCGGACACACCCCTGCCTGATGACGCAAGTAATGTTTCGATGGACACATTTACTACACTGCAGGAAACCATGGCGACGGTCAGATGACAGCAACCAGCAACATGGCCTGCCCACAACCGTCCCTGGATGCTTCCAGAACGTAAGGTGAATGTGCATCCAAAAAATTCAAAACGGTTTTGGGAAGAATTCAAGAGGCGGGCTCTGGAGGCAGGGAACTGAGATTTAATAGAAAAAGTCGGGTTGCCTGAAAAGGGACCTCAGCAGGTTGTTCAAGAAGCTAATGAACCAACAGAGGATATTATCCAAGCCTTTCCTGTACAGAAAGCGCTTCCTAACTCAGGCCAGACTGATAAACATGAAACTATTGCCTGGAAAGTAGTCCAAGATCTGCAATCCAGAGTGGTGCAGTATGGACTAGATTCTCCTCAAGTCATGTAGATTATTAGTATATTGAATACTGACCTTCTCTCCCCATTTGATATTAAGCATCTAGGTCAGGTATTATTTCAACCTGTGCAATATACTGTTTTTGAGGCCAATTGGAGAAGAATGGCTGAGAGAGCTGCAGCCGGGAATATGCAGCTACCTCCAACTGACCCTAGATACGGAGCTCCAGCAGATGCTCTACTGGGAGCTAATGCCTTTTCCGATCCTAATTTCCAAGCTACATGGCATCCTCAAGTCCTTGAGCAAGCCCAAAAGATTGGCATGGGAGCCCTATTAAAAGGCATAGATATGGCTGCTCCTAAAACACGATATGTGAAGATATATCAGGGGCAGAAAGAGCACTTTTTATCCTTCGTGGAAAAGATTGCTGCAGCCCTTGAAAAACAAGTCGAAGATGAGACCCTGAGGCAGCTATTATGCAGGCAGCTGGCAAGAGATAATGCCAATGAAGAATGTAGGAAAATCATAAATGCTATGCCAGGGGAACCCACACTTACAGAAATGATCGAAGCTTGTTCTAAGTTGGAATCCGAGAATTATAAATCTGCTCTGGCTACAATTCTGCAGCCTATTCAATTCAAAAACTCTCATCCTGAAACAAAAAGGCAACCTAAGAGTGAGAATAGACAGAGAAAGGCCAGACAAAAAAGGAGAAACAAGGACAACAGGAGGCCTGCTTACTGCGTAAGATGCAATAAGCCAGGCCATTCTGCAAGATACTGTGAGTCCATGTACCATGCCAATGGTCAACCCCTGACATGTTCGGGAAACTTCACCAGGAGTGCAATGGGGATGTGCGCTCAGACACAAATGTTTCCTCAGGGCATGGTACCAACTCAGGCCTACTCAGCCAGCTTACAGCCAGCACCAAGGGATCAGCCAGGGTGGATGTGCACACCGCAACAACAGTTGTCTTAGAATCCTATCGTGTCTATAAGGTTCCCTTGGATGCATTTGGGCCTCTAGGACATGGACTGAGTGCATTGTTGGTGGGAAGATCTAGTGCTGCCATTCAAGGGATCTTTGTGCACCCAGGAATTATTGACGCCGATTTCACAGGACAGATTTGTGCTGTGATTTCCACACCCACCCCCACCCCTGTCACAATACCTGAAAAAACTCGGATTGCCCAACTCGTACCCTTTAAGTTGTGTGTTCCTAAGGCAAAGCAACGAAGTCGTGAAGGTGGTGGCTTTGGTTCTACAGGACCTCCACAGGTTTATTGGACCGCAGATATCTCTAGCCAAAAGCCACAGATGACCTGTATCTTAATATTGCCAAATGCCCAGGCGTCCAGGATTCGGCTCCGAGCTTTGATTGACACGGGTGCTGATGTGACAATCATCTCCTTCTCTGTGTGGCCTCCTACATGGCCTTTAGCCTCCCTGGGGTCAGCCGTTGCAGGACTGGGAGGAATCGCACAGAGTTATCTAAGCGAATGACCTGTGGTGGTGAAAAATGCAGAGGGGCAAACAGCTGCGGTTCGGCCCTATATCACTACAGCTCCGCTTAACCTCTGGGGGTGGGATGTCTTGGCGCCTTGGGGAGTACAAATTGGGACAAACTTTTGATGGGGGCAACTGTACTGAAGGGCGCACAGTATCCTACGTTGCCTTTGCGGTGGACAGTAAACAAACCCATCTGGCAACCCCAGTGGCCCCTACCAAAAGAAAAATTGGTCACCCTTCATCACCTAGTCAAGGAACAATTACAACAGGGACACCTTGAACCTTCCACTAGTCCCTGGAATACTCCTGTCTTTGGAATTAAGAAGAAATCGGGAAGATAGAGATTGCTGCAGGATCTCTGAAAAATCAATGCAGTAATGGAAAGTATGGGGGCATAGCAGCCCGGAATGCCCTCACTCACCATGATTCCAGCAGGGTGGGAAATCTTGATCATTGATTTGAAGGACTGTTTTTTCATGATCTCCTTACATCCTGATGACAAACCAAAGTTTGCCTTTACTGTGCCTGCAGTTAACAACGCTGAACCTGCAAAGAGATATCTATGGAAGATCCTACCTCAGGGCATGAAGAATAGCACAACTATCTGCTAATGGTATGTTGCTCAAGCTTTGTCCAGAATCTGTTTCCTGAAGCATACTGCTACCATTACATGGATGACATCCTGGTGGCAGCATCCACCCAGGACGAGTTGCTGAGGATAGACTCTCAGCTGCTTACTGCTCTGCATTCTTATGGATTGCAAGTGGCTCCAGAGAAAGTTCAACAGCATCCTCTTTGGAAGTCAAAATTCTGGACCAAACTATACAACACCAAGAGGTGCAATTCTTGGGTTCTATTAAGACCTTGAATGATGCTCAGAAATTGCTGGGTATCATCAATTGGTTACATCCTTATCTAGGGCTAACCACGGCGCAACTTGCGCCGCTTTTTAATATTTTAAATGGGGACCCCGAGTTGAATTCACCTTGGAAATTGACTCCTGAAGCGCAATGAACACTAGAGGAGGTTCAACAGGCCATTTCTGCCTGTCAGGTTTGTCGAGTGGATCCCTACATTGATATTTCCGTTTTCGTAACCACTCCAGATTTTCATCCTACAGGTATCATTGGCCAGCGGAATAAACAGTGGCCTGACCCCTTGCATATTCTGGAATGGGTCTTTTTGCTGCATCAGCCAAAAAAGACAGCATCCACATTATTTGAATTAATTGCTTGTCTGATAATCAAATGCCGTCAGCGTTGTTTACAATTGATGGCAGCAGATCCTGCAACAATTGTTCTTCCAGTACAGCAGGAACACTTTGAGTGGAGCCTTACTAACAGTGCTCCTCTGCAAAGTGCGCTGCAAAATTTCTCAGGACAAATTGCTTATCATCTGCCTAGTCGTAAATTGCTGCAATTGGCAAAATTGATAAGCTTTACCTTGCGGCCAAAAAATAGCCAAGTGCCAGTGCAAGGACCCACCGTCTTCACCGATGGGTCCAGGAAAACTGGGAAAGCTATTGTTACCTGGAAGGAGGAATCTGAGTGGCAGGTGCTGGAAGGCCATGAGTCAGGCTCAGCCCAGTTGGTTGAACTAAGGGCTGTTGCCATGGCCTTTCAACAGTTCTCGCAGGTACCTTTGAATTTAGTCACTGACTCTGCTTATGTAGCAGATATAACCCAACGCTTAGATTGTTCGCTTCTGAAAGACGTAAATAATGCGGCTCTGTTTTCTCTATTAAAAACTTGATGGTATGCAATTCAAGATTGAGTTCACCCATATTATATTCTGCATATTCATAGTCGTACCAATTTGCCAGGTTTTATAACAGAAGGCAATGCCAGGGCTGACACGCTAGCTAACTCTGCATGGGTAGCACCTCAGCCTGATAAAATTGCACAAGCCAAGGCATTGTATAGTTTCTTCCATCAAAGTGCGCCTACCCTGCAGAAACAGTTCCACTTAACACCCACTGAGGCTCGGGACATTGTCAGCGCTTGCGCTGACTGTCACGGACTTGCGGCACCTCTGCCATCAGGGGTAAACCCCAGAGGCCTAAAAGCCCTGCAGCTTTGGCAGACGGATGTAATGCATGTTCCTGAATTTGGCAGATTTAAGTATGTGCACGTGTCTTGACACTTTCTCCTCAGCCATGTGGGCATCTGCTCATACTGGGCAGAAAGGTCGCGATGTCATTGCCCATTGGAAACTCGCTTTTGCAATCTTGGGTGTGCCTTTTTCTGTGAAAACTGATAATGGCCCAGCCTACGTCTTACAGAAGACGCGGCAGTTTTTACACCTATGGTGTGCAAATCATACTTTGGGTATTCCGCATTCTCCTACTGGCCAAGCCATTGTTGAATGCACTTATGGCACTCTGAAGTGTGTTTTAGAGAAACAAAAAGGGGGAAGGCATGGAGAAACCCCCCAGAGTCGCCTAGAAAAAGCATTATATACAATTAACCATCTTAAGGTACCACTAAATTCAAATAATCCTGTTTTTCTGAATCACTATCTTTCATTGCAGTCTTCAGGCGAGACGCACCTGCCCCGAGCGAAAGTCTGGGTACGGGACCTACTCACTAAGACGTGGGAAGGCCCGTATGAGCTTATTGCTTGGGGTCGTGGGTATTCTTGCGTTTCCACAGATACTGGGGTACGATGATTCATTGAAGTTCAGATGCTAATTCTCCATACATTTGATTCATGTCTGCAGTGATTGTCTAGTAATATAAGTGTATTTAAATAACCTATCAGGGTATTCTGGGAACTTTTGTTTTGAAAAAAAGTAATTAGTAAATCCTGATCTGTTTTAGGTGATCTTTTACAATGTTTGTAACTTTAAAACAGAAATAAGATACTCCACAATCCTGAAAAAGCTCCGGCCTCTTTACTACTTCAGAATAGCAAGCTCTTGTTTTATCTGACACATAGAAATTTGTAGTAGTTTATCCATCTGTCAAAAAAAAAAAAAATTATATATCTACAGTACATCTGACAGCTTCTTGCATATTCCACTTTAAGGGTTTTTTTCTTTAGTTTTTATTGTGTGGAGTTTTTTTTCTTCTTTTGTTGTTTTGGATGGAAAGCTTTAGAAAAAAAAATAATCTGATTGTATAGTTTTCTCCCTCTGGGGAAGAAGGTTATTTTGCTATCTTTCCTATTTTAACTTTTTTTTCTGGATCAATAATCATTCACCCAGGACTTCAGGTGAAAGCTTCCTTTTGACCTCTAAAGTTACAGAGGAACTATCACATCTGAACAAATGCAGCCTCTTGGGAATGTAAATAGATGCTTAGTTTTTCATTATCTCTTTATTTTCCTGGCTTCACTGATTTTGCCCATGGATGAATGGTAGTGGGAAATGAGAAAAATCTTTCAGATTTTGTCCAATGCTTCATTCAATATAAAACAACCTTAAGCACAAGAAACCACCTACTTAAACAGGGCTAAAAATTACTTACCCTATAGTACATAAGATTCATTAAAACATTTTCTTAATGAGTCTGTACTGTTTGTGTATCTATCCAAGACTGGATTCCTCATGAGTAACAATTTCCACCGTACAGAAAGACTTTCACACCATGTGGCATGTTACAAATGGAAATGGAAGGCAGAAGAAAGTTCAAGGAAGTACTTATTCTAAGAAAACAGTTAATTTTTCTTAGAGTAATTATCCAGACAAATTTCATCTCTGGTAACCAATATATAATTCTTTTAGTAAATGTTAGGTTATCTTCATTTCGAGATAAATTTCAGGACAAGCCTATTAAACTAACTTAAACCTGCACTTCTTGACCAAATGCATAGGGAACCTGGGACAGGGACCTGGAAGGGGGACCTGGGAGAAATAGTATAAAACCACATTTTGATAGTATCGAAGACAGAAATATTTCTGAGAGAGTCCACAGATGGTAATGTTCCTTCTCTGAATGTGTTTTCAGATTACATTTGCTGTCATACCTTTGGTACAAGGCAACAAGCTTTGACAGAACGTGTAACCCTTTTATAGGAATACCTCAGAATAAGGAGGCCATGAAAGTAGAACCATTCTAATGACTACCAGAATTTTTTGAAATTTATATTGTTTACAAAATGCTTTACTTTATGTTTGCAAAATCCCATAGAAAAATTATCTTTGAAAAGACTTGAGGGTTTTAGAAGAAATATGTCACAATTCACTCTTTAATAATTCTTCACTTGGCTCTTGAAGAAGATACTGGACATTTGGACCTAGATTCCTTTTGTGCAGTGGGAGAAATATTTTACATTAGAACCTAAGTCATATTTTTGTCCAGAGAGAGAGAAAGAGGAAAAATGTTTCAGAAATTATGGTTGGAGGTAGACTGAATCACTCGTAGAATTATATTATTACCGCCCTCAGAGTGAAATGTTTTTTCTTATATCCAATCTAAATCTGCCCTCTTTCAGTTTAAATCCATTGTCCCTTGTTCTATCACTACTTACCATTGTAAAAAGTCCCTCTCCAGCTTTCCTGTAGGCCCCCTTTAGGTACTGGAAGGCTGCAAGAATTACTGGCAGAACTGTGTCTTTTTCATAGAACACGTTACATCCAGTTTTGAACTTCTTTTCCTTTTTTTAGATACCATAATAAGACTGTCATGGGTTAGGTTGAAAACTTCCTCCCCCACACACACACAGCCGGTCACTCCCCCTCCCCCACCCCCAGGAATGAGGGAGAGAATTAAGGGATAAATGGGAAACCCGTGGGTTGAGATAAGAATGATTTAATACAGATGATTTAATACAGTGTAGGTGCTCACCGCCCCCTCGTATGCAAAGCCCGTCTCGTCCCGAAAACTGCAAATCCCGGACAAACGCGAGGCCCCGAAATAGAGAGGGGCAGAGAGAGAGAGAGAGAAGAAAGAAAAAAACCAGCAGAGCAGCAGCGCAGCAAGCGCAAAAGAGCAAAAGTGCAAAAGAGCCAAAGCGCAAAAGCCCTTCTTCCCGGCTGCCCCTCGCTTTTATACTGGGCATGACGCTGCATGATATGGAATACTAATTGGCCAGTTTGGCCCTCAGTCTTAAGTTCCACACAAATCACAAGAGGAATCGTGTCCCCCTTGTCCCAACTATGCTCCCCCCTTATCCTGCCGTGTTTTTGCACTCCGGCACACTGAAAAGTCCTTGGCAGCTTGCTATCAGCGTTCTTCTCAGAGTGAGCCTCTGAGTAAAACCAAAACACGGAGCTCTTCTAGCTGTTAAAAAAAAAAACTCTGTCCCAGCTAAAACTAGGACAAAGAGATAAAGAGAAACTCAATACAGGAAAAGAACTAAATAAAGATTTTAACGTTGACATATATTTATGTGTCTTAAGTAGCTCTTCTCTTTCATCCGAACTTTGCATTTTGCCTTCCTGTCTCTCAGGACTCAGCTCAGCTCCTCTTTGCAAATAGAGATTCTCTAACATCCTCTCAGAGGTGCTTAGAGTGTCCACAACAATATTCTTGTTGCCTCTTGCAAATGCTAATCTTGTCCTCCATGTGTGCATGTTCAAAGACCTGTTTCTCTCTTGTACTGATGAAGACTCTTCACACAGCCCTCAGACTGAACCTTTTTTATTTCCTTGAATTGTTACATTTTCATTCTTGTAGAGATTTGAAGATACATTCATAATGTGGAACAGTTCTGAACATACAGATTTCTGTGTGATTCTTCTCTCCTTTTGCTATAACATTCTCGAACTCTTACCTTCCCTGAGGCAACTGTTGTACAAGAGTTCATCAAGGTGCAGAAAAGTAAATGCAAGAATAGAATATAAGATGGTTTCCTGAGAAGGAATATATTTGATTGTTGGCATGTAGAAGATATAGTGATGTGTAGATTTGCAGATTTGTAGATTTCAGTGATGATTGTGTTTATAATATTGTCTGGCAGAATTTACATACATTGCAGAGATGGAATTACCGCATATGTCTCTCATGACATGGTGTATAAACAAGCAAAAAAGTACTTATGAACTACAGAAATTCCATTTAATTCTTGAAACAGGGAGGAATAAAAAAGTATTGTTATGATGAGAATTTAATAGGATTGTAGGATAGTTGAGGATGGAAGGACTTCAGGAAATCTCTAGCTGAATATAGGGTCAGCTATAAGATCAGACTAGTTACTTAGGGCTTTATGCAGTCTGGATACTCAGCTGCAGTCCTGTACTATTTTAACAATCCCTTTGATCAAATATGAAGTCATTTACAGTAGAATCCAGATAAGATTACATTTTTCATTGAAGGAAGTTACAGAAAATTATAATTTATAAAGTTTAATACTAGAATTACTGAAGAGCTATGAAATAGGCTTGGACATAATTTGGGATACCAGTATTGTGCATCTGAGTGGTACAACCATCAGAAACACCTCCTGAACTATTATTTTTTTTTATTTAGTTCTGCAGAGATTCATGTGTAAGTACAGTCCTCTAACACAGCCAGAGAAGTGGTTTGTAATAAATGGCTGTGTTGTCCCAGTCCCCTTGTATTTTAAAGTTTGATGCTTTATTGCTTAAGTACTCCCACATGCTATTCACTTTCCCTCTGAATTGTCAATGAAGTTTAGAAATAAATCTATTCAAACTGAAAACCATTTACTGCATCGATAATAGTTTTTCATCTGAAAACAGGCAAAATATGACATCCATGGTATTACTGGTTTTGACATGTCTTTTATTTTTCTGACATTTTAATACATTTTTCTGGTAAAAAAATCCTACATTCTAAAAAAATGCTATGAAAGGATCAGATCAGAAACTGCATCAGACTGCTTTCTCTTAAGGTGTTGAATGTCCAAACCGTATCAGTGAGTATGGCAGTTAATGCTCTACTCTAGAAATGCAACAGATCAAAACTCATCCTGTGGATTTCAAATAAAACAAGAATAATATAGCGTAAAGAAATCAATCACAGTATTTCTGTGACAATCAGAGCTCCAAATGCAAGATTTTGCCGACATCTACATTGAATCCAAGTGTAACATCTCTCTTCAAACATATGCATAGAATGGGATTAACCTTAATAACTTTAGACTTCAGCTGTGTAGATACACATATGAACTAATCATCTAAACTTCCTTAAGAATTCAAGAAGATAAATAGGAATTTTCATGATGCACTTCACCTGACCTATTTTAAACTTCTACCTCAAAGATCTAAAAAAAGTCTTTAAAGAAGATTCATGATCCAACCAGAACAGTGCCTGCAGTGCCTACATTTGGGATCCATTCACATGCACACATACACACAAACATACACAAACCCAACAAAACCACAACAAAAACCAGTACAAAACAATTAGAGGTGTTTTTGTGATTTTTTAAAGATGTTTACTGCTTTGTATGTAACTACCATTTAAACATAAATTAGTTTTTAATATTCGTGACTTTTTTTCCTAGTCTATTCTCATTATTGTTAATAATTCTGCTGGTAGATTTATGAAAAAAAGGTTCACACATTAAAATATTCTCATGCTACTCACTTTATAGTATAGATACATAGAAATCAAGTCCAAAATAAATATGAATGTTTGAAAAGTGACTCAAACTTTGGATCTGCTGATTGTCATATCAGATTTCCAGTGACTCCACTCATTCACAAGTTCAGAAAGTTAAGCATCAGGTGTTTTGAAGATGCAGTAATTGAAATTCTTCTGTTTCTAGTTCATATAGAAGCCTGATGGATAAACAGGAATAGGTCAAGAAATCTGTAGAAGCTCATTCACACGTCTCAAGAATCTGGAATCCTATTTCTTAAAACTCTATCTCCAACATTTTTATTAAACTGAAACTATTAATACTGTGCTTTTTTCCAGAGGGATCTAATTATTTTTCATTTCTCAGTCATAAAAAAAAAAGAAGTATGTTCAAGTTATTTAGACAGTTTCATTACATTTATTTTGGAGGAAATGTCTGTGTACACCTGAGTAATGCTTTGCTTCAGAAAAACAGAACACTTTCCATCACACCTCATAAAAGGGGTTGTATAACATGGGTTACATGACTGAGTAGCACCCTGGAGGTTCACAAATTTATTCAACATCTACTGCTTCAGTGGTACATCCATATTAATATTGATCTGTTACTATGAGATTTAGAAATCAAATATCAATTGCCTAATTACAAATAATTACTAGACATAACTCGGTAAAAAGTCAGATACGTTGGAAATCATGTATTCTAGTAAAGAAATATGTCATGTGTGCTCCAGCTTTTTGTTCCCACTATGATATATTACAAATTTATATTGTGTATATATAAATATGTGAATTTATCTAATACAAATCTAAATAATATTAATATAAATTTTATAATATACATTTATACTTCATCAGTAGTTATTGCTATTATAATGTAATATAAAATGAAATTATGTCTAGAAAAGCAAGATAAAATGCAAGCAAATATAAAAGACAAATGTTATATTAAACATTCTGACCCAGTAAGTGTACTGTAATGCGAAATGTTATGAAACATCTTGCTTTCTTCTCTGTGAATAACTTAGAGAAACTTTAAAAGGCAATTATTGATCAGGAAGACTAAAATAAATTGAGTGCAAATTTATCATTTCTATGTGTTAAGTACAAGCTAATAAAACCACATTGCGTTTATTTATTGTGTATGCATCACTATGTAGCAAAATTAATCCCCTAGTCATGCAAATCAATCTGCATCAAAAATCAATATTGAAGTTTTTTCTGTCTTTTTAGATCCACTAAAGGCATCATTTTCCCAATCAATTTGAATCATACTCCATAGAAAACTTACTGCTTCAAATAGGTATAATCTAAGTACAAAATCTCTGTCACACATGAAGTCCGATGATTGTACACAGGAAGATGGAAGAACTTTCTTCAGTTTTTCTCTTTCTTAGTCTCAGTAATGTTTTCATCACCATGATTCTAACTTCCAAACATATTTTTTGGCGTGTTATAGTGTTAAAGTTCATTAAAGTATCTTTTAAAATCACACTTTTGTGTAAATCTTGATGGTGCTCAGAAATTTACTAGAATATCATTAAATTAAGCTTCCATTTCATGTTATCTAACTTTAAAGATCCTAAAAATAAGGAGCTTAGGCTGAAAACCAAAATGTCTGTCAGTAGAGAAAAACATGCACTTGCAGGGCACAAGTGATCCCATCCTAAGTTTTAGTATGAGATGTGTCTGTCTTCCTAGAGAGGCCTCTTTCCATCTGTTCTTTAGGAGGCTAGAACAGACACCTAGTTTATGATAACTCATAATCTTTCAAATACTTGATGCTAGGATAGATAAAGCCAAGGATAAGTGACCTGTTTTCAACAACACATTAGGTTTAGGCAGTTGTATCTTCAACTCCTGTCCTTGTATACTTGCTTGTGACAGCCTATACCACCAGTTACACCCTCATCAAGGAGAGTGACCATGTTATTTCAGAATAGCAGCAGTCTGCCTTACACTGGATCAGAGTTTAGGTGGTTTCCCACCAGATTAATTGTCCATGCAAGATTATACTGATGTTTTTTTAACGAATCCTCATTCATAAATCACAGTCCAGCTGTTTTTCACAGTAGGATGCCATATTACTGAAGAGCTATTACCAGGCTGGCACCTGCCCTCGTCACTTTACATCTTACAAAGTCATTTTGATTACAGTTACTTTCATTTATTTTGAAGTAGTTTACATGCAGAAATAATATGCAGATGACCAGAAAGGTCTTCAGAATACTCAGCTCAGTTCTTGTCATATTATGTAGGTCGAAGAACCATACGTATGTAAAACTCTTTGCAAATACTCAAAAATCCTTGTTACATTTCAATAAATAATCAGTAAAACAGAACAGAAAAGTTTAATAGATAAATTCATAAAAAATTTCATTAATATAAGCTTTCATATATCACCAATAATTGATAAACAGCTAGTTCACTTGGTCATGATTTTTTATATCAATTTGAGTAGCTTGCAATCTTCATTTTTAAAAATGCATATTTACAATCAAATAAAGACTTTCCTTCTAATCTCTTTTCACCTTCATAGGTTACATGGAAGGCAAAAAGAATCTGAGGAGTTTTATGAACCCTAACAATGATTTTTATATACACACATGAAGGACCAAAGTTATCTCACCTAATATTAGAAAACTAAACTTTCCATTTCTTGAGCAATCAGTGGAGAGATACACACAGCATCTCTGATTGATCCAGAGCTTAGGAACATCAAATAGCCCTTTGGATTTATATCAGCTAGGAAACAAATGTAGGAATTCTTGCTTGGTGCTCAACATTAGACAAAAAGAACCAAAGCCTAGATGTTTGTAAACCTGTATGTAGGCTGCAGGACATGAGATTCATTCTCCCAATCCAGGAAAATCAGATCAGACACTATTTGAATCCCTTCCTGAGTGGATACCAAGGTTTCCTTACAAGAAAGATCACAGAGAGGAAGGAGGAAGCTGCACACTTTGTGACACTCAGGTTACAGTATCCTGACAGTGTAGGACACACACTAAAGAAATGCTTAACTAGACTGGCTATAAAGCCTTATGTGATCTAATAATAACCCATATATTAAATTTTCCACACAAACATTAACTGATATTGTGTTATTTTTCTACAAATCTTTGAAAATAGAAAAGTTTTTGAGAAATTATATGCACAACACAGTATGAATTCCAAAAGAAACAATCTGAAAGTTCTTACAGCCCATTTTCATAAATATGTAAACACTTTAAATTGCTTAGTTTTTACAGTGGAATCATCTCAATCAGTAGAGTTTTATTTAACTTCACAGTGAACAGGAAACTGCAGGAATATTTTTTTATTATTTCGTGTCATTTAGACAACAATTGCACTAACTCATTTACCACTGCTATTTTCCTTCAGTTTAGAAGAAAAATAGTTTGACCTACAATACAGATTCTCTTGGTATTTTGTCAAATTTATTTTATGCCAGCAGCAGGCACTGATTTTAATTGAATGGAAACAACAGCTCTCATCCTCCGTGTCACATTGCTGGATTTTGTATCGCTGAATTTCAATCTGGTTTCACTGGGACCTGCCGAGTGTGGCTTACGCCAACCTCTGAGTCTCCTTGCTATACTCCTTTCCAGGGCAGCATTGTTTGCCTTTTGTCTGCTCTCTGATTAAATTGACACCATTTTACCTTTTGTGACTCCTGTGTCATTTTCTGTTGACAGCACTTAGTAATGGTAACAGACCAGTGTCCTTGTGGAAGGGGCAGAAACCATTGATTGGCTGGGTGTATTAATGCAAACCCTTTAAAAGTCATGCAGACATGGCTTTGTGCTAACTGGCAGCTGAATGGAGGCTAGTGAGAGATGTTATTAACCACAGATAACAGTCAGCACCTTCTATTCACTGGCAATGTCACTTTGTACCATTTGAGGAACAGTTGGTAGTGAAATTTGTTAAAGCAATTCTTGCCCTCCCTATACACATCCTGGACTGAAGCTATTTAAGGCAGAAGAGTGGAAATAGTGTTCTGATTAGACTGATGTTGGTAGGATGCTCATATAATTTCCAGGGAGCTGAAACACTTAATTCAATCCATCTGCACTTCACAACTAAAATCTCTTTAGGACAACAAGATAGGCCCTGCTGACATAGGAGGTTAAATGTTTACAATGGATGGGGAATATATAATTGCCTTTTTAGAAATGAATGATTAAAAGTGGTTACAAGAAACACCTGGCTGTATAAGTCCTATCCATAAAACACAAGGGAGATGTAATAATTATGCCAAATCCTTCCACTATGATCCTTTAAAATGGGATAGAAAAATGAAAATGCCAAAGCCTTAACATTCTGAACTTTACAAAACATCTGCATTTAAAAATAAAGTGACTGGGAAGTGCAAAATGGGCTTTGTGCAAGCTTATATGCTGAACATGAAGTACTTATTCAGTCTCACTTCTGTTCAGCAAAGGAATCAGACTTGATTTTGTCATATTTTCAAGATTTACATACAAATTTCAGTGTTTTTTCTATATTAAGGAATTTTCCAAGAGTTAAAGTAGAAACTAAAGTGGAAAGTTTGTCTTCCTTCTGCTCAGTTTACATTATCATGAATATCATAAACTAAACAATGTAATTTGGATTTTCATCAGCATTCTGAAAACATAACTGTCTTCATATTTTCCTCAGAAACTGAGCATTTCATCACGATTCTAAGTCACTGTTGGTGTTTTATTCCAGCCATCAACTAAGCACCACCCAGCTGCTCACTCACTCTCCCATGGCTGGATGGAAGAGAGAATTGGAAAGGTAAAAATGAGAAAAGTCACAAGTTGAGATAAAGACAGTTTAATAAGCAAGGCAAAAGCCGCATGTTCAAGCAAAGCAAAACAAAGAATTCCTTCACAGCTTCCCATAGGCAAGCAGGTGTTCATTCATCTCCAGGAAAGCAGGGCTCCATCACACATAATGGTTACTTGGGAAGACAAATGTCATCACTCTGAACAACCTTCCTTTCCTTCTTCTCCCAGCTTTATATTCTGAGCATGATGTCATACAGTGTGGAATATCCTTTTTGTCAGTTGAGGTCAGCTGTCCCAACTGTGTCTCCTCGCAACCTCTTGTGCATCCCCAGCCCACTTGCTGGTAGAGTGGTGCAAAAAACAGAAAAGGGCTCAATTCTGTGAAAGCATTGTTCAGCAACAATGAAATAATCTCTGCCGTATCAACACTCTTTTCAGCACAAATCTAAAACATAACCCCAGACTAGCGACTATGAAGAAAATTATCTCAACCAAAACTAACAGAGTTATCCTGTGAACAAATTAAAATGCTGATGGCAGGTAAACATTTCTGACAAAAATTTATACTGTATACTAGGGTATACTAGCTCATGCACAATGCCACATCAAAGTAACTGCCTTCAATACTACAGCTGTCTCACATCCAGCCACCTCTAAGGACTGCTGGAATAAATTCAGCCTGTCTGCATCTACTCATTTAAACATTTCCTAATTATTGCAAGATATTGTAGAAGCTGAAGACAAGTGCAAAGCCCCACTGATTCTTGAAATACAAGTAGGACCCACATACATATAAGCAGGATCTACAAATAAGTACTGTCACATGATTAAGCCAAAAGATGGTATGTGTTGTGTAGTATTTTGAGAATAATTAAAATGCCATCTGCTGTGACACCACACGTACTATTCCATAAGTTCAATAGAATGATATTTACTTTGCTGAGTGCTTTTCCTCATGTCATGGTTTGATGTGGAGGGGGGGGTGGTTCTGGTGGCAGGAGAGGGATTTTGCTCCCTGCGACCTCCCCGGTTTTGGATCCGGGTTAGGCTTAGTTCTGGCCACCGGATCAGACTGCCATCCCCCTCGGGGTTGAGCCAATAGGGCGCCTCTGCGAATTGCCCTATTTAAGTCAGGACAAGGGAACCGGAAAAGGTGCTTCGCCCAGGATCGACCAGAGAAGGGAGGAGGGCACTGCCCCCTCTCCCTGGCTCCCGGCCGGGCAGCTGTCTGCGTCGGGCCGGCGCCGCCCACGGAGAATGGCGGCGGCGGAGCCAGCTGGGGAACTCGGGGGCACCCCACTCCCGGGGTGCCCACTGGGCTGAGTTCACCTGGAGAGGACTGAGATCTGAGAGAAACAGCTGCATCGACAGCAGGTCAGTGAGGATGGAGCGGGAGGAGGTGTGCCGGAGCCGAGTTTCCCCTGCGGCTGATGGTGAGATAGCAGGCTGCCCCCCTGCAACCAGGACGGCCTCGGTGGAGCAGCGACCCACTCGCAGCCCGTGGGGAGAAGATGCCTGAGCCCGAGGATGGTCGTGTTGGGGGCACGGCAAGGCAGAAAGGCATCTGGAGTCTTCGTGACGACCCACGCCGGAGCGAGTGGCTGCAGCTCCCTAAGTACCCGAGACTGTGGTATAGCCCACACCGGAGCAATCTGTGGGGAAGGATTGTTTCCAGTGGGCTGGACTCACGTTGGAGAAATTTGTGGATTTTTTCCTCGTGGGTAGGGGATCCATTGGAGCAGGGGAAAAGGGTGTAAGGACTCCTTCTCCTTTAAGAAAGAAGCAGCAGTAACAGCACGGAATGAACTGACCTGCACTCCCCCAGTCCCTGCCCCCTGTGCTGCTGGGGGGAGGAGGTAGAGCCGGGAGGAAAAGGAAGGTGGGGGGGGGGAAGGTGTCGGTTTTAAGATCTGGTTTTGTTTCTTTCTGTCCTCTCAAGTAATCGGTTTTTATTTCCCTTTGTCCTTCTAAGTAATCATTAATAAACTGTTTTGCTTTGAGAAAAGCGCTGCCTGTTTTGCCCAGGACCATGGTTGGTGGGTGCTCCCTCTGTTCTTGCCTCAACCCTCAGTCCTTTTGGTTTTTTTTTCTCTCCTCTCTACTTTATTGGAGAAGGAGAGACTGTGTGAGTTTTAGTTGCTGGATCAGCCTAAAACCACGACACCTCACAACAGTGATTGTTTTGCTTCACTGTGACACAGTGCTGCTTACTTAGGTTATTGTTCACTATCTATGATTTTCAAAAATTTCCTATTATGAACAATGTCATTAGTTTCCTTTTTTTTTAATATCAAACATAGAGAGTTTTCGTATGTGGTAGGGAAAAAAAAAACACAAAACAAAAGCAATATTATGTAATTTGTATTCATATTCACCACAGTAAGATTCATTTCAGTTTTGACAGAGCATTTGCCCCTTGTCAGAAAAACAGATGGCAATATACTGCAATTCTGTACACATGACCATAGACTATTATTAGGTCATTACTAGAACACTGTTTTACAGAAGAGCTCTTCAGTTGCAATGCATCATCTCAAAAGTGGGGATTCTCAAATGAGAATTCAGTGGAGTGTAGGTTGTCTCCACACATGTGTCAAAAAGCAAGTATTCAGAGCATCATTTTAAGTAAACTACATCATTAATTAGGCCTTTGTGTTGTTGACATTTTTTGCTGCTGCATTTGATATACCCCATTAGACATCTAAAAATAGATATCCCCACAGTAATAAGAATATTGCAACATTTTTGGATGTTTGGGTGACATAGATGAAATAGCATCTGGTTGCAATCATAACTGATATAGATCTGTTAAACTGGTTTCTGATGGATATTTTTGTTGCTGTGTCTCCAACTCTGAGAGAACAGTGATGTCTACAACACTCAGAGGTTGCTGTAATTAAACTCTCAGTCCATCTGTTCAGAAGACTTCATAATATTTTCAAGAACAGAATATTTTCAGTATTTGTACATCTTTATTTTGGCTTGTTAAGGGACACATTATCCTGTGTAACTTTCAAGAACAGTTTGTAAGTTAGTTTCCTTCAGAATGTTTAGCTGAAGCAGAAGGCAGTAACTACCTACAGTATTTAAAGGTTAACTCATTTTTTTTTCCTTTACAAGACCTATGTGGAGACTGCAAGATGCTTCTTTGGTAAGAGTTAGTGACAGTACTAAAACATAAAGTAGGGCATAAAGCTTTTTTTGGTTTTCCTTTCCTTCTATGGCATTAAATATTCTATAGCTATCGAATGTGTAGACAGTGAAACTGCATTAGGGCTGGAGGCCAAAGAATTGTAAAGACAGAAGAAGACACGGGAAAAAAGTTTACTGATTTAGTAGATAGCCACATTTCACTTTTTGTACAAGAAATCATGTCAAGAAAGTTGTATTACTGATTTCTACAGCTGTAGCAAAAGATATTTTGCAGTCATGAGTGCATGAGTTGGCAGATATATATAAAGTCCACAGAATGATTGAAAACACTTTTGGACCTCAAATAAGTGTGTATGTATTCAAAACAATTTTCAAAGAGCCTTTAAAGGAAAAAAAATGTAAATCGAGACTTGGAAATTATTCTAAAAATAACACCAGAAAGTAGTGCTGACTAGAGAATTACAATCCATTTCCCTAGAAACTTTTAAGCGTCAGTATCTGTTTAATCCTACATTGGGAAAATAAAGAAACAAACAAACCAACAAACTAAACCACCAGCATCTTCTCAAAAGAAAAAAAAAAACAAACCACAAACAAAACAACAAAAATGCAGTTTTCTGTCAGAAAATGAAGTGCATAAAATTGTAGCATAGATATTCAATAGTATCAATATAAGATGCTGTGTTATCAAACATCTGCCTGAGCTTCCTGTCTAGATAATCGAGTTCAAGCTCTTTCATTATCTCATTGAGCTGTGCTTTCACCACCCCAGGTCAATTCGAGTCACGCAAAGTACAGATGTAATGCTAGTGTTCATCATGATTGCCTAGTGTCTTACAAAGAAAATTGGAAAGTTCCTGGTTTTGATTGAAAGCACTAGCTTTCTGCTAAGTATTTCTGCTTCAAAATATATTTCACAAAATATATTCTAAATTCTTCCATTCATGAAGGAATAATCAAATGTGAGGTAGTCTATTGCTTTATTGTAGTAAAATAGATTGAGAAAAACAGAAAAGATTCTTACATTAGAAGAAAAAGACATGTTTTTCATGAGAAAATTAGAAAAAGGTGAAAAATGTGAGAGCTGTTTTGATGAGCAAAAAAAGTGATGGGCAGGGATTTTAAGAAAAAAAATCACAAATAGATGTATTTTATCAATACTAAATACTTTGTCAATAAGGTAATGCATTTCTGAATACAAATGTTTGCAATTCATTATTTGATAATCATCACAGTTGTGAACTGTTTGAAGTTCTGTGAAGATTTTGGTCTACCTCACTAACCCATCTGTCCTCACTTGTTCTTCTGTGTGCTCAGTGGCATTCCAAACTTCGGGTGGTGCTGATTAATGTTGTAGCTACCTCCGAGTTCCTTACAAGCTGCAGTTCTGCACAGCTGCTAGTGTCATCATTTGTCTGCCACCAGCTCTTGCAGGCTTGTGTAGTTGGTCACCAAAGCTACTTTCCTCCAGACTTTTGATAGAAGATGATGTATTTTCAAAATGACTTCATGAGTTCTCAAAAATAATTGCTAATAGACCTCAGATTTCATCAGTTAATACTTTAAATAATGTGGGCTGTTAAAGCCCACATTATTTAAAGTATTATTTAAATAATGTGGGCTGTTAAAGTTTGTTAAAGCCCTCTCTAATTTGTTTTCTCATTCAAGTATGAGACCTGATTTTGTGCTGATGTTATTGACAAACTACATTAACCACTTGATAACAGATTAACTTTTTGTTAAAACAAATAGAAGCCCTCACAACTTCCTAGCCACATCTCCCATACTAAATAAAATAGGGCATGGGACACCTATTGTTGATATTGATAAGCGTTTACACGTCATTTGGCACTGGTTTGGCTCAGTCATCTGAACAAGACTATATCAGACTTGATTCCATCAGCTTCTACAGTTTCCCAGAACTCTTGCAGTAAGCTTTACACTGACTGTCCCCACTAAGTACCTTCATGTCATACACTGCAGCCAACAGTGCACGTCTTCAGACCATGTCTATAAATTCAGATACACAAAGGAACAGTCTCAGGCACAGGAACGCAATTCTCTGTGCTCACAAACTGCCAGAGAATCCTCTGACAGTGTTTTGACACATTTCAGATAGCACTAGCCATTCCTGAGTACAGTCTGGGAGTTATAACTTAGCTGGGGGCCATCTCCAATAAAGAATTTGCCCGCATCCACAGTTTTGGAAGTGGAGTTTGCAAGCTACACATAAACCATGTGGTGTTAGTTGACATCAGTGCCAGGAAAAGTTCCAGGATGTACATTTCTTATGCAGCCACCTCATTAGTGAAAACCGAAGAATAATTACTTACTCATTTTAGTTAGCAGTTAGTCTTTTATTTTATTTCTTCATTTTTGTTCTGTGTTTCCATGCATATTTTTGTATCAACAAGACATTTTCTGTTTTCTAATTTTTTTTTTTATTTTGTTTGAGATTAGTGAAAAGCATGCTATTTGGCCAGGTTTATCACTCATAACACTTTAAATTTTCCTCCAGGAGGTGACACATTTTCTAGGAAGTCTTTCATAGAAATTCTTATTTCTCTTCAAGTCTGCCTTTGTGTTTCAATTCTATTGCATTTCCTCTGTCCTGTTCTGAAGACTATGAATGCAACTATTTCATACTTAGTCTTCCTAGCTAGATCTCACCTCAATATTCCTAATTAGTTCTTCTCTATTAATTAGAATAAAATCTATTAATTAGAATCACACCCTCAAGATGTCTTCTACGCCTCCTGTACAACTAAATTGTTATTAATGCCTTCCAAGAATTTGTGGATCAGTATGGCCAGGGGATTCATTTTATCCAGCTGTTGAAATCAACAATGCAGATTAAGAAATCTGACTGTGTCATTCTAAGATTCAATTACAGTCAGTGGAGAAAAAGAAACACTTGGAGTACATCATTCACTGGCTGCATACCAAGTGAGGGCTGCTGTTACTCATCAATCAGGCCAATCAATTGAGGAAATAGTTTTGACTGAGTGAATAGTTTTGGTCCACTCACCAATTGGATCTTAAAAGAACTACAGCTGTTTTCATCACAGAATGCATGAAATGACTTTTGACCAAATAAATTACTGTAGATTGCTCATTGGAAAACAATGAACCAATTTAGGGTTTTCGTCCTACCGTATCATATAGTAACTTTTTATAACTTACCTGGTTTCCTTGTAGGTGGTGTTGTATAGAGATGCTGATCATAATTAACTTAAGTCAAATTTATGCATTCACATAAAATTTTAAAACTGATCGTGAGTGTCATTTTTCTTCTGGTTCTCTCCTATGTAACACCTGAAAGTTAAAAACTAGCTGCAATATTTCTGGAAACGGTTTACTAGATTTGTAAACAGCTGAACATTTCTGTTGTCCTAAAAGTCTACATTGAAAAAACGCACTTCATTTTTGTTTGAGAAAATGCCAACTGCGAAAGCAGGGAGGCTTTGACTTTTATTTTTAACTGTTTGTCCACGATTTTACCACCCACAGCCTTATCTGTGGGTGTATGCGCATTCACAAGGTACCTCTCAGGGCTGCTCAAATTCTGTTACTAAGATAGCATGGGAATCACATTTTTAATTTGCTCATTCTTTCATTCCCCTGTTCTATACATTAAAAGTTCTTTATAAAATCAAGAAATATACTATATGCTGAGATTAAGAGATCTAGAACGATATGGGACCAATGTGCTTCTGCTTTTATTAAATGAAGACATGCAGCTGGCAGTTGAGCACAGCTTATTTTAATAGGATCAGAAATTTTGTATTTCGCATTCAGTAACTTTGACAGATTATCTTTCAAAGGCAGTGGAGCTGCACTCCTCAGTCTTTCTAGATTTGCTGTATATTTTTGGTCCACTTGTACCACACTCTGTTATATGAGATACTCTTCTAAAATAATAAGTTCTAGTAGTTAAATATGACTCCAGTATTTCAAGTTCCATGATAGTGTAATAAGTGCTGACATTTTTAATGGTAGGTCGAACCAGGCACCAACAACTGGATTGGTGAAAATGAGGTAACAACATTGCTAGGGTTTTACTTGTCATATTATCAAAGAATACAAGAAAGAGTAAGTCACTAGCAACATATAGACAGACATCGCTATGGCATCAAAGAACTAATCATCCAAGAATAATAAAAAGGGACAATGATAAGTGAGGCCTAAAGAAACTATTTCCAAAAGTTTTAAATCTCACCCGCTAATATTTATTTCTAACTAAATTAAAAGTTACCCTATAAACATAAAAGGTCTATAGTAGACCTAAATCAGAAAAAGTCAAGACAGGATTCCTTTGCTAAAGACTAATTACAGAAATCACTGAATGAGATCTTATGGCCTATGTTATACAAGAAGTCAGAATAAATGACCATAAAATTATCTGAATCTACAAAAATAGATGATGTAACCTTTTGCAGAATGCAACTGTAGCTTCCTAAAAATATTTTTTATTCCATAGTTTAGATTTGAGCTTTTTCTCTTCAGACCTTAAGAAAGCAATCAACATTTTTTTCCTTATGCCTTCTATCTTTCGGTATACCACTACTTTTAAGCAAAAGAAGGGCAGTGTGCGAATTCAAGTATTGGATTACTGATTGGTCACCCTGCTTCATCGTGGCGGTGGGGTGACCTTGGACAGCTGCCAGACATCCATCCAGCTGCTCTCTCATTCCCCACCTCCTCAACATGACAAGAGGAGAAATAAGATGAAAAAGCACCTAGGTCGAGATAAAGAAAGGGAGATCACTTGTCAGTTATTTTAACAGGCAAAACAGACCCAAGTTAGGGAACATTAATTTGATTTATTGCTAATTTAGAACAGATTAGGATGATAAGAAAGAAAGACAAAACTAAACCATCTTTTCCCACGCACATCTTCTTCCCCTCCTGAACTGCACAGGGGAAATGGGGAAGGAAGGATTGTCCATAACAGTTTCACTCTGCTCTTCCTTCCTCCTCACGCTTTTCCCCTGCTCCAGCATGGGATTTCCCATGGTCTGCAGCTTATTTCAGGGTATATTCATCTGCTGAAACCAGTAGAAACATAGTTGGCCTACAAGTTGCTGGTAAAGCTAGAGCGCTATGATAATACTGCAGAGGAAGAGAAGTCTTTGTCAGACCATAGAAAACTACAAGATGCCAATCAGCTCACTGTCCCGGATTATATGCTGTTTCTGAACATATTCTTCTGGGTCAAAGAATTTAAAATACTTTGGGCAAGAAAGACTGTCATAAGTATTGTCATCATCATCATCATGGGGTCACTACTCTTAAACAGTAACACATTTCTGCCAGCCTTCTAGTACATGAACACTCCCTTGAAATCCACAAGGTTTTGTATTTTAACTATGAAAATCAATAAAATAAAACTGATTTGAGCCAAATCATAAAATCATACATTTAGATTTACTTTTTCCTTCTTGAAATTAAGAATTCAAAATAACCCTTCAAACTCGAAATTCTCATCTGACTCCAGCCATATAAAACTGAAGAGCCTAGTGTAAAATAATCATTTTAAAAACAGATGATCATCATTACGGAACATCACATCTGCAAATGACTGCTTTTTTCCTACTGGCAAAAGAATGTACCAATATAACTAGTGTAAATTAAAGTTGTATGTGAGAAGTACAATTTGCTGTCTTAAAATGCCCACAGTAGAAAAGGACAAGCTTCATCACTGGCTCAAAAACATTCTGCAGCTTGGCTGTTACAGCAGTTACCTTCCAAGATTTTTTCCTGTTTTTTCTGAAGTTCAGATCCATGGTTTTGCAGATTCAGAGTAGATATTTATATCAAAGAGTCCCATCTTCCAGGAAAGTGTTCTAGCCATGAGTTTATGTTGTTTCATGACCGGGCCTCTCCAATACTGCTGTTACTGTTTTATAAAATACTTCAATCGGGGTTTTTTTTATTTTTTTTAAATATTTTTCCCCATGGGAATAAAAAGAAAACTACTATTGGAGCGTTATACTATGGCTTGGTTGTTTGCTTTTGTCATTTTATCAATGGGCTTTGCCATTATGCTATAAATTGAAGCAATTTGTCCCATTCCTTACTTCTTTATATTTCTCTTCCTTTTCTTTTCATGCTTCTGGAAGTCAGATTGTAGCTTGTAGCACTTTGAACAGTGCTGTAGTTTTTTGACTGGTGCTTAGCCAGTGAATTTACACTGCATGGTGAACGGAAGCAAACTGCCACAATACCCCTAAGTCGGTAAAATCCCAGAGGTAAAAATAAACTCCATTCTCGTATTAGGCTGAACTTGTCATCTAATGGGAAAACAGTATCTATTTCATAACTATTTTAGGAAGCCTAGTAAGATGCTCACTATGAAAGAAATAGTTCTGAAAGTATAAACATATCTGAACTGAAAGTACTTATCACAAACTGATTCCTATTTTCTGTGTGAAACTGGTATTTCTTATTATTTTCACCTCATGGAATTTCTACTTTTCTTGGATAATAAATCCACATGATTGCACAGATCATCTGGGTTCCTTGGCAAGTCTGATACTGCAAAAATTGGGTTAGCTTGCTTTACTTAGGCCGTTATGAAATGTGTGTGAAGCCTACAGAAGTCTTTTAGGAGATAGCTGTGAGCAGTTCCAATATCATAAGCTTACAATCAGTTACTCAGTTTAAGGTTACTTTTAAAGGTCCTTTGGATTCACTTTTTGTTGATAGACTTTTTCACATTTTTCATATTTCAGCTTGTCAGTAGCTTGTACTAAAATATGATGATTCAAAAATGCAGCCCCTGAACTCAGATATCAGATTATTACTCTGGGTTTGAAAGCAAAACATGACATTTTCCTAGATAACAAGCGAAGAGTCCTACATTATTGGACAAATCTGTCACAAAGTCCTGCGTTAAACAGGAGTTTGGAAACACATTGTTATTGTTGCAGGGCATCATTGACATGTTGAAATTACAGATATTGAAGTACTTATTTTTCAATTACAGTAATAGTCAGTTTTGTATACTATTTATAAATAAGAACAGAACTATTCACTGAAATTAAGCAAAAATAAACTTGACTCTTATGCAGATCTGTATATGATTCTGTAAAAGGTGTAGAGGACCTGCTTACGTAGATAAGAGGACTGTGGAACCATCTCTATTTTTCCAGCATACTAAAGAACATTGTATTAACTCCAGTTAATATATGCTTCAATGAGTATTCAGTACTCCTGAGAAGTTATTCATTCCTCTTTCAGACAGGTTGTCTCATAGATGGGCAACATAAAAGCATGATAATAGTATTTCTTAATGACAATAAACTATTTAGGAGATATTCACAGGAGAAATATACAAAGACTTGAAACAATTTGTGAAAAATCTCTGAAAATGAGAGGATTTATAAAGTTTGTAATGTGATCTTCCACACTAGTCATTTTATTATGCCTTGAAATGTTAATTCAATATTTGAGGGAGACAGACTTAATTGTCCTTCCATTTGAATTTTTGCTCAAGAATTTCAGATCAACTTAAATAGAGAAAGAACTCTGATATTATCAGTAGATCATCAATATATTTTGCCTTCTTTAAACTGTTAGTTTCTCATAGATATCTGTATTGCACATTATGTGGTATTTACTCATACAGGTTTTTTTATATGTCAACTAGACCTTATGTGCGTGCTTATATTGTTGTAACTGGTCTTCAACTGATTAGACTCCGCAGGCTTCAAATTATCAAAAGACCAATGAAATTCTTCAGTTTGATTCCTATGGTGCACTCGTATTTACAGGTTACTGAGACTTTATACACCAAGTTATGGTATGAAGTTTTACAGGGAAGATGATAGGATTAGCATAGGACAAACAAATTGCTTGTAGGCAGAAACACAAATTCCCTTCAGTTGAAAAGACAGCTAACACAACAAGCCAAAATAAAGTAAACCAGGATGCTACATTGTAAAATGTATTGGGACCCAGAGCAAATTTAGAACAAAATTGATTGTTCTGCTTGAGAAAAAGAAAACAGTGAAAAAAAATGCTACAAGAAACATCCTCCAAATCAAGATATACAAGTTAAAATACTGGGCTGGAAATGAGAAGTACATCAGATGCTAGAGAGACTATGCCAGTTCTCTGAACTACATACTTATGTAATATAAAGGATCTGAGATACAGAATATGTCCAGATCTCTCTAAAATGACTTAATGCAAGCTTACTTCATGATAATTTTCAGTACAAACTGTACTTCACAGACCATTTTTACTAGAAAACATAGGAATAATGGCTTGAAAAGTTCTCTTCTGCAATAAAATTTTCTCAGAATTCTGTTAGCTTTTAAATTTGACATTTTCTGAAATCTCTGAGCAGTCAATTAAAATAAAACCTACCCTTACATCGGTCTTTAAAGTGTACCTCCTTCAAGCAGCTTCAGAGATGTTAATTTAGGAACATGATGTCAGTTACACACACCCACCCTCCCCACACACACACATATACAAAACAACAAGCTAACCTATACTTCTTTCTGCAGTTCAACTCTGTCTAAACATAACTGCTTCAAAAAGTAGAACTTATATTTAAAATTATCTTTTCTTTCAGAATTATTGAATATCTTGTCATACCTTCATTGTGTGATATATGTACAAGATTAATGAACCATCATAATTCTTTTTTATGTCACCCATCACCTCCATTGTATTTTTGATGTATTATTTAAACATGGTACCTGAAAACTTGATCTTTTTTGTAGATAATATTCTTATTGTCCTCTTTCTTATTAAAAAAAATGTATTTGCAAGTCTAAACTATTTATTCTTTGCTCTTAACCAAGGAAATAGGACACTATTTAAAAGGATGGAGAGCAACCCTGAGGAGAAGGACTTGGGGGTGTTGGTTCATGAGAAGCTCAACGTGAGCCAGCAATGTGCTCTTGCAGCCCAGAAACCCAACTGTATCTTGGGCTGAATCAAAAGAAGCATGGCTAGCAGGTGGAGGGAGGTGGTTCTCCTCCTCTACTCTGCTGTAGTGAGACCACACTTCAAGTCCTGCATTCGGCTCTGGGGCCCACAACACAAGGAGGACATGGAGTTGTTGGAGCAAGTCCAAAGAAGGGCCACAAAGATTACCTGAAGGCTGGAGTACCTCTCCTCTGAAGACAGGCTGAGAGAGTTGGAACTGTTCAGTCTGGAGAAGAGGAGGCTCTGGGGCAATCTTGTAGCAGCCTTCCAATACTTAAAGGGGCCTACAGGAAAGCTGGAGAGGGTCTTTTTGCTCGGGCATGTAGTGATAGGACAACGGGGAGTAGCTTGAAACTGAAAGAGGATAGATTTCAATTAGACCTAAGGAAAAAATTCTTCACTGTGAGGGTGATGAAGCACTGGAACAGGTTTCCCAGAGAAGTTGTGAATGCCCCATCCCTGGAGGTGCTCAGTGCCAGGTTGGATAAGGCTTTGAGCAACCTGATCTAGCAGAAGGTGTCCGTGCCCGTGGCAGAGGAGTTGGCACTAGATGATATTTAAGGTCCCTTCCAACCCAAACTGTTCTATGATTCTGTAAGATTCTATTTTACTGTAAGTATACTCGAAGACAACAATTATAAGAAAGCAATGAGCTTCATGGACATGGATTATGAAATTTCCAAAATAAGAATGCATGCATTGGATGGGAGAAATTGTGGTAAGCAAATCTAACCAGCTAGCCAGAATATAAATTAAAGTTTTGATTTATATAGGTTGTTTGAAGAATATCACATTATTGTATCGCAACCACCAATTACAGTCAAGATTATTCCCAGTTCTGTTGAGATGGCAATAAATCCAAGGATACACTTTCAAGAAGGAAGTACATAAGAACAGAAAATTGTGATTTTTTTTAAGTCCGTAGCACAATTGTTTTGTTATACATTCACAAGAAAATTGAAGTGGAGAAAAGTTCTAGAACTAGACAAAAGTACAATTGAAATTAATAGGTACTACATAGATAAAAAGAGAGATGTGACAACAAACCTTGAATTAATTGATAGGACAGGAGATGATTTCTCCAGAATGCTGCTTGTAGGTGACTGGATTTAATTTCACCTCTGCTAATTATGTGAATTATTCTGTGGTTCTGGAAGTACATGAAGTGATTTTAAAATATAATTATTTATTTAATATTACTGTAAAATTGTTGTAAACTTAATCACAGGTGAGTTATGAGTGGTAGCACTACAATACTCATTAACATGATGTATAAATTCAGAATTGTATATTTTATACCTGCTTTTAATATGTTCTCTGATTTCCAGCAGTGATCCTCTGAAGGCACACACATTCAAGTTATGAACTTTCTACAGTATTTATCTCTAAAGAGATTTCTTTTTTTTTGTACCCAACCCATCATTTTAGCTGTTCTCATAAAAACTTGGGATCATCTTTAGCAGAAATGAGAAGGCAGGGACGCTTATATATGTAGCAGATGGAACATTTACGCTCTTGTAAACCGCACCTGGTATCTCTGTTAGAGGTATCATTTCAGAAAAGTCTTGGAGGTTTTATCATTTTTGTGCATAGTAAACTGAGTGGGAAAAAAAAATGATTTGTTTCTTATTTCTCTGAAGTTTTCTGTGAAAGACAAAAAAAGTGGTTGCTTAAATACTGCTATATTGTAGACTTTTAAATGGATTGGTTGACAAACAATATTTTATCTTTCTTTTTCTTGCCTTATACTTCTAAACATAAAACACAATTTATTCTGTGTTACATAAAGGTCACAGTGCGTACTTACATACTTATTAGTAAAAAATATGTCAATATTTCCTCACTTTTTCTAATTAGTCTTTTCTTTCCTGCAAACTTTATCATCTTATATGGAGGTGGAATTCAGACTCACGCACATTAGGCAGGATTTAGTTCATCTGCCCACACACAGAATACTAGCGCCATTTTCAGTGTTGGACGTCTTCATCTGTACTTCAGTTTCTGTTTCAGAGCAATACAAGTCTCCTGAAAGCATCGTGGCCTAAGTACCATACCTGTGAGATGGCTTGTATGCTCTAGGGCAAGTAAAATTGCAGTAGGTGCCTACATTTAAGTCATGTGACTAGATTTATGATCAATACAGTCAGAGACTCAAGCGATTTGCTTAAATGTGTTCATCTCATGCCATTTGCAAATCCTCCAGCTGCCACTCCAGGAACATATAGGTCTGCTTTACATCCAAACTGTCACTTCTGTGTCTATGTCTTGGATATCCTAGCATATCTGAAATGGCAACAGGAGCTTATATTTAGACAACTAAATTAATCCTATACAGGCTAGAAAGCTGTTCAGCAGACTACATTTACATGTCTCCTAAAGGCTAAACTGAATAATTCCGTAGATTTCCCATGCTCTACTTTAATAGAGACTTGATTCACTTTTTCCAAAATAGGTACACAATCCATTTGAAATGCGTTATCATGTCCTGTTAAACTTCAAGTACCAGTACAAGACTACACAGGTCTAGCCATGCAGGTCTTTTATTGTATCCGCTAGCTCCACACAGACATCTTGGACGTTGTTAAAGATCTCACCTGACACTAAACACTTGTACATGGCAAGTGAATGAATTTCCAGATCCTCATAGACTATAATGACAGCTTAGAAGATCGCATGTCAACATGTGCGTGTAGACTACTTTACTATAGTTACTCACTTCGAGTGCTTACACATAAGTATCTGGGCGGCACAGGGAACTTACTCTTGCCTTCTTTTATCAGTACCAAAGGGTATGTACTTTTCTGAAGGTCTTGTGTCATACCTGTTAGCCCAATGGGATATCTCAGCTTCTCCAGGATGTCTCAAATGACAGTGGATATCTATATTTAGGCAAAAAAACCCAATGCCATCTGATTACATCGATGATACCAAACTGAGGAATTCTGTTGATATCCTAGAGACTAAGGCTGCTAATCAAAGGGACTTCAACAGGTTGAAGATACTATGAGCAGAAACATGAAGTTCAAGATAAATGCAAAGTCCTGTACCTAGGATGAAATAACCTGATGAAACAACACAAGTTGGCACCGTCTTTCTAGAAAGTGACTTTACACGTTCTGATGGACAGTAAGTTGAACGTGAGGAAAGTGTGCTGTTGTAGCAGAGAAGATCAACAACAAAATGCCAGGTACTAGTAAGAATCTAGCCATCAAGTCAACAGAAGTGATTATTTTTCTCTATTTGGCACCTGTAAGAACACATCTAGAGTAGCGAATCTAATAGCGAGACACCACAACAATTAGGGGCCTGAAGCACAACATACAAGGATAGAAGAATAAGGGAAATCCAACTGGTGTCTTCAGTTGCCTGAAAAGCATTTATGAGGAAAACAGAATCACAGTTTTCAGAGCTGTACACCAAAAGGACAAGACTCAGTGAAAAAAGTTGCAATAAGTTACATATTAGGAAATGTTTTTCATTATTTTGAGCAATCGAAGTCTGTAACAATTTGCACAGAATAGCTGAGGAATTTCCATTCTTGGAGATATCTAAAACTGGACAAAATCCTGATGCACATGCTCTAACCTCAAAGTCAAATCAAGTTAAGAAGGAATTTAAATCAGATGACCTTCACAGGCCCCTCACAACTGAAATTATTAAATTATTCTATAATTCTTGAAACCCAAATCCTGTAAAGGAATTTTCAAAGTGTGAACTGTCATTCCTATACCTGATGCTGGTGGTAGAAAATTGATCCAATTCTCTTCTCCCTTCTTCTGATAGGTAGCTTAAAAACAAGTAAGACACTTAGCTCACTTTTTTTGTTGTTTGTTTACAGACAGGACATCCTGCCTCGAAATCAGTGTATTGTTCATGAGAAAACACAAAAGAAAGATGGAAGGACTGGGTTTTGTCCTTTATTTTTCTTTTTCTTTTTTTCTTAGCTCAGCAATCCTGTACTGGTGATTAGGTGTGTTAGGAAAGCTCTCCTCTCATATGTTTTCTGCAAGGTGTAATGAATATTTTTATTGCAATATAAGAGAAAGAGGATTCCACTGAATTTTAGTGACTCACACTAGAAGACATATTTTTGGGACTCCATTAAATCTTTGAGTTATTTGCTTTCTACTTCTTTTGTAATAAATTCATAAGTCTCTGTAAGTTGGGCTTATCTACAACTAGTACCATTGACAGATGGGAAGCATATTCTAACAGTATTTGACTCAGTTGTGCCTGAATGACTTCATAGACCTCTCTTACTTCCCAGTCATAGCAGGGGTACCTGCCCGTGATTATAGTGGCTAGATTTCCTAAAGATAAGCCATTTCTAAGTGTAAAGTCTAAAGCCATTATCAGCCTCACAAAGTTCAACACATTCATTACAAGTAGGAATATCAATAAACTGTATATTGTTCATTACTGAAAACAGGCATAAATTATCCAAGAGGAAGGATGTTAGATTCCTATGCACTGTACAAATTTTATAGTAAAAGACTCTAAGAGGAAAAACAACTTTGCTTTTTTGGCTGAGTTACTGGAGACAAATGCTGGAGAGCATCTAAGATGACTCAGTCTAAGCTTTTCCTCTGTAAGATGTGAGAGCAATAGGATGTTTAAAAGCAAAATTGTGGAAGTTCTTGGCATTGTGGAAACGCAGCCCAATACCCTTCAGAGACACGGTAGTGCAACATCATCAAGACGGGTGATATAGCAATGCTTTATGAGCCATGAGTTTTTAGGAGGACTAAAGCAGTTAGCATCAGCACGTATAGTTAAAACTAATCTTGGATGGGATTTTTTAATCTGTTCCATTTTGAGCTATGGTAGACAGTGTCCACTGAGGTTCTAAACCTGGAGTTCTCATAGAAGAAAACACTGGTCAGGGACTGGCCTTGCTGACTCTGAAATTCACTTTCTTATTTGAAGTACTAGACCCTGAATAGCTTAACATTCACATTTGTTGTAACCATGTCATTAGAATTTGATGTTCGATCTGTGGAGCAAGTAATTATTGAGGCAGGAAGAGTAGTGAAGTAAGTGATATTGAGTATTTTATTACGAATAGTAACGTTAGCTAACAGTGCTCAAAGCACGAACATAGCTTAGGAGAATAAGAAATAGCTTTAAGTACAATTGCTCACATTTATGAGTTCACACTTCACTGTCTAAGCATATTCTTTAATACTTGCCCAGAATATGATATTTCAACAAGTATTTCATACATGAAACTCATCAATGGAATATTTATATACAACAAATAAAGAAGCGTGCATTTTTGCAAAACCAAACCTTTCTTTATTCAGGACTACCTGAAGTATTTGTTCCATTTTTGTTTATTTTCCCTAGCAGCAAAAATGCTATGTGTGTAGTCAACTGATTCTTTATATTCAGTGCATTTTTTCTGAATTTTATGGTCAATCATGACCTACCTTCTAGTAACACAAAAACCTTTTGAGACTTGACAGTTTTTAAAAATTGTTGAACATAACAGTTACAGCAGTTCTTCAATTTTTTTCTCTCTTTCACAAATACCTGAGAAAAAGTCCTTATTTTCTGAATGAATTTGGGGTTTAACTGGAGCCTACATACTGCATACTGCCTTATTATAGCTAAAATAATCTTCTGTTCCATGAAGATTTAGAAAACTTTTTATGATATGTAAATATAAATGGTAGGATTCAGTAAAAATCATTCAGTTTCCCAAATCTTTTGGGGATGCACAGAAGATATACAGAGGAAATGCTATGTCCCTAGGGGTGGCTGACACAAGTACATGAGATAAGTCATAGACATGATGAAATTTACTTCTGAATATCAGATATCTGAACATAGACATCTATAGTTATCTGAGATGTCCTATCATATCTTGGCCTATCACAACTTTCTCTCCTGACCTGTTATGCTGCATCAATCAGTGTGTGCCACTTTTTGCCATTAAATTGCTGTGCAACTTTACCATGGATCCAATTTATCTGAAATTTAGATTCCTAGCTATTCTAAAATAAGCGTGAAGATTTTTAGAAATTAGTGGGAAGAGGTAATATGCCTTTGATGATTCCCAGAGAGACATACTGTTCTCCTAAATTTAGTTTGAGTGAATGGAATTTTCCCTCTCTAAGTCTGCAAAGAAATCACGTTTTTCTTTATTGAATGAATGTTCATGGCATGACACATTCACGTTCACAAAGTTTCTAAAATTCTAAAAAATGGCCCCAGGGGGGAAGACATGGGGTCCTGGGCCAGGGTGGGAGAAGCCTCAGAGGGGATGGGAAGGGGCAGTGTAGTGTATGAGTGCCATTGGGCTATGGCAAATGGAGACAAATCTATGTTAATCTTCAGCAAATCAAATGCAAAAAGAATATAGTGCACCTGAGTGGTGTCCATTTCAAATCTATCATATCTGTTTGGAAAGAAGACATAAAGGAAGGAATCTTCTTAGGAAAAAGAAAAATTTTAAAAATTATTTAAATAGAGAGAGGTGTTTGGCATACAAGGAAGTTATTCCTAATGAGATAAATCAAAGAAAAGCCATCAAATAACTAGATGTTTCCTTCTTTGAGATTATTTTCCCACATCTTCACTCCGGGAATGAAACCTGTGACTCATGCACATGAAGGAATCCCTAAATCCATCTACTAGTTAATCTGATTTTTACACATCTTCTGAATTTACAGTTTTACTCCTGCTCTTTGCCATGTTGTTTCTCAAGAAATGCCCCGAATGGCACAATGAATGTTAACGTCACAGTGAATGTCAATGGCACAATGAAGCTGATGTACCTGGCTGTATCCAGAAGCAAAAGCCTCTTTTTTTCTTCTTTTCTGACAATTAATGTTTACATCTTCTATTTCCAATCCAGAGTTTTAATCATTTAATGCAACCAGGTTACTTGAAAAGTGAAGTTCTTCAGGGCAGCATAAAGCGTAATTCCAACACATTTTAAATGTATACCATTTAATGTGAAGAACAAAAAGAAGCATTAAAAAAATGTAACTGCCAGTAAGAGTGTTTCTCAGTTTTCTTAAATTTATGAAAGAATTATCTTGCAGAGACATACACTAAATTTGGAATATGGAATCACATACAAAAACATGTTTTCAGTAACTTTAATGTTACTGCTTTAAAAATAGCAGTTTCCTTTTTTATTATTAAAATATCTCAAAATATTTAATAAATAATGAAAATTTGAAACAGCAGTTTCAGAACTCTTTGGGCGCTACCTTTTTAAATTTTTTTACCTCCATTTTAGTAGTATATATAGGTATATGAAGCTAAATAACCAAAACTAAATGAGACATGCACTTGACACTTAGCTGAGGAAGAAATCAGCCTTCTGATGCTGAAAAGCTGCCAGGAATAAAGGAGGCCCTATGTTTATTAATCATGCTTCTGACAACTGAAGAATGAAAATGCTTCTTCAAAATACCAGAGCTATTTAGGTAGCACTAATCATCCATGATCTGGTAAAGCAGACATCCACTGACAGCCAATGATCCTGCCTCACATCTTCCCAACACTGCTGTCCTGGAACAAGCAAGGGAACCAATGAGGACTGCATCTAGGGTACAGTCTACCAGCAGATCAATATAACTCTTGCCTAATAAAAGGCTTTCATAGAACATCACAAAAACCTGAAACACTGACAACTACAATTGTTCTCTTCCCAAAGTCACAAAAGATCAATTAGCCTTTTAAAAGAGAGGAAGAGAAAACATGAATGTTAAGATTAGGACATAAATGTTTTGGAAACAAAGTATTCCATTGAAGAAATATGTAAACTGAAACTAACCGGTTTAGCTGTTGCCCTTAGTGAGCAGAGAGACAGTCTTGGGAAAAGAAAAACACTGGCCAAGCAGTGAGTGGGGTTTTAGTTTGTTTGTTGCGGGTTTTTTTGGAAAGGGATGTGTTTGGGATTTTTTTGTTTGTTGTTTTTGCTGGGTTTTAGCTTTGTTAGTTTTTTTTTAATAACAAAGAGAATGATGGATATTAGTGTGGAGGTTTTTATAGAAGCCCTACTGGTTTCTTTCACTGTACAGTGAATGTGTGGATGGACTAGAGAACAGTCAGCTATGCTTTACTTAAAATACTGAGCTAACCAGGGCACAAATCTAAACAATTCAACAGTTAACACACCTTTGGTTTAGGTTAAGCAGTGCTTTCTTGTAAAAACCTCAGGTATTCCTGAGACTTAGCACAAGAAAGCAGTATTGCTAACATGTTTGCTGCTATCTATTTCAACTGAGCCAAACTGTTTTGCAGAGGAAGAGATTATAGCTGTATGGATGAAATTATTTGCATGTTATTTGGCCTTAGGGCCAAAGAAACATGACATTGTTATTTTGCTAGGATAAATGTATGTCTCATCCCTCTGAAGCCAAAAGACATCAAGTTTGTTTGCAGCCTATTTCAAATCTAATGTTTAATATTTTACAGAGATGTACCTGTTAGCACATCAGTAGAATGTGTTTTGCCTTCACTAATCAGTTAGAAGAGAACTGATTCTGCTGGTTAACTAATTCTGGTAAAGAGATACTTAAGAGCTGCAATTTTACCTTATTTCATACATTGTATTATTGCATGCATTATTCCTATATATATGTGACTCACAAGTATGAATACAGTGTTGCAGCTACTTCCATAAATAAAAGTCTGTCTCAGGAAAATAATAATAAAATAAATTGACATTTGAATAATATAACGTAATGATATACGGAGAAATTTACGTTTAGATAAGTGTTGAAAACTACAGATGTGTAATAACAGAGTCTTATCCAAAATATCTGCCTGCTGGGCCAAATTTTCCAGCTCTGTATAATGTAGCTCTGCAGTACATTGCAGACAAAATGTATATTCAATAAGAATTCGATGTCTATTCAATGTGGTACCAAACTGCTCAATTTGGAGTCGTATGTACTGTTATCAACTGTGCCTTAAAATAAACTGCAGACCTAAAATTAAATGGCAAGTTGTCTCTCTCAGTGCACCTAGATGAGAGAACTCAAAAATGCTTCCCAGCTTCTTTCTCTTTCCCTGCTTCCACTCCTCAATGGAAGGAGTTGTCCAACACACTAGACTCCTCTGCATCACATACATGTATGGTTTTCTATGGTTGCTAAACATACTGAAGCTAAATGGATCTATAGCACCCAAAAATTGCCAGTCTGGATGACTAAGACCCTGAGACACACTGTGGCACAGCTCAGAAATTATGGACATGACCTGTGAATGCCTAGGATTAGACAGAACATCAAATGCCTATAATTAGACATAGCATGAGCTCTCTCATGAGCTTTGTAGTTCTCTCTTTTTTCTGCCAGACTACCAGTACAACAGGAATATTTCCTTAAGCAGGATCTGGGCAGTTCTGATTTTTGCCAAATGTGTAGCTAGCAGGAGTGTTTTATGTAAGTGGAATAAATTCTATCAATATGTATTTGAGCTTTCAGAAAAGAGTTTGCATGAGATTTGTTTGTAAGGCATTCATTTTTTGGCAAAATTAGCTCAAGGATTCCACCAGTCTACTATACTTATAGTGCTTTCTACACTATTTATTACTAAAAATTAGTATCAGGGAGAATAATGTAATCATTATATGATTTAATTTGAATTTATCTGAGCTACAGTAGAACTAATTCTCTTTTTTATTTGAACCATCTGCAGTTTGCAAAAATAAGATCTCTAAAGTTTGTGGTGAACAAATATCATCAAAAGTCTGCTGTTATGCTCAGGTGATTTTCTAGGTATTTAAAAATAGTCTCCTTTTCTTAGGTTTGTTTGGTTTTTTTCTGTTCATTGGCGTAGTGAGCCACAGAAACTGTGCAGGTTGAAATTTAGAATTTGATTCTTACAATAACTCATCTTAGCACCTACGAAATACCAGCAAGTTAAGTATCATATAAAAGAGGAAAATTTAAAGAAACAATCCTATCTGTATTTTCATAAAGGAAGCATTGTTTGATGACTGGCTAATAAAAGTCACTTTGTAATGTAATCCTAATGTATTTGTGCATCTTTAAATATTCATACAAAGCTTACTAGGCCCTTAAACAGTCTCATTATTGTAGTATGCATTTCCCAGGTAGCATCTATATTATTACTAAAACAAAGTTATTTCAGAACTATTTCATAATGATGCTTTCCTTTTAAATATTCATTTCTTATTCATATATTTTATCAATATCAGTTCCTTCTAAAATAGAATCATCTTTTGTGATAAACTTCGCTTTGAACTCTTTCTGATATGACAGCCTCCTCTATTCTGCCTAAATAAAATAGTTTTATTTTTATTCTACAGAGCTCTTATAGCATTCCCGAGAAAGTAATTTAAGTTCCCTCCTTCCCAGATCAAATTAATTTGTTCAGGCATAATTGAATTAATGTTATTTATTGTACATGCAATGTTCAATAAATGAGTACATCGATAAATAAGTACATCAAATATCTAATCGTATGTTATGAACTGCACTAACAAGAAATTTGTATTATACATTTGGGCTTAAGCGGGGATATATTGTTTTGACTTTAAATGGTTCCTTTCCTTTCTCCTTTATTTAGCAGTCATTAGACATGGCTCTAACATCAGCCCTTTTCTTTTGTATCCCTCCATTTCCATCATACACACACTCTAGAGTTTTGTAGTGTATGTTTGTTTATCTTGCAGCTGAATCTTAACTCTAATAAGCTTAATTGAAAACCAAAAGTCTGACCTCCTTTAAAATGAAAGATACAGATTCACATCTGAAAAAAAAAAAAGAGGCTTTGAATTTCAAAACAGTTTATAGAAAAAAGCAGCATGTTCTTAAAATTTTCCCCTTCAGAGGCAAGAGAAAGGCAATCTGAAAGACTGAATTACAGCAGCATAGAGTAATAATGGATATTTTCTCTTCTCTTGTTGTTGAAGTTCAGCTATGAATTGTTGCTATAAACACAAAAACTTTTATTAGTTTATCCTGAAATTGCATTGTTTGCATCAATGATGAACAATCAGTTGGGACTAGCTGAGCACCAGTAGTCATCTGGTAACATATACAAATATTTCCACCTGTAGTGAAGAGTCTCCTTATCTTTTTCTCTCTGATATATATGTGTGTGTGTGTGTGTCATCATAAACACATAAATGTATGTGTGTTTGTGTCCACACTATGTCTGCATCTGTATATGTGCATGTGGGTGTATGGGACACAAGCAAAGTATACTAGCAGTTGAATTTTTCCTAGGTAACTCGTTTACTAGATGTTACTCCTTTTTTTTTTTTTTTAATCTGATATGTGTAGATTCACAGATGAAATCAAAGCGTTTTTCTAGTTATACCATCAAATGACAAGTGTACTCTTCCTTTTTTGTGTAATACTTTGTTAGGTGTTCATGACACACATAAAAGAGAAATCAAACCGTGTTTTTCACAGTACTTCTCTGTGCGCAATCCTGTCGTATGAAAGAACTCAAAGATCTAAGAAACTGTATAAAACCCAGTCATATTCTGGATATATCCATGAGTACTTTATGTTTGCCTTTTTTCCAGTTTCAAAGTGGTATCATCTACTATTATCTTTAACGTAATACCACAACTCTTTCTACACTATATTTAATACATCCTGTTTCTATACTAATATTCTTGAAACAAGATGGCAACCTTATATCTTCCCTTGAATTACTTTAATTCTATGTTATTCAAATATTAGAGAACCATAATATAAAAATATTATTTCATAGAACACTAAATGTCTTAATAGCATCTATAAAAATAAGAGAAAACATAAATTTTTCACCTAATTTCAGTATGTCTTGTCATTCAAGAAAATTTGGTTTTGAAAATGTCTATCTGAAATTAAGAGGTCTATAATTTTCAAATTAATTTACATCCTAAGAGACATGAGAAAAAAAAATCACACTAAAACTGGAAAACAAGAGACAGGAAGTCAAGTTACAAAAAGACTAAAATTATATACGTGAGTTAAATTATTATCCCCAAGCCAAAACATGCCCATCATCTTTCAAAAATCTACACAAAGAGAAAAATCTTTGTGGTGGTATTTCATACGTCATTGTAAGAGATCATAATTTTGACAGGCAATCTGAAACAAAATTCTTTCTTTCATGAAAGCAAAAATTCTTCTTAAATCAAAAACTACATTGATCAGTTGTCTGAAAGTTATTCATTCTCAAGGGTAAATAATTTTACTTGGTTTTTATCTCTAGACCTATTCTCCATATTGAACTTTTTTGGGTTTTTTTAAATGCTATCCCTGAAAATGGATTGGATTTGTCTGTTAGAATGTTGACATTTTAAGGATGCACAATGTAGCTTCTAAAATGGCTTAGGACATTGTGGAGGTCTGAATACCTAACTTCAAGATTATCCTTTGAATGTTTCTGTCAGGCAGAATGGATTGGGTCGCACAAAAATGCAGACTGTGGAAAGGGGCAAGAATTGTGCTAAGAGAAGGTTTCCTGCCTATAGACAGCCTAATAACCCAATAAGAAATGAAGCATTTAAAGTAAAAGGCCAAGAGACAAAACCCAGGCTATTATATGTAATTCCCAGCAGTCTTTCTTAAATCTAATACTGCTATGAGATATTAAATAATCAGCTCTGCTGTCCTTAGAAAAGAGTATCAACTTACAAAATTTGAGAGGTGTGGTAACTAAGTTTCCTTACGCATTTCTAGTGAGTCCAAAATCCTGGCATGAACTGAGAATGAAAGTCTAAGTATTGGGACTTGTCCAAAGCATTTGATACTGTCATACTGTCCCACATGACATCCTTGTCTCTATACTGTAGAGGCATGGATGTGGTGGATGGACTACTCAGTGGATAAGGAATTGGCTGGATGGTGGAACTCAAAGAGTTGTGGTCAATGGTTCAATGTCCAAGTGGAGGCCAGTGACGAGTGGCATTCCTCAGGGGTCAGTACTGGGGCCAGCACTGTTTAACGTCTTTGTTGGTGACATGGACAATGGGATCGAGTGCATCCTCAGCAAGTTTGCAGATGACACCAAGTTGTGTGGTATTGTGGACACGCTGGAGGGAAGAGATATCATCCAGAGGGACCTTGACAGGCTGGACAGGTGGGCCTGTGAGAACCTCATGAAGTTCAACAAGGCTAAGCGCAAGGTCCTGCATGTGGGTCGGGGCAATCCCAAGCACAAGTACAGGCTGGGTGGAGAATGGATTGAGAGCAGCCCTGAGGAAAAGGACTTGGGAGTGCTGGTGGATGAGAAGCTCAACATGAGCCAGCAATGTGCGCTGGCAGCCCAGAAAGCCAACCGTATCCTGGGCTGTATCAAAAGGAGCATGGCCAGCAGGTCGAGGGAACTGATTCTGCCCCTCTACTCAGCTCTACTCATGAGACCCCACCTCAAATATTGTGTTCAGCTCTGGAGTCCCCAACACAAGGACACGGAGCTGCTGGAGCAAGCCCAGAGGAGGGCCACGAAGATGATCCGAGGGCTGGAGCACCTCTCCTATGAAAACAGGCTAAAAGAGTTGGAACTGTTCAGCCTGGAGAAGAGAAGGCTCCGGGGTGATCTTATAGCAGTCTTCCAGTACCTGAAGGGGGCCTACAGGAAAGCTGGAGAGGGACTTTTTACAAGGGTGTGTAGTGATAGGACAAGGGGCAATGGATTTAAACTGAAAGAGTGAAGATTTAGATTAGATATAAGGAAGAAATTTTTCACTCAGAGGGTGGTGAGGTACTGGAACAGGTTGCCCAGAGAAGTTGTAGATGCCCCATCCCTGGAAGTGTTCAAGGCCAGGTTGGATGAGGTGTTGAGCAACCTGGTGTAGTGGAGGGTGTCCCTGCCCACGTCAGGGGGGTTGGAACTAGATGATCTTTGAGTTCCGTTCCAATTCTAACCATTCTATGATTCTATGATCTACAAAAATATGTGCCATATTTTTTAGTTCAATCGTCCACTGCTAAAGAGGTGACAGAAGACATAGTAATAGATTTAGGAGGCAATGCATTAAATCTAATTCCTGTTGATCTTTAGAAATCAAATGTTTCAGATATTTTATTTAAAACAAAATTCTATATTTTCAAATTAGTCTAGTACTGTAGCAGAGGATTATATAATAAATTAGATCTTATGCTACTTTTGTAGTTTTAGAAATAAGAAATACAGAAAAGTAAAGTAACATTTGATTTTTTAAAATTTTGATTACCTGTTTTAAAAATAAATCAAATTAGTACATTTATGTAATACAAAATATTTTATTTCAGTATCTTCATCAGCTCAAACTCTTTAAAAGTTAGAACTTCTTTAACACAGATAATTTTGATAGAACTGAGTTAGGGAGTGATTACACAAGCAGATCGCAGGGCACATCTGAGGGTGGGGTAGTGTCTAGTGGGTGGAGAGTAGGAGATGAGCAGCTGCTCTTGAAACATGAGACAGCCTTAGCAGACTGTCACCATTGTTTGTGCTGAACAAAATTGAATTTTTTCGCAATTAATATTGTATAGAAAGGAGGTCAGAAGAAAGGAGGAAAGGATAGGATGTGGGAGAGGGCAGGGAGATATTCTCAAGTACACGTTTAACTAGTTGATCTGAGACACAGAGGAGTAACATACAGTGGGGTTTATTTTAAATCCAATTCAATTAAAGGTACCAGAGAAAATAGGTAACTTGCAAAACATTAACAAAAATTTCACTTGGTAATTATTCAGTATAACACTCAGACTTTTGCACAACTAACAAGTCTGGAGAGCACATTGGTCACCTGCAGTTTCCTTAATCTTTATCAAATACCAGTTAACACTGAGGTATGAGGACAGGGGAAGGGTGAGGGCAGGCAACCCAAAATCAAGATACCAGTGCTTGTGTTCTCTTTCCTCTTTTTTTTCAACATATCAAGGATGATTTTTCCACGTCCAACTCTCTTCATATCAACAATTCCTTTTTTGAACATATTTTTCACTCATTTCTTCACCAGAGCAAACAGAGGTTTCTATAACTGACTTGCCTTAAGTTAGAAATTAAAATGTAAACCTCTAAAATATCAATAAAGCTGACATAAAATCTTTTTGGTTGTCTAGGATAGAAGGTAGAAAGATTGTGGCCTCAGGGCAATATACTGTGCCTAAAGGCTCATGGAGTCTGCTGTCACACGTTGCGTTTCTACTTGATTATACTGTGTCTATTGACATTATGCCTTTGGGATTTTCATAGGCCTTTGAACATGATCTTTAAGATTTCTCACATTTTAGCTAGTGCACACTAATATACTACTGCTATAATACTCATGGGTGGGCCAAAAATACAAATCTTTTCTTGAATTGGCCAGTAAGAGTGTCAAATTACCAGCCTAAACCTAGCGAGAGGGAATGCTAATTAAAAGGGCAGGATGTGTTCCAGTTGTTCTAATCAAAGAGAGCTTAATCCCTTCATAAGCTGGCTGGCTTTGTTGGAGGAAATTCTGAACAACCTTGTTACTTTTGATAACTGTAAGCCACTGACTCATGGCCCCCTGACAGCTAGCTGAGCATGTAATAACATTTCTCTGTGTTTGGGAACTGGCTTATCTGGCTTTATAACAGATTATTGTGGATGTTAAAGTGAAATGTTAGTCTTTCTTTAAAACTCTGTATTCCCTGGTAATTAAGGTTATAAAAAGGGCACTGAACACAATGCAGCTTCAAGGTCACCAAACATGGATACAAAAGTCTTCAGTTTGTGTAAATAAGGTATTAACCACAGGTTTATTCTGCAGCGCTAATAACTGAATGATGGTTCTTCTATTACCAGTACATGACGAATTCACTGAATGCTATTTTTAGGTGCAAACAAGTGCCTTTCACTTCAATTAGAAGACCCAGTAACTTGTAAGTACTTTTATAAGAAGATAGAAAAGGTGGAAATAGGTTGAAAATAAAGAGGGGAAGAAAAAAAAAGACAAAATAACACTATCAGACAGAGCACAATCACATTACTTCGCACGACTATGTCTGCAGAAGTGGAGGTTGCTTTAGTGTAACAAGAACCTTAGTGAAATCTCAGCTTTTGGTACAGCAAGTTTAGAGGTACTGTGAAAACTAGGATTTAATTTTAACTTTCAGGGCACTGATGCTTATTAGGTGTTTATGTTTTCCAACCTGTGTATTCCACTGTGAATATACAAGCTTGAAGAAAGTATTAAACTCCTTACAGGTAGGAGAATAGGACAACAAGAACTACATAGCTTGAGAATGCAAAACCCTTTTTAAAAATAGGTTTAAAAACTTTTTTTTTTTTTTTAAAAAAAAAGGAGCCTCTAGCGTTTTGGTAAAAAATGATAGCGGAATTAAAAAGGTAAAATGATATCTAAAGACAGCCATTAGGAATGACTACTGTAAAGGCACTCTAAGATGTCTGTGTGCACCTGCATTTATAAAAAGAAAATAGCTTTGTTTTTGACAGAGGCAGCATAAGAAATTCCTTACTGCTTTGTGCCCTGATCAGGAAACTGGTGCTACCTTTCAGGTCTGCTAATTCAGTTGTCTGCTTGACAGTACTCTAAGAGAAATGTGTGAAGTTACTTAAAAGAAAACAGCTCCAAACATACATTCACCAATACATTATATAAGTACAATGTGAAATGCAATGGGCACAAGCTAAACCAAGAAAGGATGAGATTTGCTTGAAGGAAAAACTTTTTCATCATAAGAAAGCAGTCGACCAATGAAGTAGTTCATCCAGAGATACTGCGGGGGTTTTCAAGACCCGACTGCATAAAGTTCTGAGGAACCTGATCTGGCCCATAGCTGACCCTGCTTTGCTAGGTTGGTCCAGAATCTTACTGAGGTCCCATCCAACACTTAAATATTCACTCATAGTGGAATTACTTCTATAAGAATGTAAGCAATTTTTAAACTATAGATTGTTGCTACAAACATTGTCTAACTATGAAGTTTTTAACAAAGCAGATTAACTCAAGCAAAATTCAGACAAAACACTCGACTCTTGTTTCCTTCCTATGAGTGTAAAGAAACAGAAAGAAAAATGAACTATGAAAAAGAAATATATAAGCCTTTAACCTTCAGATAAAGGAGTATTGTTTCAGAGGACTACTTAAATCTTAACTATTTGGCAAATAAAGACAAAAATTACATGTCTGGCAGATATATTAAGTTATATCTGTAGATTGAAAATTTAATTACAATGGTCATAAAGAAGACAAACAATCATGAATGTAACTTAAAACACACAATCTCTCAAAGTCATATAATCATTCAAAGTATTGTTGCCATAAAAGCATATGTATACATAGTAACAACAATACATTGTGGTTTTATGCTTCATTTTTAGGAATAATCACCTTCTCCAAACAGAAAAAAATGGCTGTCTCATTCCTGAAGTGTGCATAAAAGGCCTGATTCAGCTCTGAGTGACTTCAATCAAAAAAATTTAATCGTACAAAGAGAAAATATTGTTATGCAGAAAAGTATAGATATAGTTCCTCTGAGAATTGCTGTGAGGACTCCAACCGGTAAGCACACAAAAAGCAAGCAACTCTTCTTGGAACACTCTAAAAGGAAAAGGTGCATGTTGTGAAGGGCTGGTCTTCCTAGTAGGCTTGTTCTTAAAAGGCTTGTCAGACTGAGTCCTTCAGGGGACCTGGAGTCCACTGATTTCAAAATCCTGTCTGATACTAGAAGCCAGGCAAGCAAGCTGCTCTGTTGGGTTAAATTTTTGCCAAATTATAGGAGTAGGATAAAGTAGAAGATTAAAAACGTGAATTTTGGTGTCTCCATATGTGCTGACAAATGCATATATACATATGTCATATTTCCCATTCAGTACTTGCCCCACCCAGAGCTCTAGACCACTCATCTTTCCTGCGGAGCATTTCAGCTGATTCAAAATCCTGCAATCAGGTAAAGACAGTTTGCTGCTTTCTCCACTGCTCATCTTCATAAATATTCTAATAAAATATTGAGCACACAGATACTTAAATGGTAACCTATGAAAATTTATCATATATATACAGTACAGTATAAATTAAGACAGTTATCTTTATCCATCAGTTTTCACGCATCAAGAATTTTTCATTGCTTAGAATGAAGCAACACTTTTTGAAAGAACAAGTCAGTACAATGTTTTTCTACATCAGCTGAAGATACTGTACATTTCTAATTTTTCATAGATTATGCAGCTCTAATTATATTTGTACGTTTCTAAGCTCTCTCAATGTAGACTACATTTACCATTTTGCACTGAAATAAAAAAAAATAAAATTGCAGTCTGAATTGTTCCCAGCAGGATATCAATGTACTTGTAGCAATTTGTAAATGCAAAAAAAGATATTTCATCACTGACTTTGTTAGTGGAAAATTCAGTTTATATTGAGAATTTGGCTGGAATTCTGTGAAAACTATTTACACAGGCTCTTATTTACATAGCTGTTTTTATATATTTTAATATTCTATTAGAAGTCTAAGCATTAAATTAAATTTGCTAAAAAAAACCCCAACACTTGGCAAGATAATAGAATATTCACTTTAAGAGCTAATGAAGAATTAAATGATTCACTTTGTGCCTAATAGTTGTCTAAAGAATCTTCATAACTTATATTTATGACCCAGGTATTCATTAGTCAGTTAATAATGATTTTTTTCCCCATGGGAAATTCGTCAAGAAATAAAGAGACAAGCAGGGAAATACTAATGAAAACTTTCAACAGATTTAAGTTTTCCTAAAGGCTAGGACAGGATAATTATTAGTTATTTTTACCTCTTTAGCCTGTTTGAGTCTACACAACGAAGCTCAAAAAATCAGAAAAAGAGACCAGGAAGAAAAAAAAAGACATTTTGGGGAGTTTTGCTTAGTCATTCTCTTAGTCTTATGAAAGCTTTTAGGCCTATACCTGTATAATTCCCTTTCCTCTCCTATTATCAGAACGAAGCCAAATGCCCACCTTCTGGCCCAATTACTATTACCAAAGTTCATGATCTTACTCTTCTCCTCAGATTGTTGCTTATACTTTTCTCTAGAGTTATTGTAGCAGTTTCTTGGATTTTTTCAGAAAGCATACAAGTACAAAACATTTAGAATTTCTTTTACAGATGGCTCCAACACTTTTTCCTTTAACTACATAATCGAAGAACATCTCACATTTCTGATCAACATCAAGATGTGACACAGACAAGAATATAAGGATTATAAACTTACTGTGTGAGGTAATATTAATAGAATCATATTTTACACTTTCTTGAAACAGCTGTATTCTTATTGTCAGTTCCCAAGAGAAAAATAGTGTGGCATCAAGCATAAGTTTGAAGAGTGCTACGTTCCATTGCATATTAAATTTGAACTCTGGGCTTTGACACAGCAACTTGCTGATTGCACACCATTATGTCAATCATGACAACCTGTTAGTTCAGCTAACTAATTAAACAAATTGGATATCATTATATAAGCATATATGTGTAAACATACATATAAATATTTATATGAGAGTCAAATTTTATTAATTTTTTTAAGACAATCATCCAGAGAGTTCCAGTTCCTGAGAAATTAATAAGCAAAGGATGTGTCATAGTAAACACCATTCTTGTAAAGTAGAAAAAAGAGCTCATCACCCAAAGAGGTCACTTCCATCTCTCTGAGACAGTCTTGGTCTCTCTCAAGAGCTGATGGTTAAGAGTGTGTCTCAACTGCCACTTTTCAGCTAAGCATGGAGGCCAGCCATAGGGACAGACCTCTTCACCATTCCTGCAAGGTAATAGAAAATGACATGCCTTCACGACCGAGAAAAGTGATTGCTACTTCCCCGAAAAGACATGCACTCTGTCAGTAGAGCTCCATACTAACCTAAGAAATAGCAATTAATAGCAACCAGGCATCCCAATCATTTTCTCAGATGTGCTTGTCTTCTTGTTACCATAATACCCCTCAGTACATTACAACGGTTCCTCTTTGACTCTGTATGTTCCAGTGTTTCAAGGAATTATCTAGAATCTAGCAGTTTTACAGTCAGTGGCAACATGTATATGCAGTGTGCAATTTTTTTATATCTTAATAACTTGTTAATGGAAAGGAGAAATATCTTTCCATGTTTGTACATATTTGTTTCAAATCATCACTTCTTTTCTTTTCTGAGAAGCATTTGATTTAAAGTTTATACTTACTTAATTTGTGTATTATGGCTATGCCTAGAAGCCAATGAGGCTGATTTTCTGTAACATTAGAAACATCGTCAATTTTCTAGGAGGATGATGTGTCTCTGTTATCCTGCCAGCCATCCACCCTAAACCCTTCTCTTTCTTTCTCTTCTCTATTCTTTTCTTCCCCTTACCTAAAACTTTCACATTCTGCTACTTAAATTCTTTTAAATGCTACCCGATTCCAAGGAATACTTCTCACCCTGGTATTTCCGTTTTTTAACTATATGGGGTACCCAGTGTAATAGCTTAAAACAAACCTGTTTCCCTTTCTCTCTCAAAACTCTCTTTGATTCCTCAGACATTATGGGAAATTATTGCCAATTACTCTGTTGTGCAGTAACAAAGCCTAGAGTAACTCCATTTTGTATGACAACCTAATTCAATAGGTGGATGCTAAATGCATCATTCTCAAAATGCTTCACAGATTGAACCCTTTAGGGAGCGTAGACACTTCTTCAGTTAATTTCTGGAAACCAACCGGGCTTTGGCATAGTGCTGCTTACAATGGGACAGGTTTTGGCATGTGAAAAGTTACAATTCTAAGAATTTATATTTGTGGAACTTAGCCATGCCCTGAAACTTAGGTAGCAGTCATCTTGCATATGTATTTTGGAGAAAATTTTGGACAATCTTTCTAAACTAAAAATTTAACTCTTACATCCCTCATTAAAAATAACGTAATAATTAAAAATTCAGTATAATCCCTCCAAAAATCTGTGTTGTTTAGCATTCCGAATTAATTTTTAAGTACTACCAATCCTGCTGGAACCAGAAAACATTAGAAATATCACGTTATTAGATATGATGTTGTTATTAGATATATTAGAGAGCTTCATTTCTTATGACTTACAGAAAGATTTCTCAAGTAGAATGCCTTTATAAATAAAGCACAAGAATAAAAAGTCTGTGGGACTTTCTGGCACAACCTATAACTAAAACAGCCTGCTATCTTCAATCTCATTACAGTGAAGAAAGTGGGAAGTCTTCCTTCCTTACAAAGTAGTATAAATGAAAGTGTAGTTATTAACATAAAGCAGGAATGATACCCTTGAGTGAAGAAGGGGCAATCAGTAACAAAGGATAGTAATAATATAACAATCATGTTATCATCAAATGATGACTGCTTGATTGTGATGGATTAAACAATTGCAACATTTTATTACTTCATATCCCTCCTGCAGTAACATTCCAGCAGCAATCATGCCATTTTTTTCCTGTAAATTTGGCACCTGCTGACTTAAAGTCATTTATAGGATGTTGTTAAGTTGGTTTCTTAATGCAGGTGCTAAGTTACCATTAACACACTTAATGACCACAAGGAATATGAAATTGGATCAATTAAAAGAGGGGGTTAGCCCTCCTACAGTTTCTAATCACATGTGGACAACCACTAATGAATTGGAGCTCTCTTGGGTATCTATTCTGAAAATCAAATCTTCTAGACAGTTAATCAATTGAGATAGATATCAATTGAGCTTGTGCTTTGCTGGATTCCACTGCATCACTGCTACTTAGAGAAAAAGAAGCCAAGTGAAAAAGGAGTGGTGGTGGAAAGTAAGTATAAAGGTGTTTATCTGCAGTAATGTATAGTAAATAATTATGCTTAATGTTATTCCTAAAATGCAATGAATGTTCGGATCAAAGGACTTTTTAGACTTTATTTCTGCTAATATTTTCAATGCAAAGATAACACCAAAAGTCCACAAGCAAGCAAGATTTATTCCATTGCTTTCAGATCTTGGACGCTAATACTGCCATGAAGCAGCTGTGGGCTAAGCATCTTTTCTGGCACAAACACAGTAAACGGTCTTTTTTGCTTCCAAAATATCTGCTACCCCATATTGCCAGATGTATGCAACTTTACTAACGCCAGGACTACAGCAATGATTTCCTTATTTTCAGACTTACTGGTATGTCACAGAAAGGAGTATGTCCTGATTCAAGGAAAATAAGATGAAAAACACATAAACCCTGTAAACTCCTAAAGTTCTCAGAGATTAAAAATATTTTAGTGCTTTATCTTGGACTGCACTCTAGTAGAGAATGCTAATTAGAGTTACCAAGCTGTGCTTTTAAGATTTGCTATTAATATACTACTTTATCCACTGGCCTGAAAATAAGTGTTTTGCCAGTATGTTGCCTCTGCAAAACCGTATCTTTTTGAAAGTATGTATTTCAGCAGTCACATGCACAGACAACTAGAAGGCAGTGACTGCTTGTGCTGCATGTGCTGTCTCAAATATCACTGTATTATACCGGTTTCCACAAAGGACAATGGCTCCAGTCTCATTCAGTTTATTTTTCCTATCAGCGTATATGAAATACTAACCAAATATTCTGAAAAAGAAAAGATGGTGGATTAACTGCCTATGCAGAGGTGATACACCTAGACCATTCCACATGAAAAGCCTTCCAATCTCTGTGGAGATTTGCCTCTGCAAATCCCCATTCTTGGAATATTGACTAGCACTGCAAATTTCTTGGTGAAGGGAAGCTCAAGAGTACATAAATAAGCTATCCCAAAAAGAACATATGACTTTCCTTCTCAGCCAAGAGAGTGCTACTCAGCAAAAAGTTGGAATACAGCTCCAGATGGCAGCTTTTCAAATTTGAAAGATAAAGATATTTCTCAAACATCTTGTAGGAGCTGCCTACTATCTAACAGAAAGGATCTTGAGACTTTCAGCGCTATTGCTTCTGCCTGATCAAGGATACAATGAATCTTTAATCATTTAAGTTATTAAATAACAAAATTAATACCCTTCTGACTCATCCCAAATTCCATGAATAACTGAAGTTTTTTAAGACCTTTCTGTCAATAAATACAATGAATTCTTCTTTCATTACTGAAGATAATGAAGATGGAGCCATTGTTTTTCTGAGCTGTCTTTCTGGGAACAATGCTTAAATCTGGAGGAGGTGTTACTGCCACCCGTCATTGTATTTCTGAACTTTCAAAAATCTGGAATTGAGGAATTAATTACTGTCCTGGTTTTAGCTGGGACAGAGTTAGCTCTTCTTTTTAGCAGCTAGAAGAGCTCCATGTTTTGGTTTTATTCAGAGGCTCGCTCTGAGAAGAATGCTGATAGCAAGTTGATGTTTGTGGTTGGACGTGAGACTCCAAGGACTTTTCAGTGTGCCGGAGTGCAGAAGCACGGCGGGATAAGGGAGGAGCATAGCCAGGACAAGGGGGCCACTATTCCCCTTGTGATTTGTGGTGGAACTGAAGACTGAGGGCCAAACTGGCCAATTAGTATTCCATATCATGCAGTGTCATGCCCAGTATAAAAGTGAGGGACAGCCGGACAGAAGGGCTTTTGCGCTTTGGCTCTTTCGCCATTTTTGCTCTTTTGCGCTTGCTGCGCTTTTGCTCTATTGCCTTTTCTTTTCCCTCTCTCTCCCAGTACTCCCACTCTCAGAGTACTATCTCTCTCTCTCTCCGCCCCTCTCTATTTCGGGGCCTCGCGTTCGTCCGGGATCGCAGCTTCGGGACAAGACAGGCTTTGCATACGAGGGGGTGGTGAGCATCTACACTGTGTATTACTTATCTGTATTAAATTGTTCTTATCTCAACCCACGGGTTTCCCGTTTCTCCTTTAATTCTCTCCCTCATTCCTGGGGATGGGGAAGGGTGAGTGACCGGCTGTGTGGGTTCGGTTGCTAGAGCGGCCTAACCCGCGACAATTACTTTTATTTCCTCAATATCTGAGGTCAAAGTATATACAAGAATGGTCAGAATTAGCAATTCATACCTGCATTGTCAAAGCTTGCTTACTAATATTTGTGATATTGGAGTCAATACATACATATCCAGTATCAAAAACATACTTATTTTTTAAGGCATAAATTTTACTCTGTGACCAGACCAGTAGATGTCATCTCTTATCAAATTATTTGTGTTTCTCACCTTGAATACCTAGTTCATACCATTTTTGTTTAATATATTACAAATGTAACAGCAGCAGGGTACTGTACTGTTCTTTGTTACATGTATAGATATTTGTCTGAAAAAGGGTATTTATATCCCTGTGGATAAAACAGTTGATACTCTCAGACTTGGCCAGTGTGGGCCATGAAGGAATACAGGTCTTGCTGTTCAAATGTCACAATGAGTTCATTTTTTTTTTCAATATATCAAGACTACCTTATATCTTTGATGTGAGTGAATTTGTCAAATATCAGCTAGAAAGGCATCTCGTATCTCCAAGGTTGATGGTAAACAGTGTATACCGTACTGACATGGAACAACAGATATACATTCATGCTTACACCACTACTAGGCAAAAAAAAAAAAAAAAAGGGAGAGGAATATAATGATATTTTCAGAATCATTCTTCTTTTTCCCGATCTCTAGTTTCCTAGCTAAGTATTAGCTTTTGTTTGCTTTAAAAGTTCTTCATCTGGCTTTTTTTATGGGAAGTTATCCATAATCATTCTAGTCATGTTTTTCTTGTAGTCTTTCTAATATTTGCTTAACCTAATTAGTGTTCACAGATAATGCAATAGCCGTTGGTGAGCGTGAGCTGAAATAACCTGCAAGACTTCCTGCAGCCCAGTCTTGTCAACGTCTGGTTAAATCCATCTCTGTGTGGCAACCACTATTGAAAGGTCATTGTTGCCCATCATTTCAGTTTGTCCATCCTTTCTAATCTCCTTCTCTGACAAGATTCTCGTGAAATCATACTCAGATACAGGACATGAGACACAAAGAGGAATTAGAAAAATAGTCCTTTAGAAACAGTTGTGGGATGGGGTTTGAGGTGGGCACGGGGTGGGTATTTAATAGATCAACAAATACCCTACTGATGTCAATTCTTTCTTGCCCTCCTTACCTCCATTTAGAGAAATAAGCAATGTATATAAAACAGACATGCTAAAAGTAGAAATGGTATCATCTCAGTATCTCCTTCCATAATGTTTGAAGGTCACAGATGAGATAATGAACAAGAAATGCCTACAAGGGTCAAACTGAAAAACTCTCATTAAAAACCACAGTCTCAAAATTACAATATTGAGGTCTAAGGGTTTCCCCCCTAAGCATTTAAAGACCATTTTAAAAGTTAGTTATCTTAAAAGATTATAAATACCAAATCATGGTTACAGAGAACAAAAGGAATTCAAGAAAGAGTCTAAACTTTCATTATATAGACAAAAAAATGGCAATCTACATTCTGGAATGGTAATTAACTGTGGTTATTGATATCTTAAAGAGATGCAATTAGTTTCTAATGTATTTGGTACTTTAAAATATATTTTTATTGTCTTTATTTATTATTTATATTGAAGAGTAGTAGTTTGGTTTCTTCAAAACTAATCTCCAATTCCCAGAAACAAAGTGATAACAAACAGTGATATCCATAACAGGTGAAAACATAATATATGTTAGAGGCAACAAGGAATCACAGTCCCTGGAATTCAGCAGAATTTAGGCATCACAGGCTAAACTTGTTAGTTCCTGAACATCCATGCCCTCAACTCAAAGTCACTTAACCTACATTAGTACTTTTCTTTTGTCACTGATGCTTACCTCACCATTAAAGCTGCACCTCTGTATACATCTCAGACTTGAGTCTGAGTAGATTGAAGCCTAATATCATTCAGAACTTACAAATTACACAGCAAGATTGGACCAAAAGAAGATGATTTAAATGCTTATTACAGTCACAAGTTAGGATATTTTCCGAGGGAGCAGAATTTAATACAGGTTGTTCTCTCTCTCAGAGAGAGAGAATTGCCTTTTGGTCTACTTTCACCAAAACAGTTCCAGATTGTCAATTCCAAGTGGAATTTTGGCAGCAACTTAAGAAGATGCACACCTCTGCCTCTTTCTTTTCTTTCCTAAATGTTGTTTTCCAGATCCTATTTTGAGGCAGCTGGCTGTCCTGATATTCTGCATAGATGTTTAAGCATCTAAATCAGTGATGTGTGTCTTACTCCAGAATAAAGTTAGATACTCCAGAAACCTATTTTCAGAATCCTCACATCTTTTATTATGTAAAGGTGTTGATATTTATTAGAAGACATATTCATTAGCTCTATTTATTAGTCAGTAATATAAATAATAGATAACCATATTAATGAAAAATATCTTAAAATATCTATCCAAATGCTGTAGTTGGCAGTATCAGTCACTCTGAATTTCTTTTAAATATCTTTAAATAACCACCAGTAATATTCAATGACAGGGGAACAAGAAAATACATGTACTTCTTTGCAATAACTTACAAGTTTTATCCTGAAGTTTAGTAGAAGGCTTGTAGCATGTAAAATATAGTAACATAACATATATTGGGCTGAAGATTAAAAAGATTGGGACAAATTGGATGACACAGGAAGAAAACATTTAAAATAGTTTAGATGCATGTGTGATTCTCTGCTCTCATATCTGGATATTCACCAGAAGAAATGTTGCACTTACAAAATAACTCCTAGATTTAGCCTTGCATCTTACCAGTAACATTCATAAAGCAGTCCTTAACTGCAAGAAATTATAGACTGCAAGAAATTCATTTTACTTTGAGACATAAAACATGCCTTCTGGAATTTCAGTCTCATTCAGAGTGAGAAATTCTGTCCTATGTTGCTAGACAGGGCATCTCTACCTGTGTCAATGTAATCATATTAATTGAAACATCTATCTGACAAAGGAATTGATTAAAGTTACAAATCAGAACCCTATAGAATTCTCCATTGCACACCACTACATGGAAATTTGCCAAGGGATATCTAACTGCCCATCACGGAATTAGGAATTTGTAAAGGTTGAGACAGGTATGATAGATAGGTTGGTATGGAGGATGGAAGGGAGGATTTATTTTTAAATGATTTAGGCATAAAGAATTGAAATAGGCTTAGGCAGTGTTGTTAGATTTTGTTCCTTCAAGGTTATCATATACATTCATCACTGCTCCAAGCTACGAAAAACATCCCAATCTATATTGTGGCAAGATAGGTAGGTGAAATCAACTGGATTTTTTCTTTGTCTTTTTCCTAAATATATTTTAGCTTGTTGTCTTTTTTCACTGAAATATACAATCAAGCACAAAACAAAGACAATTTCCTGTTTCACCTGTCACTGCACTCTAAGAAATCTAGAAAGCTCTAGTTGGTTTGCTTTTTGTCTCCACTTTTTTTTCTCCTAAGTTTTCTTTTCATATGATTCACTCCCTGGCTATGACATGCCAGAGAGTACTTGCTGAGGCATCAGGAAAGTAGAAAGTTACTACTGTTTTCTTTTCCCAAGGCGAGATTCAGAAAAAAAAAAAAAGGCCAAAAATCCACCACAACTTGAGAACTGTTAGATTATAGAAGTTTGTAGTCATTTATAGATTTTCTGACTAGACAGGATCAGTGTCTTAACCTATTCTTGTACAACCAAGACCATTGGAATTTCACCTGAAAATTACTCTGTCAAGTTCATAGCTTCATAATGAGACACAGAATTTTCAGTGAAAACTGGCTTTCTTGGGATAAAGACTTCAAGTGAGAGACAATCCTCCATAACCAAGGGTACGTTGTTCTAATAATTAAAAAATGTAACTATTAAACCTTTCACCTCTTTTCTAAATTCATCTAGGTTTACTTCTTATTACTGGATCTTAGAAATCTTATTAAGTTGAAAAACGTGTATCTTAGAAATTTTTTTTTTATATATATTAAGTACTAATGGAGTATAATCAGCCTGTCTTTTAAGGCTTAAATAAATCAATCACCTTCAGTCTTTTACTCCAAATTAGTTTTTAAAATCTCAATAATTTTTCATCTTTTGTTTCAAATATTTCTTTTTTTGAGAGAAATCAGTTATTATTTAGATCATAGAATGATGCAAAGTATTAAAAAAAATATTGTGACATAGTCACCTCTTTTCAGTCATTCATAACTGTAGAGTTAAATAAATAACTGGTTTTGCCATGAATTTCCATAATTTTGTGGTCAAATTTTATTTCTAGGTACAGGGGTATACCACTTGCATTTCCATGTCTACACCATAACAAAACTGACCTTCAACAGCTGACAAACATACCAAAAGAAAGCTTAAAAAGTATATAAAATAAAACTCCAGTATCAACAGAAACAGAAAACCAATAATGAAATAATATTTTTTTTAAAAAAAAAAAAAGAAACAAACAAACAAGAAATTATTATAAAATTACACTTTCCGCAACATGTTTGAAATAATAATTCTACTATAAGGAATGCACATAAATTTAATGCATACACAGTGTTATGCCTCTGCTTACGCATAAATATATGTATGGACACACATACACACATATATATGTAAATATATATATATATAAATCATGTGCTTGAAAAAGTTTTAATGCTATGAAACCTTATACTATCATTTGACATGCATTATGTTAATACATTTTGAAACTTACAGAGGAAGGTATATTCCAAAACTTCAATGAATCATTCAATTTCCAGATGTACTTCCTCCATGTATCAGCATGGTGTCATGCTGTCAAACTCTGGAAGGTTGTCTTAGAATTAAACACTCCAGCTCAGGCTGTAACATAGAATGCAAAGCTTATCTAACCTGACAGTACTCTAGAAATAATCGTTCTGACTTGTCAAAGATGGTACATGCCAGAATCTTTACATTATTTAGAAATGAAAGAAGTTAAAGAAAAAATTAAAAAAAAAAAAAAAAATAGAACTCTCATAAAGCTCCATGGTCAAATTTAAACTGTGGCAAAGGAGAGAAACATAAACCAAAATAGAAACAAAAAATGCACAGAGTCTCATAACATACGTCATTTGTGACTCAGAGTTTAGCTTTAACCTTTAGCTACATCTAGAACCCTGTTCAAATTGAAGGAGTAAATGATCACGAAAGAGTATATATCTCGGCAACATTTGTCAGTGAGAGGCAGATTATCATCCATTAACTGATGGTAGCTGCCTTTGCAGAAGCAGCCCTCAGTTGACTATGGACATCTAAATGTTTTTTGCAGATGAAAAATCTTGGCCTATTCTATAGTTTATAATGCATTTAATGAAAAAAATTGTGTGAATTTTAAAACAAACATCTTTTCATTACAAGGGCAACCCATATTCTAACATTCTCATAAAATTAAAAAAAAAAAAAACAAAACAACAACAAACAAACAAAAAAAAAACAACAAACAATAAAACTTCAAACAGAAATTTGCTAACAATATCATTTTCTTCCAAATATCTCTTATTCTGAACAGTGCTTTTCCGTTTCTAAGTATATGGTTGCTAAAACCATAAGAATGGTCACAGGTATGCCACAGACACGCTGATTCTCGTTCTTAGATGGGAGGCAACTTACTTGAAAGCAATTAGTTCTCTTGCAAGTTTCTGTTTACTCTTCAAAAAGTAAAATGCTTAAGAGTGTTCTAGGTGTCTATGTATATCATGTTGACTACAGGCCATTGTGCTTTATCAAGTAATTCGGTTTGTTGGAATATTTTTTTACTTTTGTGTACTCAACTAAGTAATCTAGCTGATCAACCCCTTTTGAGTTTAGCTAATCTTAGCTAACCAAAGGGATCCCTGGTCAGGCTAGTGAATCTCTGTACCCATTTTACTCAAGTAATGACAGTTGCACAGACTCCAGTCCTGTGCTTTTGTAATTTAACTACATTACATTTAAATGATATAAAATATTTAGTCATATAGATTGATTCAGATACCTAAATGTGGGCATGGAGAGCCTTTTGAGACGTACTAGGCTAGCCAAATAACCATATAGGGATATTTTATTTGACACAGGACGTGCAAGAGACATTCACCCTTCTGAACCAGCAACTAATGACATACAAAAATACCCTAGAACTTCTCAAATGATGGTAGACAAATTAAAGCAACTGCATGAAAACCCTGGTGCCTGCACTCAGATGAAATATGCTCTTTAAGCTTTGCTGTCTGTATTGGCTGACTATAATGGAAGCTTAAACACATATCTTGTATACGAGCCCCTACGCCGTAGATGCCCACATCTGTGAATCTGAAGTGGTCTTCCAATGTAGGTGAGAAATTGTTGGAATATATACCTTATTTCAATATTTACCTCCTTTCAGTTTCACTAACCACTTCACAACATTAGGCTTTTTCATAGGCCACTTTCCTGCCCAGCAATCCAATCACTTGTTTCTTAGAGAGACTGTCTAAATGTCATGCAGACAGCCTCTTACAACTCCTACAATTTCATTCTTACTCTTCTCCACACTGGGAGACAGACCGGTTCCCACTGTGGCTTCCAGTTTTCCTTTGTGTAGATCCCAAAACAACCTGTTGGATAGAGGCCAAAGAAAGGTCTGGAAAGAATAGCTATCCCTGAAATAATTCAGTGTGATTTGTATTCAGTCTAACACAGTGCTAATATAGAGCAAAGTAAACTAATTCAAAGATCACAAAAAGGTAGAAAGAAAGAGCAGGTGACAGATGTCAAAACCATAAGACAGGAGAAATAAGGATCAATACCGAGGCAGGTATGACAAGACCCCTGACTGGACAAATGAAATTGGTTCTGTGTGATAACTAACAGCATATTAAGGATAAAGATCGAAGACAGGAGAATGGAGAGGAAAACAGAAGAAAGAAGGCCTTGACCTAACAACACAAAGACACAAGGCAACCAAAAATAAGCTTTGCTTATTTGTAATAAATGATAAGTATAGTTAGTGTAGTCCCATATTAGTTGACTGGTGGAATAGTGTGTTACTCTGCATCTGCTTGAGACTCATGATAAGTTGCAGTACCTATTCACCCTCAGTATGAGGGTGGCCTTTCTCAGTTCCTTATAAGCACTGACCAGTGAGCCCACTGAGTGTTCCTTGGTCAACTAGTCCCTATAATAAATGGTGAGTGTCCCCTCAGTCAGCTGGTGTTGAGCAGGGGTGACCTGCAACTAGTGTGTAGCATGTGAAACACCAAAACCAAGATTGCTTTTGATGGAAATGAAGGCACGGTGAGCAGTGGTTCACTCCAATGTCATTCTGGATATGAATAGGCATAGTTGTAATGCATATTACAACTGGGTATTTTTATATTCTTTCCACAAAATAGTAGTTTACAAAAATCATGATCAAGTGCGTTACAATCTGAAGATCAGTTTCAGATGCAAATATGCAGTTTAAGGTGCCTAGCGTATGAAAGGCAGACCTAGAGATGAGGTTTATCTTTAAAAACTTCATCTTAAATTAAATTTATTTTGAAGATGGTTATTATCCCTCAGAAATGCTAGTTTGGGCTTTTTTCAGATCTGGAATAGCTCACTCAGATTTATCAGTGGTTTTTAACCCCACTATATAAAATAAAAATTGGCTATATCAGTATAGTCAAACTAATACTTGCAAATTTAATTCTTATTTCTGTTTATAACTTGTTTATAACCTGTTTATCAAGGGTTCCTAATTTTACAAGTTTATTAGTCTAATGCCTTTGTGTATATATAAACTGCCTAGCTTCTGTGCACATCTGCAATATATGTAAGAGAAATTTTGGTGTTAATTTCACAGCAAACATGAAAAGAAATTCTGAATAGTTTTTAAAGACTAAAACCATTCAATAATTACTCTTTCTGTATGATGACCCATGGCAAACTCCAGTAATTCTGCAAGGTCTGAGAAGGTCTGTCTCTAGACCACATTCAGATCTTGCATACTTTCAAGCTTCCTTTTAAAGTTCCTGAAAAAAATATCCATTAATTATCTGGCCTGACCAGTAGGGATGCAATATCACTCACTTGAGGAAAAGAAAATGAAACACAGGTCAAAACCAGCATTATAGAGTATGCAAGGCTGAGAAATGTCTGTAATTTAAATGAGAAAAGACATAAATACACGTTCCATCCGCTCTCAGATAAAAGACATTTTGCAGCTCATAATTCTTGGAAATAAAATGTTAGTGCTACTGTATCACTGCAGAGTCTGGGTAGTGATGGTCTTTATCATTCCACTTCATTCCAAAAGAAGCTTTGTTTTGGGAATCTTAAATTTGCTACACTTACCAAAGATGCATCATTAAAATGGAAGCAGATTAGCTAAATTGTTCCTCATTGACTCTTGAAATAGTCTGAGTAACACCATACCTAATGAGGGGAAGCCCTTATTGATCCTCTTTATATTTTAGTACTTCAATACAGAGATACTGTATAGGACACGTATAGCTGTTTCTATCACATTGGCAGTAACCCAGCAATATGTATCCAATGCCATTTTCAATGTCATAGGGCTGATCTATTCCTCAACGGTTGATCCAGAATGATTTGTTTTTCATAGGCTCATGCCTTTTTCATGGCCTTTAATGATGGGGTGACAGCATCGGTGGACAAGGGTCGACCAATGGATATCATCTACCTGGACTTGTGCAAAGCTTTTGACACTGTCCCGCACGACATTCTTCTCTCTAAACTAGAGAGGCATGGGTTTGATGGATGGACCACTCGGTGGATAAGGAATTGGCTCAATGGCCGCACTCAGAGAGTAGTGGTCAACAGCTCAATGTCCAAGTGGAGACCGGTCACGAGTGGCGTCCCTCAGGGGTCCGTGTTGGGTCCCTTCAACATCTTTGTCGGTGACGTGGACAGTGGCATGGAGTGCACCCTCAGCAAGTTCGCCGATGACACCAAGCTGTGTGGTGCCGTCGACACGCTGGAAGGGAGGGATGCCATCCAGAGGGACCTCGACAGGCTGGAGAGGTGGGCCTGTGTCAACCTCATGAAGTTCAACCAGGCCAAATGCAAGGTCCTACATCTGGGTCGTGGCAATCCCAGGCACAAATACAGACTGGGTGGTGAATGGATCGAGAGCAGCCCTGAGGAGAAGGACTTGGGAGTACTGGTGGACGAGAAACTCAATATGAGCCAGCAATGTGCTCTTGCGGCCCAGAAGGCCAACCGCATCCTGGGCTGCATCAAGAGGAGCGTGGCCAGCAGGTCGAGAGAGGTGATTCTCCCCCTCTACTCTGCCCTCGTGAGACCTCACCTGGAGTACTGCGTCCAGTTCTGGAGCCCCCAACATAAGAAGGACATGGACCAGTTGGAGAGGGTCCAGAGGAGGGCCACGAAGATGATAAGAGGGCTGGAGCACCTTTCCTATGAGGACAGGCTGAAAGAGTTGGGGCTGTTCAGCCTGGAGAAGAGGAGGCTCCGGGGTGACCTTATAGCGGTCTTCCAGTACCTCAAGGGGGCCTACAGGAAAGATGGGGAGAGGCTGTTCAGGAAGGCCTGTTGTGATAGGACAAGGGGTAATGGTTTTAAAATAGAGGGAGGTAGATTCAGATTGGATATTAGGAAAAAATTTTTTACCATGAGAGTTGTAGAACACTGGAACAGGTTGCCCAGAGAGGTGGTGGATGCTCCATCCCTGGAGATGTTCAAGGCCAGGTTGGATGAGGCCCTGAGCAACCTGATCTAGTTGGAGATATCCCTGTTCCTTGAAGGGGGGTTGGACTAGATGACCTTTGAAGGTCCCTTCCAGCCCTAACCATTCTATGATTCTATGATTCTATGTCCTATTTCCAGTTCTGTGTTGAGATTTTAAATAACTTAAGTATTCAAATTAGCAGCTGAATCACTGCTTTTGCACTAACTTGCAAGTAATTTGAGTTATAAACTTATACCTTTTAAAAAAATATTTTTTATTTTCTGTACTATTTAGCATTGAAACAACTGGGGTCTTACCATATAACAGATTTCTAAGCTTTACGATAATACTAGAAAAAATTATTACAATTAATAACAAAGATAAAAATGCTAATAAATATTATAACATTAATTGTAACAATAGCAAGCATTGTAAGGAATCATAGGAATCATAGTCCTGAATTTAGGCTTATAAGTAACGTTTCAGACTTCGTAAATTATCCTGAAATGCTGTCCTAGTGGTATGCATTCATCTAAGTCCTAGCATATATCATTTTAAGCACATTACAGGTCCTTCAGAAACTTTAGTTCTAGAGCACAGAGCCGTTATGAATGCCCAGAGACATGTGCCCTAAACAGTAGTTAATTTGGAACTAAAAAATCTAATCCTGTAACACAGAACAGTGAACCAGGAGAAATATAGCACTCAGAGTTTGTTCCTTTCAAAAATGCTGCCGAAGTAAAAAGTAGTGGTGTCCAGATTTTCCAAAGTAGCCTCTCAACTAGTTCTCTTCTACAAACAAGCACCTAATCTTTAACTGTTGCAATACTTGTGTCAAGTCTTTTTTCCTACCTTGTTTCTAAATACTTAAAGAATCTGGGCCATTTGACTTAGCTGGAGTGTGTTGGGATTCAGAACCAAACTGCGATAAACAGGAAAATATGTAATGACTGAGGGGAAGGGGTGGGGTGGGGAGGAGTGTGCAAAAGGAATTCCAAGGAAATCTTGAGTGCCAACTGGTTATTCATTATCTGACATGGAAAAGCAACTTTGGTGTTACTTTCCAATGATTCATATACATAAAAAAATTTCACTGAGGTGATGTCTCATCTGACTTTTATTCATTTCTCTTTTCTTTTTTTCTTTCCTCAAGACATTCAAAGACATTTGTTTATTATGAATTCGTCCTGTATCCCCACCAATTACCTGAGTGCTTGAGAGGTTCTCAGGTATCAGTTTAGAAGGATTAAAAAACAGATGAAGCAAGCCTGACCCTTCCAGCTCACAGAAGCAAAGGGCTAGCTTGGAGTTAAATTGGAAAAAATAAGTGCAGTGTACACTGTTTGACTGCTAAATCAATCTCTGTCTAACAGGAAAATCCAGAATTTAATCATGTGACTTTGAGCATTTGCCAGAAGTTATTTGGAAATGGTTATCTATAGTTGACAATGTCTTATATAAGCAGTATTGTTATCTCGGTCTATGTCTTTGCCTGCATGTTATCTAACTCAAGGTCATTAGAACCTAGATTTAGTTTCTATTCCATTAATAAAATGTAATAACATGAAATATACACCCTTGTAGGAAATTATATAGCAAATGAGTTCCTTCAAACACTGGTCTCAGGAGAAATATTTCTCTCCAAGGCATAACTAAATAAACACATGTTAACAGACTGTGGTTAATGTTAGTACTTTTAACCTTCACTGATAACAGCCCTAAACAGTTCTCAGAGAACTGAGGTGAAACTGATTAAAAAAAAAAATAATAAATGAAGAAGAAAGGAATGTACTAGAACTCTTGTAGCAAAACTGAATTGATTAATTACACCCCTAGAGTTCTATATTATATATATTTGAAACTTCATGTGATCAAATACGACACATATAAGGATATTAAATCTGCATAGGCTTATCACTGTATCAGACCTTGGTACAAAACTTAAAATGAAATGAGATTCACCGCATTAGCAGCTGTTATATAATTACCATCTGCCCACACAATACAAGATTCACTAACACTTCTTTTCCTGTCTTACTTTAACAGCAGTTTGTACTTTGCACCTTGATTAAGGTGTTCCATTTTTTTCACATTGCAAAAGAACTTACACTATTTTCATTAGTTCTCTTCCTCTCCCCCCCTAGTATATCTTTGAATTTTAATTACTTAAGGATATATTATTTTCCTCCTAAGGACAGTTGTTACTCTTTGTGATTCCTATTGTGATGGTCTTTTAATAAATGTTTTATTTTTCCATACTAGTTTAGGAAATCTCATTCTCCAAAAAATTGCAATGTCTATTCACTCTTTTCATCTTTTGATGATAAATATTGGGGTACGCTAAGGACTGGGCAAGTTAGAGTTTTCATTTCTGGGCAGCTTTGGTTTATTTACTTTAGATTACTCTCTTATTTCCTTCTTTATCAGAACCTATGGCGTACTATTTCTATATTTCATTATTATCTGTAACTACCACCCTTTAATATTTAATATAATGTTTAATATTACATATTTTTATTGCCATAAATAGATTTAAAATGTAATGCAATTTAATTTTAGCTAAACTGGTTTCCTGAAAAATAATGTAGAGATTATTACTACTTGTACAAATACATACAACACCTTTTGGGAATTTAATGGTGGTGAAAGATGAAACACTTACATAACATCTCTTAAAGGCAGAACTAATTAAATAAAATAATATCATAATAATGCACACAGGTCCTCAGAGGAAATCTATCTGATAGGTACAGTCTGCACGTAGTCTTTTTGTATTAAAAACATTGATATCCTTAATTTAAGATAAATGAGCATGGGAAGTCGGTGTGTTCATATACTATTAAAAATTATAAACCATGTATACTACATAAGCTAAAAATTTGTTTGATGCTGACAGGAATGTGAATGTGTGTTATTCTGCGGGCAGCAATACCTTTTAAAACCTATTCAGCATTGTCCAGCCTGCTGTGGTTAATTTCAAAATCTAACATTTTCATAATGTAAAGTAAATTGATTGTTCACTTCTGCTTTATATTGCACGAATTCATATCCCATATAAAAAATAATTCAGATGGAATCATATTCACAGAACTGCAGCAATTCAGAGCGTTGGTCTTAGCTGTAATTTTATCCTTTTATTTACTTTTCCATCACTAAAAAGGACACTTTCAGAGCCTTCATGAGGTTATGACAAGAAAGGACCATACCTCATGATATCCAAAATGAAGGCATCCATCCTAGCATGTGAAGCAAAAAAAAAAAATCAAATATTCATAATCAGAATTTAAGAAACTCAGAAAAATTAATTAAATTATATGACAAGAATCAGATTACTAAAAAATTTTATATGTTGCATATATTACACAAAGTTGTATAAGAAGGCATATATTTTATAAAGATCTGGTAATAGAACAATAGGGGGAAAAAAGCTTATTTTATAATATGATTCAGTATCTGAAATGTCATTTAATCAAGGCTAGTCCATGAATGAGATGAATCTGTCAGAAACTCAATTCAGACCAAACTAACATGATACTGGTGAGCCGGGTAAACCACCTGGAAATTATCGCAGAATTTATATCAGTGTCTTTAAACAAGTGAATACGCCTATTCTCATCACTGGTGCTCTCATTTAAGGTCTGCTCCAGATCTCCAGCTGCTGGTGGATGGCCACGCTTCAGTAATAGCTGGTCAGCTCTTCTTGGCTTCATGTCTGAGAGGATGTATTTTCTCCAATTAAATTATCATCATGTTTGATAGGAGGGCCATACATGACTATAAATAAGAAAATGAAACAAGCCACTTGAAACCTTGGTTTCAGTTTACTTGTTGAATGGACCCTCTACTTAAGTGCATATGAAGTACAGTAAAAGCTAGATTCATTCCATCTACATAAGCACTGGACTAAAAATTATACTTACTGAAAGCTCCTTGTGAAGTAAGTGGAGACTGATTTCCTTTCAAGAGACAAGGCAGATTTTAGATAGTTCTTTTACTCTCTGGACGTTTTTAGTTGGATGTCTTTAGGCTGCGCATTACCATAAGACTCACTTCTATGTCACATGAGACACTATAGAGTCCCAAACTAAATTAGGGCTAGACTCAAAACCGTGGATGAGTGAACCTCTGAAGTAAGGAACTAACTGAATATAATTAGATGGGGTGAGTCTGGGACCTGACTAATTTAAGTCTGCCCATGCAGTTTAGCATCTAGTTGGCTTATCCTTTCTTAGGAGCAGTTTTTTACCTAAGCAGTGATTTTTGAACATTTAAAGGATCTGATTAGAAACTCTTCATTACACAGAAGAAACTAGGAAAACTGAGGGAAAAAATCTCTCAATGCAAGTATGAAAATTGATCCCATATTTGGTCTGAAGCAGAACACTAGGCAATGAATTTCACTCTCAACAACAACAACAAAAAAATCTCAACCAAGAAGAAAATCAGACATCTTAGACTTAAAGAGTTTAGTGCCATTTGAGATACCTTTGGCATCCAGTTGCTGCTGCTCTAGAAGCCTTTGGGTATCTCACAGGGGTCTGTGCTGTGTATTGCAAATCCTGTGCAGGTGTCCCAGACATTTTCAAGCATATAAAATGATTCCAGATGACTATGGTTAGACAATTAAATGGAACCTCTCATTTCAGATGAGTATTCTCTTTGTTTACCATAAACATCCAGACTTCTTTTATTCCCATGGCTTTCAAATTTTGTTAAAAATTATTAAGCTAACATGGAAACTTGATATTTTTTGACTCTGTATTTTTAAAAATTGACCCTAAAGATTATGATCTAGTGGTGTCAAATTTAGTGAATTAAAGACTCATCCAAATGTACAAAAGCCAAAATGAACTGAGTTTTTGCCAAGAACAGATTAATTCTTTCTTGTTTCTGCAATGAATAAAAAATTGCAAAGATCTAAAAGAACATGAGTCAAACAGTTCCTGGAGGTCCTCTGATGTAATAAACACATTTCCTTATTCATGTATCCACCTCTTCAGAAAGTTTTCATTACCAGAGGAATGGAAAACTGATACTCTCTTTAAAATGAGAGTATTCCACCAGGCCCAGGATTTCCCTCAAAATCTACTTTTTTCTTAAAAACAAATGCAGTAGTTAAGTAAAGGAAATGACTGGGGAAATGGCTCTTCGACCACTGAAAAGACTTTTGTAAGATGAGTTTTATACATGCAAGATAGTACATTCAATTCCATGATTAATGCCTGACTGCCCTGTAACAGTTTTGCTGTTTTCAGAACAACTCATCTTGTGAAAGATGACATGCAGCCTCCCTCATCAGGAGTCTGCAGAGCCAGTTCAATGAAGGTGCAAGTATGTGTGTTGCAGTTGGGCAAGCTTTTTAATATTGCTGCCAAGAAGACATAAAAACCTGAAAAATCTGTGTCAGTCTTTCAAAACAATAGTCACAGCAACAAGAAAATCAACATCTGTTGTGTGTTTTTCCTTTGTTTCTTCTAATCGATCCAGCAAATCTTTGCCAAACATTTGCACAGTGTGCCATAGAAATGTCACTTGAGGGTGAAAAAGAGTGTCACTTTATAAGTAAATGTCATTTTGCAAGTAAATACCATTGAATAGGGAAAGAAAAATGACACTAAGAAAAGCAGCTCAATGGCTAAATGGCTGATGATACAAACAAGAAGCAGAGCATGTAATGAAGATTCCAGTTAATTTGTACCCCATCTGTCTGATGTCTTGATAATAGTAGATGGTAAAGGAAGTGATAGCTGTGGATTTCCAAATCGTCTCAGCACTGGAGCTCTACCATTCAACAAGCATCTGCATCAAGCAATAATGTTCCCGCCTTAGCCAGTCATAGCAATTCAAACGCTTCTTCTTTCCAATTCCTTCTTTTCCTTTCATTGAATCTCAGGTTTTGTAGAGTTCTCAAGTAATCTGTTCTAGCCTTGCCTCTCCTTTTGCTCCCTTTGCCTCTGGATCTTTGCATTTGCTTATCTACACTAAGCACAGGGGTCTAACTGATACTTTTATCCAGTCGCATTACCTTTGAAGATTTCAACATATCTGCTGTGCCATCATTCCTATCTCCGCCACAGAATCCTGTCTACTCCTCCACCTGCTTTCTGTATGCACTCTCTAAGAACTGAAAATAGAAATTCATTTACCCTAATGTTGTGGTTTAAACTAACCAGCAACTAAATGCCACACAGCTGCTCACTCACCCTCCCCCACCCCCAGGGAATGGGGAAGAGAGTTAAAGGGGAAAAGTGAAAGATACTTATGGGTTGAGATAAGAACAATTTATTAATAATATTAATATAAAGTTGAAAATAATAATGATAAAATAATAATATATATAGAATATATTATTATAAAATATGATCATAATATATACAAACTAGTGATGTATAGTGTGATTGCTCACCACCCAGTGACCAATGCATGTCCCATCCCGGCAAGTGATCTCAAAACAGAGAAGTCCTGACACCACAATCCCAGATGAGTGAGAGGCCCAGAAAGAGAGTAAGACAGAGAGAGAACTTTGAGAGTCCAAGAGTCCAAGAGAGAAAGCCCTCAGAGGAGCATGAAATTATTCTAACTTCCTGGTCGACCCTCTTCTATACACTGTGCATGACATTGCATGATACAGAATATTCCATTGGCCAATTTGGCCCTCAATCCTATATCTAAGTTCAAATCATAAGGGGAGTTACGGGCCCTTTGTCGCAGCTATGCTCCCCCTCAGCCTCTTGTGATCCTGCACACTGACAAAACATGGTAATCTGAAAGGTCCTTGATGTCTCAGCATCAACTATAAACATCAACGCATTACCAATATTCTTCTCATCACAAATCCCATGCTCAGTCCAAAACACAGAACTATTCTAGCTGCTAAAAAGAAAAACTAACTCTGCCCCAGTCAAAACCAGGACACCTTACCAACAAATTAATTGAGAGAGCTTGCTAAGTCTTGACAAACAGAATTCATCTTATGCACAGAAGATCTTTGAGGCTTTGCAACTCATACTTTATTATTTCAAGACTCTCTACACAAAAGCTACTTGACAAAGCATCTGTAGAATCTATGTTCAATGAAATTATTGACAATAAGTGTTGATATTTAATTTAGCTTTTAGGATAGAAATAACAAATAAATAATATGATCTTAAATAGTTTGCATACATTTGTAAGGAAGAATGTAAATACGAAGTTTCTATTTAACTCAATTTAACTTAATCTCCCTCTTCTCTTCTGTTTCCTTAAAGTACCATCTCAGTCTTCTATTCTTTCAAACCTTCTATCTAGGTTAATTGTTTCAGATTTTAGGAACAAGTACTTTTAAGTTCTCAAAGTGAAATTGGTATCAGTATTATCCAGAAGAAAGAAAAAGTCTGGAAAGGTGCTAGCAACACACACACACACGGATAGTTAGTATGATATTTAAGGTAAATTTAGTCTGCAGCTGTACTAAGGAAAAAATATGCATCTGCATTGCTTGGAGAGATAGGATAAATGTGGAAGTTTTACCTTCACACCAGCTTTTCCCTAAGAATTTCAGTCCTTTATCTAGCAATTTCTACACAAATACCAAAATCAATACACTTATCTTGTGATTTAGTTTTCTGACATCCAGCCTTCCAGTCAGTTCTACACATTTATCTGTTCTTTCTATATCCCCCTTAAACCTTTTCTGACTTAGACTTTGACCTCTGCTCCATAATTGCTTACAATCCTGGAGTGAAATTTTCTCATACCTTGGGAGTGCTGTAATCCAAGCTCCTCCTCTTCCTAGAATCTGGTTTGTTTGGGGCAGAGAAAACTTCTCATTTCTCACAGAAAGGAGTGATTTTTTTTAGAAGATCTTTTTGTTCCAAACTCCTTTTTCTCCTTCTTTGGTAATAGTCAACAGCAGAAAATGGAAGCAATGTCCCTGCAGAATTTTTAGTTCGCTCTTCTCGCCTTGAGTGGCAAGCAGAGAAGGCAGCTTACAGGATTTGGCTTTTTTCCTCTATGCTCTCTTTGCAGGTTATAGTAATAATATGCTCACCAAAATTTTGTTTTCTATGAATTTTATTTCCAGAATCTGCCATTTGGCTCACTAGAAACAGCATGCACATGATAAAATGTCTGTTTGCACAAGGGGAAACCATATAATTGGCAAATGAGAAGCAGAGGCCAGAAAAACTGTAGGTTTCTACATAAACTGTGCCAAAACAAAACATACTCAATATTTAGTGCTGCTAGTGACATTCCCAAATTACACATCTGCTCTTCTGATTTACATTCTAGAGGATCAGACAGCAGATGGAAAAGACAGCGAGACATTCAGAAGAGGACTATTCTCCCTTTTAAATCTATGTGGGACCTGCTAAAAATCCTGACTGCTGACGATCACACAAGACAACATTGTTTACAAGTAAAACACTGAATGAAATAAATACATGGTTATTTAGGAACTTAGCAATGCCAATATATTTCTGGTATGGATGACAGGTTGTTTGAAGACTAAATCAGTCCAGCTGTAAGTTCTCTTATTTCTCTGCTACAAGAGGATTTTTACTTTATTCTGACAATTCTGAAAACTTATGTGATAAGCTACCGAAGCCATCAGAAAGAGGAAGGTGATATGGGACATATAAAAAAAAAAAAAAAAAAGTATGGTTTATTAAGCACATTCAAAAATTACCTTTAAACAATTTACTGAATGTCATATAGTTTTTTATTTAGATTCATCCACATCCTACCTGTATGTGTTGGATTTATGTGATGAAGTTTCGGTAGCATGGGAGGGGCTGCAGAAATGGCCCCTGTAAGTAGCTGTGAAAAGCCTCCCTCGGCTCCAAAACTGGTCATACCGGTCTCTGGCCAGGTGAGACTCCTCACCCCATCAGGCCAGTGTCAAGCCAATCAGCAGACAACAAGGACAGCAAAGAAGGAGTGGGAGAAGGTGTGCAGGAGCTGAGATTCCCCTGCTGCCCATAGCGAGATGGCAGGCGGCCCCCCTGCTGCCCGTAGAGATTAACGGTGGAGCAGAAATCTACCCGGAGCCTGTGGAGAAGCTCACGTTGTAGCATAGATGCATGTGCCTGAAGGAGGTCGTAGAGAATGGTCTCCGTGAGCTGCTGGAGACTGATGACGCGGCAGAGAGGCATAGAATCATAGAATCATAGAATGGTTAGGATTGGAAGGGATCTTAAAGATCATCTCATTCCAATGCCCCTGTCACGAGCAGAGACACTTTCCACTACACCAGGTTGCTCAAAGCCTCATCCAACCTGGCCTTGAACGCCTCTGGGGATGGAGCATCCAAAACATCTCTGCGCAACTGATTCCAGTGTTTCATCACTCTCATTGAAAAAATTTCTTCCTTATATCTCATAGAAATCTGTGCTCTTATCAGTTCTCACTACTGCTGTCCCTTGCCACTGAAAGGCTCTGGCAGTCCCTGCAGCCTGAGACCTGGACAGCTGCATGTTTTCATGAGAGCTCTGTCTGCGCTGCCACATCCCTTCTGCTGAGTGCAGAGGACTCAGCCTTCTGCCGGGTGGTCACCATAGCTGAGATCCTTCTGAGAGGGTGACGGCCACCAACTAAACTCACCTGTCCAGCAGGCAGCCTTACTGCACCCTTCCCACGCACCCTTCTCTCACGAACTGCTGCGCAAACTGCCACACTGCGCCCTGTTCACCCACTCTGTTCCAGTGCTCCTGGTTGCCCGTGCGCCCTGGGCTGATTTTTGCAGGGATGCGGGCAGCCATCATTGTTCTGGCAATGCCCAGGCCACGTCAGCATCTCCCTCAAGAGATGTCAGCTTCTGGGGGGTTTCTTTGCTCCCCTGACATTCTCTTGTTTCAGGAAAAGCCCCTGTGCGCTGAAATCTGCCACCCCGCTGTGGGTCAGGCTGGCTCCAGAGCAGCTCCCTTCAGTGACTGATGGCATCTGAAGCCTGTGGAGAACCCCATGCAGAGCAGGTGGCAGCTCCCTAAGTCACGACTCTATGGGAAAAGCCCTTACTGGAGCAATCTGATGGGTCAGGATTGCATCCTGAAAGAAGGACTGATGTTGGAGAAGACTGTAGACTGTTCCGTGAGGAGGGGATCCACTGGAGCAGGGAAAAGAGCGTAAAGAGTTCTCCTCCTTTAAGAAAGGAGGGGCAGAAACACCGTGTGACGAACTGACCTGAAGCCCCCCATTCCCTGTCCCCCTTCACCGCTGGGGAGGAGGTAGAACCAGGAAGAAGGGAGGGGTGGGGGGAGGTGTTTTTGAGATCTGACTGTGTTTCTTGTTATCCTCTCTGAATGAATTAGATTGTTTTGTCCCCAAACTGAGTCCATTTTGCCTGGGATCATGGCTGATGCGTGATCCCTCCCTGTTCTTATCTCGACCTTCAGCCCATTTGTTACATTTTTCTCCTCTCCACCTCACTGAGGGGGAGGAGTGAGTGAGAGACCTCGTGGTGGCTTAGCTGTCAGCTGGGCTAAACCATGACATGTATTATTTCAGTCTTTATCCATAATACACAAGGGTATGATCCTCCACTACTGGTGATGATAATAGTTATCCACCTTCACTATGACTTGAATACATCCGGTAATGCTGCAGGTGAATTATTTGGTCCCTAGGGGAAAACGCGCTTCCTCTTCATTCCTGATAGAGGCTTCTAAAAAGGAAATAATTTCGTTCTGGTTTCAGGAATGGTTTCATCCTGGTTTCATGACATGATTCAAAGTATTGATTATATTTCGAATAGTTATTAACTTTAGTTAGTAGTTTTCACACTTCGACTTTTAACTCCACTGTCCCTTTCAATTTAAGGAATGTTTTATTTAGAGTTTATTTTTTTTAATTACATTTGAAAGCACAATATGTAAGCAATATACACCTTAATTCCATAACACGAAAACTTCAAATACAGAACAGAAGAACACTTATTTAAAGCTTACTGTAGTTAGAAATGTAAAATTGGAAACTACAGTGTAGAATATTTTAAATTTGGTATTGTTTGCCTTAAAGCTTTCTTTTGCTGTTAGTAGATGGTGTTAAACCTAAGCAGATATCAGGGAAATAAAATGAATCTTTAGAAAAGGAGTAGTTAACATATGTACTGAGCATTCACAAGTGAGAAATGTGAGTGTATCAGCAAAGCCTGGGGAGACAACTTGACCCTGACTCTCTTATGTTACGGTTAGGTCCTCGAAGCACAGTAAGAAATTAGTTTTACTGCTACACTATGTAACCTTTGTTTACTGCCAAATTGGGAACATTACCTCATATCAATTCAAATTACAGTATAATAGTATGCAACACAAAACTATTCTTGTTTACAACTGCAGTCCTAAGCTCACACAGAATTTAAAGTATGTGTCGCTACATCAGTTTAAGATGGAAATCTACCTATAAGGCTTCATCTGCCTGCAAATGATAAAATGTTTGATGAAGAATAGTAATGTATAAAATCAAAAGAATGAAAAAGCACCATAGACTAAAAGACCATATCAGTGTCTTCTTCTGACAGCAACATGACAGTAAACTAACACTGTTAGAAAACAAATTTAATATCACTATTTATAGTCAAGAACTTCTTAGGAAAGTCAGAAAAACAGAATTTAATATGCAAAATTTACTTTAACTATCATTATCACTGTTAAAAGAATTTAAAAAGCTATAAATTTGGTTCCTTGATCTAAAAAATTAATCTCATGAAAGAGTTTTCATACATATTTTCAGTTCTTCTAGTTTCTACTCAGGCCAGGAATAACACTGCTAAACGAAACAATTTATTTTTTTTTCCTTAATTTTCTATTTTTCGTAGCTTTAAAAGGACTTGCAGGCACTTCTTTCTGTGGATAATTTCTGATACTCTTTATAGATGGAGAAGTTGTCAAAGTTTGGTATTTGTCATCCAAGTTTTCTTGTCACTGTGTTTTAGTGTAAAATTTGCATTTAGTAAACCATACTACCATGCTGCAATAAACTATAACTCTTTTATCCGAACTTTGTCTCTCAGGCACACAATACCACTGGAAGCTCATTTGATGCAATATCTTCACAGAGGAAACTCATATAGTTCATCTAGCTATTTCCTTAGTTAGTGTGTTGAATATCTGAGGCTCCATGGAACAAAACCCAAACAAAAAATAACGCAGCAGTGCAAAACCACTGATGAAAAGAAGCCAAGTCAGCACCTAAAGTGAAGCTAATTGACCGAAACGGAGTGCTTTAGATGAGGTTGATCAAGCTGTGTCAAAGTCTTAGAACATTGTTGCATAACTCAAGTTGACCTTTGCACATACCTGATCACAATGATCATTCATTTGTATAGAATACCAAGTGACAAACCACTACAATTTTCTTTCAGTGACTGCTTTATATTGCTAATGGAATTGGTATATCAGCAACAGATCTGTAAGTATCTTGTGGAAAATGTCCTTGGTAAGCAAATAGTTCAACTATTCCAATAAAACTTCCAATATGTCTCAGAAATCCATTTTTTATAGCTGTGATTTATGTGTGTGTGTGTGTGTGTGCATGCGTGCTTCTGTGTACGTCTAAAAGACCATGAAAAATTCCTGTAATGAATATGTAGCTTTCTAATGAAGGATGAAAGGTTAGAGATTGAGTTTAATCAGACTTTTTTTCTTTTTTTTTCCTTCTGATAAGGAGTTCAGTTGCTAGTCCAGTAATTCTGTAAAAAGGGGGGAATATTTCCATAGAATACTTAAGTGACTTTATCCCCACAGTGTATGTAGACAAAAATAAAGTAACGCTAAATATTCTTGTAGGTGCAAATGCATTTATAACAGGTAAGCCAGCCTTCAAGAAGAACCCCATCACACAAATCTCTGAAAAATAGATTATGCATAAGATTTTAGGAGTGATTGTGCCTTAACCCTGCTAGGCAGCTAAAGCCCCACACAGCTGCTCACTCAGTCGCCTGCATTGGGATGGAAATGAGAATTGGAAGGGCAAAAGGAAAAAAGACTTATTAGTCAAGATAAAGATGGTTTAATAAATGAAGCAAAGAGCCATATGTGTAAGCAAAATAAAGCAACAAATTCATTCACTACTTCACATCGACAGGCAGGTGTACAGCCATCTCCAGGAAAGCAGGGCTTCATCATGTCTAACAATTACTTGGGAAGACAAATGCCATAACTTCGAATGTCTCCACTTCATAGAATCAATGTATCATAGAATAGTTCGAGTTGGAAGAGACCTTAATGTCACCTAGTTCAAACCCCCGTGCCATGGGAAGAGACACCCTCCGCTACACCAGATTGCTCAAAGCTCCATCCAGCCTGACCTTGAACACTTCCACGGGTGGCACATCCACAACTTCACTGAACAACATCTTCCAATGATTCACAACTCTCACAGTGAAGAATTTCTCCCTTAGATCTAATCAAAATCTACCCTCTTTCGGTTTAAAGACATTGCCCCTTGTCCTATCAATAGAGATCCTTCTAGAAAGACCTCTCCACCTTTCTTGTAGGCCCCCTTCAGGTAATGGAAAGCTGCTATAAGATTAACCCGGAGCCTTCTCTTCTCCAGACTGAGTAATCCAAACTCTCTCAGCTTGTCTTCAGAGAGGTGCTCTAGACCTCGGATAATCTTCATGGCCCTCCTCTGGACCATAATCAAAATAAATCTGTGTTCAAACAGGATATGTTTTGTTTGTATATTCATCTGGATGAAGATCACCTATATCTGCTTTCTTCTATTGTCTTATCTTGGGAAATGATCTTCATGTCTAGGTGATATCTATGTTACTGCAATCCTTGCTATTCTTACACACATCTATCTTCAGAGGACAGTTGGAAATGCTTATTCACAATTATCAGTCTTCTTTTTAGAATTCACCAGTGATAAATTTGCAGCAGTAAGAATATTCTCATACTGCTCTACTATTTGCTTAAGTACACCCTGCAACTGGAAAGCTCTCGTCTATGCTCCAGACACACCAGAAAGCCCCTTTGCTTTGTGCCAACTAGTCAAGTTAATGCTCAGTTAACATGAAGGAACCTACAACTATCACAGAAAAAGCAACTGCTATTCTCCCATGTTACTTTATGAGCATGCAGTCATTTAAAAGATTCTCTTTAAAAGATTTCACTCGTCTTTAGTTGCAGTATCTGTTCCCTTTGTAACTGGAGACATTTATACCTTTGCTACTTATTTCACTAATACCAGATAAAAGATTTGCTGTTCATGTGTTTGTACAGAGCTTGTCATTTTATATTGTGACATAACATGACATATTGCCTCTGTGGTACATTTTGATAATGTCAAATAAAAGTACAGAAGACTGAAATTCATAGTTAGACATTTTTTTCTCTCTCAACCTAAAGGCACAGAACCATTCAAACATGCAAATTATTTTTTAGAAAAGATATTAAATAGTGTTTATCTGACATCTACAAACAATAAGATAAAACTACAAAAGATACATTTCTTCAATATGCAGCATAGGGCTTACCTGTTGGTTGCAGTGTTTTCATGATATTGTTTTATCTTGTCATCTTGATCATCAAAAGCTAAGCTGTGCATACAAAAGAAACCAATCAGAAAAAAAATAGTTTTATCAAATTAATTATTCACTAAAAGCAGTATGCTCAACAGAATATCTTTTAGATTAATATATCTGTAAAGACAATACACTATCTTTGTACTAAGCCAAAACATGCATAACAGCACAAAGAAGACTCTTTAGCAAAACCTAATTGAGGATAAACCTGTCACATTAAAGCATATTCTTGGCAATAAGGTTACGCACAAAACCTTTCTGTGATTAATCTGAAAGTTTAAGCTAAAGAAGTACTGTATAATTGCTTATTATCATGAGCTTCTTACAAAATCTTAAGGGAGAATATTATTTGCACAAACATATGCTCCTTTTTAGATTACTAAATATTTCTTAGGGGAAAATGGTTAGAACATTAATGAATAATAACAACAGATAATTTCATTAGATTTAACACAGACATAAGCATTTGTTTCTGTATCAGAAATGTTAATTGCCACAATCTATGAGAAGCAGTGATTTAGAAATGTTTTCAGTCTCATGTGTTTTGACATTTATTCAACCTGGCAAAATTGTATTGTGAATCATCAGATTGATTTCTGTCTTTTTAAAGTGTTTGTTTTGTGTTTTTTTTTTTTTTAATCACATGTATATAGGGAAAAGAAATGTGTCTTTAAAAAGATACAGTCTAACAATAAAATAAGTAATACAATGTATGGCAGGAAGTATAAAATTTTACATAATTTAAGAAAATGTAAACATTCGGAGGCATAAGGAAAGAGATGGAAAGTAAAATTTCTTGAATTTACAAGAATAAGAAATGTATATGTAACACTTGTGTTACTAGGGATAATGGCTTTTACTACCTGGTTGCATTTCCTACTTTTTTTTAGTTGGTAGAACTGAAAAAAAAACTGTATTTGAAAACAATCTTTTGAAGCAAATCATGTCAGACTGCATCATCAACACTTGTTTTTGTATTGTTTTGTAGAAAAAGGTAATCTTCTATATAAACCATTTGATAACTGATACATGGGATCAGGTGGGGATTTTATGTGTCAGTATTTTCCTCCTTAAACAAATATCTACCTAGTAGGACAAGACAACAATACCAAAAAGACTTTCTATATCAGTGGTCAATCCTTTTTTTATTTGTTACTCAGCAATAGCAGGTCCTACATGCTATTTAAAACATTAATTCCTTTTCTAGTGTTTAAAAGGCATTGTCAGCAGAAATATATTTCCAATCAGTTAGAAATTGGGTTTACTCAGCCTAGTTTTGACATTTCTTTTAAGGCTGAATAATTTATATTCACCAGAGTAAGGATGGACCAGAGCTGCAAAGGTATTAGTAGGATTTACAAGAAAAGTAGGCTTTCGCTTTCTTGAAAGTCTAGATACTTTGGAAGGTTGCTTTGTACACTTTTGGTTAAAATTCTTCCTTGGGATGTGAGACAGATGAAAGACCTAACTGTACCTAAATCTATGTGCCTTCCATTGGTCTCCCTAGAACAATATACTGTCTTTGACAGTGAAAATGTCTCAGGTAGTTCTTGGTTTATTGTTTATTATTATTATTATTATTATTATTATTATTATTATTAGTTTTTTGTCTTGAATGAACTTGATTCTGCTCTTCATCTCCAGTTTTGAGAAGGCATTCCATCTTGTATGTATTACAGTTCCCAGAAGATTTTTCATTGAAAAAGACATGAGGTTAAAAAAATGCTAAATCAATTTTTTTCTTATTGAAATGCACGTTAAAATACTCCTGAAAATCTTCACTATTCAGATGCTCTAGTATTAAGACAGATACAAGAGTGAGAGATAAAAAATAATTTGGTGTTATAAAATCTTCATGAAGCTCCAGGCAATAAATAGACTTGTATGAACATGAGTGTCAAAATGATGACATTATTTTAATCTATCTAGTTGTTAATCCTTTTTATTTACTCTCTTAAATTGGTTTCTAAATAATGAAATTCAACACACTTTTCTATATCGTAGTTTTAAGTTTCTGGAAACATGGAACCTTAAATTTAATTATAACTCTTGCTACTTTGGGACTACACCTTCATCAGGGAGGTGACTACTTCATCCTACATTAAGGTCACTCTCAACTCCTGTTTTTTTCTTTGCAGAGCTGCCCTCCTTCTCTTGCTGCTTTGCGGGAGAATGAGGACACCTGACACGATCTATGTGATCAAACAAGTGAACCTATCTTTATTTACATTCAGCGTGTTTTATAACCTTGCAAGCAAATAGCCCGCCTCTTAGTGTGATTGGTTGTACTGAAGGAAGCAGCGTCACTATAGTGTCCATTTTCCGTTCCGCATCCGGGGGCTGTCCACGTCTCTGCAGCTCTTCCGCATTCCAGCATACGTCATCAAGAAAGGCTGGATTGTTCAACTGTCCATTAACCCTTAGATGTCCTCCGACACTGCTTCTTGACAATAAGTCGTAGTTCCTGTTCTAGTGACTATTTCAGTGCATTATATTAATTACTTAGCTTATCAAAGTAAGTGTTTGGGATAATGTTCTAGATACTTGACTTTCTAAAATACATGTTTTGTGTTATTTTTAGATAAAGTAACATTCAGAGAAGCTTATCAAATTCAGGCTCTCGCCATGTTACAGCTGTAGATACTATTAAAAGGTGATAAATATCTCAAACTGAAGAAATTAATTTTTAAAAGACAAAGCATGTAAAGTATAGATAAACAATATTATCCCATTTTGCATGTAGAGAAATCAAGCATAGACCCATTAAATTATTCAAGTAGTGTCTTCCATGGATCTAGGGATCTTAAAGATCAGAGTACTTTGACTGTACGACCATCCTTCTCTTGGAAATATATTTGTATATACTAGAATAATAGATTTTTTTTTTTCAGGCTATTTGTATCTATGACCAAAATATATCTTCTAGTTTTTTTTTTTTTTAATTGTCTTATACCTGCACCAAATGTATTACTACTATCCAATACCAATAGCAAGGTTCAGTTACTGTACTAAAATCTCTTTGTAAATATTAGTCATTGTTCAAAGCTATTGCTTTTTCTTTTCAATCTTGTAAACATTTTAACTCAGCTTTTTTTAAGATGTACAAAATGAAATATCAATCAGGAAAAGGACTCCAGAGGTCTCATGATTCTCAATGCCATACTACAAAACAGCAAATCTCCATGTATAAAATTGTATCTTACATAAGTCATTGATTTGGACTTCAACAAGGAACTCTCTCTCTTGAATTGCAAAATATCTGTAGAACTTATAGTAAATATAAAGAAAAAATCAGTAGACACTTGATTCCTAAGAGGCAATTGTCTTTATGTCAATGCTCATTAATTTGCAGACTTTTACTTTCTTCAGTCAACAGGACTCAGTAAAGATTTTAAAGATTCTGTAGTCTTTTATCCTACTACCTTTCAGCAAGAACATAAAAAGTTCTAAACTTCAGAGCAATAACTTTATTTCTTTTTTTACAATACTATGTGGCAGTTAATGACATCTAATTAAGTGTGTAGGCCATGACGTTTATTTTGTAAGAGGGGGATTTGTATACCACAATAGACCTATGGAAGGAACACAACAGGTCTAATCACTTTTTGTAGATAACAATGGTCCAGTCTCACTTCTGTTCATACCCATTTATGCCTCCTTGTGCTATTGTGTGTGGTAGTCTGAAAACATTAACTAGGGATGACAGTGTCTACACCATTTAAGGCTTCATGTACATCAAATACATTTTAGAATTGTATATATGTCACAGCCCTTTAAAATCAATGGCTTCCTGGTAGATTAGACTGTCATAATAATATTTTATTTGTTTCAAAATATTATCAAGCAACCCATAACATATTACAATTTACTGTGTCTTTGGTCAAAGCGTCTACTGCTTCTGACTTGGCTATTTACACTACTCTTTACTGTTGTCTTCTTATTCCATTGTTACAATTTCTTTGTGTATCTGCAGTTTCTGTATACCATAACATTACTTTAAAAATGCAGCAAAATAAGTCTACTGTGGGCTGTGGGTATTTGAGTTTATTGTCTTCTATTATTTCAATAATTTAGCACTGTTACTTCAGTTATTGGATAAAATTCGATCTAGATTAGGTAAAAACTATTCCATGTTGGGCTGTTAACACAGTGGTTTAGGAAAGCAATCATTTGCTAAATCCTAAATTTTTCAATTTTGTCTCTATTCTACAGCATGCCTCAGAGATTTCCCAATTAATAGCAGGGAGGTTGAAACGGGTTGAAATGAAATCATCCATAAGCACAGTCTTGTTAACCTAACTTGCCCTCCGTATCTCTTCATACAAGTTTTCATTTCCGCTTCTTTTTCCTGTCCTTGGAGATTCATTGTACAGTGTACCTGTCTTATTAACACTTTAATACTCCTATGTATAAACTAGCTTATTTCCTGAAGATATCAGTTTATTTCTTCATGTGCTTCAGTTTTCCTAACTTGTAAGAGTACAATAAAACCTGAAAAAAAAAAAAAGAATATTTCTTGGGAAAATTTCTGCCATAAGAGAATAGTCTAAAGAGTATTAGATGATTATATGGGATATAGACAGTTTTCCCTAAACAATGCTGCCTCTAGAACAGATTTAAGAAACCGGGTTGTTCTACATTTTCTGGGCAAAAGTTTAGCTTTTAGATTAGATATAAATGTATATTTTTATTTCTTCTAGACACTGATATGTGGTTGCCATTGTGCGGAATTTTCATGCTATCACTGTTCAGAATGTATGTCTTACAGTTAATCATGGCTTTTGTTTTAGGGAAGAGGAGACAATTTCTTATAAGAATACCCTCTAACTTGTGAACTGAGCAAAAGTTTAAACCCACAGAAGCTCATAAATACAACTCCCTTGAGCACTCTCAAAACAAAAAACACTTTCATATGTAATAGTTTTATTTTTTAGATGAGGTTTTGTTGAGATTCTGTTTGTTTGTTGGTTGGTTGGTTGGTTGGTTGGGGTTTTTTTTCCCCTGTATGGATAATAACATTTGCAAACAGAAAAGCCAATATTACAAAAGTTTTTATTTAAATAGTATTTTGATATAAATTGGTAGTCAGTTTTGACCTCCACCTTTATGCGATGTACAACAGGCACACAAAAAACTAATTCAGTCCAAATATTCTTTGACACCATTCCACCTGGAAACTACAACCATTTCTTATACATTTGATTATTATCTAAGAAATCATTTCCCTTTTCTTTCCAGCTATGAGAACAAGAGTTCAGTTTCCTATGAGAATGCTGGCTTGTAACCTTTCCAGATACAGCAAATGAAGCATAGTTCAAAATGGATTAAAGAAAGTAAGAACAGACTATCAAGAAAAGAGGCTATGCCTATAACCCTCCAGCTATCTTCTTTATTCTGGTCTGTCTTTATTTTCAAGCATCTTAAAATGGTAAAGGAAAAGGGCCAAACCCTGCCTTTATACTATATACATTTCTCACTGTAGTTTATCTGAAAACTCAAGCCCAAATTCCTCACAGGAGAATCTATTCACATTTAACGTAGGACACTTCCCTTTCTCCTCAGGTCTTATTTCTTAAATTTAATAAAACTCAGTTTTTAAAAAATGTCTTGTTTTCTATCTTTTCACATGAATGACCTGACTCTGCCACTTTGCCCTATCTAATTTTGTTATTTTCATTGTCCATTTCTAAATTCCGTGTACATGGTTTGTTTTCATCTGTTCCTTCACTTTCTAGACTGTTTTGCTTGTCCTTCGTGTTTTCTTTCGAGTTATCATAGAAGTTCTCAGAATAATTGACAAAGCTCCTCCCTGTGGAATTCCAAGTGTCTAAATTCCCTACTAGTTACTTGTTAATTTTAATTAACAGTGTTTTTAGCTGCCCTAGGACTGAAAAAGTTACTAAGCAGTCATGTTTATGTGCTAAGCGTACACATTAGCAGCTTTCCAGTACCTAAAGGGGGCCTACAGGAAAGCTGGAGAGGGACTTTTTACAAGGGCGTGTAGTGATAGGACAAGGGGCAATGGATTTAAACCGAAAGGGGAGATTTAGATTAGATATAAGGAAGAAATTTTTTACATTGAGGGTGGTGAGGCAGTGGAACAGGTTGCCCAGAGAAGTTGTGGATGCCCCATCCCTGGAATTGTTCAAGACCAGGTTAGATGAGGCTTTGGGCAACCTGGTGTAGTGGAGGATTTCTCTGCCCATGGCAGGGGGGTTGGAACTAGATGATCTTTGAGGTCCCTTCCAACCCTAACCATTCTATGATTCCATGATTCTATGATTATGTTGCCCTTTTGTTGACTCTAATACCCAATTAAAGTATTCTGTATTTAAAACAAACAAATAAACAAAGCACAATTTTTTTAATAGTATATATTTAAAAAAATAGACTGAAGTGAAATTTGTAGCAACATATATTCCTACTCCTGATAAATTTCTTTAATACAGTACCTCCTAAGCTCTTACAGAATCACTAATTGCTCTATGAAAACAACAAAAATAAGGCAAGAGCTTGTATATTCTACAAAAGCATATTTATGTAATGTTCCATAACTACTTTTTAGGCACTTAATTTTTTTTTTATATGTGTGTATGTACATATAATTTTCTGCTGCAAACAGGCTTTTCTTCCCATCTAGAGAAGGCAGGTAAGGAAGACTAAGAAGAGATTTCTGGTACAGTAATTTCAAAGATGCATTTCTTCTGTCAGGAGACACCACCAATTGCTGTAACTGATGTTTTATCCATTACACCAAGTCAATTTCTCAGACAATAGTTAATTAGTTAGCCTCTACTTCTGGATGATTATTTCTATCTTCCAATGAATCTCATGCTATAATGGACAAAATGTCATGAATAATGAGGAATTATGTTGGTGATAGCTACATTACTAAACCTTAAAGTGTATTGTCCCTCGCCTTTGAAGAAGGAAAGATTTTTTTACGCATTAAAGGTCTCAGTTCTGTTTCATCTCTTCCTTGAGAAAGAATGTTAACGTTACTCAGAAAATTAAAAACTGAAGATAAGGCTACATAAAGCTCATCTTACATCTGAAGGAGAAACTGAAATAAAAGGACTGATGTGATTTTAAAAATCATCAGCATGCTCAGAAGAAGTTTGTTATTTAATAACACATGAAGATTTTTTTGCCTCTGAAATGGCATGTTATAAAGTTGTATTAGGTGACTCACATTTATGCAATTACCTTAGGATATTGCGTTATATTTCCAAGGATATAGGATTAGGATTTTTACTAAGTGCTGTCTATTGAGTTTATTCACATTATCTCATAGATATGGATGAGGCTCTTCTATTACCTCTTTTATGTGAGATGCTTAAAGTACCAAACCAGGCATCTTCACCGTGTGCTGTGTGGTATCTACACTGCACAGCATCCCCTGAATCACTGCATGTTTTGCACACACAACAGAAAAGGTGGAATACTCTCTTATTTTCTTCTGAACTAGCAAACAACAGGAATGAATTTGTGTTCAAAGAAATATCCACAGAGGCTGGTATCATTGAACAAGCAGCAAATGAAGCCAAGCCAATAGCAATTATTAGGATTTCACTCTGTTGAGTACCACCATGTGGCACATGACTTTTACTTGGAACTGCTTGCAAGTTTGAAGACTCGGGGGGAAGCTAGCGAGAGAAAGAGATTTATTACTGGAAATATGTGCCATTGGAAACTCCTCTTGACTTTCACTTCATTCTTTGACAACTTTTGTTCATTTTGATGCACTTCAGCACCTGATGATCTATATGTGTTCCTTAAGGGAGTTTGTGTGTGATATACAGATACTGGGATCCTAAGTATATTTAATACAATTTCCATGTCCATAAGGGTTTCAAAGAAAATGAGAAAAATAATTTTCTGACTATATTTTAATAACTGACACACTTCGGCTAAGAGCCTTGCTATTCTACAGAAGCATAGGTGTACCCAGAGGATCATTCACTCAGGGGGAAGTCCTTGAATTAAATGAAATAAGCCAAAACTGTGACTGGTTCACTGCTGGATAGTATTCCAGGATAATCCATACAGGAACATGAGCAATTTCAAAGTAACTATTGCTAGGATGCTGCACTGGCCAGCTATTCTCTGTGGGTTGGCTGACAGGAGCAGGGCAGCCAGGGAGCACCAGGGTCAGCCCCAGTCCTGGGAATCGGGCACCTCCTTGGGGATGGGGATGGGCCAAGGCTAGGTGAGCAAATGGGCACCAGGTGGGGCCTGGCTCAGCGGACCCATGGCAGGACAAGACTGTGGGGAGCTGGAGATCAGCCCTGCTGTGGCATCGTTGTGATAGGGGCTGACAGTCCCAGGGGTTGAAATGAGGTCCTGGGCTCTGGACAGATTGGAGGATCCCGAGCGGGTGGGCAGTGAGGTCCGTGAGTGGCCTCAGGACCCTGACACTGTTGTGGACCTCAGAGCTATCTTGCCAAAATGAGTAAGACTTCGATGTTCAGCTAACATTGTTAAGTAAACCAACGCTAATGTATTGACAAAATTACAAAATAGTAGAATAAGGGTGGTGTCAATGAAGCAGCAAGACACTTGATGGTGGGCCAAGTGATGATGGAGAAAAACTGAAACTCAGCTGGTGCAGTCCTTCTTTTACACTCCAAACAGAAGTGTTGTCATTGCTCATGAATGCCAAACAGACAGGTGGCCAAAAACTTTTTACTAAAAAATTTGCTAAAAAACTTTAAAAAATTTACTACAACCCACAACATTATTGTAAATCATGAGGATAGTGTGTGTATGGCAATGTCTCAAAGTAAAGAGATTATAATGTCTAAGACTTGCTCTGATTTCTGTCCTTCGTGCTGTAAATGTGCAGGCTACCGCACATGCCTGCATTCTCCCTTCTGTCTCTCCACACTTCCTGCTTACATATTCAACCCCCAAACACCTTTTAATATACTATACAAAAACTAATACCCTAAGCATGTGATATAGGTAGATTGAGGGTAGGTTAGAGTAGATTTAGATTGGATATAAGAAAGAAGTTTTTCACTCTGAGGGTGGTGAGGCACTGGAACAGGTTGCCCAGAGAAGTTGTAGATGCCCCATCCCTGGAGGTGTTCAAGGATGGGTTGGATGAGGTGTTGAACAATCTGGTGTAGCGGAGGGTGTCCCTGCCCATGGCAGGAGGGTTGGAACTAGATGATCTTTGAGGTCCCTTCCAACCCTAACTATTCTATGATTCTATGATATGAACAAGCTAGATCCCTGAAGTACTAATATACTGTAAAGATTACTACAAAATTGCAAAATGTTTAGTGAATATCTGAGATTTTAGTTTCCTAAAACTTCCTTTATTCACAAATGTTTGGATTTTGTTCTTGGTTGTTTTTTTTTTTTAAATAGACTATTGTCCCATTTCATGATTAACAAATAAAATTTTTATTTCAGTGGAAAAGAGAATTAAGAAGTACTCAAATGCCACAGCTGAGATACTTAATAATGTATGAATGTTTTGTAGTCTAATGCTTCTAACCTGACTCTTGTAACTGCTTCAGGCTTTGCATTCTTTTGTCTTCATGTCTTATAAAATGGAAAACATCCTTTGTTGAGTACTTTCTTTGTCAAACAATGCTTTCAGATGATGCTTAGAACAAGCATGCTGTCTCTTTTAGTGATTATATCTTTCAAGAAAAGAAAAAAAAAGAAAGATTGAATATCTGGGATTTTTTTTTATTTTTCATTATTCTATATTTCTTATTCCTTGGATGTCAGCAAGTAAATAAAAACACATTATGTGCTGAAAAGTAGCCTCAGACTTGTTTCTGACTGGAGATTAAAAGCAATGCCCAGAACATGAACAGAGTATTTTGGGAGTATTTTAAGGTGTTTTTAATGATGTATCCCTCTCTTTCTTGGAATTTTCCTTCCCAATTTGAAAACAACTGTGCATATTGAGGCCTATTCCATATTATCCCTGGACCCATGAATTGGCAGATGACGATTTTAGTGGTAACCAACAGTACAAATTATGAAACTACAGTGTCCAGCAAAGCACAAAGGTTGAAGCTCAGCAAGCTGAGCCATTAAATACTGAGCAAGTTTAACAACAAGCAAAGACTCTTTTTGTAGCCACTAAACATTTTTATTTTGTTTCTTGCTCATAAATTTTCAAAGTGGCAAACAAGGATTTTAGTAGTGTATTTCTCATTGACTTTAATGGCAATCATATAGTTAAAATTCATGGCATAAACTTAAAACCATAGCTATTGTTGGAAAGTATTGTAGGGCAAATAATAGTTAAACCAAATTCAGAGCACACACAAAACAATTCTATATAATTAGAAATAAAGTAGGAACTTGTGGATAAGGTTGAGACAAAAAGCAACAAATATGGTAAGAGAGAATAAAAATATTTGGAACATTTTCGTTCTGTGAAAAGTATTATGCCACTGACTTCTGCAGAGCTATGACAAATTATAATAGCTGACCCATAGCTTTATGTGCCTGGAGACCCTTCTTATTCACTAAAATGATGCTTTTGTAAAGGTTTAATGGATTTATTCTATAGGTGTACTTCTTAACTCTTCAAAGTTAAGTTTATTACTTTTAAGAATAATAAGGTTCATGTGTATAACTAACTCTTGTATTAATGTCTGGTTCTTCATTTTTAGTGAGCTCAGGACTATGATTTATAAAATAGGTAATGTTAACAAGCATAGCAAATAAATATCTGAATATCCAACAGTATTACTTCCACATGTAAAATATATTTATAACTTTGTAAATATATGTCTATAAAATTTATATGCACCTAAAGAGCTGATATTGGTTCTTATATTCTTCTTTTTGAGTTATTGTAGATTCTCTTGCTTTTATCTTTATTTCCTTCCTTTTTGCGTAATGAACTTAGAGACATTAAATATTGGAAACTATTCTTTTATGGTTTTTGGAATATAAACATTTGTAAAGGATGAAGCTGCATGGAAAGATACATTTTAAATAGCAAAAAAACAGCATACCTCAAACATATTTTTAAAGATATTTTAAAGCTCTATGCTCAGGCAAGTCTTCCCATTCCTTCTGATCGTTACCTGAACTGGCAAATGCTAAGAGCCTTCAAGTTGAGAAGATTTGCCAGACCTGGATTTGTGCATAACTGTATTGTCTTTTTAGGTAGATTGAGCTCAGACTAAGTTCATGCTATCTACAATTCCTCTCTGTTCTTTTATCAGGAAACATCAAGATCTGCCTAGGATGGTCTCTGTCTTGCAACACCAGCTATATTACAGTCACAAGGACAATTGGCACAGGCAGGCTGCCAAATCAGAAAGGAAGCAGTGGGACGCATCTACATTACGTGGGGGAAATCTGTAATAATATAATTAAAGCAACCAAGAATTGCCTGGTCAAATGTAGATGTCTACTTTAGGGTAAGATTAATTGCTCTCTGAAGTCTGCTGGCTGTACTGATAAGCTAAAACCAGCGATGACAGGACAAGCTCAGACAAGTGTTGAGACCCTGCAGAGTCAGGTCAGTGCAAAGTCTATGGCCTTATACAACTAATGGCAAAATTATATTTACTGAGATGCACCACTATTTATGTCCTCAACTGAAAAAAGCATTAAATCTGTGATCTGAGCAGTGACCAAGTCAACAGGAGCATTTGAATTATGCATTACTCTTTAAACTATGTACTATCAATCCAAGTTGCCTTGAAAACGTGGCAATTTAAAATCTGGCCACTTCGATGACCTAATAGTGGGCACACAAACTAATGTGTCCACCATCAGAATTCAATGCTGACAGCCTTTGCTATAATTTTTTAAATTTTATCTTTTTTGGAAACCTTTCTGTAACTCAATCATTTTCCTTTTTTTTTGTTTTTTTTTTAATGTATGTGATATGCTGAAGAAAACACCTTTCTAGGATAATTCATAATAGCAGTATTATTTTTAATTAACATTTCTTTGACCCCTCTCTACTCTCAGAGTTTATACACATTTCATAATGATGTCTGAAATATAATTAGTATAGAACAGATTGATATACATCAGTAGTTCCTATTCTTAGAAGTATTGATTGCTTGTTGTATGTCCACTTAGCTTTGTTTTCACAATATTACCCAATAACATACATTGCTAGCTTCTTTTGAAGATTATTATTGGCTGATTTTGTTTCAATTTTGTTACCCATCCTTCCTGATCAAAAGATGTATCAAATATACCATGTCAAATATGACATTCAGCATATCACTTAATCCAATCCAAGAATGAATCCTATAGACAGCAACATTAAGCTTTTCCACTATAAGAATTTGAGACTTTAAACCCACGAGATTCTAATCCTATTCTAGTCCATTTTTAAACTCTCATCATGTGATCACTGATAGAAAGAATTAGAAATACTTTAGACATAGAGGTGACAGGTACATACTATTGACATATCTGGGAAGAAAATGAGTCTTCTTAAAGCTTGTATTCATTGCTCTGTTGATAGGTGTGATAGTTTGATGTGTGCGGGGGTGTTCTGGTGGCAGGAGAGGGGATTTGCTCCCTGTGCCCCCAGATCTGAGTCCCATCCCCCTCGGGGGGTTGAGCCAAATCGGCACCTCTGCGAATTGCCCTATTTAAGTTGGGACAAAGGTGCGGTTTGGTTTTGTTTTTTTTTTTTTCCCAGGAACGAGGAGAGGGGAGGAGGACGCTGCCCTCGTTCCCGGCTCCCGGCCAGGAGGCTGCTCGGGCCCGGGCCAGCGCCATGTGCTCAAGATGGTGCCGGGGGAGCCGCATGGGGGTCTCGGGAAGCGCCTCACTCCCGGGGTGCCCGCCGGGCCGAGCTCCCCCAGAGAAGATTAAGATCTAAGAGAAAACAACCACAACGACCAGGTCAGTCAAGATGGAGCAGGAGGAGGTGTACTGGAGCTGAAGTTTTCCCTTGCAAATCGGTGTGAAGATGGCAGGCGGTCCCCCTGCAACCAGGGTGTACTTGGCGGAGCAGAGACCCACTCGTGGCCCGTGGAGAAACCCACGTCGGGGAAGAGATGCCTGAGCCCAGGAGAGGTCGTGGAGCAGGAGATGCACGACGAGGTCCTGTTAATAATGGGCATGGAATGCACGACGAGGTCGTGGAGGCATCTGGAGTCCGTGGGACGGCCCACGCCGACGCGAGTGGCAGCAGCTCCCTAAGAGGCCGAGACTGGTAAAGCCCGAACTGGTGCGATCCATGGGGAAGGATTGCAATTCTGCGGGCAGGAGTTACAGTGGAAAAGTTTGGGGATTTTTTTACTCGTGAGTAGGGGATCCACCGAAGCAAGGGAAAAATGGTGTAAAGACTCCTCCTTTAAGAAAGGAGCGGCAGTTGACAACACGGATGAACTGACCTGCACTCCTCCATTCCCTGTCCCCCTGCGCCACTGGGGGGGAGGTAGAGCCAGGAAGAAAAGGAAAGGAGTGGGGAGATGTTGTTTTTTTAAGATCTGGCTTTGTTTCTTTTTCTCCTCTCAAGTAACCGGTTTCGTTCCCTTGTGTCTCTTGTTAAGTAACTGTTAATAAATTGTTTTGTTTTAAGAAGAAAGCCTGAGTCATGTTTTGCCCGGGACCATGGTTGGTGGGTGCTCCCTCTTGGTTCTTGTCTCAACCCTCAGTCCAAAAACCACGACAATAAGAAATAAATGAGCTGAAGAGGGCTTTGTTTGTTTGGCCTGTTTAACAAAAAATGTGACAAAATACACCTGTTAAATCCTGTAATCTTGGAGTTTTGCAGTACTTTGTGCCCTCCTCTTTTCTTTGTTTCTCATTGTCTTTACTTAACTAATAGATAATGTAAATATTTTGGTATGTATTTTTTAGAACTATTTGGTTATTGGAGAGTTGTTATCATTAGTTATTTCAGCGGTGGATATCCACAGGTTTACAGATTTATTTTGTTTTTTAAATACAACTTGTAGACTTAATTTTCTGGAGTTATAATATGTGTGTTTATCATTACTAAATATTCCTGTTACAAGTTTCCCCTTGATTGTATCTTATATTTTACTTTTAATTCCGATTTAACATAGCTTTCAGTTCTGTAGTTAACTTTTTTATAGAATACCAGTAAATAATGTATTTTCACCATAAGAAAATGAAATTAAACACAATATATATTTTTGTGTCATATATCTTATATAGCTATACAATATACATAGAGAGAGGTAGAAGGAGAGAAATGGAGAGAGAGACACCCTGTATCAAGTAGGTTGTGCATGTTTTCTTCAATAGAACGTGCGGATATCAAACCCCATCTGTATAGCTGCCTTTTTTCCCCGTTTTTTTTTTTAAATAAGTTGCTGTAATTACATATTTCTTCTCTAACAAGAGGTATTTTTTCATAATCTTGGAAGATATTTAGATCATTGTAAAGCCATATGTTCTAGGTAACACCCCTTAATTTATTAGGAAATGAGAAAACAGCTGGTTAGTGTGAATGACATTTTGTGTTACGCACCCGGTTTGCAAGCCCTCAAGTATTTATTTCAAGGTTGTATTTAGAGATGTCATTGTTGTTACAGATCAAAGAACTTCACTAGGGGTAGAAAATATTTAATGTCTCAGTTTCCTGCAAATTACTCTAAAAACTTCACTAATGATACATCTTTTTCTTTGACTTTCTGTTCACAGAAAGACTGTCATCCTGATAATGAGTACAGGTTAATTACAGTAATGGCCTAAGACTGACTTTTGGTAACAGCTGTGTGAATCTAACTTGTGTTGTGGATAGTGCAACATACATAAACAAGAGACTCAAGGTGTTACTGGTCTTCCTTAGTGCCTACAAAATTTATGTATTTGTTTACTGGTTGAGAAGCCTACTTGTTTTAGTTAGTTAAACTAGACTGAAATCTTTTTTTTGGTTTGTATCTTTCTCTTAGCTTTTGCAGCTTCTTCTTCTTAACAGGTATGTGTTTCTGGTGTTATCTTCCACCAGTTACATCCTACCTAATTTCTTAATAAAATATCATAAAATTTTTTATTTCAAGTGTGCTACCTGTATTCTTTCATTTCCTATTTTCTTTCAGACAAGACTGCGAGATGAGTCTTTATCGAGAATTGCTAATACCTTTCAGTTGTAACTAATAAAAGATACCCTTCTATCCCATCGTAATAATGATAGATCATCACATTTTGGCATTCTCCTGGAATCTTGTTAATATTTGGCCTTGTGATATCAACACCATAACAATAAAATAAAATAAGCAAATTCAGAATGTGAGCATCTTCTTATTTATATTAAAAGAAAAAATAATCACCACTCTTGCCTCCCAGAACACCGCTTAATGTGATGACTCCTGAAACAGTCATCCCATATCAGCCAGTTTCAAAACTAATCTCTGTTGATCTGTAATGCCTGAGTTATCTCATAGAGTATGTCCATGCTCATAATGATTACTTGCATTTACAGCTGGTTTTCGTAGGAGCTGTCAGCCTGACAATAGTGGAGAAGTTAAAAAATTTCTAGTACAACACTTTCTCAACAACAGGAACAAAGCTTTATCTGATCAGACGAAAATAATCCTAAATTTAACACTCTTTCAATTAAAATATAAACTTCTCTAAGTATCACTGAAGATGGGACTGAAGAATGGAAGAGGAGTTAAAATAGAACATGAGAAAAAAAAAGAGATAAAATGTGGTTTAAAACACAATAAATCAAAATATTTCCCGGTTCTAACTGCCTTAAGAGAAGTAGAGAAAAAAAATTGGATCACTGGCTAGTTGTTAGAACAGTTAATATTTCCTCAGTGACACTTAGATGCTGCAGTGATATATGCTATTATAATAACCAGAAACTAGCAAGCTAGCTGGATAAATTAAAATAATCTATTACCTGACTTCAGTGGCAGCAGGATTAGATCTTGAGTCAGTAGGTGTCTGATTAGAATTTTTTAAGAGCTGGCTGTTTAAATTTCATGTTTTAATTTATGTTAATTGCTTTTTTATACCATTTTGTTATTTAAAGATGATTGTGAATGTTAGCACATTTAAATTCAGTATTAATGGTCATTTTGCAGAAAGCAATGAGATGCTTTTAGATTTTGACTCCAAAGAGAAGGCAGCATTAGAGTCAAGATACTGAGAGTGAAATCTAGTGCACCTAATTTGGTAGTGAGGCAATTCAGTCCACCTAAAGTAAGTTTCTATGTTTTCAATAAAATTAATCTAGATATACCTGTATTTTGTACACCTGCAAAGTGAAATCCAGGACATCTTAGTCAACTGCTTACCTCTTTTCATTATACACATATTAAGGCTTGGCCGCCAGAGGATGACTCTATCTCATCTTTCTTAATGTAGGTTAGATACCCTTCAAATGACTAGACAGACCTAGACACATATGTCCCAATGCAGATGGGATTACATGGACCGATTCCCACTTTTGTTTTACAGTTCAGTGGCTATGACACTAAACTAAAATGGGTAAAAAGACAACCCTGAAACACTGACAATCTACTCAGTTGATATTTAATTATGTTTTTAACATGCCATACTTCAAATAGAAGTCAATGAGAGACATTTACTACAGAGCACTCAGCAGAGTGTTTAATGGCTAACACACTCAACTGGGGATGAATAGTTTTCCCAATAAATGTCTCAGGAGAGTGAAATGCTAAAACACTCATATGTTCCAAAAGATACTGAAAAATACTTAAAAAGTGTAGCTGTATTGCACTGTATGGAAACAATGTCTGACACAAATTTGTTCTGAAGATGTAATTGTCTAAGGAGTGATGTTCATCTGCTAAGACAGGTAGGGCATCATTATTTAAAAATCATCACTATTTGGTATCCTTCAAAGCTTGATCTCTGTAAACTCAGTATAAAACAAAAATTATCTACTGTTATTGGATACTTATATGCTTTTGAGAAAGTCATGGTGGAAATTCAAACACTGATAATACACAGTACTCAATCGATGTTAGCTTAATTGCTGAGCACAATTTTGCTCCTGTCAACAAGAGCTCTCAGAAACATAGCCAAAGCTCTGATCAGGGGATATCAACCACAAGGGACCATTTTTGAGGGGAAATATGATTGGAACAGGGTTTGACTTCCTTAGTGCAACACACTCTTCCAAAACTATCTTGGTAGAATTTGTATGCATTACATGTATATAATTTCAGTTTTATACCATTAGAATACCACTCTGCTGATCTGTGTTATTATAGCATTATTGTAAATATTTTACACCAAATAAAATATGCACAAAATATTGTCTTATGGATGTGTGGGCTTCAGCTCGGTTCCAGAGGAGACCCAGACGGAATCGAATAAATGTTAATGCATCCAGTTTGTCTTAACTCTGTGACGATATTCTCTAAACATTGTTGATGAAAGCCAGTCATTTCCACATGAGCTCTGAGACATGGATTGGTCCCTGGCTCTCTGTTATTTTGAAGTATGGACATAACTTTTTTCTCTGGACTCAGTCAGGAGTTAACATCAGTAGCATGCATTAAGTCCATTTCAACATTTAATTCAAGTATGCTTGCCAATTCACATGGTCCCAAATTCTGTATGCAGAAGGCTTTACAATGAGCATAGCTCACTGCTCCTCCAGACAGGAAAGTGTTTATCTTTCAATGGATAACGATTTCCTAATATTTGAGTCAAGTTTAAGATATGACAATTAGTCTGCCAAAGGACTCTTAGAATTTCTAAAGTGGTTAGAACAGTACACAACCTGAGATGATATCAAAGGTACTGAGTAAGTAAAAGACTATTTTTTGAAAGAGGAAGATATCAATAGAAATTCAAGAGAGTGATGCAGTACAGAAGGAAGTCCGATTTACCAAAAGGCTGCAATTGCAACCCAGAGGAATTTGCATAATCGCTTTGGATAAGCATTCACAATCCATCAGTTGAGTACAGAGAAGGGAAAAGAAAACCTTGGAATTAGACCTTACTTTAAGAAAAGTATACATATTTTAAAATTTATTTCTATCATATATGTCACCAGACTGCACCTCGTATGTTTTGGATTTAGTAATAAATTTTACAATTTCTTTTCATATGTCTTCAGATAAGGATGACTTTAATCTTAAAATAGAGTAATGCTCCAGCATTCTAAAGTTTTGGATGTGGTAACTTATAGATGGAATCAGTTTAAACTATGCATGCATCACCTAGAATTTCAATACTTTTTTGAAGAGTGTCCAAACGGTAGGAGGATGTTTCTAAATTTAAACTGTGTGGGTTGGGAGCTGGTGTGATTTGAATCATTAATTACTTCAGTGTCTGATGATAATGATTAAGGCCAGGGAGCATGTCTGAAATCTGGCAGTCACAAATATGGATACAGTAGATAGCAACTTGATAATGAAGGTTTTACATACTGACCTTTAGATACAGCAGCTCAGTGGTGACATTAAGGATGTCAATATCAGCCAAGGAGTGGATACAGACACCTAAAAAGTTCTGTAGCTTAACCTTAGAATGTGTTTCGTATTCTGATGAGAATATATAAAAGTTAATTTTCATATTAATAAATAGCTCTTGTGAATTTACGTAACTTTTTCATAATTAATTGTACTACGCATGCACGATTCTAGCAATTTAGCATTGATTTCAGTAGGTTTCATGTACAAAACACATTATTCTTAACCCACATCGACATTTTACAAAAACACTGTTCCAAAGGAACTGTTAATATGGATGATGTCAATGCCTATTACATTTAATCCACCAAAGTCATCCAAATCTGCAATATTCATCTTAAAATGCATTCACATTTTATGGATTTGAGATATTTATTCTAGTGGCACAGAAGGCTAAGCTGGGTATTGTGAGTGTATGTACAGGATGGTGCTGGAAATATGCCATAAATTGCCAAGACTGAATTTCGATTTTAAGAATGACACTGACATGCAGAATAGTGAGAGGGTTTTGGAAAGGCAATTGGTGCTCTATAACCAGAAATGAAGCTACATTGCCTACAGGAAAGCTGGAGAGGGACTTTTTCCAACGGCGCATAGCGATAGGACAAGGGACAATGGCTTTAAACTGAAAGAGGGCAGATTTCGATTAGACATAAGGAAGAAATTTTTCACTCAGAGGGTGGTGAGGCAGTGGAACAGGTTGCCCAGAGAAGTTGTGGATGCCCCATCCCTGGAAGTGTTCAAGGCCAGGTTGGATGAGGCTTTGGGCAACCTGGTGTAGCGGAGGGTTTCCCTGCCCATGGCAGGGGAGTTGAAGTTAGATGATCTTTGAGGTCCCTTCCAACCCAAACCGTTCTATGATTCTATATCATAAAACATGTTCTGGCACTTATATGTATCTGCCATGTACTAAATACTCGAGTAACACCAAGCTTTCTTCCATACCTTTTTCTATCTGTCTTTCACAGGCTATCTACTTTCCATTTTTAAAGCATTATAATAAGTTTATTAGCTTAATCTTATAAATGCCTGGATTGGAATTACCTTGATGCTTGGGAATTCATAGGCTGTCAGAATGGAAAGGTGTGGACCCTGATTTAGGAATCTTCACTAGAAACCATCACTAGGCAGAAAGAATGGAGGCTTCTGTTTTCCAGGTATCTTTCCATGCTAGGCAGTTCAACACGAATCGGTGTCAAAAGGTGGTGACTGAAGCGTCCTCCACTTTGCCATCGCCTCAAGAAAAGCCAAGCTAAGGATTATGAGTTATGACTTGTTTCCTTGCACCCATCTGTTTTACTAGTGTGACTGGAAATTCTTATGATAGAAGGAAAATCTAGCCTGATGACTATCGATTAAAGTCAAGATTGCATCTCCAACATTCTCAAGATGGAGATCTGCAGTGATCAACACTTTTAGTGTGACTCAAAACCTACACCACCACTTTGAAATAAAACCTCTACAGAGGTTTCCCTTGTGCCTTATACCTTCTCCATATACCTGTATGGCTATAGCAGAATACAAATGAAATATGCTTCAGAAATGGATTTTCAATTAACTGGAACAAATACAAGATCAAAGATTTATAAATGAAAATAATCAAAGACATAATCACAAATATTTAGCTTTTTGAAAAAAATATGTTTGATTTGAAAAATATTTCTCTTGTAAACTATTTTTACATTGCAAGTCATAAACATTTCAGAATGATGAAACAGGTGGCATCACCGATTTAAGTGGTTATCACAATACCCAATTTAAAGAATAAAAGGGTGGTTGAAAGTGGCTAAGAATCCTTTTTTTTCCCCCACAGAGAAGTGAGCACTGACTTTGCAGCCATCCACAGCATCCTCATGTTAGTTTTCAATCTCCATAATGTCAACAGCAAAATGCAATTAAAAAATTTTGAAAATAAAGCATACTTGCTTCTAGACTGCAATACACTAATTTCCTTAGAGAAAGAAAGCAAAAAAAAAGACTCACTCTTAGAAGTCCAATGTCTTGTAGTGTATTATATGGATTGCATTAAGAAGCTCGGATGCATTTGGTTTTACGGTGTCAGCTGTCTAAATTATAGACAAATATGTTTATAAACAGCTTACTATATCATGCAATAATTTGAGATTTTTCCCCATTTGGACTCTGTCTAACAGCTATTTCTTCCATTAATATTGCTCCAGTCCTTCTCCTCACACATATCCTTTTATCTAATGGGATAACACATTTTGGAAAGATGAGAGATTTTTTTCTTGCAGCTCAACTTCTTTTATAACTAAAGAAAGAAAAAAAAACAAAACGAGTGAGGTGGGAAGGTAGCCCTGATATCATTCAGGTTTTTATTTCTGTACACACTGAAGATTTGGGTTACTGGTTTTGCTGAATATGCGAAGAGAGAACAGTTATCATTAAGAATGACTTTCTGCTTGTCTTGGACTCCTGAGGTTGTACAAATAAAGTCCCAATCAGCTAAATTTTCCTGCTCTAAGTATGGTTTTGACAAGGTATTGAGCCAACAATCCATTCAGAATTGTCTGTAGTTTTGGCACAAGGCTTGAAACAACTACAGAATTGACGTGCCACCTTACATGTATTATAAAAAAAAACAGAGATTCTCATATAGGAAATCAATGGCCATTACATTTAAGTAGGTACATAGCAGAGTTATCTACATATTGTATTTTCACAAGCAGACTGTTCTCCTGTTCTCGTATGGCTGGCAACTTGGGTATAAAGAAGGGTAAATAACAAAGATCACCGTAAGCTACAAATCTGAAATGCCTACCAACAGTATCAGAATCACAGAAGTTTATAACAAACACATTTGAACTTTCTAGCTCCCCTGCATAATTCTCACATATTACTGACATTTTCTGACTGAATTATGGGATCTGAGTAACTAATGTCCTAATTGTATAACTATCTGCTATTATTATCCAAGTTGAGTCCCAGTCTGTTCGCCTAAATCTGTCAAAGCATACACCATAATTACTATGTAAAATTTGTCTTATTTCACTGTCAATTTTCATCTTTCAATGATCACACTACAAATTCCAGCATCATTAAAACTCTTAGGCACCTGCAAAAACTGCCAACCTAATTCTGAGAATGGATATAAGACACTCTTGGGATCAAAAAGTGTAATTTTCTTTAAAACATATAAAATGCCTAGAATGATTTAACTAGAAACATAGGCATATTCTTAACTGCCAAGTAACAAAGAGATTGTTCTAAATTAGGATGATATATATTATTTTCTGCTTCTAATGCTTTTCCAGTGCTTTTCCAGGGTGTAGGTTTGTAATGAGGAGTGAAATTCAAACCTCAGAGAAGGTTCACCTTCATCATTGGTTATCAGACCACAAGGGATCATTAGAATATCTAGTCTAACCTTCTGTACGATATAAGATTTCATGCAGTTACTCTTGATTTGAACTTCATAACTTGTGTTTATCTACAGTTTAGTTTTCAGAAGTTTACCTTGGAGGTTGCATTTACAGATCGTATCTAAGAATAGACCGTTCTTCTTGGAGGCTGTACTTGCAAAGACTTTTGCACGGCTTCTTGAAATGCCCATCTCAGTATTTGAAAATCTTTGAAGCTTTTTGTCTATTTATGTAATAGATCAACGTTAGAGAAGGAAATCACTAGTTCCTACTAAAGATCCTGGAAGAAATTGACAGCACTATGGTAACCTTTCTTAGATTAACAGAAAATTACTGTATTTCTACATACACTACTAATAAACTTATTGCTTAAAAACATATGTTTCTGCAGTTTGTGTAGCACAGGTGTTTTTAGCACAGTGCATTGATTAGTTACATCAATATTTCATTTGAGCCAGCTACTACAGCTGTATTTTAAACACATATACATGTTTAAGTGTATATTTCAAGTATTTTAATCAGTCCTCGACATCTATGGATATACCAGAAAAATTCTGCCATATTTGAGAAGTCGTAACAGTGTTTTAAGAACAAGTACAAGATTTAGTTTAAATTGAAATCATAAAATGTTATCTCTTTAGAGCTGCAGTTTTTGAAGAAATTGCATTAAAAACTTCAACAATCTGTCAGTCAGATATAAAAGGTTTAGTTCTATTCCATTGTTGAACTGGATAGCCCCATATTAAAAACGATAACCAAAATAATAAATTCAAGAACAATACTTGAAACATACAAAATGAAAGTCTACTTTTATTTCTTTATTGGAAATTCTTTCATATATTTATGATTTTGGATTAGGTCCAAAGTTGACTGGAGTCTCTCTTCAGCTTCTGTTTTCACAAAGGTGAAAATCAGAGTACTAATATCGATAATAATAAAATTTTAGTCCAGGATTTTAATACCTTTGGAACAAGAGAAATTCTTTTAAAGTTTCTAGACACGGTGTTCAAGCTGTTGTGAAATCTGTTTCCAGAACTTTGGAACATCTAAACTCTATCCTTGATCTGGCCTTGAATCCAAGCTCTCATTTAAACAAAAACTGGATTCTAACATCATCTTATTGACCCATCTTTTGACATGGCTGACTTCAGCTTAGTTATGTGCTGTAACCACATTTATTTAAAATTCCCACAGCTTTTCAATAAGTGTTTAGTAATGACACTGACTGTAGTGAAGCATGCACCATCTGGCTACAGTATATTGGTCATATCCATGAAATATATTTCCATCCCTTCAGCAAAACTGTAATAGCATACTCTCCTTATTAAAGTGCACACAGTTTGTAACTGTATGTCACATAAACCTTGCAATATGTATCATGGTTACATTGAAATAAATAAGAGCTTATGGTATTAATCTTTCAAGCATCTTTTTCTCTTCTTTTTAAATGAAAGTCCTATTAAAACCTCTACATATTCTATTGGAGCAATGCTTTTACAGTACAAGGTGGAAAGTTCCATTAATGACTTCTTGCTGATAATCTCAAGAGGAAACAGGTGAAAGAGTTTTTCACTCTACTATTTTGCATGCCACTGTCAGCACTCTCTGATAATTGACACACTCGTTCAAAATGGCTTCTTCTGGCTTTCCCGGACAACAGGGATTCTTTTTCAAGTGATATGTAGAAAATAGGCAAGCTATTTAAAAACATAAAATGTACATTCTGCAAGAGACTCTGAGATACAACCAAAAAAATTCAGGAAATGGGTTGTGGAGAATGGATTCCATGTACTTTAGATGGCATATAATTCCCTGAAGACTGGATATCTGAAGAGTCTTCTAACTCTGTTTTACTAGTTCTTATCTGGAGTGGATCGTCAGTAATATTTTTCAGCAATAAAATGACTCTTGAATAAAAATTGAGGTCTAAGTCTTAATAAATACTTGAAGAATACTGAGTTGTTCAGTGTACTGAACTTTATAAGATTCTTGTATTTAGTTGAATAGAACTGAAACAATAGATAAGATTTGTGCTCTCAAATCATGGCATCTTTTAAAGTTTAAGCTTAATAATAAGTTTAAGCTTCCTTAACAGGAAGAAGTGAGTGAGATGAGAATTTATGTTTTCATAAACCTATATCCATCTTCTAAGTCAGAAGAAAAAAAGAAGTCTGTTTCAAGGAAAAAAAATAAGGCTCCTAAAAATTGTTGTGTCCAAGCTACAGAACTGGCATTCCTCCATTGCACCAGAGATGTGTTTTTCCAGATGACAGAAAGAATGTCTGCAGAGATTGCAGTAGATGGTAAAAAATGAGTAGGTGCCTTCCATATTTTTTTGTTACAAAGAGGATGTGTGGGTGAAATAATACTATTACATTCCCTATAAGCATACTTGTAAATTTATTGAAAGAAAGGTTAGAGAAGAATATCTGTGATTGAAATTTCCAAGGTGCAAAGACTGCAAAAAGAGTAAGTAACTTTTCCTCTGAGAACTTCCTCAGTCATTTAACATCTGAAAGCTAACTTAACCAGATGGAGCTGCAAATTCCGAGTAGAACGAAGGAACACATGCACAAGTATTTACACAACACTGTTACTTTAAAAGAATACTAAAATAAATATTAGTATCGTTTAAAGAAAAAGGAGGAAAATATCTAAGATGTTGTATTTTGTGATCGATCACGGTAAGACAGTGACAAAGTACTAAGCTGTAACTTGACTTATTTGGCATAATGTGTTCATGAAAGTGATTGGCACAAACTAGTATGCCCAAAGAATGCATTAAAAAACACTCTGGAATTTATAACTATGAAAACTTCATGCCTTTGTTCACTATAAAACTCTGCTTAAAAAATCTATTTTAAAATGTTATAGAAGAAAACTAGTGTCAAATTTTCCTCTCAGGTTTTTAGCAGCTTTTTTCAGATAACATCTCTTACTTGCATCTCCCTTAGGATTTATTGATAGCATGGACTGTTCTACCTTGTTTGATACAGAATAGTTTACATTACAAAGTATTTGTGCTTGTTTACCATCTTATACTGCACATACTTCTCAGCTGTCTCTTCTTTCTTTAGTTTTGCATTGCTGTCTCCTCCTGGTCCAGTCAACGCCTCAGTCAGTTTAAAGTAAAGATAAGTTCTCATTTGCCAAACATACTGAAAGCTAGTATGATGGTAATATCATCAAGAATAAAACAAGCATATTAAACCAATCATAGAAGTGAAGAAGTATCACACTGAAAAAATATTTAATCTGTTTTATTGTCTTCTTTTTTGTATCTACATCTGTGGTGGGTTGACCCCAAACAGTAGCTAAGCACTCACATAGCTGCTTGCTCACTACCCTTTCCTGCAGGATGGGGAGAAAGCGGAAGGAAATAAGCCTCATGGATTGAGACAGAGACAGTTTAACAGGTGAAGCAAAAGGTGATTATGCAAGCAGAGCAAAGAGGTAATTTATTCACTACACCCCACTGGCAGGCAGCCTACACACTGGTGGGGCAGAGTGGAAAAATAAAAAAAAACCTTGGTGCTCCGTAAGCATTGCTCAGCAACAGACAAAACACTGTTGTGTTATCAACACTGTTCTAGTTATAAATCCAAAACACAGCACCATACAGGCTGTGATGAATAAAATTAATTCCATTCCATTGCAGTTCTGTTGAAGATCATTATCAATGATCTGAATGAAGAGATGGAGTACACCCTCAATAAGTTTACAGAGGACACCAAGTTGGGTGGGAGTGTTGATCTGCCTGACGGTAAAGAGGCTCTACAGAGGGATCTGAATAGGCTGGATCAATGGCCTGAGGCCAATCGTATGAGGTTGAACAAAGCTAAATGTCTGGTTGTGCACTTGAGTCACAACAGCCCCATGCAACGCTACAGGCTTGGGGAAGAGTGGCTAGAAAGCTGCCCAGTGGAAAAGGACCCAGGATGTGGGTCAGCAGTCAGCTGAATATGAGCCAGCAGTGTGCCCAGGTGGCCAAGAAGGTCAAGAGCATCCTGGCTTGTATCAGAAACATGGAATTTTGTGTTTGATTTTGGGCCTTTGACTACAAGAAAGACATTGAGCTGCTGGAGCCTGTCCAAAGAAGGGCAACAAAGCTGATGAAGGGTCTAGAGCACCAGTCATATGCGCAGCAAGCAGCTGAGGGAACTGAGGTTGTTTAGCCTGGAGAAAAGGAGGCTGAGGGGAGACATTATTGCTCTCTACAACTGCGTGAAAGGAGGTTGTAGCGAGGTGGGTGTTGGTCTCTCCTCCCAAGTAACAAGCGATAGGACAAGAGAAAATGGCCTCAAGCAGCACCAGGGGAGGTCTAGCTTGGATGTGATATTAGGAAAAATTTCTTCACTGAGAGGATTGTCAAGTGTAAGAACAGGCTGCCCAGGGAAGTGGATGAGTCACTGTCCCTTTAGGTATTTAAAAGACGTGTAGATGTTGTGCTTAGGGACATGGTTCAGTTGTGGACTTTGTAGCATTAGTTTAATGGTTGGACTCTATGGTCTTAAAGCTTTTTTCCAACCTAAATAATTCTATGATTTTATGATTCCAGCCAGTCCCAGGACAACATCTCTTTTTTCTCTTTTAGGTTCACATTTTGGTTAAATCTGGAATAAGTTGGCAGCAGATAACTCTCGTGAGTCTATCATTCTTTTCTTCAACCTTTCTAAAGACATACAAGTGTAAACTTCCAGTGGTTGGAAAATTTGAAATATCTGTATGTACCACTCTAAAAAAGGCAATCTAACTGTTGTGCCGTTCTCCACACTAGCCTCACTGAAAGATGTGATCTGGTGAACGAACCTCTAACGGGTGAAACTCCACTCTATTAAATCATTTGTGAAATCAACCTGTAGTATATTTGTGACATGGAAGAGTCATGTGCTTCTCTGCAAGCATTCATCCTGACATTCTGTTTAGAACAATTCTCTTCCAGAATATGTGGTTATTTAGAATGATATAATCTTTTCAGTGTACAAGCATAGGTAGAATTAATCTAAAAGAGCATATCTGCATCAAAGTTAGTTCTATGTTCAAATACTGTCATTCAGACTCACTCTGCACTAAGTGAACAGAAATAAGCACCTCCAGACAGCGATTCATCTGGTGCTAGTCATGGCTTTTTTTCCTTTCTTTTTTTTTTTTAAGATCGGGATGTATTAAGCCAGTAGGATGATAAATCTAGTACCAAAAGATTATTTTTAAGGGTACAGTTTGCACCACAGAATATAACAGGAATCTGAATAACTAATTTACGCTGTAGGCTTAACTTTTAAATTGTGAAGTTATGAAATACTTTTGCCATTCTACCTGTTTTCTCTTAGTATCTGCTCCTGTACCACATACATCCTGCTCCTATACCCGATACAGTCAGCAATAAAGCTGCCATTACTGTTGTTACACTGAGAGATATGTCCTGCCATTGCTCCTGTGTGTATGGTTGATCTATTTACATCAGTTTGGTCTGCTGATGTATACAGTATCACGTACTAATTTTTTAAAAGGAGCATCAAATGCAATACATCAAAATTTAAAGGTGCTATCTTGCTTAATTAAGTTCTCTATAAATGTAAACATTTTTAACTCTAAAGTAGGCTTTTATCAGAAACATATACAAGTCTCAGCTTCTGCTTCACCCTTCTGTCAGCTCCATCTTTATTACTGTTTTCTTGTAAGGAAGAAAGTGTTGAATTACTGGTTAGCAGATGTTGTATGTGTCCTAGAACTAGGAGCTTTGGAGGTGTTCGAGTACTCTCACCTCCATGAAGCTAAGAACTTTTCAAGAAAACATATTCTACATATTACTTATATGCACTTATTTCCAAGTCTGACTTGATCAAGTTTCATATCACTGTTAATGAAATTGTACCTGAACAAATTCATCGCGTGCTACTTCAGTATCTCACTTCATCATTCTATACAGTTATCAAAAACCAAATCCTACTCTTAAAAAGATAAATCTTTTTATATTAGCTTTATCATCCTACTCAGTTAATATTACCTGTTATAGAAAAATTTTTCGGATTAACAAAGTTGGGGTCTTAAAGCATGCCTTGAATGAACTCTTTTTCTTCTTATGGAAAGAATATCTACTTGTGTATTGCTTCTGTCCTTATCCCAGCTTATTTCATCCCATTACCCTTTGAGCCACTTCTCCCTTACCATCCTTCTTATCTAACAAGTCAGACTGTCTCTTTTTCAATTCTGAACTGAATAAAATCTTGGCTTGCTCCCCTCACTATCCATAGCCTACCAGGAGGTTCAGATACTATCTTCCCTGCATGTCAGACATTTCTCTCAACTCCTTGTAGTCTCTCTGATAGACTATGTCTATACTGCTAAGGGGAAGGGAGTCAGAGATGTCCTTACCACTAGAGAGTTGTTACAAGCTAAAATTAGCTCAGTCAAGACTAGATCAGAAGAGTTCTGAGCATTCTGAGGACTATCAAGTCAGTACAAAAACTATTGCTTTTTATTAGAAATGGAAATATGGTATTTACCAGGATGCAATTTCGTTTGTATATGTACTTGAAACTGTCAGTGATTTAAACAATTAAGTGTTTCAAAAGCTTGCTAAAGAAATTGGGTTCAATCCAATAAAAGCTTTACCTTGAGAATTTGTCTAGTCTGATATTAACTTACTTTTTTTTTTTTTAGTTTTAAATATTTGGAGAAAATTAGTTATAAACTGAATTACTGAACAAAAATCTAGCACAAATGAAAAATATTTGGGTTTATTTTCTATATCTAAAAGGTATTTTTAAGTCTATTCCAGACTAACGTAGAACTTGAAGATTTATTTAGAAGCACTGGGTAAAAAGAAACACAAACCAGACCTTCAGTCAAATATTTTAAGTGCTACTGGAAATTACCAAAGGATTAACCTCAATAGCAGCAATATGATATCTCATGGGCAAGCATATTATAGTGTCCTCTGTCATGTGTGACTGTGGCACATTGCTCTTATGGTGAAAGTGTCACAGAAGTATAAACATTTCCTATTTGAAGGAAAACATCTTTGAAATTCCTCAAAGGGAAAACTGAAACCATCCTGCAGAGATCTCCATGAAGCAGTTACAGACTTTCTACAGAAGATAGGAGCTGTAAAGAAGTTTAAGTGCAACATTACTCTTTTATCTAGAGTTACTATACGATATATCAGATAAAAAGTCACTGCAGTTCCTCAGGAAGTAGTGGCCTAAGAATTCAACGTTGAGAGATTAAATTAGTCATAGAAAGCATAAGACTGGTAAATGTGCTAAAAATTAATGCAAATAGCCACAAAGTAGCACATAAAACAATGTGATCATAAAATACGGTGTTGTGCTTAAAGATTATTGTATGTATAGTATTTTTAAAGATATTGCAAAGACTGGTAGATTTAGGATGATACTATTTCCAAGATAAGGTCTTTCTGCAATAAGCCTTTATGGCGAGATGTAGCACACATACAAACAAAAAAAAAAGTCATAAAAACAGTTAATTCTCTTAATAGACACTTTAATTTAAACTTAAAATGTCAAAATTTAAAATTTAAAATGTAATTTTTTTGCATGAAATTTAATAGCTTAACAGTTCAATATTAAAACTGTACAAGCTGTAAATATATAAGCATTTCCTTAGCATTTATTAAAGTCTAATGTATCAGATGATCTAATTTTTTTCTTCAGATGGATCTCTAGGATACTGAGACTTGCCAAATCACAATGTAGCTTGTGTAATTTATGTATAGATGTGCTTATATGTTCAACTGTATGTCTGCGTGTCCATCTTAAATAAAGTCTGAACCCAAAAGTCTGTTTTCACCCATATCTGATAGAATGGTAGGGGTTTCAAAGATAATTAGGAAAAAAAATTTTCAGGACAGATAAAATACTGGAAGTGCTCTCTGTAATCACAACTTATGGAAAGGCTGTATGATGAGATAAATTCCTACTAAAGGAGAATTATCATGGGATGGGGAGACAGAAGAGGAGGGAGAGAGACGAAAAGGACAAGGGGAAGGGGGAGGGAAAAGAGAAGATGGAGGAAGAGAACATTGAAGAGGGGAATAGGAAGAGGGAGAGGGAGAGGGGAAAGTGGAGAGAGAGGGGAGGAAGAGGGAGGGAAAGGGAAAGGGAAAGGGAGAGGGAGAGGGAGAGGGAGAGGAAGAGGAAGAGGAGGAGGAAGAGGAAGAGGAAGAGGAAGAGGAAGAGGAAGAGGAAGAGGAAGAGGAAGAGGAAGAGGAAGAGGAAGAGGAAGAGGAAGAGGAGGAGGAGGAGGAGGAAGAGGAGGAGGAAGAGGAGGAGGAAGAGGAGGAGGAAGAGGAAAGGAAAGGGGAGGAGGAAAAAGAGGAAGAGGAGGAAGAGGAGGAAGAGGAGAACGTTCACCATAATCAGCAGAAGGCCATAGGCATTATATTTATGGGACCCTGCTGAGTGTCAGAGCTTCTCTGAGCTTGTTTTATCTGTCAGGTAATCACTGCATTGAACACACGGTAGCATTTTGTGTCAGCTGAGGCTGGGGCAATGCTCCTGTGCAACATACAAGCTTCGTCTGGGACATCATGAGTAAGAAGCAGACTGTGCTTAGAAAGAAAATAAGATAGTGACACAGCATTGAGGAGCCAGTGACACACACACACACACATCCTACCACCACCAGTGATCCCCTCACAGCTACAACTCTGTGTGGTGCTACCCATTGTGACACCTACCACCTCTGTGCTTGAAGAAGCAGGGCTCTGCCAACCTTAGGACTCAGAGACGTGCTGGAGTGATGAGCATAACACCAGAGAAAATATAGTTTTCTTGTATAACAAATTTAAGAGCATTATTACCCAAACCGGATAACCATTTGCTGTACTTTGATTTCAAGACTTTGAATATAACATTATAAATTTATCAGTCTGGGAAAATGCTTTGATCAATGCTCCAGATGCTTAGAGCATTTATTTTTGTTAGTTAAAGGGCTCATGGATCTGCTGGTTAAAGCAATACTACAAAATAAAACAATTTTAAAATACAAGATTTCATTCAGTGCTTTGTCAATACAGTATACTCATTCTTTCCTGAAACACTGTACATGGAAATGTTTTCTAAAAACTAGAATAGAGATATTCTCTCAAAAATCAATTTGTAAAAATACAGCATTTCTGGGGGAAAAAAAATAGGAAAAAAGGGGGAAAAAATGAAACAAAAAAGGGAAAAAAAAAAAACACGAAATCTGTATAGACAAAAAATAACGTTAGGAAAACACCAAGTCCCTATTTAACTGCATCTACATTGATCAAGCTGTTGTATTCTCTGAAAAAAAACCAAACCAAAACAAAACAAAAAACACCAAACAAACTGAAAAAACCCACAACGGTTTCTTTTAGCTTCTGTTTGTTTTCCTTCCTCTCATTTCTCATCCTTCTGTTGAAGTCATCTTTTTCAACCACATCTTTTCTTTCCCAGGTTTCTGCAACTACCCAGTTCCGCTATTGCCACCTCGTAGCAATTGCTAAACGAATTGCACTGCCAGATGTACTGACTGTCAGCAGGTCCTTAGAAAGGCTTTTTGTTCTTGTTTCTATCCATATTGATGTAGCTTTTTTCTCCTCCTCTTCTCCCTCTCTTCCCATTCCCCCAAGCATCTTCATCCGTAGACAATCCACAATAAAGTCCTGGAACTTTAAGCTTCTTAAAGCAAACAATAGCCATCACTGTTATACAGGACAAGTGGAATTCTAGGTAGTGGCTTTCTATATACAGTGACTCTTCAGGCCTTTCTCAGTGCCGAATAATCCCATTTTCTTAAAAAGTTTAAGTTCACAATTTAATGGTACCAGTGAAGGAAATAGATTGATGTGATTTCAAGCAAAGGACAAAGACAGACTGACTATTCTTATGGCTAAAACTATACTCAGATTACAAAAAAAAAAAAAATATTCTGCCATTAAAAATATTAGATTGCAAAATGGAATGAAGCTGTATGGATCATCCGGCTCATAGATCCGAATCAAGTTTCTTGGCAATGCCCAGCACACAGGCGACTCAATGTCCAGCACACAGGTGACACGGGGGGGTTGTAGAAGCATCCCAGCTTTGTATTGCATTGAGGCAGAGACGACCCACGGGGAGCTGTGTAGATCGCTCAGCCCTGAGTTGTCTGATGAGTCAGTGCTGCATTATTCAAAGAACCAAAACTTGATTTCAGCCTTGAAATCCCTCAACAAAGAATATGCCCTGAGTCTCAATCCAACCATTGTCCAGTCGCCTGATATAAGGTAAAGGGAAGCTGGAAGGTTTCTGCTTCAACCAACAACTTTATGTACTCAGACAACTTTGTGTATTCAGATGATCGATAAGGGGAAACTCCTTTCACACCCCCAAAGACCCCCTCAGGCATAGTACCTACACAGTCACGTAAATCAGGGGATAAAACCCCTATGATTTGGGTTGGGAATCGGGAGCTGCTTCTCCAACTACACAAATAGTCTGTGAGGAGATTCTTTCCCTCCTTGATCGGGACGAAGGCCAAGGTAGCTTCCCTGGGATTGAGAACCCTTGCCTGGAGGGGTAAGTGATTATTTAGCAGCTTTAAGCCTGTGCGCTTGTGTGTCGTCTCTTTTGTGTGCTGCAATAGTGCATTCTGTGACTCTTTTGTGTGTTGTAACAGTGTATGGTAATAGTGTATATCTTGCTTTTAAATTGCAATAGTGCATTCCTCCATCGTATGCATAAAAACCTGCAACAGTGGCGTATGGAATCTGCAAGTGCAGTTCAAGTAAATTGTTATCTTAAACCTTATGGTTAAACCTGTAAGCGCAGTGCAAATAAACCGTTTGCTTGAACCTTCTAGTCGAGTCTCTTTTCATCACAGAAGCATCACTAAAATATTTCTTGATAAGTGACAAGTTTATGTTGTTCATCGATCACAAACCACCTCCATCACAATGTAGGATGAAGACCACAAATCACAGAATTATCAAGTGATATGTTTCCATGCAGTCAAATGCTTTAAACTATCAGGCAGCACATATTAAAAAAATTCTAAAGCCAGTTGTTCTGACTCTCATTTCCTTCAGAAGAACAGAGACTTCAGTAAAATCCTCATTAGTATTTCCATTAAGTGCTATTTTGCACCACAATTCACACAATAAATAAATAAGTGCTAATATCATTAAAAAATTAACTTTTCCCCTTCTCTCTCATATATCTGGATTTATGATTTAGAGGTTTAAAAGGGCAGTAAATACAACATTTGGAACAGCTTTTCACTTTGAATAGGACTATCAGAACAGAGAAATAACATAGTGTGGTAATAACTAAGAAAGTAAAGCTATTCAATCCTTCTTAATTACTCTAGTTGTTTGTAACTATAGACCAATTTTTGCTTATCACAGGAAATTAAAGTTCCAGTTTAATTGAGTTTAGTTTCATTCACATTCTTATTTATTTATGACTGTTACTATCTTCTTCTTGGTATAGAATCCTCAATCAACTAATTTCTATTGCAGAAAATTTCCTTAGAACTTTCATTTACATAAAAAGAAAGAAAATAGCTTTTGATCCAATACCTTTTACTGCACTATCTGTCATGAGTTCCTTTTGTTTCTTCATTTGCTTGGAGATTTTTTTCCCCAAGGTTTCTTCATTATGCCTCAAGCATGTCCTTGTTTCCAATGTCTGTTATGAACCTCTAATGTCCCTCAACACAGTGGGACAGGCCTGGGAGTCTGATGCTGTATTTACCGCATGAACAACAACTTAATTAAGTGGTGCTTTAGAAATACCATCAGTGGTTTGTTGCTGCTGTTGTACTTAGGCATGTATCACATTGTTCTGAGAAACGTGTTGGGACAATTTCTTTGTAGTTCGTCTTGTTTCTGGAACACTACTGGCTAAGGACCCCGGAAAAAATTGTTTCTTTTGCACAACTGGGGATAGTGTTCTCAGATCCAAAAATAAGCACAAAAAAGTCAGGATAAGGACAAAGTTCTTTCAAGGCAGTATACAATCTGAATCAGAATTAGACCTATTTCACTTTCATTGATATCTCATATGACAAAAGTGACACCAGTGTGCATCAGGCTGGTTGGGCCCAGCACAGCTGCACCTGACAGAGGAGTGAGGTGTGAGAAGCAGTCACACAGTCACCAGGTCATTGAAAACGGAGCGGGAGGAGGTGTGCTGGAGCTGGGATTCCCCTGCAGCCCGTGGTGAGATGGTAGGCAGCCTCCCTGGAGCCCACAGAGATAAATGGTGGAGCAGTCTGTGCTGGAGCAGGTGGCTGTGCTCGAACAAGGCTGTGACTCCATGGGAAGCCTGGGCTGGAGCAGTCCGTTGGTGAAGGACTGGAATCTGCAAGATGGACTCACACTGGAGCAGTTTGTTGAGAACTGTCTCCCGTGGGAAGGGACTCCACACTGCAGCAAAGGAAGAGCATGAAGAGTCCTCCCCCTGAAGAAGAAGGAGCAGCATAAACAACCTGTGATGAACTGACTGCAACCCCCCATCCCCCTGCGCTGCTGGGGGAGGAAGTAGAGCCAGGAAGAAGGGAGGGGTTGGGGAGGTGTTTTTAAGATCTGGCTTTGTTTCTCATTATCCTCTGTGATGTGATTGGTAACAAATTAAATTGATTTGTCCTCAGGTGGAGTTTGTTTTGCCCATGATCATAACTGGTGAGTGATCCCTCCCTGTCCTTGTCTCACCCCTTGAGCCTTTTGCTATATTTTCTCCTCTTCATCCCACCGGTGGGGAGGACAGCAAACAGCTGTGTGGTGCTTAGCTGCCGGCTGGGCTAAACTATCACATTCCCCTGCTTTAATAATAGAGAAAACCCAAGATAAAAGTCCTTCTTGCCCTCATCTTTATATGTACAGCCAGGGAAGGCACAAAAATGGAGAAGAAAGTACTTTATTATGCATTCTGTGAAAGCTGGACCAGCATTTTCTGCTCTATTCAATTGCCTTGCACTCTGTGTGGTACATTCACTTGCACCATATACGAATAAATGAAACCAGTTGGGCTTGATTCTCCATCAGTTTTCAGCAAATGTAATTATTTGTACCTTTGTGAAGTAAGTACAAGGTGAATGTGAACTAAGATAAAAAAGACATTTTCACAGTTACAGACTTTAGATAATGTGACCACAGTACTAGGAGGATCAAAGTGACAGAGCCCTGGTGAAGGAAGGTTAAAGCTAGTGTTCAGGGATTATTTAAATTCCATAAAACTGAAATGCTGTAATAATAATAATATGGGAAAATTTGTGGATATTACAGAAATTAAGATGAACCAAAACCACGGGGTTCCTAGCACTGTAAACCCACAACTGCTAACAGTATAAGTGGGAATAAAAGGTTTCATAAAGTACAGTTTAAACTAGCTGTTGTTACCTCCAGAACTACTTTTATACAGTTCATATTTCTTCATCTGTAATTAAATCAATTATTTGAAAAATCTACTTTAAACTCCTGGTTTAAAATCTCTTCATGGATTGCTGGTTCTTTACACGTTTTTGTGCCAGCTGGAATACTAGACTCATAGAATCACAGAATGGTTTGAGTTGGAAAGGTCCTTTGAGATCATCTAGTTCCCACTCCCTTGCCATAAGCAGGTCTTGCTCCAGCAGGGGGACTGGACTAGATGATCCTTTGAGGTCCCTTCCAATCCCTAACATTCTGTGATTCTGTGACAACTTTCACTACATCAGGTTGCTCAAAGCCCTGTTCAAGCTGATATTGAACATTTCCAATGATGGGGCATCCACAATTTCTCCAAGCAACCTGTTCCGGTGCCTCACCACACTCACTGCAAAAATTTTTTTCCTTACACACAATCAAAATCTACTCTCTTTCAGGTTAAAACCATTGCCCCTTGTCCTGTCACTACAGGCTTTGGTAAAAAGTCTCTCTGTATCTTTCGTATAAGCCTCTATGACTTTTTCCCCCCCCTGTCTCTAAGTAAGCATCCCCTCAGTTTCCAGCTACAAGCTTCTTATAAACAAAAGATAGCCTCATACAATTATCCACATACCAAGCCCTTGTTATATTCCTCTGAATAACACTTATGTTGGTAAATGGATGTAGAAGGAGTGTCTACTCCTTTAAGAGTGTCTGGGCAACAACTTTTTCAATGCAAAAAGGGATAATAAGTGAAGTAGGAATCCATGAACAAGAACGTACAGAGCACAAACCTCGCTGACAAGTAACAGGAGGGGCCATAGGAGAACCAAACCTGGTCAGTCATTCTAATCAATAAGGGTATGTGAGACTGCAAAAACGTTTATTTCATTAAGATTGTCTGATCAAGAATATGATCAAATGATTTACTAGGAAAAATGGTGATGCCATAAACAAAATGTACACAGACACAAACCTGACATACAAACATAATGGAGACAAAGACAAAAAACAAACCTGGCTAGTGACAGTAACTGATGGGCTATGACGAGAAACTGTTGGCAAATCAACACTTTGCAGCTGATAAGGATGCAAACATGGGGGTCTGGGATATTGGGGTGGGGGTATGTGGATCAGTGAGACTGTCAGCTGCTGCAAGGGAGGGGAATAAGGAAGGAACAAGGCAGGAACAGACGGAAAGAGGTATTAAAAGGGCCAATCAGGTGGAAAATGGGGCCCACAGTCTGTCCTGTGTTGTTAAATGCTTTCTTAACAACCTCTTTGCATAATCTCACTCCCTATCCCACGTGTGCCAGTGCTGCAAGGACTCAGTGTCAGCTACTGGGGGGACCAGCATGAGAGGATCGAGTGCCAACTGCTGGACTCAGACCTATGCTGTCAGCTGCTGGAGCCAGTGGGGTCTTCAATGTCCAGTCACTGGGGCAGGAATGGTGTGTGTCCTAAAAAACGGCTACTAGGGGGAAGTGGGGTGAGTGAGGGGCTCAGTGCTGGAGCAGGACAGCTGGCCACAGCCCATGTGCCAGGTGCTGGCTGCTGGGACGTGTGTCTGTACCTTCCCCAAACTGAATGTGTGTAGGATGCACTCCAAGCTGGACCAGTCGATGAATCAGGGACCTATGGGGTGGGTAAGCGGGGCCAGGATCTGGGCAGGGGTGCTGGGCGGGCAGAGGGGACATGCCAGTTCTTGAGAGATCTGCGAATGTGTGTGTGCTTGTGAACCTGGAGAGTACAGTGTGTGCTGCACCAGCGACCTTCTACCCCTGCCAGACCAAGAGGAGGAGGGGACATGGCTGGCTACGTCTGTGTCTGCTGTGAGTCCTCAATGTGGGTGCTGCTAGAGACAGCACCTTTTCCTTGGTCATCTGGATATCCACAGCTGTGGCCATGTCCGTGTCCTCTGTGTCTGTGTGTCCAATTGCGTGTCTGAGATACATGCTCAGTTTCAATACTGCAGCAGCTTCAGTAGCGCAAAGAGGAAAGTGGCAGCCATGTCCTTCAGCATGGACAGAGACCCCAGGTCCCCTGGGCACCAGGTTGGGCAGGAGGGTCCTGGGCAGGGGCAGCTGGAGAAGGTGGCTGCTCATAACTTCTATTAACAATGCAGAATCATAGAATCTTCCAGGTTGGAAAAGACCTTTAAGATCATAGAGTCCAACCATTAACCTAGCACTGCCAAGTCCTCCACTAAATCACATCTCTGAGAGCAACATCTACACGTATTTTAAATACCTCCAGGGATGGTGACTCAACCATTTCCCTGGGCAGCCTGTTCCAATGCTTGACTACATTTTCAGTGAAGAAATTTTTCCTAATATTCAATCTAAACTTAAGGAATGCCACTCATTACTAGTCTAAACTTGGACATTGAGCCGTTGACCACAACTCTTTGAGTGCAACTATCCAGCCAATTTCTTATTCACTGAGTGGTCCATCCATCAAATCCATGTTTCTCCAATTTAGAGACAAGGATGTTGTGTGGGACAGTGTCAAATGCTTTGGACAAGTCCAGGCAGGTGATGTCATTTGCTCTTCCTTTATCCTCCAATGCTGTAACCCTCTCATAGAAGGCCATCAAATTTGTCAGGAGTGATTTGCCCTTAGTGAAGATGCGTTGGCTGTCACCAGTCACCTCCTTATTTTCCTTAGCACAGTTCCCAGGAGGATCTCCTCCATGACCTTGCTGGGCACAGAGGTGAGACTGACTGGCCTGTAGTTCCTTGGGTCTTTCTTTTTTCCCTTCGTTGCTCTACTTTAGACACACTTCAGCACCTCAATGATTTTCTTTCAGTGAGAGGCCCAAACTGAACACATTATTCGATGTGTGGCCTCACCAGTGCCAAGTACAAGCAGATGACTCTTTTCTCCTCTGTATAGATCCTACCTTTCTTCCCATGATAATCTGCAGTCTGTAAAGATGCCGTTATTTCTCTGTTGACTGTGGAAAAGGATTAAATGAAATTGCTGTACACATAATATTTAAATGGTGAAAATCTGATGGACGATGACAAGAATCTAACTGTAATCTTCTCAGTCTTTAGTAGTTAAAGATAACTGTTCTGCAGTTCAGTAAGTAGAATTTCTTATGTGTGATGGCTCCCTAGGATGTATAAAAAAGGCTAAAAGCCTTGTATGATCACGTCATTTGTCCAGTGTCTCAATACTTAGGTAAATGTACAATAGTCCTATTACTACAGAATAATTTAACCTCTGTCTAGGGTAGCATTTCTGTTACCAAGCAGTTTACTAGACAAAAAGTTATTGATTGAAATCTATTTTTTATGACTTGAAGATCACCATGTCACACCGATGTTTCAATACATAATAAATATGTTGCATTTATTCTTTGATAGCCTTTATTCCTTAAGGCATAACATTTGTATTTAAGTTTAACTAGCACTACACTATCTTTCAAACTGACTCTTAACAGGGGGATCATGTTTAGGAAACTTGAGGCCCATGCAAATCAGATTTCCTTAATGATTTCTGAAATTCTTTCCCTGAGAGACTTGAATATTCTACAGATTGTCTATTGCCATAATAGCAATCCAACTATAGTTATATCAGCAGAACCAATGTGTACAGAAACCATATGCCAAAAGGGACGTGTTTCTATTACCAGACTTGCACAATTTCCCCATGTAATATAAGTTAAACCAGAAAAAAAGAAAAAAAAGAAAACAAACAAAAAAAAACCCCACACGCACACAAAACAAACAAAACAAAACAAAACAAACCCAAGAACCAGATTTTAATATCTCAGACACTTTTCTCTATAATGGCTATACCAGCAAAATTATACAATCTAGTCCACGTCTAAATTTACTATTTAGACTATGGAACAGATATTTCCTACCAAAATCATGATATAAAATGTTGAAATATTTATGTCATATAATGCTAAATCATGTTATTTTTTTCCTTTCTGTCATTAGGTCTTTTGGTTGTAGAAAGATTCACAACGTCCTTAAGGAAAGCTTCACTCTTTCCACAACTTGGATTTATTTCATGTAACTTACACTCTCGACGGTGCAGAAGCCTCTGTCTGAGCTGATATCCCTAGAATCCTTTTGTATTTAATGAAGTGAAACAGGCATGCATATGCTGCAATATCTTTTACTCTGTTTAGATTTGCAAATTAGGTCTGCATTTTAAGAGTACCTATTTCTCTTCATTGACTATGATGGGAGATGTATTTTATCATATGAAGTACATACCTTGTAACAAATATTATATACACCTATTCTATATTCAAAATGTCAGCTCTGTAGAGAAAGGACAATTGTCTTAGTGTGTGTTTGTACCATCTGAAAGCCAGTTAAGTCTTGATCCATGACAAATGTTTTCATGCACCATATGTAATAGCAATACTAATAAGTAATACTAATACTAAAATGAATAGGTGTGGGAAAGTGTTCTCTTCTGTAATATATACTGGGATACAAGATCCAGGAAAAATAACCCCACATAAATTATCATAACAAACTGTCTGAAATTCTCATTGAGATGAGTGGATATGGTTGTTACATGAATTTATAGAAACGGATAAATGGCATACTATTAAATAAAAAAGTGTAGAGCAATTGTCTTGGTCATGGGGCTGAAAAACACTTGTTAGGATTTTCTGTCAGATACTGCTATTTTTGTAACACTATTTCTGTATTTCTTGAAGAGGCTGTATTCTATGTCAACAAGCCTATGGGGCTTTTCTGTGAATAAACAGATTCTTAAAAGAAATATAGTTTTGTAAACTGTGTCATTGCTTTGTCTTTCAGACTTGATCATCATTTTGTCTTTATATTTGACCAAAAGCATGAAAATAGTTCTCTCAAATTGGAGAATTACATCCTTTTAAGCAATTCTAGATAACTATTTTCCTGGATTTCTTATGGCCTAAGTGGTCGTGTCAGAGCCTCTTGCTTCTCTGAAGCACAAAAGCAGATATATTTTTTTTCCGACAATGTTTTCTTTCAAATTATATAAAAAAAATACATCTATTTTTCATTATTAAGTACTACTTCTATGAATTTCAAAGGTATTATAATAACAATAGATTAAAATATTACAGTATCAGCTCTTAAGACGTTATGATTATATAAAAAATATGAAGTTGATTCCATAATATTAACAGTAATTTTACAAAGGCAATGCTTTCTATTTCTCTTTCCACTTTGAAATATGATTCTGTTTTTTTTATCCATGTAGTCATCAAGATTTATCAGAAAATTTAACCTCTGTTAATTGTGATGTTAACCTTACTAGGGTAACGACCCCTTTGTACACCTCCTGATTTGTGAACCCTCATCTCTTACTCATGATTTAATGCTAACTGTGTTGTAGGGTATTTTGAAGCATTAGTTGTAGAACACATTGCAACAATTACTAAAATGATGACCTTTTCTTTTTTTTTCCTTTTTTTTTTTTTTTTTCTTAAAGCTGTCTGGACAGATCCTGTGGATATATTCAAACATGCATCAGGGAATATTTGCAAAGATTTTATGGTGTGCTTTAAACAGCTACATATTTTTGATTTTTGAAGGAGCTTTGCCCTGGAGGAGAAATCCTTCAGAGATAAGAAGAAAGGAAACACAAGGACTCAGAAAAAAAAGTTTTGCAAATGCAGAGAACGATTAGTACAAAGGAAGGAGGAGGAGACATCTGTTGATTAAATGATTTTTAGAGATAATTAAGTGCATTCATCCAGAAATAACAAACATTACACATCGTCTGCAGGCACACATGGCTTTCTTGAAAACAAGAGAGAATTAAACAGAGCTTACAAAATAAACAGCAGCTTGGGGCCAGTCACAATTGTGTCACTGGGATGACCTTCCACATTTCGTACAAGCCTTTATGAAGAAATAGTAACAACCAGGTGCTGAATGTTAAATTAAAAGGATCTAAATATAGATGTAGGAAGCTGAAATAAGGTAATCCTTTTCAAAAGTATCATCCAACTCTGTATTTCTCAAGTAATCTATTAATATTCACCATTAATATTATATAATTCCATTTCTTTCTGCCATTCTCACCTCAAAAATCTCACATTTTCCAAAACAGGATAGAGAAACTGAGAAGCTTCTGTTACTTTCTCTAATATGGCAGATATATGAAGAAGATTTCAAGGACAAGTCGAACTCCAGTTCAGAGGAGTGCTGTTCTGTGAACTACAAAGTTAGAGCTGCTATATAGCTTAAAGAGCAAAGAATAAACAGAAAGGTATATTTCTGTGAACTTTTTTTGCTACCTTCATCATTTCTACTTGGAATATTTGTGATTATTACTGTGTTTGATACCTCTTCATACTGCGACTTCATTTCAATAATCAAAAATTGTTAGTTCGTTCTTCAAGGGAAAGGACTTAGGGTCAGAGTTGTCTTCAGGAGTTCATGGTTCAGAGCCAGTACTTGGAAAGGACTTAGTAGATAGTGATCTGAAAGTGGCAAGCATTTGAAATAGTCACTGTTAAACCAAGTTTCTTCATGTAGAAAAGCCGTATAAGAAGAATTTTGCACTTATACTTTCCATTCCAGTCCCTCTGTACCCATATTTAAGCTTGTGTAAGTCTTTGATTCTGGTCTCTGTCTTCTGTTAGAATCATAGAATCAGGGAAACATTTAGGTTGTAAAAGAACTTTAAGATCATAAAGTTCAACCTTTAACCTAACACTACAAAGTCCACCACTGAACCATGTCCCTAAGTACCACATCTACACGTCTTTTAAATACCTCGAGGGATGGTGACTCAACCACTTCCCTGGGCAGCCTGTTCCTATGCTTGACAATCCTCTCAGTGAAGAAATTTTTCCTAATATACTATCTATACCTCCCCTGGTGCAACTTGAGGCCATTTCCTCTCTTCATATCACTTCTTACCTTGGAAAAAGAGACTGATACCCACCTCACTACAATCAAGCAGTTTGTAGAGAGCAATAATATCTCCCCTCAGCCTCCTTTTCTCCAGGCTAAACAACCTCTGTTCCCTTAGCTGCTCCTCATAAGACTTGTGCTCTAGACCCTTTGCCAGCTTCATTGCCCTTCTTTGGACAGGCTTCAGCACCTCAATATTTTTCTTGTAGTGAGGGGCCCAAAACTAACACAGAATTCAAGGTGTGGCCTCAACAGTGCCAAATATAGGAGGACAACCACTTCCCTAGTCCTGCTGGCCACACTGTTTCTGATAAAAGCCAGGATGCTCTTGACCTTCTTGGCCACCTGGGCACACTGCTGGCTCATATTCAGCTGACTGCTGACCCACGTCCTGGGTCCTTTTCCACTGGGCAGCTTTCTAGCCACTCTTCCCCAAGCCTGTAGCATTGCATGGGGCTGTTGTGACTCAAGTGCACAACCAGACACTTAGCCTTGTTGAACTTCATACAGTTAACCTCAACCCATCCATCCAGCCTGTCCAGGTGCCTCTGTAGAGCCTTCCTACACTCAAGATGATCAACATTCCCACCCAACTTGGTGTCATCTACAAACTTACTGAGAGTGCACTCAATCTCCTCATCCAGATCATTGATAATGATCTTCAACAGAACTGGTCCCTGTAGTGAGCCCTGGGGAACACCACTTGTGACTGGCCACCAACTGGATTTAACTCCATTCGATACCACTTATTGGGCCTGGCCATTCAGCCACTTTTTTACCCAGCAAAGCATACATCCGTCCAAGCCATAGGCAGCCAGTTTCTCCAGTAAGATGCTGTGACAAACAGTGTCAAAGGCTTTACTAAAGTCTAGGTACACAATATCATTCTGTGATGGCTGTGCCCAAGATGGCCTCCAACCATTACATCACCCACAACTCCTCCTCTGTTCACAAACACCAGGTCCAGCAGGACGCCTTCCCCAGCTGGCTCCCTCACCAACAGTGAGGAAATTCTCTTCCACACACTCCAGGAACCTCCTAGACTGTTTTGTCTCTGCTGTATTGTATTTCCAGTGGACATCTGGTAAGTTGAAGTACCCCATAAGAACAAGGGCTGATGATTGTGAGACTCCTCCCAGCTGCTTACGGAATATTTCATCTGTCTTTTCATCTTGGTTGGGTGGTCTATAAAAGACTCCCATCATATAGTTGATAATGAAGCAGAGATACATCTGCAGTCCATGGGAAGGGACTCCACACCAGAGAGGGTGGCTGCGCCCTAAGAAGCTGTGACTCCTTGGGAAAAGCCCACTCTGAAGCAATCTGATGGATAAGGATTGCATCCTGTGGGAAGGACTCATGTTGGAGACATTTGTGGACTATTTCCTGTGAGAAGGGACCTCATGTTGAAGCAGGGAAAGAGTGTGAGAGGTCCTCCTCCTTTTCAGAAAGGAGCAACAGAAGCAGCATGTGATGAACTGAACTGCAACTGCCCCCCATTCTGCATCCTCCTGGGCTGCCGAGGCAGAGGAGGTAGAGCTTGGAAGAAGGGAGGGGTGTGGGAAGGTGGTTTGTTAAGATCTGTCTTTGTTTCTCGTTTTCCTCTCTGAATGAACTCTTAAGGTATTAAACTGATTTGTTCCCAAGCCAAGCCTCTTTTGCTCAGGGCCATGGTTGGTGAGTGATCCCTCTCTGTTGTTATCTCTACCCTCAGGCCTTTACTACATTTTTCTCCTCTCCACCCCACCAGAGGTGAAGGGGGTAGGAGCGAGCAGCTGTGTGGTAGCTTAGCTGCTGGCTGGGCTAAACCACAACACCTTCCCTCTGATTCTTACCCATAAATACACAAGTCTACTGTCACCATCACTAAGCTCTAGACAATCAAAATGCTTCCTAACATACAGGGCCTCACCGCCTCTCCTTCCTTGCCTATCCCTTCTGGAGAGTTTATAGTCATCCACTGCAGCACTCCACTTGTGTGAACCATCCCACCATGTTTCCGTGATGGCAACAGTATCATAATGTTCCAGCTGCACAATGGCTTCCAGCTCCTCCTATTCGTTGCCCATGCTGTGTTCATAGGTATACACGCCCTTCAGTTGGGTTATTGATCCCACCACCTTTTTTGGGGGAGAAGCTCTAATTCCTACTTCACCATTCTCAAATGCTTATGTGGTTTCTAAAATATCAATAACCCTTGTGAATTTTCTGCTGCATGGCTCTTCATCCCCTACCTCCACTGACATGGCAGACCGAAGGACCTCACTAGCACACTGTCCCTCAAACATTGGCATGTCATTTGCAGGCTAATCTCTAGTGAGCCTAGTTTTATTCCTTTCCCTCTTCAAATCCAGTTTAAAGCTCTTTCAATGAACCCTGCTAACTCCTGTGCAAAGAGCCTTTTCCCCCTTTGAGACAGACGTACTCCATCTGTTGTCAGCAATCCCGGTGTTGCGTAAACCAACCAATGATCGAAAAACCCTAAATTCTGCTGGTGATACCAGGCTTGGAGCCAGGTATTGATCTGCTGCATTCTTGTAGGCCACACAGCAAGCACCAATAATAGATGTGGGTGGGCAGAAGAAAAAAAACGACAAATCATTGATACCTGTAGCTAAGATTTAATCTCTAAATTTATGCAGTTTCTCTAGGCAATACTAGTTAGGGATTAGATTCTGTGAATCAAGACATTGCTGTGTTTTGACGAGAATATCAGCTATGGGTGCATTTCACCAAGGTAAACACATGATGGACATGTTTGAGCCTAGGTTAAGTCATTACTGACCCTTTTCCTGACTGACACTTTATGACAGAGTATGGTGGGTTGACCTTGGCTAGCCAACAGGTGTCAACCAAGCGACTCTATCACTTTCCCTCCATCAACAGGAGAGAGGAAGAAAATAAGACAAAAAGCTCATGGGTAGAGATAAGGACAGGGAGATATCTCACCAATTGCCATCATTGGCAAAACAGATTTTACTTGGGAAAATTAAATTAATCTAATGCCAATTAAACAGAATAGGATAATGACAAATGAGAACAAATCTAAAAACACCTTCCCCCCCCCCCTCCTTCCCTTCTTCCCAGGTTCAACTTCACTCTCAATTCTTATACCTCCTCTCCCTGAGCAACACAGAGGAACGGGGAATGGGGGTTGCAATCAGTTCATAATGCTTTATCTCTGCTGCCTCTTCTTCCTCATGCTCTTCTCCTGCTCCAGCATGGAGTCCCACCCATGGGAGACAGTCCTTCATAATTTTCTCCTATGTGAGTCCTTCCCACAGGCCTCAGTTCTGCATGAACTGCTCTAGTATGAGTCCTTTTCACAGGATACAGTCTTTCAGGAACAGACTTCTTTAGCATAAGTGCCCCACAGAGTCACAGGTCCTACCAGAAAATCTGCTCCAGTGGGGACTTCTCTCTATGGGCTGCAGTTTCTGCCAAGAGACTGTTCCAGTGTGGGATCTTCATGGGCTGCAACTTCCTACAGGCACATCCATCTGCTCCAGTATGGGGTCCTCCTCAGACTTCAGTGTAGGTATCTACTTCGCCGTGATCCTCCATGAGCTGCAGAGTGCAACCTGCTTCACCATGGTCTTCTACACAGGCATGCTCTACTCTGGCATCTGGAGCACCTCCCCACCCTCCTTCACTGATTTTGGTGCATGCAGGGCTGTTTCTTTCACATATTCTCACTCCTCTCTCCCAGTTGTTGCTACATAATATTTTTTACACTTTCTTAAATATATTATTACAGAGGTGTTACCAATGTCACTGATTTGGCCAAACAACATGTCCATCTGTCTGACATGAGAGCAGCTTCTGGTGTCTTTTCACAGAAGCCACCCTTGTAGCCCACCTCCCTGCTACTAAAATCTTGACACGTAAAGCTAATACAGAGAAACCCACAGACTGGGATGAGCAGATAAATTTCTGAGCCAAGTAACTGCTGGTACTAGAGATGGCTAAAGCTTGAGGAATCAACAACAGCCCATGCTGTTTAGTCATACTGGTACAGGGCAGTAGGCTATAGAGGAACTTTTCCAATATAGTTAGATTGGCCAGAATCAAATCAGCTTTCCATTAATTTATTTCCTTGTTTAGTTTAAACTTCTCCATGGCAAAACAGGAAATAAAAGTAATGCTGACAAGGAAGCTCTTTGCCACTCAAAGTTACAAAAAAAAAAAAAAAAAACACCCAGAAGACAGTATCCAGCACATCCAAAAGACTTCAGAAGTAAAAACTATGGTAGGAAAGTGCTGGCATTCAATATGTAACCAAATGTTCGTCTCTCTGTCTAAGTTCACCAACAAGATTATGACCAGATAAGATACTTTCATTTTATATTTTCCTACTCTCTTTCTCTGCTACGTCAGTTATTTTATAGTTTTTATTCTCCTCATTTCATTTGTAGGGTACCTTTATTTGTTTTTTAACACAGGCACGACTCTTCCTCCCTATTTCAGAGAGGTGAATTTATTTACTCTTTGACTGAATAGAATCAAATTTTATATCTTATATTCTATCAGTAACATACTGTGAGCCAGATGTGGCCATTTTCCCAATTTTCTTTATTGATTATGTATTGATACCTGTCAATACATGGCAGTGTACCCATCATGTATTAATACAATTTCAGCTCGAGGAAATTATTACATATTTACTAAATCAATATTTGTGCATTTTTATTTGATTGAGTTAATGAAATGGCACTACAGGTTGAACACAGACCTTCTAATTTCGTTACACAATTTAAACACTATTATAGTAAAATTTTAGACGCCTGAAAGAAAAGGAGTTATCAAATTCCCTATAGAGGCAGTGAAGATCCAGATTCTAATTTCTGCATAAGCATCATGGTTTAACCCCAGCCAGCAACTAAGAAGCACACAGCCGCTCGCTCACTCCCCACCGTTAGGATGGGGGAAGAGAATCGGAAAAGTCAGACAACGCGTAGGTTGAGATAAAGGCAGTTTAATAGGTTTAATAAGAAAAAGTTGCATCCACCAGCAAAGCAAATCAAAGAATTCATTCACTATCTCCCATTGGCAGGCAGGTGTTCAGCCATCTCCAGGTAAGCAGGGCTCCATCACATGTAATGTTCACTTGGGAAGACAAATGACATCACTCCGAACATCCTCCCCTTCCTCCTTCTTCCCCCATATTTATATGCTGAGAATGACATCAAATGATGTAGAATATCCCTTTGGTCAGTTGGAGTCAGCTGTCCCAGCCGCGCCCCTTCCTAATTTTAAGGGGATTAAAACAAGGGGCAATGGCTTTAAACTGAAAGAGGATAGATTTCGATTAGATACAAGGAAGAAATTCTTCACGTTGAGGGTGGTGAGGCACTGGAAGAGGATGCTCAGAGATATTGTGGATGCCCCATCCCTGGAGGTGTTCAAGGCCAGGTTGGATGAGGCTTTGAGGCAGGTGTTCAGCCATCTCCAGGTAAGCAGGGCTCCATCACGTGTAATGGTCACTTGGGAAGATAAATGCCATCACTCCGAACATTCCTTCCAACCCTAACCATTCTATGATTCTATGATTCTATGATTCTTGTGCACCCCTAGTCTACTCTAGGTAGGACGCTAGTAGGTAGGGTGGTGTGAGAAGCAGAAAAGGCCTTATCTCTGTGTAAGCACTGTTCAGCAATAACAAAAACATCCCTGTGTTATCAACACTATTTCCAGCACAAATTCAAAACATAGCCCCATACTAGCTACTAGGAAGAAAATTAACACTACCCCAGTCAAAACCAGAGTAATAAGAACTGTTAAGAAATGCTAGGCATACACACCATGTTCACCTACCTGACTAAGTTTTTCTTTTTACCTTCAGAGGATAAGACTCAATCAAGTAGGGATTTTTCTTTCTAATAGAAAAATCAAAACAAAATGAAAGTTGAAAATAGCATCTGAGCCTACCATGGTTTTTGTAATCTCCCTACAAATAGTCTCATCCCTACATGTGAGCCCTGACTGTTGTATAAGATTAGTTTGCATTTCTTCTAACTCCATTACACTCTCATCTGTTAACTGCACAGTGATGTAGCCTCAAAAAACGTAAGATCTCCTACTGAGGATACTCCACAGATTGGTTGTCACAGCTGTGTCCTAGGAGATGCAAGTTCAAAGCCTTTCTATCTGACAAGGTCAAATAAACAAGCTTACGAATTCCTACTTCATCCTTAAGCTACAACACAGCTATCAAATGAGACATGATATTTATACACAAACTTGACAGTGGCAAATCACTTTTATGTTTTGGGGTTTCTCAGTGGACTTGGATCATGTATGTAAGTCACATTTGAGTTCCAGCCCAAAGAGAAGTTCCTGGTCCCTCAAAACAGGCACTTTTGAGCAGGCATGACAGATTAACTGTCATTGGCAAGTGAGCGTTCAGACTAAGAAGAAGAGTAACTAATGAATTTCAGGGCACAGCAGTCCTAGAAAGTAGACAGACTAAGATGTTGTGTGACACTAAAGAGAGTTATAGGTGACTAAATTCCAATTAATGACTATTTTTGTTGATTGAATTTCATGACATGAACAATCTTGTCCTCTTATTTGTAATCTCAAGACAATCCAAGCACCCAGTATTTCTCACTTCATTCAGCCTTAACATAGATGTGGTTTTGGCTTTATTATTCCTCCACCTCTAGCAACTATGTCATGAAATGGGGTGATCTTATTGCGGCCTTCCAGTACCTGAACGGGGCCTACAGGAAAGCTGAAGAGGGACTTTTTACAAGGGCATGTAGTGATAGGGCAAGGGGTAATGGCTTTAAACCGAAAGAGGGCAGCTTTAGATTAGACATAAGGAAGAAATTCTTCACTCAGAGGGTGGTGAGGCACTGGCACAGGTTGCCCAGAGAAGCTGTGGATGCCCCATGCCTGGAAGTGTTCAAGGTCGGGTTGGATGAGGTTTTGAGCAACCTGGTGTAGTGGAGGGTTTCCCTGCCCATGGCAGGGGGTTGGAACTAGATCATCTTTGAGGTCCCTTCCAACCCTAACCGTTTTATGATTCTATGATTGTATGAAATCAAGAGATTAGAAGTGCTTTCATTTTAAACAATAGTTTTTTTCTCTGCCTTTCTTGTCTGCATAGAGTTATCCCTGGTATTTAAGCTTTGTCCAGTTTGACGTAAACATTCCCACTGATACAGCTTTTACCCACCACAATCATAGTCTAATACATACGATCTCAGGCTTGGAAAGTTCTGATCTTGACACCAACTTAGAGTGATTTAATTTCATTGTATTATTTTCCTACTACATATCCATTTTTCTGTGATCCTTTTCATTTCTGTCTTTGGTGTGTACATCTTTGAGCGATAGCCAGGGGATTATCATGGAGCCTCTTTTGCTGCCTTTCAGCAAATCTGTGAATACTTACATTCTTTTAATCTCTGCTTATCTTAAATCAAATCAGGTTAATTCCCTGACCACTTCTGTTGCTTCATTCTTTCAAATTCATCAATCTATTTCTGGTAAAGGGATGGCCAGAAGTGAATGCAAACTTGAATCTTATCAGTATATATTTCAAGTGGCTGTATGAGATGATAGGTTTTGAATCAATGAAAAGACTTCACAATGAGACATTGGTCAATCTGACATATTAAGAAGGTTACATTAGCTCCTGAAAAAATTGCATTTGCCTGCAAAATGAGAGGGATACATCTTGGAGTTAAGTACAGCAACTCCTGAACAGAAGCAGATAAATCAGACTTAATGTCTTCTAAGGCCTGTAACCTACACAAGTTGAGGGAAGATCTCAGCTGTAAACTCCATGTACTTTCAAAAAAAAAAAATGAAGCCATAATTTTAAAAGTTTGTAACTAAAAAATACAGGAAAAGGGAGAATATCACCAGAAATTACAAGACTTAGTAGTCATGTGCTGTAGTAGCACTTCAACTTCTGAGATGTTTGGGGACCTCATCTCTCATTTAAAGTAATGAAAACTCACTTTATGAAAAGGACCTTATTAGATCACTGTCTTTCTTTTGTTACCCCTACAAATAATTCAAACGATATTAATAGTTCAGCTACTGTCCCAGCTTTTAATTCCCTAAGAGGGCATCTCACACCTCCAGAAGTTCAAGTCCCTTCCAGAAAAGAAAAATGAAGCTTTACATTTGTTTGATTCCTAAACAAAAACATATATGCATATATATATATTCTTCAGGACTAGAAGAAGAGCTTATGTGTACCTACTATGTTCAGTTTTCTACTTCTCTATCAATAATTTACATGTTTCAGAAGTTCTCAAAACCAGGAATTTTTCTTACAAGTCTCCCTCACACCTAGACACCAAGAAACCTATTTGCACACTAATAAACTCTTTTTACAAATATTAGGCTAAAACTAGAAGTTTAATAATTGCTTTTACTATTGGAATCACACACCTGTGCATGCAAATATATACAAATATGTAAACATATATACCATATATACATGAAGACAGGCTAAGAGAGCTGAGGTTGTCCAGCCTGAGGAAGAGAAGGCTCTGGAGAGACCTTCTAGCAGTCTTCCAGTACTTAAAGAGGGTCTACGAGAATCATAGAATCATAGAATCATAGAATGGTTAGAGTTGGAAGGGACCTCAAAGATCATCTAGTTCCAACCCTCCTGCCATGGGCAGGGAAATCCTCCACTACACCAGGTTGCCCAAAGCCTCATCCAACCTGGCCTTGAACACCTCCAGGGATGGGGCATCCACAACTTCTCTGGGCAACCTGTTCCAGTACCTCACCACCCTCAATGTAGTGTCGGAGAGGGACTTCTTCCAAGAGCACATAGTGATAGGGACAAGGGGCAATGGCTTGAGACTGAAAGAGGGTAGATTTCAATTAGATATAAGGAAGAAATTCTTCATTCTAAGGGTGATGAGGCACTGAAACAGGTTGCCCAGAGAAGTTGTGGATGCCCCATCCCTGGAGGTGTTCAAGGTCAGATTGGATGACGTGTTGAGCAACCTGATCTAGTGGAAGGTGTCCCTGCCCATGGTAGGGGGGTTGGAACTAGATGATCTTTGAGGTCCTTTCCAATCCAAATGATTCTATGATTCTATGCTTCTTCTATATAAAAGTATATAACTCATATATATAATATGTATATATTCTAACATATAATTTATAAATTTTATGTATATTTTTAAAATAGCACAAAAACGCAATCTTTGTTCCCTTTTAACAGTATTATGATGTAAGGATATATCTGTGACCAGTCATTCATCTAAACATTTATTCATTTTAACATACGAAATGCCTTTTCTATAATGGGTATGTTACTAGTGCAAAACAAACTATGCTGGTGGCTGTGTTTTGTTTGGTTATATATTTTTAAAAGTTATGGAGAATTAAATCCCTTTTTTAGAACCTTTTTTTTCTACAAATCAGTAATGCCGACTAGTGACAATTAGTATCTTTTTTCTTGTTTATTGTGAGGATTTTATTTTCATTTTGGCTGAGACTGTATCTACTACTGAATAGTTTTTATACAATAAGAACTCTGAATTAACACAGTTCTAGACCAGACTGAATTCAATTACATGCAAAAGAGAAGATTTGTAGACCACTGCCAGACCCAAATTATCACAGTTCCACTCTTCCAATTACTGGTTATAAACCGAGATTATTTGTCATTTCTGTAGTGAAATAGAAGTGTTTTCAGTCATTCAGCAAAAATGTTCACATTTGTGAAGTGTTAGTGATATTTTTCACTGAAGCAATTGTTACTTTCAACCGGTTCTAGTGTTCAAATGTAGATAGAATTCATACAATACACCTGAAGCCCAAAAAGCAAAAAGAACAGGCATGTAAGACAAAAATTAAAATGCTCATGTTACATCATGCTAGCCATTAATATTATAACTAGATCCTTCACCCAGGATTTGGAAAACATATCCTCTTCTACCTGACAGGGATTTGAATGCAGATCTCATTCTTCTGGTAAAAAGCATAAGATCTTTACTAAACACCTTTTTGAAACTGTAAGTGGGATCTAAATAGTGCATAGTCTTTTGTTGACAGTATGCACAGCAATGCATTTACCCATCCAGAAGAAAGTTTATAAAATGGATAAAATAATTTCCTTGTTAATAATACACAATTTAATTGTGTTATTTCCACAAAAAAAAAATAAAATGCTGCTCTACTGCTTTTCACATCCTAAGCCAGTCCATTGTTCTGCCTATGCTCCCTCCCAGTTTGTTGTGCATCTGCACACTGGCAAAGCATGGGAAGTTTTAAAGTCCTTGATTTCTTATCAACAATTAAAACCATCAGTATATTATCAACATTATTCTCATACCAAATCCCATACTAAATCTGAAATACAGTGCTATTCTAGCTACTAAGAAGAAAAATAACTCTATCCCAGCCAAAACCAGGACATCCACAAAGAATGAAATAAATTATTAATAAGTATTACGTTAATATTTAAGAAGCAAAATCAATGAATTGAACAGTAACATGAAATAACATATGAGACGATCCAAAGCAGCAATGAAAATGTACAAGGGTGTCACCAAAAGAAAAGATGGCAGATTGGTAGAGACAGTTCTGGAATGGTTGCCAAAGCCTGGGAATCCCAGCAGAAAAGAGTAAACAGAATTGCAGAGAGACAGAACCTGGTAGATAATCGAGAACAGCAGGGGTACAGACTAACCAGATACTGCAGAAGATGTAACACACAGGGAGTCCTCTATCCAGCAGTGGATTAATAATGGCAGAGATGTTAAAAATATGTTGTATTTGTATTACTAATGCAGTTGTATGATGCTGCCATATCTGATTAAGCTGTTTCATACTGTGCCTATCTCGCATACTCCAGCTTCACGTGGTTGTACACAACACCATGAAGAGACATAATGGAACAGAATTGTTTCTTCAAATGGATTTGCTGTCAGTTTGGGTAAAAGACATTTATGTGTAATTTCACCTAATGAAAGACTATATGTTAATGTAGCAAATAGGAAATACATTCGATTACTCTAATAAGCCTGTTGCCCAAGTCACTTTCTTTTTATTGAGGTCTTGGCCATGTACAACTCACACTGAGTCTCCTGGGAGCATTGCCTGAGTGAAAGCTGTAAAAGCAGACTCCTATGGTGACTGAAACTAGTGGGAAGTTTTCCAATGATTTTAATGGAATTTAGATCAGGCCTTCAAGAGAGAAGACCATTAGGTATTTCATCATTTCGCTTTTACCTACACAGATGTTAGCAGAAACTTCAGCCCAAATGGGGCACTCAGATTCACTCTGTGATTCATGCAGGTATCTCTCATCATGTTATCACAAGAAGCCTAATGATTCAGAGCACTTAACTGAGTAATAAAATCTCTATTTTCCCCTGATTATCCATGACTAGAAACAAAAATTTATCATTAGTTTCCCGCAACCTAGTTAAATGTCCTTAATAAGCTATTGGGGCTCTATTGAAAGGAGTTCAATAGGACACAATCCTGAAGTGTCATCAGATGTGCAAATTAATGTTGTATTCTTCCAAATATATATTTGTAGACATTGTTTCTAGGCATATTAATACTTGTTTAACTTCAAGGAGGTGCTTACCTCCCACTGACTTTGATGGGACTCAAATTAAGTAATCAGTGTGAAGCATGTACTTATATGCTTTCCCAAATAAAGTCATTAATTAAGTGCCATTTTTAGATTTTTTTTTTTTAAAAAAAGATTACACTACTTTTAGCTTCCGATTTCAAATAAATCAGTAAATAATCACTACATCATTTGGAAAAGGAATTTGGGCAATGGTTGTGGTAAATTAACCCTACAAAAATATCAAGTCATAGTGAAACATAAAGTTTTTGCAAAACTGGACTTCAGATTTACCCTTCTAGTTCTAAAATGGAACCTTAAAAACTCACAAAATGAGGCTATGTAAAGCATTTTTTTTGTTGTTGATGCAGATACTTAAAATTATTCCAAGTCAAGACTCCTAGAAAAAGCAAAATACTTCACAGAACTGTAAAAACAAATGATAGCAAATAACATTTTAGCACTTATCATGAACAGGTTTAACAGGTCTCTTTAGTTTTAGAAAGTAAAAGATAAATATGACAATGGAGCACAAGGCACCTAATACATTTCTCAACCTATCTCCTTGCCTCTATAAAAGATAAGAGGAAAACACCCTGCTGATACAGAGATTTAATTTGAAGTAAGATGCATAAACTTTGATACCTCCTCATGGGTTTCTTAACTCTGCCACAGATCTGCTACATTCTGCATACTGTATAAACACAGTTCTGAGGGTAATTCTCACTCTAAAATTAGAAAAAAAGAATAGCATGCATATTTAATACCTTCCTGAAGTGTTTTACTTCAGCAATAAAGCATAGCAGTGAAGTAAGAAAAAGCTTGCAGTGGCTTTCCTGAGGTGTTTGCCTGAATGGGACCACATTGCAGCATTTGTTTTATTATGTAGAAGTGGATTCATTTGAATAGAAATGCATTTTTCCACACCCTTTTCAATTTATAAATGAGAAACAGAAAAACAAAAAAAAATCAGACAGCTCAAAGAGGCTCACAGAGCTGATCTTTGCAGATTGGATTCAGAAACAGAAATGCTGTGGAAAAAGCAATTCTACAATTTAAAGTTGAGCGCATATTTTTAACAATCCTCTGCTTTTCAAAGCAAAAGTGAAAATAGGTAATATTACTGGTTACTGTAATATTTCAGTCTATTTCAGACTCATACATTATTAATTTTTTTTCTGGACTCATTAGCAAACTTTCAATGAGTAAAGTGCTAATACGACAACAGTACAGTGATATACTGTTCCCTACTATCATATTGTCATCATGAAATCACATCTAACAAGTAATAGCAATTTCTTGAATTTCTGACACAAAAGAAAAAAATAATCTGGAAGCCTTAGTCTTGCAGTTTTGTCCCTGTACTGATTTTACAGGTGCAAACACCTGTTGCTAAGATAAGTATGCCTATCTTATGTGGAGTGTTGCAGAAAATATTTTATATCATGATAAACAATGGCAGTAGCAAGGGTTATATTTTAAATTTGTTGGGCAAACATATCAGATGCAACAACAGGAAACTGAAAGACAATTGTGAATATTGTGCTCTTACTAAATGCCAGCTCAGAATCTAAGTATAACTGTTTAATTTATTTGTATATTTAACAATTGCATTTTGAAATGTGGCAGACAACTAAGTATGTAGTACGTTGCCCTGTCCTATGTATTTTGTGTCTTAGCAGACTACAAAGGATAGAACTACACTAAAATACAAAAAAAAAATGCAGTAAATATATTAAGGGTCAAATTTTGTTTTAAGAGTCTAGAATCACTGTAGACAACAAATTTATACTGTAAGGAAGTTAGTGTAAATCAGAACAAGACTGTATTTACATGCAGTTCTTCAAACATCACATGCAGTAATATCAAGTCTATTGGCTGATTTACCATGCCATGTTTGTCTTCAACTGTAGTGGCTGAATTTTTCCCTGTGTCATTTATGCTTTTTTCAGGTTTTGTGTTATATATGATGAGTAATACATGAATACTGAAAGGAACATATGAATTACATATGCAAAATTACTGTTTGTATATGAATATGCATATATGAACTATGAACACATCGAAAATAAGCATGGGAGATGTTTTGGTGCACAGTTCCTAAGTTAGACCTGAAAGTTCACAAGTATCTTGAGCTTTGTCAGTTTATTAATAGCCTAGATTCAACTATAAGCCAATGTAAGCGTAGACTAAGTCAAGGATTGTTTTCAAGAAGGAGGGAAAGTTTGAGTCTGCAATAATTTAAAATATGACTAAGTTCCAATTAAGTCAACTACATGAGTTCAGCAAATGGCTGAATCTTTTTTGGATATCAAATCAGTTTTCTTCTTTTCTACTGTGAGTTTAAACTCTGATAACATATAACACTTAAGGGTGTTTTGTTTTGGTTTTGTGGTGGTTTTTTTTTTCCTTTGGAGAATTCTGGCATCTGTTTGACTTCTTGAAGTGCGCACTCCTCTGATCAAACCTAAAATTACAGCTAGACCCAGAGAAAAGAATGGTAACTTCTTGAAATCTGAGAGCTGTTTTCAGCTCCATGTAAAAAATTCTACCTAAAGTGTTTTGAGGCCATTAGCTGTCAATATTCTTCTGGGCATCCTCTGGACTTAGCTACTGGAAGGTTTTAATGTTTCTGTCATGGCAAAAAAATTATTTCAATTGAGACTGTTTCAGAATCCTAGAATATCAAAACGAATAACTTTGTGTTTGATGCACTCAAATCAGGCCTTCCTTTCTTTCTGTTTTCTTATGTCCACCATGCCTACCTTTTACTCTGTGATAACCTCCACATGATCATTTCATGAACTTTAAAGACTTTCCCTTGCTAAGACCTATGTAATAGCCCTTTGAAGCTCAGTTGCATTTCTTCACATATGAAACTATTTGGTTGAGAATAATTTAAGCTTTAAATAATACTCTTACTTACTGAGAATAATACTCTTACTGTTCACTGAGAACAGATAAAAAGCTTGCAAAGTTAAGCAAACATTTCACAGTGTAAACATCTCAATTCTTGTTTTGATTTGTGCTTTCGGATTGCTACTAAATAAAGAAATAGATCTGCGATGAATACTAATAAAAAGACTAAAAGCAAATAAACTTTTTATGTTAATAATCACTTGTTACTAAGAGATACCTATAAATAGAATGTAGATACATTTCATGGAACCTGACCAACAGCAGAGTTACGCTTGGATTCATAACATCAGTTTATCTTGAAACAAAAGCAAAATGTTGTTTAAAAGTAAGGTAATCAAACTGTAATGAACCAAATCTCACTTTTATATAGGAATCGTCATTTTTATTGCATATGAAGTAGTTAAGATTGGCAAAAATAGTTACTTCATTCCATGTATTGCAATATTTAAATACAGTATGGACAAGATTTTGACAAAGGAGAAAAGAGTCAAAGGATAGACTTAATATAGCAAGCTGCTTAAACAATAAAAAAAAAAAAACATGAAAGAAGTATATATGTAGGGATGCAAAAGTCCTGTTATTTTCCATTCTATCGCCCTGAACAGTCAAGATTCAGAATCATGGTAACATATGTTAATTTATAAATATGCTAGGTACAGGCAATGCCTTCTGATCTTCCACCAAATCAAAGGATCCCTGCTGAAGGGACAATAGCCACTGTGCCAAGTTACAACTGTGAAGGAAGTGACAGCATCACACAGCAGTACTTCTGGCCCTAGCAGAGATCAGTAAACAAGCTCAACATTGAGGAAGGAAGTTCAGTTTCATTTGCTTCTTGCAGTTCAAATAAATGAATGCTCAAGAGGCTTGCTACAGTAAGATCTGTAACTAGTTCACCCTTTACCATATGGATTACAAGCTTTTCTCTTCTTTACAAGAAAAAAAAATATATATATTGACATTTTTTGACATTGAACATGTACTAACATTTATTCAGAGTAATTTGCCTTAAGGGATAATGCTAAAGGAAAAAAAAAAAGTGTGTAATGTTGAAATGGCAATTGTACTTTGTGTATCCAGCGCTACAACAAGATAGGCTATGACTATTTTTATCAGGTCAATTTAATCTTCTGGCTTTATTTGTGTAACTAAGCTCATATTTTGCCTTTTCTAACCCAATAAATTATTTATTCAGCAGAACAAGATAGGTACATTTTCAAAATAATTAAATAATATTATGATTTTTAAAAAAGTGATCAGGAGAAAGCAAAGACTGATTCAGCCTTGCTGCATTTTTTTTTAATTTTCTTTTTTTTTCTCGCATAGATTTTTAAGCTACATACATGATTTGTCTAGCTTCAGTTCAAATTAATTTTCTTTTCCAGAGATATTGCCCAACAACACAAGCCTATGTGAAGACAGCTAGTATCCTATTATTGATTTTTTTGCTACCATTGGAAACTGCTGTCTTTTCATTTAGCTTTCAGACCATGTAGTCTTTTCTTCTTTATAGCTTCTTCTTTTGACCATCTGCCCATCTGCTCTCTAGTAAAAAAAAAAACCCAAACAACCAAACAACAAAAAAAAAACCCTATATTTATCATTTTTGTAATATTTTTCTTAGGATATCAGAGTATTTAAATGTTATGTCAGTCTCAGAATAGGTTTTTAAGGATAATGAGCCTAAGGGTCAAATTCTTATGAGCCGACACATGTTAATCAAACCATGGTCTTCTAATAACATACCTAGGCAGTGAGGCAGTTGGAAACAGAATCCATTCCTCCTCTTTTTGACCCTTGTGAGTTAACCCTAAAGCACAATTTTAGTTTCCTCCCTACTATCTATAAGACAAACAGTCTTTACTATATTGTAGTGTCCAGGTGCCCCAATGAAGATATGCGTAATACTTTTCCCAGTCCTTGTCTTTCCGAACAATGCCAGGTGCACATTTTGTTTGAGACACACGTTGTCTCTCTTTTCATTAAGTAATGATAATTATTGTTTTTATAATAGTCCAAGATTATAATAGAGAAAATTTACAAGTGTCTGAAATAGACCTCACTTGTCTCTTTCTTGATTTTGCCAGTCAGTATCTTTTCTTTACTAGGAGCCAAAATGAACATCCTATTCTTCCTATTGTTATTATTTATGCTTTACTGAGTTTGACGTTCATTGAGCTGACACTCATCCAGATTCTTACATATATTGCCATTCATGCAGTCACATCTAAGAGGGTAAAGATATGCATCTGGGAATGCTCAGGATGCTCATGTCAATTAAACTTACAGTGCCATGAGTTTTGCAATTACCTACATGTAAAATAGATAAAACAGAGAGAATATTTACAGGACTGTACAAATAAAAGCTCTACGGGATGAAGGATATCAAATGACAGTATTGTCTGAGACCTGCTTTTGCTCATGAAAGTAAGAAGAAGAAAGTGTCAGTTTACTCAGTGGAGAGAAACAGTTCTAAAGCAAGATTCATCTCATCTTAATACAGATGTCTAAAGGAGGCTGGCTTCCTGGGTCTGTGAAAGTGTGTATTTCTTCCCATTGACAATAAAGCATGATTGAAATTGATAGGTCAGGTTTGGGTGTTTATGCTATAGAAAATAAAAAGAGATTAAATTAATTCTGCATCAAAGTATTCTTCTCATTCTAAGTGTTCATTTATGAATGTTTTAGTCTTTATTTCCTTAAAAATGTTCCAATATATATGTTATAAGACATAAATGGGATTGCACTTACTAATGATTAACTACTCAGCTTGTTGAATTTTGCGCTTTGCCTTTTGGTCAGGAACATTTCTTCTGGTTAATAACCTCTTCTTCTGCGCATTATTTGGTTTTAATTGTTTTTATAAAACTTCCTAGTAAAAGTCTAGATAAGCATATGTTTATTCTTATGTTACAATCTACCTTTTCTTTTCTGCTACTTTTAGCACCATTTCTCAAAAAAACCCAGACATTGATATTATTTATTTTTCCTCACAGCTAGAACATTAAAGGCTTAATTCATTTGCCTAAACACAGAAGACAATTACTGATTTTTCAAATACTCTAGGTTACCTGAGATATCTCCAAAGGGATGAAATGTCAAGCATAGCATCTACAGGAGAATCATACTGTCTGGAAAGGCACTGGAAGTTAAAGTAGTCTGTGTAGGGTAACTAGCACGACATGAATTGCTGATCTCATGAACTGAACTGAAATCTGTCTGTTGGTTGGCTCTATGGGTATGTGAATTCTGGTCTGCATTCTTTTCAAGTAAACTGGATAGATTAGAAGTGCTGTATTTATCCTTACTTTTCTTCCTATAAATTAAAAAAAAAAAAAAGGAATATTACTTGACCTCCTCCATCAATCTGGTTTCTGCAAACTCATGTAACATATGTGCTATAGGAAATAAAATTCCATTTTTAATTAAGAAATCTTAATTCATATATCTATATCTACATATTGAAATTATAAGAGGACATTATGGTCAATAATCAGCTCAGTTCACTGCCCACGTATTTCTATCCATTGCCATTTGAGTTGTAAGAATACTTTGTCTAGCATCTATCTGACATTTCAGAGTGGTGCAGGGTTCCTATAGGTCCTGTGTCATATATGCAGATGCATGCAGCCTTCTTGGTTACTTTTGGAAGTCTCAAATTAGTGCTAAAGGTCTATGTTTAGATAATTGAAATAAGCCTCAAGCTGCATTTCTTTCTAGGCTCCATTGGCAATAATGAAAGCTCTGACAGCCTACATATCACAGACACATAGAAACCTTAATATGAGTGTTTGGAGCTCAGGCCTGGTCTTTATTTCATTCTTATTTTCATTGCCATAGTTTGTACCAGATAATATAATACTTTTACACACCCAGGCTAACACACTAGAACCTATAGGTGAAGATAGAAATACAGTGAAGAAAGACCACCAGAAAAAAAAAGCATAAAAATGTAGGTTTACAGTTTTGTTTCTCAACCAGGTTATGTTCAGAATCACTGCAATGTAGAAAAGCCAACACTGCTCTCAATCTAACAATGAAAAGTGTGGCCAGCAGGTTGAGGGAGGTGATTCTGCCCCTCTACTCTGCTCTCGTGAGACCTCATCTGGAATTCCGCATTCAGCTCTGGAGTGCCCAACACAAGAAGGACATGGAACTGCTGGAGCGAGTCCAGAGGAGGGCCATGAAGATGATCCGAGGGCTGGAGCATCTCTCCTATGAAGACAGGCTGAGAGAGTTGGGGCTGTTCAGCCTGGAGAAGAGAAGGCTCCAGGGTGATCTTATAGCAGCCTTCCAGTACCTGAAGGGGACCTACAAGAAAGCTGGAGAGAGACTTTTTCCAAGGGCACGTAGTGATAGGACAAGGGACAATGGCTTTAAACTGAAAGAGGGCAGATTTAGATTAGATGTAAGGAAGAAATTCTTCACTCTGAGGGTGGTGAGGCACTGGAACAGGTTTCTCAGAGATGTTATGGATGCCCCATCCCTGGAAGTGTTCAAGGCCAGGATGGATGAGGCTTTGAGCAACCTGATGTAGTGGAGGGTATCCCTGCCCATGGCAGGGGGTTGGAACTAGACGATCTTTGAGGTCCCTTCCAACACTAACCATTCTAAGATTCTATGAAAACTATAGTGCAGCTTCATATGAACTTAAGCAGAATTTTCTTGTTTGATTTTGAATTTTTCCACTCCTTAGACATGAGCAAACTCAAAGCACACCAAAAATATATGTGCCCAAGCGAAAGCCAACAAAGTCTGGGTCCACTTAAGAAATATTGTCCTATTTATCAATGCTCTGAAGAGTCAGAACTACGCACCTCAGCCACTGGTGCAAGGTCCTACAGCAGTGAGGGCAGACTGGAGAAGCCCTTTGTTACTGAGAGTCCAGTTCGAACTCAAGAGCATGGCACTGTAAGTAATACTACTATAATTACAGTCCGTGCTTAACTTACTCCAATCCAAGGTATCATTTTACCTCATTTCAATTATCTTTCATGATCCATATGATTATTTCCCCAAACAGTATTTTTTTTGTTTAAGCATCGCTCTTCTTCTAAATCACCTTGGGACTTAGATCAGCATTGAAAACCTGCACAAACGCTGAGGTGAAAAAGTCACTTCCCTCGCTGTACCTCCATCTCTCTCTCCATAAAGTGAAATCAACCTCCTCTGCACAGAGATCCAAGACTGACTGATAAAAGCAGTATGAAAGAAGTAGCTACTTCTTATATATATTATTATATATAATGCTATTATTAAAAAAAAAGGTTGAGAAGAGTTTTCTCTCTTTTGGATGGCAAATGATGATTTGTAGGTATCCCTGTGGCGTTTTTCAGAATTACTTAATAGTGGGTGAGATTTTCAAACGTACTCAGCTCAGATCTAAGTATGATTTCATTGAAGTAAATGAGAAAACTCCCACTGACTACTATTGTTGTTCTTTAATACTTACTGATGAAGTTGGAAGAATAAAAGTTGAATAGCAAGGGACCAGAAAAAGATCTCCAGCTTTTATATGGAATCAGCATACAAAAATGCACTTTAAGAAAAAAAAAAAAAAAGAGTAAATTTAGTATCAGAAAACAAAGAAAAAAGTCCATTTTCTAATATTTTAAATAATCAGCACTGTAAATATAGACAGATCTGTAGAAATATATCATATCTGGAAACAAGAATGTAAAACTAAACCTTAATGATTCAGTTATTGACCACATTGAAGCAGATACAGAGGATCTTCAGTCTTCCGTACAGTGATTTACTGTGTTATTAGAGTGAACCCCAAATTTTTACATCTCATTGTAGTGTTTCTGCACACTGGATGCACTTTATGAGCTTCCTGAAGAGAAATATGCTTTCAGATTCATAGGAAAAAAAGTATATCTGTCATTTGGGTTTTTTTTATGGCCTTTTTATCTAATTAATTTCAATAGCTTGTGATTGTACCAACATATATACATGTGTACGTGTTATATACAACTAGGTGAGCCCAGATGTTTTTAGACTTACAGGAAAATGAAAAAATAACAAAAATATAAGATAGATGACAGAATGAATAATGAGAATGAAATGCTCCAAGATCCAGCAGAGGCAAAACTATGTTTAACTTATACATAGGCATTTCTGTAAAGGAGAAATTAATGTGACAGTAAGAAAATAACCTAACAAAATAATTGGGATGACAATGCTAATTGTCTCTGAGTACAAAATAGCTGCTACCTAGTATCGTGGGGGGGGGGGGGGAAAAAAACACAGAAGAATTAACATCAGAAAATTGTGCTTGAGAATATAACATTTTTCTATTTTTACCATATTTACCACCATCTCTCACAAAGACGGACGGTGTCCTCATTACCATTTGTAACATTCCTGTTAAGAAGAGGCAACATTAGACATATTAATGTGTTTTGGTTCTCCTTTAATTTATGATTCCCTCCCCACTTTAATGAGATCTGCTCTACAGCCCATAAAATAATTGTTATGGTAAACTGACTTTTTAAAATTAGCTACACACCAGTTGGTCCAGAAACCTATTCCTCTGGACTATCCATGCACAAAATACCTTTGTGTGAAGCTCTTTCCAAATGTGTAATGACTGGAGTAAGTCCAGAAGTTTGCCTGCAGAGTCTCTCTGCATGATTGCTACTGCAAGGAGTCTTACAGTTTCTTTTCCCAACAAAGTTATGGTCAGGGTTACTGCAATGTAGAAATGCTGACACTGCTTTTGGCCTAACAATGAAAACCATAGTGCTTCTTCATATGAAATTAAAGCAGTTTCCTATTAAAAAAAAAAAAAAAAAAAGAGCAATTCTAAGCTCCCCGTTCCACCCTACTAGGTCACAACTTCCTGTTACAAAATCTTTACAAAAAATCTCAGAAGGGGGAAAATTGATAAGATTTCCTGATTTGCTCTACAGTCTCATTAAGTTACTTCAGTGGGATACAGCCCTATTTGCCCCCCAGAACATGAGTCGCACTGAGACAGTTATTCCATTCCAATGATTTCATGCAGGGAGTGTCAGTTTAGGTCACAAACACTGTTTACTAACAATATTTTCTAATCAGCCCTAGGAAAAAGATTTTTCTTTCCCTGAAAATAGCACATCAGGAAAAAAATCCTCTAAACTTAAGGCTCAGTATCATATTTTAAAGGCTATATGAAATAGAGATACTGAAGGAAGTTTAATGATCGAGTCATGCCAATAGGAAAACTTCATCAGATATAGATACTGTATAAAACTGTGTGTATGCAGTTCTGTTGTCACTCACCAAAACATGAATAATTCTCTGTGTGAGAAGTGTCACAAAAGCATAATGGAGAGCTGATTTTATATCCCAGTGAAGGAGACAGAAATCTCTTTCCACTGCAGCTCACACTTTTCCTGCTATTCGGCTCTCACAGTAACTTCTGTAGAAGATGGTGGCTGGAGATGAACAGGGACCTAATCTGGTTGAGACAGTCTCAGCAGTTCTCCTAAATGGCTGAGAGTTTTGACTTTGCTGCCTGACAGCTCTCCTTTCCTTTCTCAGCAGAGGAATTTTTAGGCAGGAGTTGTGATTGAGGAAGGCGCAGGGAGTTGGGGTAATCTGCTAAAGCTTCTGGAGCTTTGACATTTGTAGGGTTCTCAGCAGAACAGAAATTAAGTGTTCTTAGCATTTTTTCCCTTGCGTGGTTTGTTCTTGGGTTTTGTTTTGGTTTGGTTTTTTTTCTGCAATAAAGATCAGGCATACATGTTTGAATTGAACAAGTCTTAATACTTGTTATGACCCACTCAGAAAAGAATCAGACATAATATATACATACTACACTCGCACCCTAAATTATACTGCTTAGATCTTGGCTCATAGCATTGTTGCAACCTTTAATGGCATGACTATAGGATGTAAAATGAATAAGGTATTTCTGTATCTGGATGCAAGGCCTCAGTCTCACCCAAGAAAGTACATTAAACATTAGAATACAAAGGTGTAGTTCTTTTCATGCTTGGGCATCTCGTATTGGTCTGTACGCATGCATAAGATGAACAGTAAATGTAGAAAAAAACATCAAATTTGTTAAACAAGGCATTCTCCTGGCCTCCAACTTTCAGCAGAGTGAGACTGAACACATACTTTAGTTTTAACTTCACTCCTGCTGAAAAGACAGGGCAGAGGGTGAAATGTGTTCCTGAAAGAGCACCCTTCATTATGCACCTTTGTAATTCAGGGCTGGTTGGATCGTCTGAGCTGCTTTAGGCAGGGGGTGTCTCTGGGCCAGGAAAATCTTTTTAGCTCTTGTTGAAACGGCCAGTAGAGATAAGGACAACTATAAACACTTCCCCACCATTGTAGCTACATGACCTACAGGAAATAAAATGTTTCATGCCTTTCTGGAGTCTGTGAACAGTTTTTTTCAGTGACATTTCTTAAATTGCACCTTTTTTCCATTAAAATCCTATAGGTATTATGCATTTCCTATCAGTGAGAGTAAGTAATATAAATAATAAAAATAAAATAAATAAAAACTAACAAAAACTTGGCCCTTATTTGTATAAGTAATAAAACATCTCTATGCTTTTTCTCTCTAAAATTATAAAAAATGTGTTTACATCATAGTAAAAATGGACTGATGTTTAAATTTTCAGTTACACAATTTTTGTTTCTATGAATCTGCTTCTCTCCAAAAGAGCAGAAGGTTAAAATCAGAGCAAAAGGTTCTTCAGAGGTGAAAGTGTTAAAAAATTAACCACTACTTAGAGAAAAAAGAAAAAAATAAACAAAAACAAACCGCACTCAAAAAATACTACAATGGCAAAATAAACAAGAAGTCATTTGGAAATGCTCTCCCAAAAGAATTAAGATTAACAAACTGCTACAAAAGCCCAGAAACCTCAAGTTACCATGAAATATTCAGAAAAAAAAAAAAAAGCATTATAAGATTATCCGAATTGTCAATAAACATAAAGATGCAGCACTCTTACCCAACAAGACACAAATCACATCACTAAACCTCTAGAAACACCATGCAATGACAGTAATCTATCATCATACTTTTAAAAACTGCCTTAAAAATGAAACTCAGATGAGTCAGGATTTTTATCATCTTCAGGCAATGAAAGAATTGGAAAAGTGACTCAATGAGACATTTGAATTTTTTTTCGTTTGAATTGCCTGAGCCTTGAAAGTTGTTTAAATGTATAGAGCATCTGCTTTCTCTGAAACTCTTAATGTCAAAAAAAAAAAAATCTTCAATCCACTCGAAAAGTCTGTTGAGATATATAAAATATATTAAATAATCAAATGTAAGTAAACATAACTTTAACTCATTTAAATTGGAGGTGCTCATCCCCTCTCAGAGGCAAGGCACCTCTCTTCACTTAGTTCACTCACAGAGGTGATCACCTCCGGTGCAGGTGCATTCCTAGCGGAGCAGGGGATGGCGGGGTGCAAGGGGTCTTCCTGAGCTGGTGAGATCCCCAGGGAGTGCAGGGACCTGCCAGGAGCCATGCCTCCACCCAGATGGAGCTGCTGAAGGGAGAGGTTGCAGCACAGACCTCAGGCTGCAGGAAGTGCCTGGACCTTTTTCCCGGGGCAGGGACAGGCAGCAAACCTGCCCGCAAAAATTGTACCCAGGTGGAGGATGTCCTGCAGCTCAGCCATCTCAGGTAGTCTGCATAACATAGTTGGGAGGCTGAGAAGGAGGTAGATAGCTGGTTCCAAATGCAGTCTGCAGTAGACCCACAGCCAAACAGCCAAAATCTCCCCCCACTGGCACACAAAGAAGGGAGAAGGGAGAATAATGCTGAATAAGGGAAGCTTGCAACAGCAAGGACCAGCAGGAGGAAGACACTTTCCCCTGAAGCTTGAGGTGCCCTTGAAGAACCACTTGACTGCTCTTCAGAGTGAAAAGGAAAGACTCATCACGTCAGGAGAGATGCTGAAGCTGAATAAGACAGCCTGATCTGCTCCATGTGTAACAACCAGCACAAACGAGAAAAGGCCATAGGTGATAGTAGTAGGCAACTCTTTCCTGAGAGATATGGAGGCACCCATTTTCCAGCCTGATGATCTCTCCAGAGAGATGAGCTGCCTACCGAGGGCTCGTATCAGGGATGTCACTGAGAGACTACCAAGCCTTGTACAGTCCACTGACTATTATCTGCTGCTGTTGCTTCACATGGGCACCAGTGACACAGCCAGGAGCAGTCTGACGAATATCAAGGATTACAGAGCCCTGGGAGCGGTGGTGGGGGACTCTAGAGCGCAGGTAGTTTTTTCATCAGCTCTCCCTGTCAAAGGAAAGGGGTTTGAAAGGGTGAGTCGAATCTAGAAAATCAATAAAGGGTTACAGGACAGGTGCCACAGCCAGGAGTTTGGCTACTCAGACCATGGGACTCACTTTGAGAAACCTCACTTACTGGGGGCTGATGGGGTCCATCTGTCAGAGAACAGGAAGAGCATCTTCAGTCTTAGGCTTGTGAATATGGTGAAGAGGGCTTTAAATTAAAGTTGCTGGGGAAGCGGAACCTCAAACCATTCCACTCCTATCAGTTTCATGCCAGCGCAAGCAATAGATGCCCAGAGCCTGGACAAGGACAACAGGCCAGCAGGAAAGCACCTGAAGAGCTGCACAAAGGATTTCCATCCACTCCAGTCAGTAGGTCAGCTTCATTGGGAGCCCAAAATAAATGACTCTATGCAAAGCACGTAGCATGGGGAATTGTCATGGTTTAGCCCAGCCAGCAGCTAAGCTACCACACGGCCGCTCACTCACCCCTCCCTGCTGGTGGGGTAAAGAAGAGAAAAAATATAACAAAAGGCCTGAGGGTCGAGGTAAGAACAGGGAGGGATCACTCACCGACCATGGCCCCAGGGCAAAACAGACTTTGCTTGGGGACAAAACAATTTAATTTGTTATCAGTTACTTTAAAGAGGATAACAAGAAACCAAGTCATATCTTAGAAACAAAAACACCTTCCCTCCACCCCACCCTTCTTCTCAGCTCTAACTTCTCCTCCTCAGTGGCACAGGGAGATGGGGAATGGGGGGCTGCAGGTCAGTTTGTCACAGGCTGTTTCTGTCGCTCTTTCCTTAAATGGGGAGGACTCCTTACATTCTTCCCTTGCTCCAGTGTGAGGCCCCTCCTCATGGGAGAGAGTCCTCCAAGAACTTCTCCAATGTGAGTCCTTCCCACAGGATGGCAACTGTACCCATCAGATTGTTCCAGCACAGGCTTTTCCCAAGGAGTCACGGCTTCTTAGGGCACAGCCACCCGCTCTGGCCTGGAGTCCCTTCCCACAGACTGCAGATGCATCTCTGCTCCACCATCAGCCTCCAGCAGCATGGAGAGTTCTTCCCATGGAGACAATCCCCTAAGAACTAAGAATGGATTGAGAGCAGCCCTGAGGAAAAGGATTTGGGAGTGCTGGTGGATGAGAAGCTCAACATGAGCTGGCAATGTGCGCTGGCAGCCCAGAAAGACAACCGTATCCTGGGCTGCATCAAAAGGAGCGTGGCCAGCAGGTCGAGGGAAGTGATTCTGCCCCTCTACTCAGCTCTCGTGAGACCCCACCTGGAATACTGCATTCAGCTCTGGAGTCCCCAACATAAGAAGGACACGGAGCTACTGGAACGAGTCCAGAGGAGGGCCACGAAGATGATCCGAGGGCTGGAGCACCTCTGCTATGAAGACAGGCTGAGAGAGTTGGGGCTGTTCAGCCTGGAGAAGGCTCCGGGGTGATCTTATAGCAGCTTTCCAGTACCTAAAGGGGGCCTACAGGAAAGCTGGAGAGGGACTTTTTACAAGGGCGTGTAGTGATAGGACAAGGGGCAATGGATTTAAACTGAAAGAGGGTAGATTTAGGTTAGATATAAGAAAGAAATTCTTTACATTGAGGGTGGTGAGGTACTGGAACAGGTTGCCCAGAGAAAATGTGGATGCCCCATCCCTGGCAGTGTTCAAGGCCAGGTTGGATGAGGCTTTGGGCAACCTGGTGTAGTGGAAGATTTCCCTGCCCATGGCAGGGGGGTTGGAACTAGATGATCTTTGAGGTCTGTCCCTTCCAACCCTAACCATTCTATGATTCTAAGAGGAATCAGAGATGTACACACGCCTGCAGGGCTATGATCTTATTGGCATCACGGAGATGTAGTGGGATGGTTCCTATGAATGGAGTGTCAGAGTGGAAGGATATAGACTCTTTAGGAAGGACAGGCAGGGGAGATGAGGAGAAGGCCTTCTATGTCAATGATGAGCTGGAGTGCATGGAGCTCTGCCTGGAGATGAATGAGAAGCTGATCAAGAGCTTATGGGTCAGGACTAAAGGGAAGGCACGGACAGGTGGCAGTATAGTTGGGGTTTGCAACAGGCCATCCTACCAGGAAGATTGAGCAGATGAGGCCCCCTAAAGATAGATAGAAGCAGCCTCATGTTCACAAGCCCTGATCCTCATGGGAGACTTCAACCACCCTGATATCTGTTGGAGGGACAACACAGCAGGGCAGAAGCAATCCAGGAGGTTCCTAGAATGCGTTGATGATAACTTCCCACTCCAAGTAATAGAAGAATCAATGAGGAGAGGTGCTATGCTGGACTTCGTTCTCACCAACAAGGAGGAGCTAGTGGCGAATGTGAAGCTCAAGCACAGCCTTGGATGCAGTGACCATGAAATAGTGGAGTTCAAGATCCTTAGAGTGGCAAGAAGGGTGCACAGCAAGCTCACTACCCTGGATTTCAAGAAGTAGTCTTTATCATCTTCAGAGATCTGCTTAGTACAGTACAACAATGGCTCAAGAGTGGTGTATCCCAACAAAGAGGAAGTTGGGCAAAAATTCCAGGAGGCCTGCATGGATGAAAAAGGAGCTCCTGGACCAACTTAAACACAAAAAGAAAGCCTATAGAAGGTGAAAGGAAGGACAGGTAACCTGAGAAGATAGAGAAATTGTCTGAATAGCTAGGAATCAGATTAGGAAAGCTAAAGCCATGATAGAAATAAATCTGGCCAGGGATGTCAAGGGCAACAAGAAAAGTTTCTACAGGTATGTCAATGATAAAAGAAGGACTAGGGAAAATGTGGTCCCTCTCTGGAAGGAAACAGGAGACCTGGTTACCAAGGATATGGAGAAGACTGAGGTACTCAGTGACTTTTTTGCCTCAGTCTTCACTGGGAAGTGGTCTAGCTGCACTGCCCAAGTAGCAGAAGGCAAAGACAGGGACTGGGAGAATGAAGAACCGCCCACTGTAGGAGAAGATCAGGTTTGAGACCATCTAGGGAAACTGAAGGTGCACAAGTCCATGGGACCTGATGAAATGCATCCACGGGTCCTGAGGGAACTGGCAGATGAAATTGCAGAGCCACTATCCATCATCTCTGAGAAGTTGTGGCATTCCGGTGAAGTTCCCATGGACTAGAAAAAGTGAAACATAGTCTGCATTTTTAAAAAGGTGAAAAAGTAAGCCTCAGAGAGCTACAGGCCTACCAGTCTCACCTTTGTGCCTGACAAGATCATGGAGCAGATCCTCCTGGAAAGCATGCTAAGGCACATGGAAAATGAGCAGGTGATTGGTGACAGCCAACAAGGTTTCACTCAGGGCAAATCATGCCTGACAAATTTGGTGGTCTTCTATGACAGGGTTACAATGTTGGTGGACAAGGGAAGAGCAACTGATGTCACCTACCTGGACTTGTCCAAAGCATTTGACACTGTTCTGCATGACATTCTTGTCTTTAAATTGGAAAGACATGGATTTGATGGATGGACCACTCAGTGGATAAGGAATTGGCTAGATGGCCGCACTCAAAGAGTTCCAGTCAACTGCTCAATGTCCAAGTGAAAACCATTGACAAGCAGCATTCCTCAGGGGTTGGTATTGGGTCTGGCACTGTTTAAGATCTTTGTCAGAGACATGGACAGTGGGATTGAGTGCACCCTCAGCAAGTTTGCTGACAACACCAAGCTGTGTAGTGTGAACAACATGCTGGATGGAAGGAATGCCATCCAGAGTGACCTTGACAGGCTTGAGAGATGGGCCTGTGAGAACTTCATGAAGTTCAACAATGCCAAATGTAAAGTCCTGCACATGGGTCAGAGCAATCCCAAGCACAAGTACAGGTTGAGTGGAGAATGGATTGAGAGCAGCCCGGAGGAGAAAGACTTGGGGGTGTTGGTTGATGAGAAGCTCAACATGAGCCGGTAATGTGCACTGGCAGCCCAGAAAGCCAACCATGTCCTGGGCTGCATCCAAAGAAGTGTGGCCAGCAGGTCAAGGGAGGTGATTCTGCCCCTCTACTCTGCTCTCGTGAGTACATGAGAGTAACCCACATGGAGTACTGTGTTCATCTCTGGGGATCCTCAACATAAGAAGTGTTGGAGTGGGTCCAGAAGAGGGACACAAAGATGATATGAGGGCTGGAGCACCTCTTCTCTGAAGACAGGCTGAGAGAGTTGGGGCTGTTCAGCCTGGAGAAGAGAAGGCTCTGAGGAGACCTTCTAGCAGTCTTCCAGTACCTGAAGGAGGCCTTCAAGAAAGCTGGAAAGGGACTTTTGACAAGGACATGTAGTGATAGAACAGGGGATAATAGCTTTCAACTGAAAGAGCGTAGATTTTTATTAGATCTGAGGAAGAATTTCTTCATGTGGGTGATGAGGCACTGGAACAGGTTGTCCTGAGAAGTTGCAGATGCCCCATCCCTGGAAGTGTTCAAGGCCAGGTTGGACGAGGTTTTGAGCAACCTGATCTAGTGGAAAGTGTTCCTGCTTATGGCAGGTGAGTTGGCACTGGGTGATCTTCAAGGTCCCTGCCAGCCCAAACCATTCTATGATTCTTTGATAGCTTAAAACTGGCTGATCCAGTAAGTCTATCAGCACAAGTTTAGTTCCAGATCTTTTGCTATCTTTTGCTCCACAGGTATGTCATAGACAACATAGGAAGAAGGCTTAGGGAAAACCAGAAGCAAATCTGTGATGGATTAGGCTTCAGTATCTTCCTTCCTCATGAAACAACTCTTTCATTTTCCCAGGGTGATTTTTTATTGGTTTCTTGACAAAAAATAACCTAATGAACTTGACATCTGAAATTCGTATTATATGAAATATATGCACAATCCATCTATATTAAGGTTGCTGTAATACTAACAAGATGACTAGAAACTAGTTACAACAGGAATTTGTGAAATAGCTGTGTTAGCAGTACTATAGTGACTGTAGCTTTTGAACAGCTATGCTGTATTTTAACTCTAAAATCTTAATCCTTGCTCTAAAACAGAAGCTGAGAAAATAGCACTCAGTTTTGGAGAGCAGAGTCAGTCATAATACCTCAAAGCAGTATCACCTAGACCTTTGCTTATGCTTACACAGACATACCATTAAGTGATTAAGCTCTGGCTTTTTCTTGACACAGATCAAGCATCAGAAATATATTTGTCAAACCTATGTAGATGACTTGTGATATTCTGCAGTTAAGAGTGCAGTCCCCCTACAGCACATTCTGTTTGTGTTGTAAATTCCTGGCATATCCTCTGAGAATATTTTAACAGTAGAAACAAACAAGTATATACAGAGAAACTTAAAATTAATAAATCCTTAGGGAGAAAAACAGACTTGTCACAAACTTAGGGTTTCAATTCATTTGAAATACTTGTATTTCCAAGTCTTTTCACTGTCTGCTGGTTTTGATTGTAGAAGAATGGACAGAAAAGGAAGGGAAATGCAATTTAAAACATTTTTATTCATTACTTAGGAGAAACAGACTCACCACTGTATAAGAGCAATATTTAATGGAAAGTAGAACACAAAGGACAGAACTTAATTTTGCTTGTGTAGCCACAAAAGAAGAAAAAGCCCGAAAGTCAATGTGGTCTCTGTTGGGGTAAGCAGTTAATGATTTATTTTATTTTTTAGGAAGCGCTTTGTTTCTTCTTTTCTTCTGTCACCTCACTTTAAATTTTGCAGAGTAAAAAGTGAGTCAAATGTTTCTAACCATGCCAACAAAATAATAAAGACAAACTGGTACATACTTCCTTCAGGGTTTCAAGACACCATTTTGTGGACTTCCAGAGAAGCCTTTAAGGAGACACAATTAGGATGAGGATTAAAGGCTATAGTGGATAATGTGCTGTTTAGGAGATAAAACCTCAGAGAAGGAAAAAATGATCCATTGTCAGATTGTAAATATGCTTACACTGGGCATTATTAGCACGAGCATTATTTATTACTTTGGACAAGATGGTAAACAATCTGATGTCCACATCTGAGGAACACATGAAGACTGTTAAGACTATGGTACAGTCATATTCAAGGAAAGAACTGGAAGTGATATATTACTTTTCAAAGGAAGTAGCCAGGTATGAAAAACAGTAGAAACCTAATTGATTCTGTATACTTGTTCGGTCAATTCAATAAAATGCATTGAGTTGTATATGTACATCATCAGAGAAGAATACAAAAGACAAGAACTTCAATGGGAACTAATAAATTTAGATAAATGAGGAGGAGATTCAGTGAATAAAAGATAAGGTATGTTATAGGCAGAATACATCATAAGGAATAGTTTGAGTTGAATTGCTCATCTGTGTTTCTGGGTTCTAAATTAACTGTAGTCTCTGAGACTAAACATCTGTGAAGCTCACCGGAAACATATGTTCAGTTTCTAATTTGGAATAATTTTTTCTAAAAAAAAAATAATCTTAAAATGGAATAGAAAATATTGCAAAAGTACTATGGAAGCATCATGTGATTTAACAGTGCCATCACCTAAAACACCAGTCATGTCCGATCATCCACAGTCTAATATAGATGATAACCAGGGGAAAAAAAAAAAGTAGTAAAGAAGAACATGACACAGCAACCCAAAAAAATTTTCCATATGAGAAATTTAAATGCCTAGCTCTGTATAATTTGTAATAGACCTGAAAGAAAAAGGTACCCCCTATACCAGTAATGAATTAGTAGAATGTAATTTGAAGTTGGGAGCTCTCTTTTGCTCTCTTCTATAAAAACAGATAAAGGAGAAATTTCATAATCCATAAATAATATTTAACTTTTCAATCCAGCAGGCAATAGAAAGGCAGGGACAGAATTTCCAGACTTTTTTCGTCTCTTCCTTTTCAAGATGGTGAGTCTACAAAAAACCTCACGGCAGAACTGACGTTCTCTGCAGAAGTAACCGCTCTTCATCAATCTGGCTGGCAGAGGGCTTACCACATTTGCAACGTTAAAGCCAGATGGTACAATGAAATAAAGATTTTGAAACCTAGCCCCACACAATCTTGAGCTTTACTGGTTGTCCTTTCCTTGAAGGCAAGGGAATGGAAGGTAGGCAGCTGCTGAGATGGAAGATTCCTCTTATAAGTTTTCCCCACAGACAAAGCAGAGGGGAAATTGATAAATTAACAGATGTGATGGGTCCTTAGTTTGTTTGAAAATTTTTCTTTTTTTTTTGTCTTCAACAACATGAACATGAGAGAGAGATAAGCAGATATCCTCTGTCAGCATCAGCCTACCCGTTTATCTATACACTCAAATTCATAAGACATTTAACTCCCTGCTACCTGCTGTGGTCAAAGTCTGGCCCTCATATGAAGCACTTACCAGTCTATAGCAATAAACAAGAAACACAAGTACATTGTACCTGTTAAGTATTGACTCTTAATAGATATGTAAGTAGGTAAGTGGAATACTTCCTATTTTAAGCAATGGAAACCAGATTTAAAAAATCCCAAACACACTTTTTGAAGAAAACAATAATATTCCCTTCCCCTCATTCTACTATGTTCTTTTTCTTCTAAAAAGTCCAAGAAAAAATACAACTTTTTGTACTGCGCCACGAGGTTCAGGATCTAGACTACTCTGAGGTCAAATATCAGCTCAACGTTAAGCAGTAGATCACATTAAGGGCCTTTAAATAGCACTGTTACCCAGTTTGCTGAATGGTTTGAAGACATGAACTAGTGACGACATATATGACTCCTAGACAAATGTCATCGCACCATCTGTGGACCATATTGTGCATCAGATGGCAGGATAACATTTGCAATAAGAAAGTTTCAGAGCAGAGCTATGTTCCAGGGACTGTAGCCATGATCATCACAGAACAGCTGCACTGGGCTGGTCACACATCTAGGATAGAAGACACCAGCACCCTGCAGCAGCTGGTGTGCTGTGGACTTGAAGAAGCAGCATACATCCAGGACAGACATATGAACCACTTCAAGGATTCACTGAAATACAACTTCAAGTAATAAAAATTGCTAAGATGGCAGACGGGTAGGATTGGTACACCACAGTTCAGGTTGAATAGACTCAGTCGAATCTAAACTTACTTGCAGAAGCATGCACTGTCTTACTAACCTGTTCTCAAGGACAGAAGTCTTCAGTTTAGAGGTCATTATTGTTCTCTGCTAACCTATGTATTTGGTTTCCTTACAGAGTGCGGGTAGGGGAGCCTAATATGGCTGGATCTGGCTTCCCTACGGGGCTAGAATGCAAATCTGAATTTGGCAACTCAGAGGAGTTTCTGATGCTCATGATCCTGTGTTTCTGAGCAGAAGTATTGCATCCATGGTAAAGAAAGGAGCATCAAAGAAAAAAATCAACAGTAACTCTTAGGACTACACATGAAACCAATGGAAAAAAAGATGCCCCAGTCACGGACTGCTTCGTTTGGGGATTTGTTTTCATTTGGTTTGGTTTTTGGTTGTTTTTTTTTTTTCTTTTCCACGCTTTATAATATTTTAGGACAATACCGTAAGAGGTACTCTCTTCACTCCTCAAGCACAATGTAACCAAAAGAATTTGGTAAATGTCAGAGAAAGAATCCTTTTGTGAATACCACCTAATAGGCATTGTCTTGCACTTAAGTTTATGAGAAATTCAGTCTTAAATGTCTGCATTAATTGCAATGAAAGCAACAGAAGTTAAATGTTTGGATACTAATATCAAAGCTTCACTTTAATTAACAAAACCAGTTTCAAATTTTATCTTTAAATAGCCAAACTAATGAATTAGTTCACAAAATTATTTTGATTTCTAAGTGATGATAGAAAAGGCTTAATTAACTTCAATAGATTTGAGATCAAGCTTTCAATATCTCTGTATTCCTGGAACCGAATTACATGTTTATATATAGCCTTAACTGCATTCTGGATTTCCAATAAAACTCTTCAGTCTAACAAGTAAATTAAAGTGTTTCTATAGCCTTTTAATATTATTCAACTCAAATTGCCCAGTAAAGGAATGAATATATTGTCTCTTTCACTATATGTTATTTATTTATTTACTTTTACTTTTTGGCTTTGAAATTGTCATTGTGAAATTATCAGAGGTTGGTAAACATACAGTGAAACCATTTGTCCCATGACAAAATAATAATAATTAAAAAAAAATCAAACCAACCAAAGAAAAAGTCCATCTTATTTTTCTTTCAATATAATGGTCACAATAGCTGTGGCTCATCTGACTAGAAGTAAATGGCCTTCAGGGTTGTAGATATCCTATTACTCATAAAAATTACAACTGCTTCTTCCCCGCATTCACATGCACACACCAAAAAAAAAAGAATAAGATTTCTATAGTCAGAAGGCATCTGCAGTTAGACATTGAGATTTAGAAAACATCAACATCTGCAATTCAGCCTTGTCACACATATTACAATGAACATCCAACTTCTAGATGTATTCATAATATGCTCTCACTGGCCACATACCCATTACTTCAGTGTTGCCTGGACTGTGAGTACCAACCAACACTGTCCAAAATAAAGCATTTGAGGAGACATCCAGGTTTTGTTGTTACTCAGTCTGCAACCATGCATGCCTATCTTGGTATCTCAATTACAGTGATATTTTAGGGATGTGAACAAACAGAAAATGGATTTTGGAGGAAGTGGAGTTGACTGCCACAGAAGAGGCACAGATTACGTGGAAATTGCTTACAGATAATGGCAGGCTTTAATGGAAATTTGGAGTTGAGTTTAGCAACACTTGGCTGATGTGATTGGTTACACAGGAACTTGTGTGGGGGTCTATAGCCAGACAGCTCAAAATTTGGTCAAGGAAATGAGGAGGTGCTGATCATGGATAAGGGAGAAAAGGCAAGTTACAGTTCAGAGAGATTGAAAAAGTGGCAATTCAAGTATATCAGGATGTCCATCACCCTGATTGGTGGTGGTTGTGCCAGAGCATTTTTGCATTCGAGACATTATAGCCTCTTCAGACTCCAGAGAAACTCATGAATTTTCAGGTCAGTTGAAGTCAAGAAATACTTCTGCAAGTGGCAGCCTCCCAGCGTATTACCATCTCCCTTCTAAACTTGAATTAGCACTACCATAATAATTCTAGCTCCTTCCAGCAAGGCCGCATTGCTCAGTCACCAAGCAACCTCCCAGAGTTCTGGGGAAGAGCTTCCCTTACATTGTACACACATGGGTTTTGTAGTCCAAAACTGGATTATATATTCTTTCTTCTCTACAGTTATTTCCGTACTTGTCCTCACATTTTTGGAGGGAAAGAGTAATAACATCCGCATTAATATTTACAAGGTCTAGTACTACATCTCCTGTGTCACGCATAGAATCAGAGAATCAGAGAATGGTTAGGGTTGGATGGGACCTCAAAGATCATCTAGTTTCAACCCCCTGCCATGGACAGGGACACTCTCCATTACATCAAGTTGCCCAAATGGGATGGGGCATCTACAACTTCTCCCAAGTCCTTTTCCTCAGGGCTGCTCTCAATCCATTCTCTGCACAGCCTGTACTTATGCTTGGGATTGCCCCGACCCATGTGCAGGATCTTGCACTTGGCCTTGTTGAACTTCATGAGGTTCTCACAGGCCCATCTCTCCAGCCTGTCAAGGTCCCTCTGGATGGCATCCCTTCCCTCCAGCGGGTCCACAACAATACGACAACTTGGTGCCATCTGCAAACTTGCTGAGGGTGCACTCAATCCCACTGTCCATGTCTCCAACAAAGATGTTGAACGACTCCGGCCCCAGTATTGACCCCTGAGGAACACCCCTCATCACTGGCCTCCACTGGTACATTGAACCGTTGACCACAACTCTTTGAGTGTGACCATCTAGCCAATTCCTTGTCTATAGAGTGGTCCATCCGTCAAATCCATGTATCTCCAGTTTAGAGACAAGGATGTCATGTGGGACAGTTATCAAATGCTTGGGATAAGTCCAGGTAGATGATGTCAGTTGCTCTTCCCCTATCCATCAATGCTGTAAACTCATCATAGAAGGCTACCAAATTAGTCAGGCAGGATTTGCCCTTAGTGAAGCCGTGTTGGCTGTCACCAATCACCTCCTTATTTTCCATGTGCCTTAGCATAGTCACCAGGAGGATCTGCTCCATGATCTTGTCAGGCACAGAGTTGATATTAAAATAATAGTCTTGGATAACATAGAGAGACATTTCCCAAGAAGACATCCATCCTGATCTTTGCTACAGAAAGCACAAACATCAAGTATAACATTTTCATTTTTAATTTCCCTTTTCTCTTTCCCTTTCTTTACAGACAACCACACTCATCCCATCCTGTCCTGGCTTCTTGCTGCTTTCAAAAACCCTTACACTTAGAGAAAGTAGCTGTCCTGCATAATTATCTACAAGTGTACACCCTGTGACACCCTTGAAAAGCAAAATTTTCCCCTCAAAATATGGAGATACTGCCTGCACTGGTGTAAAGGTAATGTACAACAAGTCTTGAAGCAAGTCAGTGTCATCTTTGGGACATACTCTGTTGTGCAAAGCTTTGAATTCATATACAATCTGGGTTGCCTAAGGGTCTAAAGGAGAAAAAGGAGTGGTCTTTCCATCAATGTTACAAAGACTCAGAGAGGAGGTCCTGCAGGATTAAGATGCTTATGATTTGCTAAAATGTGTCACTCACTCTGGATATCTTAGGAGATTCTACAGTAGAGCAAAGATAGGTAGCAACAATGAGAGACTACACAAGAACATTGACATACATTTCTTGCAGTCAAAAGGCTGAAATGCTACTACAGTAAGACTGTGAACAAGAAGGCAGATCATATCACAGTAAAAATATGCTTATTTCACACACCAGCAGAAATTAAAAATGGTAAACATATCTCACATCTGAGGAGGTCTCCCAGGTAAATCCTTTAGGTTTTTGGTTTGGTTGGTTGGTTGGTTGTTTTTTTTTCATTCTACAACAGCAGTATATGCACTCCTTATGGAAGTAGAGTGCTCTGACTTGAAGAAGAAACATCTGTGTGCACTCCTACGCTCATCCTAGCTCTTTGATAGTGGTTATAGGGCTCTCTCAGGAAGTCTAAAGGGGTCAGTTGCCTCAAGTAGCAGCAGTGGAGGTGCTGAGAGGTCCCTCAGTAGTGGGAATGTGGAGAGGTCTTTGGCACAGCTGTGTTGACGTTCAAGGATGGGCTAGAAGAAGTCAGGTGACGTCCTCTCACATGTGACACATTGCCACCTACACTACAGTCCTCTGCAGTAGTAGCTCATGTAACAAATAGCCTATTATTGGCTTAGTATTTGAGGACCAGTATAACATATCTGCTCTAGGTAATACTAAAGAAAGTTTTAGGTAGTTCTTGCCTCTCATATTACCTATGCTCGTTCCTAGACAGGGCTAAAAAGCAAGCTGAGCACACTCTTATTCTGTTTCTAGTGCTCAGCCTGGTCTTTGGAATGTCTGTTGGCTGGAAGGCAAATGTGATTTAACTCTCACCATTCTTCACTTTGTAGGAAGAGTTGAAGATATCCCCATTCACTTGCAATTCAGGCTCAGATGTTCTGTTTTGAGGATAAGAATCTTATTGATTTTAGATAGTGAACATAGCAATGAAGCTAGCATTTGTCTAAGTCCGTAAGCAGCTTGTTGGATAGAGATGTGTGAGGAAGTTATGAAAATGTGCAGAGCCTATTTGGTAAGCAGTAAAAAACCACTAAAACTGATGGAGGTCAACCATTAATTTTAATGCCCATGGGAAGAGGAAGTGCTGATGTATAGTTGGGTGCTGTGTAGTAGATCTGCAATCCCATGATATAATTTAGGCATTCTGAATCTTCCTATGTTAAGATCATTGTTCCCCTTTACTCCTCTATTTAAAGTAATTGTCGGTTACATAGCAGGATTACTTGGGGGCATGAGTTTAAGGATCGTATGATGTCTCTGATTGACATATACTTTCATCCTTATTTGGTGTAATGACCGCTGACATGAAAACTGCTGCTTGAGCCCATCCGTCTCCCACTGAAATCAAAGAGAGGTTTTAATACTGGGACCTTTGCAGAATGAAGACATCTTCAAGAAAAAAGTACATTTTCACAGAATTTTACAAATTCCTCTCTAGACAGAACTGTCAACTATTTATTTTTGGCAAACTACCAACTCCACAACCTCAGAATCCGATCAGTGGCTGCCCATCACACAAAAAAATGAGGTGGCAAATGCAAGAGAAGGACAATGAATTCAGAATAGCTCCTCTGTGTCCAAGGCCTATTGTCCTGTTTATTCTAGCATAAGCATAATGCTATAAACCTTCAAAATACAAAAACACTGTCACAAATGACAGCTTTAGATATTCAATAGATTCAGCAGCAACCAGTCAATAGTCAAGTCAGCCAGACTGTTGGAAACTAGTCAGGAAATAATATTTTGGTAGCTACATATTATGAAAAATGCAATTTCATTCTCATTTCTGTTTGTTTACATTTTTAAATGCTTCTTTTGGTTGGCAGTTAGTTGATTCATTGGTTCAAATACCCCAAAGCATCAATGAGTGTTAAGGAGAATTTCTGTAATTTTGGAAATGTACAGACTGAGACCTCATTAAATCAGTAGTATCCCTTTTGAAATCATCCATGTCTATTCCCAGTGCTAATGTAGTTGAATTAGTAATTATGCAATTGTTCAGGACTAAAGAATTACAGAGTCTGTGACTGCAAGCTTGTTATAAACAGTAATCATGCATTTGATATTCCAAAAATGCAGAGAAACTCGATTTCTTTGTACTTCCCATACAAGAACCATATATTAACTGAATGCATATTTGTGTAGAATTATTGTTTGTAAGTTTATTGAGTTTGGCCTTTAGCACGATAATTGAACCATAGATGGTAGGGCATGCAAAGAAAATGTAATATTAGCAATATACTTCCCTGCAGCTACTTGTTTTACAAAGAAAAAGAACCCTAAAAATCTTATATCTTTCCCTCATCCTTCCACAAAGTTTGTTTGCCTTTCTAAAAAAAAACCAACCAACCAACCAACCCCATATTAACTTCAATATCTCTTTCACTGTTGTTCTGCTTGTAGGTCTTCATGTTTTCTATATTAGTGATGGGTAATTTGACATGGTAAAGTATCCAGAGACAGCTGTCAGCTGCTGAGTTTGGAACAGGTTCTACACTCTGATTCTCCATAAACCAGAGAGATAGTTTGTCTAAAACTGGGAATAAAAGGTTTCTTTCTGGAGATCTTACAACATGTCTGTTTACAGATTAGAGAACTTCAGGTTGTTTTAAAACGTTGCTCCTCTATGCACCTAAAACTAAGGAACCAGAGACCTACCTAAGATTGTCTACCCCCCAAATCCATATATCCAGAGGCTCCTCATGTTTCAAATCATTTTATGAATGAGGTTTAGACCCACCATGAGGCATAACTATTCATGACTTCATTCAATGTAGTTCCTAAAGAAGGAAACAAACAGTGCTGCTGAATCAAACAGCATCAGTAAGTAGGTAGTTCTGGCTGAATGAATAGACCATTGAAATTTTGCTTTTGTAACAGTACAGGTATTTTTTTGTGTGAATAAAACAATTGTCTTTAAGTGGCTGCCTTCTTTTCCTTTTCTTTTTTTCTCTTGGGTACTTAACACCACATGGTGGACAGTAATTATGTATGATCTTTATCAATAATGTAGAAGCAACTTCCTATTGAAGACAGCTTAAGTGTCCTAGGAACACAAGATCATGCAGTAAAAGCACAGGCCTATGCCATTCCCTGTGGTAAATAACACTCCTGAACAAAACTTCTAAAAGAAAATAAATAATGAAAAGTGCAAACATCGTAAACAGAACTCAAACTTTCTCTCCCCCAAGAAAATAAACGATAAACCTACATTATAAAAAGTACAAAGTAATATGCATAAACTTGAATACTCTCTTTAAAGAATCTCTTTACCCAGCACTAAGAAGGATATAATGCTTATTACATAATGATTAAATAGTGACTTGCAATAGAAAAAAGTAAATAATTAATTTTTCTATTAATGTGATATTGGATTTTTGGTTTTATGTGACTGAAGTTCTTTAATCTCAGATTGAATTAATTTAAAGATCAGATGAAAACACAAACATCTTCACAAACCAGCGCTTTCTGCAGAATGTTGTGCATGAAAAGAAATCCACCAATCACTTATGGCACTAAACCTAGATCTTTATCGGCTGTGCCCTTTCGAAGGAGGGTGGGAGGTAAAACTGTCTGAATTGTTTATCGGAGTGTAATCCTTTGTGTACCACCTTTTTTTTTTTTTCCTCTTTGAAAATTGGTAACAGATAATTTTTTATTCTTTTGGGCCTACGGATTATTTGTAAGTTATCCATAGCTAAAGATTTTATAAGCATTTGATGCTAAAAAATTCATAAGTTAAGCTCAGTGCTCGGTTACTGAAATTGTGTAGTATTGTTCCTGATCTCTACATGTATGTGGTATGCAGAAGAGCAATGCCTCAAAAAATTTCAGCATTTCTTAGAGGGAATGTGAATACCAAATGGAAGAAATTCAGCAGAAGAATGGTACAGACTTGCCATAATTCTGAGTACTCCTTTCACAAGAAAATAGTGCTAAATGTGCCGTGTTTACACAAACCTATTCAGATAGCAGCATCATTTCTTATAGTGTTACAGAGATATGAAGACTTAGGACACATTTTTAAGGGTCCTCATAATAATTTTGCTCATCGCATTTAAACTTACCCTTTTCATTGCTGCTATAGTTTATTTCTTCCCTAACACATACGTAACACATATGGCCTTCTGCTATCCCCTCCCTTTCCTGTCTCTCTGCTTCACTCACTCTCCTGTTCTCCATAGGGAAAGCAATGAGGTCTAGAACCTCCTTTTCTATTAGCATCGGTCTGACAAAATGTCAGAAAAGTCTGCACAGCTGCAGGACCACACAGATACCACTTCCAATTCCCTGCCTGAAAAGAAAAAGAAAAATAAAATGCCTCTCTGTATTCTAGACAGGAGTGCTACAGGAAAATATAACATAGCAATAGATACAGCTTAATGTTGAAATCTTTGAGTACAGGTGGGTAGTCAAGCAATGTAAGAAAAACCAAATTGTAGGAGGAAGCCTTAGGGAATGGTTGGTGACCATCTGGCATTCCCTAAATAGTAACCAAGGGACTTAAAAGAGCTGTCCAATTTGAGTAGACACTAGAAACTCTCAAGTGTCTCAAGTTCAGTCTACCATTTCATGGCACTGCAGCACTTACCTCCAAGGCAATAAGACAGGGGGAAGGGAAGGGAAGGAAAGGGAAGGGAAGGGAAGGGTACTTCTATAGAATATTGCAGTGAGCCAAAAGAAAGCAGAAGATCAGTCTCCTTTGAAGAAATATACCTTTAAACGCTGGTGAAATACCGGCTTTTTGAAATAAACAAGAAAATTCTCATTGACTTTGATGTAACTAGGGGTTACCAAAACCAGTTTCCAGTTTTATCAACAATAAATGTTTGAGCTCCTCAAAGACACACACATTCCAGTTGATCATCTCTACAAAATAAAGATGGAAGCTGATTGTGAAGCATGAAAAAACCACTCTTTAGTGTACAAGATTTCTGACTCATTTTCTGTTAAATCAGCTGTTCTAAGTATTGTTCTCTGAGTGCAGTGTCTTTCGTTCTCCCAGTTGAGGCTTAATGCATCTTTACGTGAGAAATGAAGAATGTAGGTTCGCTTATGAGAGCTACAGTAAGCAAACCCTATGTACTGTATTATGCATTTATTTTATGGCTGATTTAAAGTACAGATCTCATACTAATTTCACTTATTAATAAAAGCAAAAAGACATTTAAAAGCCATTGGAGCATTCCGAGTTACAAGAAATGTTATCTCAGCTTTCCTTTAAATTTGGACCATGTGCAAGGAGATAGTAAACACATAAAAAGACACATTCTTAAAACTCAGATCACTAATAAATATTGTTATAGGCATATATTTAGACAAGAAAGGAAACAGTTATAATTCCCGTACAGTACTTACCCATTTTAACATTATCACATGGTTGTACAAACAGGATTATAACAAGCAAAAGAAAGCACTTTATTTAATGAATAAATAATCAAAAGCATTGGTGAGGGTAGTCTTAAGAATATGCTGCTTCATACAGTTTAAAGTACATCAAACAACAAAATCCATAGTCCCAAAATTCCATTAAATAATACTGAGTAATTATGTGATTGATAATATTTAAGTATATATATATAATCTATATATATATATGTGTATATAATCATATCATTATGAGTAATTAAGGTATCTATTTACATGCCATGCAATATTAGAATGTGTTGCAATACCTAGGCACAACAGGTGGATTTAAGAATGGATGTGGTAAAAAAAAAAAACAAACAAAAAACCAAAACCAAAACAACAAAACAACAAAAATCCCTAATTTTTGAAAATGAGGGACATTACTTTCTTTCAGTTCTTTCTTTTCATAATGTACAGTGAGAATTTGAGATCCTTTCTGGTAGTTAAAGACATACTTTTTCTATTGTACAACTAGGTAGCAGTATAAACTTCGAGCTGTAGTTAGAGCCATGAGAGGCTGCAGTTAGAGAAGGCATTCTTGCTTCAAAACTTAGCATATGGCATGCAAGTCTGTGATATTCTTCTTATTGTGGGCCCAGTCCTGTGAAATGCTGAGCTTCTCCTACAAGAGGGTGCTTACTGTTGTGTTCTAAAGCAATTAAGTGCACTCAGTGTCTCAAAAGAGCTGCACAGTATTTGGCAGGGTGAGGATACATATCATCATGTAAGTTCTATTAGTGTCCAGTGAAGTGATGTGTCTATATTATTTCTTTTTTTTTTTTTTTTTAAAAAAAGTAAAATAAAAAGCTTATAATTCTGCATTTATTAGCCTTAATTTCAGTTTATAAATAAACTACATTATGTTTTAAAAAACTGGAAATTACAAATTTTCTTCTTCTGAAGCATTTACTAGTCCACTGCATACTAAAGGACTTACTACTTCTGTTACTGATTATGGGACAGGTCCTGATATTTTGCTTTGTAAGAGATTCAACAAAGCCTGAAGGATCAGAATCTGGCCCTCTATGTTATGATCTTACTATGCTCAGCTGGTTGAAAACAAAGTATAAAATGGATTCTCACAAGAAAAGCAGTTCACAAAATAAGTAGCTGTGTTATATAATGTATTATATTTGAGATGTCAAACTGGAAAAAAAATCAATCCATCCAAGTAATGTGTGAAAAAGGATATCTTACAATTTTACAAGGAACCATTTACCAATGAGAGGGGTTTTTTTGAACATGATGAGAAGTCAGAGGTGGTTTTGAATTATGGAGTAATTATATTTGATGTATGTGTCCACTAAGGTCATTAGTAGTGAAAGTTAATAAAACTAATATTAATTGAGTTAGAGCTTAACTGTCCATGATATACTGAGCTGATTCACACCTCTGGGCGATATTGTATCATGTTTTTTGTATACTAAAATGTCTTGCTCTGCTCTAGAATTGGTTTCCATTTTGAAGTTTTTCATCACAGCAGCAAGGACTGCAAGCATATAAATTAAATGAAGTTGAGACTTTGGAACACAGTTCTGCTGAAGAAGTGTAGTAAACAGGAAAAGAATTGAGCATTGAGAGATAATGCCACGGGTACTCAGTTGCTTTCACTCTCTGAATTGACACGTGAGCACACATGCTGTAGAGAACTCTCACTGCTTATTTTACTTTACGGCAAGGATACATGCCATAAGAAAGTTTTATCCGCTGGATCAGGTAAATATTTTGTTGCCAATGGAAATCAGTCATCACAGACTACTTGTTCTTCTGTCTGAACTGGATATGACATCACTGCTGTGCTCTCATGTCAGTAGGAATACTTTTGTAGCTTATTTAGAGGTATCAGATGCTATTGCCTAAGGCTATTAGACCCTACCCCTATGCTTTTTGTCATGTCATGAGTCCCATGGATCCCATGACATCACCTATTGTCATGTCCCATGATTCTCACTGTGTTCTTTTTTTGTTGAAGCTACTAGTGCCTCCCTTTGCTCAAAGCATCCCAAGATTAAACTTTTGATTGCTGTTGTGATCCTTTTCTCCTTATTTCTGTTTTCTCATGTCAGCTACATCAGTCTTTATCCCTCTTGTTCTTTCCTCTCACACAAATATGTATCTCTTGTTTTTATGCTGTTTATGTAGTCTACTCTACACTCAAGTCTTCAAGATTCATTCTGATCATGATTCTTATCATTAACTTCCTAAAAGGTAATAATCACATTAAGCAAGTAATGTGAACATCATTGTCTTCATATCTATTTGTTAAAATTAATGTATATTTCTGCATTCTCCTTAATTCTGCTCCACGCATTTCTTTGTCTGCCTTCAGACAGTTCCTTGGGAAAGAGGACGTGACTGCTCTATCTTTAGCAAGAGATGGCACAGTGTAAGTAACTATATTTATGCATGTTTTTTATTTTCTTTTCGGAAAAAAAGGGCTTTGGTGACTGACAGTAAAAATAAATAACAATTGAAGAAACCTTTGGTTTATCTTTTTAGCAATCCTTTAACCGTGTGCATTAATAAATAAATAAATAAATAAATAAAGGGCATGTAATCTTCCTAGCTGAATTAAAACTAGAACTGGCATCAGAGAGACATCCATATCATGCCAGGTTACCAATAATTTCAAGTAATGTTTAGCCTCAAAGCTACCAAACTTGAATAGTCAGCATAGCTGCCTTCTTATTCTGTGCAGGAAGATTTTTTAATTTTTTTTTACAACTCCTCATCTGACATATCACTGAATTCCTGTCAGAATTTAACCTTTATTTTTTCTTCTTTTTTTTTCCTTTTTAATTTCTAGTCTTAATTTGTGAGTTTTACACAACAATACTGATACTACTGATTCAGCAAACCAAATGGTTGTGAATAAATGGGCACTTACTGAATACCTGTTTAGGGCCAAATCTAGATTCTGTGCAAATCTCTGGAAAACATTCCTTTGGCTTACATGGGATTAAGACACAATTCTCAGTGCTGCAGATACTTCTTTCCCCCTTCCTCCCTCCCTCCCTTCCTTCTTTCCTTCCTTCCTTCCTTCCTTCCTTCCTTCCTTCCTTCCTTCCTTCCTTCCTTCCTTCCTTCCTTCCTTCCCTCCTTCCTTCCTCTTTTCTTTCTTTCTTTCTCTTTCTCTTTCTTTCTCTTTCTTTCTTTCTTCTTTCTTTCTTTCTTTCTTTCTTTCTTTCTTTCTTTCTTTCTTTCTTTCTCTTTCTCTTTCTTTCTTTCTTTCTTTCTTTCTTTCTTCTTTCTTTCTTTCTCTTTCTTTTTCTTTCTTTCTTTCTTTCTTTCTTTCTTTCTTTCTTTCTTTCTTTCTTTCTTTCTTTCTTTCTTTCTTTCTTTCTTTCTTTCTTTCTTTCTTTCTTTCTTTCTTTCTTTCTTTCTTTCTTTCTTTCTTTCTTTTCTCTCTTGCTTCCTTTCTCTCTTGCTTTCCTGCTTTCTTTCCTGCTTTCTTTTGCTCTACCTTTCTTTCTGTTTCCTGTCTTTTGTGTTTTTTTAAATAACTATTTAAAAGTTGGGTAAGGCCTTAAGAATCTAAAATTACACACACACAAAAAAAAAAAAAAGAGAAAATGAGACGAGAAAATTTTCACCTGCCAGAAATTTAAATCATATTTGTTTGTGCTTCTCCTGCACAGGTTGATTGAAGATCGGAACAGAATATAGCTCTCTTTCTGTAGCAATAGTCACATAATTTACTTTCTGTCCTTGACAGAAATTTTTTCAAATATATTCTGTTTTAAAAGGCACTTACAATTTAAAATAGTTGACACTATTTGGGTTTTCAAATTATTATTGTCTTTCTGGTTTTAATACAGAACTCAGGGCACCTCTGCTTTAAAACTCAGCATGTTCAAAATTAGGTTACTTTATTGATATGTCTTTTTCAAGGTTGCTGGGCTTTTTTTTCTTTTTTCTTTCTTCTTTTTTTTTTTACTTGCTGTAACAACAGCGGTTATATAACCACACAATTCTTCCTCATAAGAAAGCATTTAACGAATTCTGATATGACTTTATTCTACTCTCAAAAGAAAGACTGAAGTGTGGTAAGTGCTAACTTTTCTATATGCTACCACTGTACTGTTACAAAGACAAGCAAGATTGCTTATTACATGTGCTTAAGTATGCTTAACAAATCTGGACTAGATTCTGTCACCTTTGTGTTGGGTATGTAGCACTTTACCCAATGCAAATAACTTACCAAAGCAATGGCAGAATATGGCCCTCAGGATTTATCATTTGTTGAATATTCCATTCTTATACATATCTATATGAACCAAATGGACCATGGTATGCTTAGAAAAATAGCTCGAAATTCAGAATGAAACAAAGAAACAAACCAACCAACAACAACAGAAAGAAAGATAAATTAACAGGAACAAAGTCCCTTAGGCATCTGCCCAAGAACTAACACAACACAATCAGGAATTCAGAACATTTATTGCAAGAGCTGAATAACTAAATAACGTTGAACTGGCAAAGCAGTAACAAGGATAACTGGTTAGATATTTACTCTGTCAAAGTCATCAAACACCCCTCACAAACTGACATAAGTACTGCAATAAGCAATGCACCCCTAACCCATTTTTATACCTTTTATACTGTGGAGGGGAAAAAAAGAAATATATAAAAAGTGACCTGCTATATACAAAAGAATAAAGAAAAAAAAAAACAACTTGAGATTTTGGTAAGAATTAAATCACCTTCAGATTAGCTAAATTTGTTACTTCAAGACTGATGCTTCACTGTGGCATAAGTAACTTTTGCTTTTTTCTGTAAGGACTTTTTTTTTTTCCTTTTTTTTTTTTGCATGCTATTTATTTGTGTAAATCATCTGTCATGCCTTAACAAAAACCATCTAAAAATGTTTGGATTTGGATTTGCTTTGCGTGCAACTTAGATCTTATTAACATTAGGAGTCACTCTGCTGGTTTGACTGAGGTGACATGATACTGGTACCTGCCAGGCATTGACCAACTATGATAACAAACAGTTAAACAGCAATAATTAGAGATTTAACCCTTTAGTTCCCCCAACTAGCCTACCAGGAGAATGCTCTGTTACATCATGAAGGCACAACACATTAAATATTCTGTGGCTATGATCTAAAAACACTTGTGTTACTACAACATTAACGCAGATGAAGATCAACACAAATGCTGCTATTTCAGCAATACAAACTGTCTTAGGTATAGACACACATCTGCCCAATTGGAAAAATATGATTATTGTACTTTGCTTCTAGAGAATTTCCTTCGTATATTGCAGCTGACATCAATGTCAGCTACCACTCATTAAACGACAGACTGCAGCTAATTTGATCAAGGATTCCAAATGAACAGCTTTCCCTCTCACCCACCACCACAAATTTAAATAATCTTCTGTTTTGCAGTTTCTCTGTTTTATGAAACATAATGGGATTTAAAAAAATTATGCCAATTTTTAAGCCCTTACACAAGTCTACTAATTTCCTAATATTAAAAGGAAAAAAAAAAAAAAAAAGAAATTCTACCTGAACACTGGCATTATTTTCTACTACATAGAAAGAAAAATCTTTTTTTTCCTTTCTACAACCAACCTTCCCTCCCACCCCATCACTCCTTTTTTCACTTTTAACACAAATGTTTTGATTTCCTTGGAACATTGTGTGTCAGACAGACTACTAACACAGAAACACCATCACTGAAAAGAAAAGCAAAACAACAGGAAGCAAATGAAAGAAAGTAAAAAGCAACTGTGAAACACAGAAATATGCTACAGTATCTTTTCAAGTGAACGTTATAAGTACACAAAAATTGTAAGTAATAATTGTTTCTATTTACAAGTATTTGAACACTGATTGACTTATAAGTGTCCACCAACATTGTTAATAGCACAATAGGTTTAATGTTTACAGTTTCGGTTGTTTTGTTTGCAATATGATCTCAAGTATAATGGTCCCAGCATAGATCAATGACAACAAAAGCACAATTTTCTAACTGGATATGCTTTTCAATCATTGCAATCCACTGAACTTTCTCGCTCTCTGCTCTCCAAATGCATCTTCTGTTTTTCATAGCAGCAGTCCAGGGTCAAAAAACAAAAAAAAAAGGATATTTGCAAACTGGAGAGATCTCTGCAGATTTTAATCATGTCTATTTAACAAAACCACACAACTAGTAGAAACACTCTTTCATGTTGCAGGACACCATACCTTCCACGGTGCTAACATAAAGATATGCATATCTCTGCTAGGTGAAGTATAGTTCTAGAGGTCTACCCAGTACATAAAGCTCTGACACACACACAGTATTAGCAAGTCTAAGTAGGCTAAAGTCATTGGTCCAAAGTAACCATTTCTTATAGCTGGTGCTCCTTTGGACTCTCAACAGATCCTGAGGCCTGTTTATAAGACTTCAAGTTGGCCAGAGGAATGTCAGTCATGTGGTTGCCACTGTTGAAATGGCCCTCATTGGAACCATACTGCTTTCGGTCACTGAACTGGTTTCTGTTGCTATCTTCTTTCCAGGTCCTGGTCAATGTGTGTCCATTAACTAGTTTGTCCTTCTTAACCCATTCTTTCTGAGGTGCAAAGGTGGAGAGAGGAGACTTTGGCTGTTGGTATGGGCCCAAGCTGGGAGGCATCCAACAGTTGTCTGAGTGACCCAAAACCAGGCATTCTTGAGTACACATCTCTGTAGCTTCAGCTAATCCTCGTGGCCCAAGAGGCCCGTCTGTAGAAGAAAAACAGAAGAACGAAGAGGGAGAGAGGAAAAAAAGGACATAATATTAGATAGTAATATTTGGCATTAAATTTATACATATACATCATGAGAAAATTAACAATGATTCTGCAATGAAGTATTGTGCTGATAAATCCTAGACATGTTTTCATTCTGTTAGAGAGTAGTTGTTTTGTAGGGTATATACTCTCTGCATATGCTACTTACATAGTTTTCAAAGCGGAAACTCAGTTCAATTAGCCCTAAATTTTCCATCTCAGATCCTACTATAAATAAACTTAACTCCCTTTTTCATTCACACTAAGAAAATAGAGCTAAGTAGGTGAAAATGTCAGAGGAAGTAAATATACCTTTGCAGATTCTAAGTGAGAGTTAATGCTGCTTCTAAAGGTCTACAGTTTGGATATATTCTGCTCTGCTTTCAATTCACTTTACTGCTCAGAGCCTTGGTGAACTAACAGCCTACTGCAAACTGAGAAATATTTATACTACCCAAAAATGGGCTTGCTCAAAGGAATGCTCTGTATGCAAGGTTATTCTAATGTCTACTATTTTACAAACATGGGTTGGTGCATAGTTCTAGACATCTACTCAGCGCATAAAACTCTGATGCACACTTCCAACAAGAGAGAAGTTAAGCTTTGCTGAATTCAATATGAAACTAGGAAATACTCCAAAGCATTGCAACAGGAAAGAGAATAAAATCTGTAATTCTTCTGACTATTAAACACATCTCAGCTGCTATGAAACCATAAAAATCAAGGGGTAAATAAAAAAAAAAAGGCGGCTCACATAAATCTTGCACTTGATAAAGAATTGTTCTTATAATTCTTTGTAAGTCAGGAATATGAGACCACAGGAGACAGAAATGAAGTCTACTGAAATACTAAGCATATTGAATATCCACATAATTTTTCACACACTACTGAGGACACAGCTGGCCAGCTGCAGGCATCTTGCTATCAAGCAGACAGGTCATCCATATCTTCAGGAGCACTAAAGTCCTCTCAGTCTTACTGTATTTCTAAATGGCTGAATTTGCTCATCTGATCAGACTGAATGTATGAGCAAGGATAAGCCAGGAACAAGGCAGAGAAATCATTTTGTGTGTCTTTTTTAGATTTTTCACAATATCTGAGATATGCTTTATCATGATTCTTTGCTAAGTGTATTGTCATTTTGAGCAAGAATTTTGAGATGCTTTTTCTTGACTTCAGAGTAAATCAACTGGCTAGTGCTGTAGATATTTGAAGAGTTAAGGAGACATTTTTCCTTGATTAAACAGCCCAGTGACAGGAAGAAAATTATAGATTGATTTTTGAGAAAGAACCTTAGCAGGTAGGCATGGATAGTGAAGTTATGAAGTCTCTTGAAAAGCAGTACTATCAGAAGAAAAATGTCAGCAGTATTTCAGCAAAAAAGGTATATCTTTATAATAATATAATTGAGACTCAAGATGATAAGTGAAAACACTTTAACAAAGATTTCTGTGTTGCAATGCCAAAGAATATTTCATTCTCTTGTACTCTGTGCATATACAATAAATTACCCTTAGTAACATATCTTTTTCTGAATACTGAAATTATTCCAATTAATTTTATGGCAATTTCTATTCTTTCTCAGTTGTTTGTTCGTTTTTTTATTTTTTTTTTAACTGGCACATAACAACTGATGTTAGTAATTTCCACAGATTGCCAACCCACTGCTTTTCCATAAACATATAGAAAACACAATCAGGTGTATTTCTACATGTTAAATATAATTAGTTAATCTTCTTATCTCTGAGTAACTCCTCTTTTTGAATATCTGGAGAATATCCAGTACTCTGGTGATGTGACAGAATATGATAAACGATAATAAAAGTTGCTTCTGTATTCCCTGTGTAAGAAAGTGTCCGCTTGCTGACAACCAGAACATGAAAAATACATAGAATCAATGCTAGTTTCCATTTAGGTCAATACAAAATGAAACAATTAAGCCAGAACCATTAGGAAAAATGGAAAAAGCAACTGTAAAGTAGGAGCTTAGCAGAGATTTCAATGAGAACCAGGAACCTTGATTCCAAAATGAGAACTGTGATAATTCTCTGGAAAAGAGAGACTCTCTTTTCTACAAAGCTTCTACAAAGTATTTTTAACCTGCCTACTCTCAGAGTACAATACTACCTTGGTGACCAAGGAGGAAACGTTTGGCACAGATTAAAACTTTCAAAACATAAAGAAAACCCTTCACCACAGACTGACACATTTCAAGAAATACAGTGCATGCACTCTGTGCTGCCAGTCTACAGTGGAATGAAAGGTTAACAGGAAAGCCTTCAGTGCTATAGGTCTGAAGGGGAGAAGTCACTTTTCCTGTTTAGTTAAACAAATGTCAAGAGATAAGACACTAATTTCCATTTAAAATTTAAACGAGTAATCAGCTGGTTTTACTTAGGACTAGATATGCATGTGGCCCTATAAGCTACATGTCAAACTCTTTGGAAGATTTACTTCATGTGTTTTGTTTTCTTCAGTAACAGTTCTAGGCAGTTAACTGTGTTAAAGTCAGAATGGATTATAAACATCCTTTGCTTTAGCCATCTTTAAGTTGATAAACTTTCTGGAGAGCACTGGAATATGTGTCACTGTGAGCAGCAGACAGGAACGGGGTAACAATGCCAAGATGACTGTGCGTTCAGGAGAAGCAGCTCCTTGGGATTTTTTGGTTTAACCAAAAAACGCTGTCCCACTTAGACTTAAAAAATTAGTTATTCTGTGCAAGTCCTCTTCCAGTCAATCTTCCCTATGCAGAGATTTCAACCAAAGGCAAGACCATGGCAGCCTCTGTAGTGCGCCAATTACAATTTTGTATGGATGTAGGTCACACCAAGTGACAGCTGTAGACAGATTAGGGATTTCTCCCTTGAAAGCAGGACTGAGAATCCCAGGCAAACACCTGTAGGACACTTCTTTTAGCTGTATAACTGTTCAACTAGCTATGAGGTATGTTGTAAATCTACATATACCACTACATATGCTTGTATGTAAAAATATATGTCCAGAATTGAGAACAAGTTCAGACTCCCACTTAATTCAGCATGCATATTTTCAAATACTCTGGCTCATGCCTTCCAATCTGTAAAATACAGGGGAGATTTACTTGCCTTATTAATATATTGTGAGGATTTTAATTACTTTTGGTTTAAGCTATCATAAGATAATTTGTTTATTTTTTTTTTTAGAATTGCAGATTGTTAATATAATATATTTTACTGTTGAGCTACTACAAGGAACGATCATGTTTACTGATTCAGGGAAAAGTTAGCTTCATTCATAACGCGTGTGGTACCTGTCATACCTGATCTCCAGTTAAGGCACTTAAATACAATCATAATGTTTCTGTATACATTATTTCTAACAATGTTGATGATCATGATTCAGGGGACTCTATTAATGTCCCACTGTGCCATACAGGAAAAAGATGAAAAATGGATTTGGGAAAAAAGGACCTTATCTACAGGGAAAAAAAAAAAAAAATTTCAAAACCATGTTTTTTTTCAGTGTCTGAAATTTTTCAGTTTTCTGTATTTATGTTCTCAAGTACAGACAGTTTATTCTTTACTAAGACTCTTTATTATTCAGGTTGATGTTCAGTAGCATAAAGTGAAATTATCACGAGCGGTGTGACAGGAGAAAGATCTTCTGGGGGTAGCTTGCACTGAAGAGTTAGCTGCTTTGTTTGAGAAAGCAAAGTCGACTTAATGGTAATTATCTTTCTCCTCCACCACTGCTGAACAATAGCTTTCACCCAATTTTCTAAAGTTGTTTCATTAACACATACAATGACACCACTTAAAAACCTGTTCCTGCTGCTTTAAGTTTATAATTGCATTAATTTGTTTCCTTTTATTCATAAAAATGTCACTGAAATTTCTGTATCAAGTTTTTCCACACTGAAGTACTTTATTGATATGTAGGATTTTTTTTCAAAGTATTTGTTCTCTGAACAATCCGTAATACATGAGGCTGGTTATCAGTCTTGGCTGCTTGAATATATAATGACACAAGTGCTGATAAAACCGTACAAGCCATCTGTCTCTGGAGTTAAATGTTTTGAAAGCAAACACAAAAGTGCATAACAAACACTCCCTTAAATTGTCTTTGTAAATATTTATATCAAATCTTACCCAAAAATGCTTTTTCGTTGTTATTTTATTCTGTTAATAGCTGTCAAGCAGATGCATGACTTGCCAACTCAAAAGCAGACAGGTGTAAGAAGGAAAATAATGTATGCCACTCAAGAGCCGGTCATACCCTAACACTGGAACTTCTGTGCGGGCTTTTATCTCTTTTTTATTATACCCAAAAGCTAAACGGCTATTTCATTGATTAACTTACTGATGCAATTAGCAACTAGCTTCTGGTGTGTTGACCAGCTGCTTTTCAACCTGCTTCTTTAAAACTCTTTTGCTTAAAGCCAGAAAAATTCAGTCTTCAATTCTGAAAGAGCCAAGACCGGAAGATAAGTTCCACTCAGTGAGATTTTTTGCTCTCCAAAAAAATGAATGGATACTCTGCCAGAGGGCACTAACATTAAGCATAGTGATTTGAACAGCCACAGATGTGTTTCAGACAATCATATTTATTTAACTTTTCATATATTGCATCTCAAGTAAAAAGAGAAGAAAACAACAGCAACAACATTTTCAGCTCTATTTAACCTCAAATACAGAAAGCTTTTTTAAGCTTTCACGGGCTACTTTACTAAATGACCTTTTCTGAGACCACATGTTTTTACAGCCTTCCCCACATATATTGGATCTGAAATGACATTATTACATTTCATAGAGGTTTCTCAACTGCTGTATATTTTAAATATAAAAACTGGAAAACAGTTTATAATGAAAAGGATTCTTTTGACATTTTTTTTTGCTCTTAAATATCAGCCAAATAAATGAGAAAGACTGTTCTTTGTCCCTAGTCTGTTAAAAAAAAATCATCCAAGACTACAAAGCCACATACATGCTGTACTAGATGTATTTTCTTGATATTATTAATTAACAGCAAGATACAGTGACTATTGAAAATACATTTTTAGTGGCTTATTCCAAGGTCATTCCACCTGGCACAGCCAGTGCTGATAAAATCATATTCTGTCCCCAAATCACCTTGTTCCAAGGTCCCTTGATTCCTAGCATTGCTGCTGCCAGTCTTGGTAGACTTATCATCACCACTTTGTAACCTGCTGTTTCTCTCTCCTCTTCCTGGAGTTGCACCCTCTGTACTCAGAGACAGATCAAGAAACTCCTACTAGTTCCTGTTCCCTGTCTTGGCCCAAGCTTCTTTTTCATCAGTACTGAACTAAGTAATACTGTAAGGTTAGCTTGTATCTGCATTACTTAACAGAGATAAGCTGTCAGAATCCTTAATTAGCACAATAACAGGAGGGACAGGAAGCAGAGGGGTAAGGTGTGTGGGAGGTACTGCCCAGAATATAGAAATGCAGCAATTAAAATATTTTCTGAAAAGACAGGAAAGCCTGGCAGAATAAGATTTTCTACACAATTCTGTGAAGTACTGAAGTGATCCAGATGGGTTCCACAGAAATGTAGGTGTCTAAGATTCAAACTATAACTTCAAAAATCATGTGTGACTTCTTCGACTCCATGGGCAGCTAGATTTTGAAATGCAACATTATTCAACTCTTTGAAATTCTGTTTCAACAATCTTGTGATGACTGAGATTGTTTCATGTCTCAATCTTTTCAGAGCTAAGAAAGTAAATGTTCCCTTCCCTTCATATCTTGAATATCTAAATGTTTTAGGCATTTTAAGAGTACAACTAACATGCCAACAGATTGTAGCTTTGAACAATATAGCAGTGCAGTAGGCTGTTTTTTTTCCCCCTCCAGTTTATACTCATAGGCTCATTACACAAAGGACACCTGCCTTTTGTTTCAAACAGTGTGCAGAGGTCACCTGTGGTTAAAACATTTCTGGAAGGCTCAGCTCCAGTTCCCTTTTCCTCCTGATATATTCTGGTCTCTCTCATCCTGGTAACAAGAGCTCTTAATGAGAAACATTTCTGTAATGCTGCAGAGAAGGGGGACTATATTATAATTTCTTACACACCTAGGGAATGCTGAAATTATTAATATACTGTAGAAAAGGTAGCTGTTAACACCATGATCACTTATAGAAAGTATTCTGTGTTTCCTGCCTTGAGTTCATTTCACCTACAGATGCTCCACTACGAAAGCTACAATGAAAGGTGGTGTTACTTAGGTTGCCATATTTTATTTCTTTTTTTTTTTTTTTCTGGTATCCTTCCTAGAAACTTAATACTACTATGATTTACAAGTTACACCTCCATCAGTAATGACTCTGTTGTCAATGTTATTTTTGTATAGTCTAACTTTTTGTGCCTATTTCCAATTAATTTTTCTGCATTGACATACATGTATATAAACGTCTATGCATTTTCATTTGTGCGTGTTCAGGAAGTAGTCATATACCATAAAGTCAGCCTTTGAAGCACTGACAACCTAAATAAATTTTTAGTTCCTTGTATTTTCCAAGGCAAGACACCTTCTAAGAGTTGATAACTTCCAAGGAATGGAAATCATTTTACAATGCTTTTGTGAACAAAGCCTTTGGTTTCCTAGACCTGCTTACCTACACATTTCCTAGAAGGAATTTTGTATCCTGTTTATGCAGATGGGAACAAATAAGCTACTTTAGCTACTGTCCAATTGGATGCAGAGCAGGTGCCACAAGACTAAGTTTGCATGTTGCTATGGCTAAGAAAATACACTTAGAAAAAGCATATAAGGAATTTAATCAGAGTTTAGTAGTTTAGAGTTGTTAATAACCCCATGAAGTCTTCCAAACCAGCTTGTTTTGGAAAGCGAAAATTTGGTCTGTAGACAGGCCATATCTACATCTCTCTGCCCCTGCCATCTAAACACATCCTTCACATTAGTTCAGCTGTATGTTATTACATTTCTGGTTTAGTTCTGAGATTTTTATAACAGAAATTATTTAATGCTTAATGTATTTGGAACTTAACTCTTAGTGACATCTCTGAGTATGAAATACATTCTTGTAGCCTAGTAGTTCTTCTTGGCTGGTTGAGAAGTCACAGAGATTTAACCCAATTCTAGCCCTCAGTTGTTCATACAAGATAGCAAGCAGCCCATTTCCTAATCTATACTGAATACATCTTATTCAACTGCTGAGCTTGTGAGATACTAGAGGTCAAGTTTGCTTAACGCTGTCTAGTCTTTATGAATCGATAGATGAATTGACTTATGTTAGACTTGCAATCATTCTACAGATAAGTTACAACAGCCTTTGAAATACGAGAGTATAGTCCATGCAATCACAGGTGCAGGAAGAGGAAGACGCCACGGGAGGTGTTACAGACCAGTCATGGTCTGGAGTCGAGTTGAGCTGCCCACTGAACAGCTCAAATCTGGATGATTCACTGCTCTTCATTGGTTATAAAAATCCAGCTCTGTTATCATGGATTCCACATTGCCTGTGCTCAGATCTCTATGCTATCCTTCTTCCTCCCTCCTCCCCACCAGGATTTAACTGGGTAAAACTTTACATCTTGCAGTAAAAACAGTAGGTTCACTAGATAATCAAATGGTTCTTTCTGGCCTTAAAAATCAAGATAGCAGCAAATATTCACATAAAACTGTATTCTGTATAAACCTTCACTGACAAATATAGCCAATTATAGAGTACCCTTTAGAAATACAGAAGATATAAAATAATATCTTGGATTGTTATTCTGGTTTAATGCATTCTGTCATTAAAAAACAAACAAACAAAAAAGTAAACAAAATCCCACAAACAACTGCAATTTGTATTCTCAGCTTAAGTGTCACATTGTGGATGCAGACAGTCACCTTCTAGGGAAAGCAGGAGGAAAGAAGTGCAAACAGGATTTGGCAAAACCCCCTTTTGTTAACAAATAAATAAAGATTAAATGTTTTACACATCTCTCATAAAGATTTCATTCTTTCGTCACAGATGAAAAGTCAACATTTGCAAATGGAGATAGTCCAAATACAATAATACATGGGCAGCCAGAAGAGCAGATTCTCTCCCTGAGAGGATATTGTTATTTAGACAGACTTTATGGCACACAAAAAGCAGACAGCATATCTTTATAAATTTGCACCCATCTTCAGCATGACATGGAATTCATCTATCTTCTCATTCACCGAAGCTACTTCTATGAAGAAGGCTATCTCACCTCACCTTATTTCCTTAAACTTAGCATTTTATTCTTACCATATATTTAATCTTAGCAGGGCAATCTAACAAATCAAAATTGCACAGAGAACTCAAATGAACTTTCTAAATTTGATTGGCTCATTTAATGAGACCAAAACACAGTCTGTGTTGAAGTATTTGGAATAATATTATTTTTCAGCATGAATTTTTTTGTTATGTAGTTCTTACTTTTGCTGCCTAAAAAGTCTTTATTCCCAAAAGGTGATGATAGATGGTGATAATAAAATATTTATAAAGCATCCCATGGTCACAATCATTTACTATCCTTTTCCTCTCACACCTAAATATTTATGGTACTTGATCAAAATATTTTGTTGAATTGATTTACAGGCCACCTGCTGAGACATGGTCACATTTTCTGACCTATTAATATGCCCTAAACATGAACCTGCTGTCAGCTGAAAACAACTTAAGTCTCAATTTGGAAGATTCTGTCAACTCTTTATCATAAAATCAAATTTTGGTGAGTAATTTCAACAAATTGCATGTGAGGAAAGGTAGAATTCAATGTGAAAAAAGAATTCAATGTGAAAAAAGGGTATTATTCAAAATGAGGAAGACTGACAGAATGCTGTGAAACTGAGCTGAACAATGTTTATTTCAACACTGTACAGTTTTGTAAACTTTTATGCAGCTACTATATGCCTGACCATTAACTCATTTACAGCAGAAAAAAATAAAACCAGTCAACTTGAATTTAATTTGATTTTTAAAAGAAGTCTAATTTAAGGAGTTGTTTTTCCTGATTGCTCTCTAACTTACAGTAAAAGCCTGATCTTCTGACTTGTGATAAATATAGATTATGTCTTGAGGGCAGGCCTGATACCTTGTGTTTTTATTGAAGTAAGGATACCCATAACTGAATAAAAGCACAATTCATCATCACATACATATATATGATGAACTGTGCTATCTGTACAAATATATATATATAATGTGGTTTTTGTATATATCTTACATATATTTTCAGTATTTTTACTATTATACATGTTTTTGTATATATATTCTATCTATACATCTATGTGCTCCATTTAACAACAGAATGGAATGAATACAGTGATACATATCAAAGTAAATGGAATCACTCAGAAAATGAGCAACTTAATTTCTGTGGTCAAGTTGGGTATGCAGTCATCCGAACCTCCTTCTGTTTTCAATGAAGAGATAAGCATTTGCATGAAGTGATTCAGCTCTCTGAAGACCTGACTCACTTTCTGGAGGTGTGAGTTTCTCTCCGTTAATAAAAAGAGAATCCATGGACAGCAATTACATCTAGCTCTATGTATTCAAAATGGATGTGATGAGTCTAGATCTTTGTTGCCATTCCAGAAGATGTTAGATTAATTCACTCTGATCTCTTGAAAATGCACTTGAATAAAGTTTTTCCATCATCCAACCAAACTAAATGGTTCCAGCAGCCAGTGAATAAACCAACAGATAGCTACACCATCCAAACCACCCAAATCGCAGTGCATCTCAAGCATACTCGGAAGGAAGATTCTGTGAAACCTGTTAGAGACTTACTGGAGGGAGCCTGCTATAGTCAAGTTATCTTTCAGAAAACTAATACTTCAAAATTATTCCAGTTCTCCACATTTTGAAATAGGTGGAAGACCCTGAAATGCTACCACAGCAAGTTATCTTCTTATTTAATCAGAAACAGTAGCATTCTTCCTTAAAACTAATTTTTATGGAAAAGGTTATTTTACCATAAGCATATCACTTACTTCACTGTCCTACAATCTTTCCAGACTTTCAGGAATTTGGTCCCAGATTTCAGTATATTTCTGCATTCCTGTAAGTTTCACTTTTTCTCAAATCAAACAAACCACAGTTTTATGAGGTACTCTTGGCTGAGTATGTCAGTTTGCTTCTCTCCAAAAGTAACATGTCTGGGAATTACTCTTGGGAAAAATAGTTTCAAGTTATTAACTTCATGACCTTTAGCAAATTTATAACATAAAGCTGCCACCAGGAACAATCAGTGTAGCTTCATTTTAAATTCTATCACTTAGTTGTATTTTTAAACATTCGGTCCTATTTCTTAAGTATTTTTTTCTTAGCACTCAATTAACCTCTGTACAGTGGCACATGCCAAAGTAAACATTTTCCTCATAATTTTTAAATAAAAAAAGACGAAAAGTCAATTGCCTACTTTAAGGAATAACTAAATAAATAAATAAACCAAACCAAAACAACAACAGCAAAAACCACCAAACCTCAATATCAAAAAGCTACAAATCTTATACTCCAGACAGCAATTCATGTAAGAGCAAAACGAAAATGCAGACATATACTATGGTGTTGTTTAAAAAGACAATGTTAATTAAGAAACAAAATTAAGGCTATTTTTGACTACAGAAGTATGAAATTCATTCTGTAATTAGGTTAATTACAGCTATCTAAACAAACATTTAATTTAACTTGAAATGAATCTTTTTTTATGAAGCCCTATTACTAATGTACATTTCTTGACACTTCCATGTTGTTTTCCTTCAGTACAATTCAGACCAAAATCACATCTAGGTTAAACTGAATTTGTTGCAAATTTGCAGCAGATGCCTTATGTGTAAGTGCTGTTATGTAAATAAGTAGCTTAACTGAAAAGACCTTTTGAAGTACATTTCTCTCTGCAGAATTAGGACCTAAATCTGGGAACTTGCTCTCCTAACTTTAGCTACACGAATCTGAGTAACTGAAGCACATAACAGAAGAAAATGCTTAAATTAGGTGCCTAGTAAGCTTGATTATATTGCTGATTTTGCCTGCCATTCTACACAAAAATGTATGCTTGATAAATTTCACAGGACATAGATGTCAGAGAAGCCATTAAACTAATACAGAGATGAAAGAATCATTTCCTAATTCTGCTTGTATAACGGCATCTCATTTAGTTCATTTAGTAAAATTCAGTTCAGTGCCAGTTGAGTTGTCAGAACTGCAGGCATATTACACAGACAATACTAGAAAGTGCTTTCCTTCATTATATCTGAGCTACATCCATGCTACAGTTCCTTCATTTTCTTTAAAAACTATGTTCATTAACATCATTTTTTCAAAAGAGATATCCATAAGTCTCTTAATGAGCTTATATAGTTTACAATAAAACTCCCATTAAACAAATGTTCCTGAGTCAAAACACTTACATTTTATTAAACCATGCTTGAAAATTAATCTGTGCTGCATTTAGCCATTACATTCAATATACTGAAAATTAATATGGAAGCAATGTCTGTACACACTATTTTCCAAATAATTTTGGTTAGTCAGTCCTATTGTAATCCTTGGCAAAAGCAATACTTCCAGGCTTTTGAATCTTACCTGAAAGACTGAAGAAAAAAATCTCTGTGATTCTAAAGAGGAGGTGAAACTCTGTTTCACACGCATAGTGAATCCACATTTAATGGAAGGTGAAAAGTTTCTTTTATCTTCTTTCTATTTAACGAAAAATCTCAGCAAAGCAAGCCTTCCACACCTCTTACACTTGTTTTTTACTGTATTAGCAAGAGAAGCTAGCAAGTAGGCCACTCTGACTTGCATCCAAACCTAAGTACACAATAAAAAGATTGTCTGAAACTAGTGTCCAAAGTGCATACATCGTAGGTCTCCGGTAACACATTTAGAGAAACATCTTGGATGGCATCTCCAGATGCCTGAACATTTTTAAGCAAACAAATATTAACATATATTATTGATTTTTAAATGGAATGAAATGGATTGAGAGAGATGGTGAAGAATTATTACTATGATCACAGATCATGAACACTTAGATATGTACATTCTCCTTTATGATAGTACAAGTCTTGGTTTCTCAAGTAATCAAAAAGAAAATCATTCAAAGTTTGGGAAATTTGGTTCATGTGTAAAGCAATTTTCGGGCAGAAGCATACTAAGAAAAACTGTTGTTTTGCTTTCCTTGAGCGATTGTTTTTGTATAATACCAAAAGTCCAGACTTGACACCTGCTTACCTCCTTAGAATTCATTTAATTGTTAGGAAATGTAGCTAGAAACTTACATTCCTTGCACAATCATATAAGAATCTGACAATTCCTATAACATGGGAGTTGTGAATACTTGGAAGTTCACTGGACCTTTTTTTTTTTTTTTGCTCCAGTTTGAGACACAAAGGTAAACATAATTTCATATATTTGAATTTATGGGTTTTATTTTCCATCTTATAATAATAATAAAATTTTTTAAAAAATCAATGCATAAGATAATTTTGCATCCATACTTGATGAGGTATGTTATAGGCTTATTACATTTAAGCTTCTGAAAGTAATGGGCAGTATGAACAGCTTTGTGCTTACTGAACTTGTAGAATTGAAAAATTATGAAGCAACTCAGATTAATAACCTGAAATAATATATTTTTCTTCTTGTATAAACAAACAATCAAATGAAAAAGCCGATTTGCCAAAACATGAAAAGTAAATTAAGAATGCCAGTTGCTGGATTTAGTTCACTTAACATTTCCACTGTTTCACCTCCCTGACAGGTACTGAGGTGCAGATGTTAATTACCATTTATAGAATGCCTTGTCAAAACACCTAAGAATTATTGTTCTGTTAATAACTTTTGCTGCACTTGGGTTCGATGACTGATTAGAGCTGAAGAACGCTGAAAAGGATCACTAAAACTTGGTTAGGACGTCCAGTCTTTACCTGCAAACCTCAGCCAGTAATGCATGGCTTTGTGCCAATATTTTAGCTTTAGAAGAGGAACTGTTAAAAAACTGTAGTTATGAGGGAATTAACAGTCACATTTAGGAAGATTATTACCCTTGTATCAAGTCAGTTAATTTATTACATGGTAACTTCAGAAGCAGCAAGTCATTTAGAAACAATGCCAAATGCTTAAGAGCACAATGACTTATCTGAGATGCTGGAATACTTTGTTGGTAGACAAACAAAAGTATTCCATGCCAATTTATTTGACAGGGTAACGAGATAGACAGCTGTTTCTCCACACATTCATTGGAGACATACCTCTTCTCCTTCATAATTGGTTGGGGTTTGCTACTGCCTTTATTGGGTGTAAAACTGGGTCTTTTGTCTGCACAGAACACCAAATGAATTTTACCAGCAAGCCTGATTTAGGAAAGCATGTGATGAAAGAAAGAGATCAATTCCCTTCTGAACTACAAGTCATTCCTTTAACATTTAGCTTCCCTATATACCACACCAATTCTTCCTTTACAAGTTATACAGCTCAGGACTCTACTTCTTCCAAGTTGTCTATACATAGTTCTGCTTACTCTCTTTTCAACATGTTTTCAACTCAGGTGTCATCAGTATTTCTGTTTTTCATCTCAAAAAAACTATTTCCTCCCACCATCTTTTCAACTGCCTGGATGATAAATCCTTCTCTTACACATTCATATCACTGAATTTAGTTACCAGATTTCACTTAAAATGAGTGAGGGGCTTCTTTTTGTACTTCTTTTAGGTGTAAAAATTAAAGCTACTTATATAGAGAGTCATAAGCAAGGTAAGATTCATTCCATCTAAGGGTTCAGTTCTAGAGATAGTCATCTGAACTCATTATGAAAAAGAAAGTTTCGTCTTATATAACTTCAAAGATTAAGATGATGAAGTGCTACAGAGGAACCAAGTATAGAACTGAGATTCAGATTCAAAATTTAGATGTCTACAAAGTGTATATCTACATGAGAACCATAAATACAAATACATGTATTTTCTAGTCTCTCATTTTAATTAACAGAGATTCTGCCAATCCTATTGGTCCAGGGAATACGATACAGTAATTAATTAAACTAAATGTACAGAAGTGAACCTGAGCAACTCTCTATATTATATTGACTGTTTTGACTAGATATCCCTTATCCGTAAGGAGAAGTTAAGGCACCTAACTCTTATGTACACACCTTCATTGTAGATAACTAAATTTAGCATTTGAAGCTGGAGCTATGTCCTACCATTGGCTTTGCCATAACACTTCATCACTTTGATCTCTCAATGTGTGCACACAGATTAGGAAACCTTCCTTTGCACAGTTAATTTTTCTTTAAACCTAATTGCTATATCAAACCACTGACTTTTTTACTTACAAAATTAAGGCTATTGAAGGAATTAATTTTTCCTGAGCCCTATTACTTATGAATGGATTCCATTTGGACAGAAGAAAAACCTGACTCTAGCAGGGCTTTCAGACAGTCTCAGAACACATGTTGAAGACCTTCAGGACAATTTCTCTAGTGAAAATTTTCACTTTTTCTGCATTGTGACACAAAATCAGAATGGAATTTCATAGAAATACCAGGGACAGCATTCATTTTCACAGTATTGCAGATCTCTGCCACCATAGCAGTATGGATTTCTGCAGTATTAAGGGACAAAAGCTGTAGCTATAGGACAGCTGGCCAGGTCAACGAAACTAAAAAACAGACAACAGCTGAAAACTCTACTAATGGTAATGGTCTTGTTGAGTGCAAGGTGAGATGACAAACCCTTCAAAAAAGTGTGAAAAGATGGATTACATCACAAATTGCATTCGGTCCCTCCCCATTTTGGCATTAAGTGCTAGCAGTATTCCTGATTAAAATGGAAAATGTTGTTCCCTGCTGTGGGGAAAAAAATAGCACTGAAAGCAGAAAATACCTGGCAGACACCTTGAATATGAAACTTTTTATTAAACACTGCATTTTTTTTCTTTGTTAATCTATTTCACAGTTTCAGGTAATCACTTTGCAACTTCTCAGTAGTCTGATTTTCACAGGAACTTACACTGTCAGTTGCTACACCTGTGTATACCTGTGTTGTCAAAGGACATGGGAATTACATAAACATCTTGGTAATTTGTTCACTCTGGTTTGCATATTCCTTCCATAGTTCTCTTTTTCCAGAAGGCAGTAACAATAAAAACATTTTTTGTCTTAATGGGTATGCATCGACAGTGTATTCTCTGGGTCTGTTAGTTTACTAAGTAAGCCTTCAGGGTCCTACTATTTTACGGGTAAAAGGTGGAGGTAGTAAGATCTCCTTGTTGACAAGGAGACTTAAGACACTTGCAACACTTGCCTGCACAAATGCCCACCTCAGCATGTCCTGCAGCAGACACAGCACCAACTACAAACACTTACTTAAACTTCATGCTAACTTTGTTGCGTATCACCTAAGGTTCCCTGTCTGTACTTGATGTGCGTTTGTCTGGTACCTGCTGCTAAGTGGGGAGGCATTTACTACAGACAAATAGGCATAATTAATAAGAGAAAATATCCAAATTCAAGACCAACCAATTTAAAAAAAAAAAAAAAAAAATTAGTATGAGAGGAGTGCTACCTGACTAGGATGTCATAAGTGTACGGCCTATCTTAGATGAGAGAAAAGCTAGCACAAGTTACCACACATATGTAAGAAGTGATCTGAAGGAATTAAACAGAATTAATTAAAAAGGAAAATATAACACCACGTCAGCTGAAAAATGGGAAGATCTGCCACATCAATTTTAAGAATGGTAGATAATATGAGATTACCGTAGTAAATTACTTCATTTTTACAAGCAAAGGAAATTGAATAGATCTCATCTCTCTAGACTTCAGTAAAGCATATGATGAAGTGCCATGAAGGACATTTTAGTTTGGCTAGAATGTATGCTAATAGAACCTGCAGGTTGATTCAAGGAGTGAATATATGGTGCTGAAAGGAGAAGTATGGGGCAGGAGAGAGGTTCCAGACAATTCAATATCAGAACTAATTCTGAATAATATTTTCAGGAATGACTTGACATAAATACATGTGAAGGGCTGATACAATCTGCTCCTGACACAAAACTGGGAAGCACCATCAGTAAAGACCAAGTTACCTTAACAAAAGAACTAGAGAAAGAAAAAAAGACAGGAGTCTTATTAGGGAAGACTAGGAGATTTTAGCTTGTTTTATTTAGGAGAATGAAACCAGAGAGTGAAAAAGGTGAAGAGCAGGGTTAAATAAACAGAGGTGTGAAATGACTTTGTAAATTAAGCAATTGTGATGATAGTGACAAGCGATCTGATGATGAGATGTCTATGATAACAGCCTACTGGACCCTTTCCTAACATTTAGAGTCTTATAGTAGCAAAAATTCCACAAGAAAAACTGCATATTTATTCTTACTGTGCATCTTAGTGGAAGTTTATACTCTTACATTTCATTTCTTAATGTCTGATGTACAATAGAAGTTTGCACTGTAATAAAGTATGAAGATACTATAGTCACAAGTTACTGTTTCTAATATGAGTTAGCCAAAAGGATTTATAATTCCTTACAGAGAGAATATGCAGCATTAAGGATAAGAACTCTTAGCAAGAAGGTGGGATTTTTCAGTATGAATGCTGTCCAACATTCATGTACTTCCGAAAAATCTCAACTAGTAAAAGAAGGTACTAGAAGTTGGAATGATCTGATGAAATACTGGCATTTGTAATTGAAGAATACCTCTCAGCTAATCATCTAGATTCTTTAAACAGGCTCTTTTACAATGTGATTCATCTGAACTCCTGATTCATCTGAACTCCTTTAGGTTTTACTTTACGATGAGCTGAATTGTGCCCTGAAAGTGTCTACTTCTCCCTGCTGACTACTAAATTATCCAAAGTGCCTAAATCAGACAAATACGTGGGACTCTTTACTTCTACAGCTGAAGCAAGAGAAGACAGATCTTTCAAAATATCTACTGAATCAAGGACAATGTGTGCGACCTTAGCTATGTCATTTAGTTCCTCTGTGTCTTTACTGCTCACCTATAAAATGAGGACAACAGAATTTCCATGTCTTACAAGGCAATGCAGTGGCTTGTAGATTACACGGCTCTCTAATACCGTGGGAATGGATGCCCTAAAAGTACTTAAGCCTCTTCTGGACTGTTAAATGAGGAAAACAAGAAGAACAGACAGTAAAACTAGCAAATCAATTTCTTTTCGGAGAGGGCCATTTGACATGTCCCTGAAGCAAAGTGCCATTGAAGGACGAGGTTCGTGTAAAGCACGTTATGATTAATCACAACAATTACAGTGATGTTTTTGAAAGAGGGGGTATCCCTCCCTCCTGAATAAGAGAATTCACGCAGGACATGTTTTTCTCCTTTGTCACAAGCTGTTCCATTTGTCTGATGATTCAAGTAAACAATTGCTGCAACAACAAAAGAATCCTTTGTGTTCATTTACCACTGATACATGATACATCCTTTTAAATTTTCTTTGTCCTCTTTCAAGAGAGCTATCAGGGAAATGTTCGCCAGCATTCAAATATTTAGTGAAAAATTAATTGCAACACAATTCCTAATGTTATACTGTGACTCTTGTGACAAGATACGTGCTTGTTTCATATACGCAAAGGCTGAATTTGATCTCCTTTACACCAATACCAGTTGACTTCAGCTAAATTACTCCTAATTTACCCTAGAACCACTGTAAGAATCATCCTCATATTTCAGCCAGAGCTTACAAATCTCCAGCAGGAAAGTGCCTTTTTTATTGTAAAGCTAAATTGGCATTCATCCAGAATTCCCTGGGAGAAAGAGTTTTTTAACCACATCGATTTGGAGAAACATAGAGACCTTATTTATTTAAAATCAAGGACATAAATATTTTAACAGCAGCAGCAGCCATAAAGAGAAGGCAAGCATTCAAAGTTGCTGCAAATAAAAGAATCTCCTGTTAGGTTGTCTAGAGCTAATGGCTGATGATATAATTTGGAGAGTGCAGAGAAATAGGTACAAAGAAGTACTTGTCAATAATAAGAACAACAGTACTATATTTACCATCCAATGTTTAAAGCCAAAAGAGACATTTTTTTTCTCTGATTGATCTCAGGAAAAGTTATCTGCAGCTCACAGGCCTGAATTTGAGTCATCTTATGCCACTCAAAAGAAGTACTAAGATAACTGTGTTAGAGATGACAGACTAGTAACACACCTAGCAAGCCAGGCCTGTGTGTGTGTGTCGTGTTTTCTGTGTCTGGGCTGAAAGCACTTTTCCTACTTAGAAGTGCTCTCTTTTGTTCTCCCATAGTGCCTGAAATTCATTCTCAAGAGGTATGAAAAGATGAAATTCATCTCATAGAGAAAAGGTGTCCTCAATTTCCATAGGAACAAAGAATCACAAAATGAATGTAAATCTTTTATTCTTTTTTTTTCTTCTCAAGGCAGAACAGCTCACAGAAGTCATAAACCAGATCCTCAGCTATATCAGCTGTCAGAGCACCACTAAAGTTACGTGTGTACCCCAGTATCGTTCTCTGTAAGAGACACAAGAATAAGTCAATACTATTCAATCTCAGTCACATAAAAAAACAATGAAAGGAGGTCAGATTATTTGTAACTATACATTTGCAACATACATTATTGCTAATCAGACAACTGCCAGGACAAGAAACAAAAATTGATGACTTAACGAGCTATTGTATTTTAATAGAAAAATTGTCTTTCTCTCAAAGCATTTACACAGCATTTTACTTGTTATAATAAATTATCACCCTAAACAAAATATAGCAAATAGCGAAATCTTATAGATTAAAGAGACAGATAAATTTGGGAGGCCAAGCTCAAATATCTAGACACATCAAATCACACTATTCAAACCATATCCCGAGAGATCAAAAAAGAGCTCTAAATCTAGAAAGGGAATAACATTAACAATTGAAAGGTATCCAGAATTACCTTACTCCCGTTTGGCAATTCTCTTTTCTAAAAAAAAAAATTCCATGAGATCAAATATGTGAAATATGTTCATTTGATTTGTGTCAATATGGGACAACGGATGGATGTGCAAATAGGTGGCGAGGAGTAAGGTGTGCTTATTCAAGATGAGTGATTGTCTTAGTTTAAGATCTCTGTGAAATGCAAAAACGTAAACCTGCGAAATGCCTCATGGTGCTGCTAACCACGAGCCCCAGTTGTGAAATATGACCTTCTCTGTATATATAACCTTTAACCATTCTGTTTGTTCTTATATAACTGCAGCCCTAGAGGAAGCAGAATGGTATGCATATAGTTCTCACTTCTTGCGAAAGCCACCTAACGTTTTTGCTTTGCTGCCAATTGCTAGGTGTTAGACAAGAGGGGCCTAGGGGCCTGTACGCGCTTAATCTCTGATCTCGCTTAACCACTTTTGAGTTAGCTTGCTCAAGCCATATATCTGTAAGTTGCATAACCCTTGTGTAAGATAAGCAGGAGCCAATATGGAGAACAAGGATGGTCCTCATGACTTCGCAGAGCAGAGTCATGATGACTTCACTAGTTTTCTGGGGAGGTGAAAAAGTCATCACGAGGAAGACATATAGCCTTCATCCCTGAGACCCCTACTCACGACCACCAGGAGACACTGCGCACGTGCAACTGGGGGAGGTTAGGGGTGGAGACTATGGAGATGACTTCTCTGAGCCCATTGTAATAAGTCCATCTTTTCTCGGAAATAATTAAGAATACGTATTAGTAAAAGGAATATAAACCAGAAATAGGAACTATATTGTGTGCGTCTTGGTGGAGCGGAGACTCCCGGCGCACCCAGCGCTGTTTGCTTGCTTTTATTCGCCTAATAAATTGTAAACTTTAATTGGAGTTCTGTTTGGGACTCACTCATTTATCACAAAATATATTCCTAGAACAGCTAAAATACATGGTTAGAAACATAGATTTATTTTTTTTAAAAAAAAGGACTTCCATCAGAGTGACTTTTAAAACTATCAGTGCAATGGCAAGGTGTCCCAGTTTAATTTTCAGCAAGCAATCTAAGAGAGCATCCTAGTAATGGCTTTCATTTACAACTGCAAATATCATTCAAATCTGTATTGGCAAGATCTTAATAACATACAATTTCTCCTTTTAAATTAAAGCCTATGCTATCCGCAGATTTATCAGGGGACTAAGGAGTCTTTGTTCTCCTCTATTCAACCCATAAGCCTCCATCTCTTGCTTCCTCTCAGGAACTTTCTCATTCCCAACAAAATTTTCAAAATCCACTTGCTTGTCCTGAAGTTCCCCTTCTGTTGACCTTTTCTATCAATCACAAACAAATAATATGAGCAAATAATAAGCAGCAAGTCCACTCACAATCCAAGACCAGTCAGAACAGGAGCTGTGCAGGCACAAGGGTGTCCAGGTGTAACCAGTATCATGAGCATGTGGCCCTGAGACCAGAAGCCTGCACACGAGGTCGCTGCGAGGGCTGCTCCACCACCGCATGGTTTCGATAAAGAGAGAACTACAGTTACTCTCTTGATGGTGGATTTTAATGTGGCTTTGTTTGCTTCTGATTAAGGTCTGCTTAAGTTCAGAAACTGAGTACAAGATGGACAGATGTCTTGAAGACTTTTAAAGTCTTCTGTCTTTTAAGGACTTTTGAGCTGTCATTGCAGAAGACAGTTGCAACTTCCCTTGTAATGTAAGCACTTTACTACTTGAGCAGTGATTAGATGCTTGTTAAAGTAGCCAGACACAAGCATTAATGACTTTGTTAATTATTTCCCCTCTCAAGCATCCTATTCTTGGGTCACTGAGAGAGCAGCAAAAGTAAAAGTGACTTCTGCCCAGTCTACACAACAGAGATTTTATTGAAATTAGCAGCGACACAAGATTTTAATGACTAGTTTACAGCAGAGCAAAGTAAATGGAATAAAGACAAAAGACACAAGAACCCTCACACAATCCTCAGAAGTTCTGGTAAAGTTAATCTGTGAACATAGTTACAGAGGATTTGAGATAAAAGCAATAAAAGTGTTTTAGTTCTTGTAATGAGGATGCTGTTTCTTAGGCACAGTCATGCCGTAAGCCTATCAGAGCTTTCTCTGTGTTCACACATCATTACCAAACTCTAGACATATAGACTCCATTAGCTGGATCCTCTAAGAGCCAAGTCATTCCTTTATTCACCTTTACAATCAAAAAAGTTTTACTTTGCTTTCCCTTTTTCTTAAGTCATGTAATATTTACGCAACAGAGGGACAGATTCCAAAACATTAATCTTCCTTAGTAATTCCTTTGTATATTTTTATAGAAGATAAAATTTGATCCTCATTTACAGAGAATTTACTGAACCCATCACCTTCAAAACTCTGGACAAAACAATAGAATAAAACCTGACAGATGAACAACAAAACATACATCCTTGAATGCTCTCCTAGTCTACCAACATCTATTAATTCTTCTTTTAATTTCAAAACATAGAAATAACTGAAATCTGCTACTCCCAATGAATGAAATAAAGTAGACAACCTAATGCAGTTTTAAATTACCTTCTTTTAGTCTTGTCTATATGAGGAAGCATTTAACACACAGCCATATTGAACATTATTACTAAATACACTAGGAGAGTGCAATTCATACTCTTTATCAACAGGTTTTATTTCTGGATAAGTAATACCCTAACTAGAAATACTGTATGACTTTTGCTTCATCAAAAGAATGGGTATGATTACGGGTATTCTCAGCCCAATCCAAATGCATGAAGAGAAACAATATCTGAAAATATAACTATAAGGAATACAAAAAATGTTTTATTAGGCTAATTTCCAGACCATAGTCCCGGATAAGCTTTTGGGAGATGAAAAATACAACATACTATTTTCAAATTAGCAAATAAAAAATATTCAAGACACTGCAGCACACTCTTCAGAGTATACATTTTATGTGTGATTAATATATAAAAAAAAATCAGATCATAGCTAAATGTGCAAAAATGTGCCAAATGTGTCACTCAAACACTCATTAACGGTAAGCTGATTAACACAACATATTTTATTTCAGAGTGAAATTCAAAGCCTGTTATGGCAAAACAATTTAGGCTTATAGGATTGCATCGAGCACTGTTATGCTTGACCATGCTAATGTAGCCGTTTTTATTTCCGAAGCACTGGGGAGGGAAGCATGAAATCATTAGTAATTATATAAATATTAAGGCCACACAACTGGCTCTATTACTGTTTTCAAATGGTAGCATCTGCAAATTCAGCCTGTAATAAACACTAATGCATCCAGAGACAAGAGTGCTGACACATGAATGGGATGCTTTGTCAGACTTGCATAAAAATGTAGATGAACTGCAGGGAAAGAAAACCAAAGAATTCAAAGGGTTTCTTGATTGCCTTCTTTAAAATGCCAAGAACTTAAGCTGGCCTTTCTTATCTTCCTCTACATGCGTGTGACACTTCAGGAGGTCTTTCTTATTGTACTATAATTCAGTAATTGTTCCAGCTCTGTGCACCATGCCTTCCTTCCAAAGGGCAGCATGAGATATATAATTCTGGTAATGAACAGCTGCATAATTTAAGGGTCGAACTAGCAGGGCACTGTTCCTTATTTGTGTTTTCTTAGCAGTTGCCAAGATATTCCAAGCCTATTTAGGAATACAATCCTTTGTCTGCCTTATTTCTTGTAGATGATATATGTTGAGCCTTGATCATGTTCCAGAAAGCAGATTTTATCAGCTGAAGTACCAGAGCTAGCTTTCCTCTCATTTTGCTTCAAAGGCCAGCAGTACAGAACTATAACAAGGCAATTTTTTTTCCCCAGCTATGAACATTCTCTCTTCTATCATGCCGACTTGCTCAAACCTGGTGCTATCCCCTTTTCCAAAGCATGATAGACTTAATCACAGAGCTATCAAAGGCATTTCCACACAACATTTCTCTCACCAAGGCTAATCTTCCAAATGTTAAAAAGGTCCAGGCAGCTAGGCCCTTCAAGATGAAAGCTGCATGCTGATTAATCAGCTGCTTTTTTATACTGTTCTGGCAAGTGTTCCCTATTTGTAAATAAAAGGTTTACCCTGGATTTCCTGTAAACTAAGGAGCATAAGGCAGCTTTGGACCAGACTCACAAAGCAACAAAGCCTTCTGCTGTTGCATCTGCAGGGGTAGGTTGTTTGTTCTATCGCAAATATACTTTCAGGTGTCCTGGAGAGAATGAGCTAATCTAACACAAACATCATTCCAACATGAGAAAATTACGTGGCAATCTCAAAGTCACCTGCTTATTAATTACGTTCTTTGGCTTCCAGCAGCACTTTAATTGTTGCTTGCTTGAGGAGACCTGTCTGTAATTTGTGTCATCGCAGAAGTTCAGGTTGGATTACGATGTGTGGCACAGTGTAACACAAGTCCCTCACAGAAATGCTCTCATATTAAAGATGAATACATTTATTTATGTCGCAGAGTGATGGCTCTCTATTCAGATGGTAAATAGGTAGTGTGAAAGAGATGTGACAGACCCAAGAAGACTAGAAATTGTCTGCGAACTGGCAGCCACTGTGGTTCACTGACAGTTCGAATTACTTTCAGGCAGTTTGGCACATCTCCATTTGTCACACTTAAAAGCTTGAGCCAAAGATATCCAATTAATACAGAACACAGTATTTCTCCCTCCTCGAAGCTGGAGCAGAAATGTAAATCTTTAAGATTCACAGTATGCATCGTATCATCTACACATCACAGAGGGATGTAAAATAGTTATAAGTAAAGCATACATAACTTAACTCACATCACACCCTCTTGGCTGATGCTCACCTTGGGTTATCTTCTATGCAGTGCATTTATTTATTGTACTCACTGTACTATTTATTCCAGACAATGATTTCTCATGTAGACTGAATCCCTTCTGCAAATCATGCAAACAGCCAGCACAAACGGTTTGTGAATATAACAAGTATCAGGGAATGATAGAACGAGAAAGGGAAACTGTTCCATCCCCCTCCCAAATTTCAAAGGCAAGGTGAAGGTTGCTTATTTTGAAAGTAGCAAAACCTTGATGAATCAATATCAGTTTTTGACATGATTATATAAGTCCATCCATCACTGCACAGCAATAATAGCTGTATCTTTTGCTATGACCCAATGCCAGTTTATATATGATTTGATTTGAATTATTGGTAGCGTAGTCATGAGGGTCATGTTTATATAGCCCTTGTACGGATAGAATTTTTCTTGAATCACAGGATTTCCTTGGAGAATTTCCACTGTCCCTAACTAAGTTTACAGAAGTCCTCTTTTATCCAGAGGAGCCTTTGGTGTTCAAAGAAGAAGAGAAAAAAATGCAATGAACTCACGTACTATAAATGCTAATCAAAAAGACCTGTGAGGTGCTGCTTCAGATTCTCTAAGGCCAAATTAGATATGTAAAATATACACATGGAAAGCTACACTTCTGGCAATCTATAATCAAAAGGTTTGAAATACTCATACTTTTCAAAGTAACTGATGATACGGATTTAGTATTCTATTCATCAAATGCATCTGGAAACTTTTGAAAATGCAATGAAGAAATAATAAGGGTTAAATAATGAATAAAGAATGGGAATGACACTTTCCCTGCTCTCTGCTGTCTGAAGAAAGATGCAGCTGGCCCCCTTCTTTGTTTTTCCCCCTTGAAGCATTCATGAGTGTTTTAAAGAAAAATGTTTTCAGATACTTATCTGAGTTACTGTCTATTCCCAGTCAAATCTTGATATTGAACTCAAACTGGTAAAAACTCCACTAACGTTATTTCATATTTAGTGGTGTACATAATATCACAATCCCTGGATTTAATTGCCAATTAACATCTTTTACCAGCATGTTTCTTGCTTAATCCCATGGTATTTTTGACTGCAAAGTCCAGTAATAAATAAAGCAATTTAAACATTTGATACACAGTGTATTTTAGAACAAATTTTAAAACTAATCACTGGAGTACATTCAGTTTTTCAGCCATTTTCATTTCAATACATGATATTCAGAAAAAGAAATGAAATTATAAATATTAAATAAAAATAAATGTTGTTTAAAGACAAGTTCTTAAAGATATTAATCCATTACGAAGAAAAATATTCAAAATTCTGATGCAGATTTTTAATTACATAGTAAGCATAAGTAGTCTGGCAAATACTGCTAAAACTATTTCAGAACTTAAACCAATACTAGAATATCAACTATATAACAAGATTTTTGTTGCTGTATTACACTAGAATTGTGAATTTTGAGACAAATCCATTTTGTAATAAAGTAAAGTATTTCTCCCATTTCTTAGTGAACATGCTAAGCACAGGAAAGAAAATTAAATCAAATCAAATCAAATCACAGAAATTACATAAGCTTTCTAAACACACTGACTGAAAAGAGGCTATGACTCTAACGTAACTTTGGAGTAAAAAATAATTTTATTAATTTTCAGTGGATAGCCAGTCATAATGCAGGTCAAATTTCGCATTATTTAGGAATCATTTGAATTAAGTTTATGAAAAAAATCTAAATTATAATCTAATTTATTTTAATTTAGGTGTTTGGGTTTGCATTCTAAATCTCAGTTATCATTATGAAAAGAAAAGAGGGCTTTGCTTTTTTGTTGTTTTATTCACAATGTTGACTAGTGGAATAATAGTTTTAAGCAGTAGCTTGCTTTCTACATCACTAACATATGCAATGTTATGTTAAATCTTCAATTAATTAGCCCTTATAAATCATTTGACAGTATTCTTTATACAAGAGAAATGGATATGATTGAAAACAGGTGTAAGTTCATGTCTAGCCATATACATGTCTGTAACAGAGATTATTTTAATTTGGGGAATTTTTTTTCCCCCCTTTTATTTTAGGTAATCCAGTCAAATAGCCTAGAAGGCTAACCCACTAAAGGTATCCTCTCAGTTGTTTCAGTGGCTCACAGTCAGTAAATGAACAGAAAACAGTTCCTGAGGGAGATTGTGCCTGGGATGGTTTTCTCCTAGGACAACCTCTCCCAAGCAGAGTGGGGAGGAGCGCATGGGGCAGGGATTGCTCCCATTAAGCAGGTGGCATGTGGCCATGCTGCTCTGGAGACTGGCTGCACTGGCTCACATAGATGTGGGCTATTGGGTTGGTCTCCTTGCCTTGACACAATCTGAGGCATATTTATTGCATAGGGTGTCTCTGTAGCAAACCCTATAAAATACATCAAAGACTTTGTTGTAATTTATGACATTTTCTGTTAATAAAAAAATAAATGTAGTTTTGGTATTCTGGAGTTATATATATGAGCAAACCATTAAAAATATTCAGTTAATAAAAATAAACTTGGACTGAGGGCAAGAACTTCCCCTCCCTGCCTTCCTCCCGCATCCCAAGATTTTGGTCTGCATTTGAAAACCCATAGAGCTGTGAATGTATTTCCTCCACCAAATTTTACTGTCACAAATAGTATCCTGGCCTGTGTCACATTTTATCCAGTCCTTGAAACTACTGCGTACATTTCACTGTTCTGTCAAGACTTTTCCAGAAATGCTTGATTTTATTTTTTTTTAAGGAAGGAAAAAAATGCCTTTCATTAGAAAAAAACTTTGAGGCAACTTCCAGAAGAAAAGACTGTAATGAACTACCCTGTCACAAATACCTAGTGGAACTGAAACGTGAAAACAGAAGATGATTCATTACACTTGTCTGCTTACAGATGATTGTTTGAAAGGTCATCCAGAAGAAAAATGTCCTCCAAACCAAAAAGGTATGTCTGGTAAAGAAAATGACATTTGCAGGACAAAAAAAAATGCTATACTTACTACTTACATTAAGAAAACAAGTTTTTCACTGTTCAAATACTCAGATTTCACTGTTAAAACACACTTTCTGGCAAAAAAAAACCCCACAAATATATCCCTCTTTTGCTTCCTGTATACACACATAAACAGATAATTACACTCGTTGTAAATAATTTTTTCCTTAAGACAACAGAACTTTTCTGGATAAATCTACTCAATTGCATTGTGAACACTGATTATGGTATGAATCTACAATCTACAAAACAGTCTTGAGTAATCAGCTATCTTTAAAGCTTCCCCTACTCTTATTTCATATGCTTTGCAATCCATACTTCATTATACCCATTCTTTTCTGTAACTGCTGTCCTGCCATGTTTCTGGTGAAAAATAATTCCATTAAAAGACGCAACATGCACTCTAAGCTCAGAACAACATTTTCTTCAGATAAAACCAGTGCTGCTACATAGGCTGACAAGTAGCGAAGTTACATGAATTTATCTGAATCTAACTGGAGAATCTAGATCAAGGTTCTGCTCCTCCATCCTAGAGAAACTGGTTGTGAAATATGAGGAATTTTAAGCTAATGTAAAGCCTATAAATAATAGAAAGAATTCACTCAATTAGTCGCTCCTGCATGAGAATGTGCTGTAGGGTATGCTCTGAATTCATAACTGAAAAAGGAACTCCGCAAAGGATTTATATGAACAAATTGTACAGTGTCTCAAACCCAGAAATATTCAGCATGCGATTTTTCTTTTAAATACTGTATGTATGCTTCTTTTGTCCTAAATATGTCATGTCAACAGTTCTGTGTTTATTTTATGTACTGCATTACTAAATATCTTTTCAGCTGAAGTCCTCATGGTTGCATACCAGCAGACAGGAGCCAACTGACTATTTAATGATAACAGAAATGTTTTGCTGAATGATTTGTATAACAATACAAAGACACACAATTTAGATGATTACTTTTTAGGATTTCTACACTTGGCTGTGATGTTACTGGTATCCTCCTGAAGCTGGAGGTTTAGTAAGTAGAGTAATTCTTGTTAACAACAACAATAAAAAGACATACTCTGAAAGTAGCACTGACTTAAGAAGTCCAAAGAGCTTTTAATTTAAATTATTACATTTTACCGAATCCAAAGAAATATATTTAAATTTAATGTAGTAAAGAAAATGAACAAAATTGTAGGTAATAAGCATCTTAGTTCTTTTAGGCAAAGTATCTCAAACTGCTAACTGCTAAATGTCTACTCTCAGCAGCTAGTAAAGATCTACCTTTAACTGAAGCGCTAAATTTTAGCAAAGATAAAATTAAAACCAGAATTAGAATTAGAATTAGAATTAGAATTAGAATTAGAACTAGAATTAGAAGAAGAAAGGAAAAAAATTTCTTTACTGAAGACCACATAAAGCACAAGGACATGTATATATATATAATTGCTTGATTATAATTCTACTTACAGGACACATTCAAACTTGTGTAGGTGCACATGTATATGGATAAGCATGCCTTTCTACACACGTATACTTCCATATAGCAATAGTGAAATAAACTGGAAGAGAAAAACAAAACTAAGCAGAAGTATTGACAGCTTTTTGTTGAACTCCATCGAACCTCACAGCTTGCAAGTCCTTTCTACTTCAACTTTAATTTTTCCAGTTTGATAACACTGCCTTATAAATTGTCTTGTAATATTATTGCTTCAGCATCTTTCAGTTCTGGAACAGAACTGAAGATTTGCTCCACTCTGTGAACATGTGGTGACTTATTAAAAGGTAACGGTGCTCAAGTAAATTCTTCCAATTGAACTATCCATTACAGTGTAATCATGACCAAGCGCACAGCCCTGATCAATACAAAGGTACACGGTTGCTGTAAAACAGCTCCACTAACCAAGGTAAGTAATCCACCGTTTCAAAGACTTGGAGAACCAACCAATTAAACACTGGATAAGGTCAAATATTATAGATTGTAGATTCAAGTGAAATTCCTTTTTTTTTGCCTTTCCTTCTTTTGATTTTGCTTGTAATCCAAGTATTATTTCCTTAAAAATACAGGGTTTTTTTTCAGTGGCTGCACTTACATAGCAGTAGGATATGAGTGGTCTCACAGAACAACATAATGAAGCATTGACTTGAAGATCAATACTGCTACAAAACCGTGGAGACAGAAAAATAAAGAGGAAAACATACATTTCAAAATCCACTAATGGTCTAACTTCTACAGTTTTTAAACAGCAGGATTTGACAATCCCTTGAACTTTTCTAAAAAATACCAGATAACTATATTTTGGTAATTGGAGAAGAGTAATGAAAGCTAATTTCAGGCTTCCTTCATGGACAGGGGAGAGGAAGTCTGAACAGGAGCAAAATGAAGGTGCTCTTAATGAATACCTTTCTGTGTCTTGAACATGCTAATGCTGTACTATAGTCTAGTCCTATTCTTCTAATATACACAAAAGATATCCACTACAAGTTAAGTATGCTATGCATTGCTCTTTTGTTCTTCATTCTTTTGCTGCCATAAAACCTTCTGTGAGAAGAAGTAGCTTTCACAGTTTGGAAAGCAGAAACATTAAGTATTACAAAAATTACTCAGATGCAAAACTGTTTGCAATAAAAGCCGCATTTACTGTTCATCTCTTTTCTAATTCTTTTATTCTTGGAAAATTTCACATAAAAGACAAATTTTTATGAATCATTTTTCTTATACACTCTTCCAGGATATCTTGAATGCAAAGTAGTTAAGATCGTTCATCTTCCCTTTTTCAGAAACCTTGTAATACCACCAATATGTGGCTGCTATTTCAGACCAGCTAAAAAAAAAGGAATGAAAATATTCCTTCCCAGTCGGTAAGGAGATCACCTCCAAGCTTTTTTTCTTTTTTCTTTTTTTCTTTTTTTCTTTCTGAGCACAAAGTCCCTTTGATGAAGTTTCACAGCGGCCAGATATGCCCTACATCAAGTTCCTGAATGGGAGTCTTCAGCACAGAGAAGGAAATGGGAAACCTTGTTTTCTTTGCCTTTCTGCCGTTCTGTGTGGCAGACCTACCTTTCAAGCTCCAACCTGGTAAGGACTAAATGTGTACTACAGCAAACGTCTGGGTTTTCTGAGTCAAAATAAGCAAGATAGTTCTGTTATCTAGTGTCTTTTTTTACTTCAAGCAGCTGACTGTAATGCAATAGTTATTTAAAGTTCACTATTAGCTGCTATGAACACTTATAATGAGAGAGGCTAATTATTTATTTTATGCTTATATAATACAGTGATTTATTAAATCTACTTTTATATAGATCCATTCTTCTGGTTTGCACATTTTCCTTTTTCAAACACATTTAGCATGTTGTCTTAGTTTTTCTCTAGCTTTCTAATACCTATTTCATTTACTCTAAAATCATTAATAAATCCTTGCTTTCTACTACATTTTTAGACTGCTATTAAATTAGTCTCAGTCTCATATGCATTCTCATCTCTCCACAGGTGGAACTATACACTGGGGTATTTTTATCTGTCTGTCTCCAGAAAGCTGTGAACAGAGACATGGAAATATCACATAATTGGAGAAATGCCACCTGGCACAAATCAGTCACTAGGTGGCTGAATATTGTGAACAGAAACAACTGGCTAAATAGAAAATCCACTTATTAGAATCCAGCAGTGCATCTGACTTTCACATTTAAGAGTAAAACAAAATATTTGTCTTAGTTAATGGCTTTGATGGTGTTTAATGTTTTCTCCCTAGTTTTGCCTGTCTCACTAATGTAATCTATTATAATTTACCTGATGATGTTTTACTTTTTTGTTTGTTTTTGATGTGTGGTTGTTTTTTTTTTTTCCCAAACCATAGTAAAAGAAGAATAAGAAAAGTTACATCCTGTTTTTATTAAGCAAGGCACTGGTATCTTTTATGGAACTACATAAACCACCACAGACAATCCCTTTATACAATGCTTTTAAAATTTACTTAAAGCTCAATATGAAATTGAAAATATCATAGCTTCTCAAATATGCTGGAATCCTTTAATGTCATCTGTTCCTATGGCACACACATCCTACCTGCCTACGTATTTGAGCCAGACTTTTCTATAGGTCAAACAGAAACAGAAGTGAGAAACCAATTACCTGAGCTAGCACGAACAAAGCATAAATTTTATAACAGATGTGCCAGGTCTGATTGAAAATTTTCCATAAAAATGTGGGGTTTTTTTCCAACGGAAAATAGAACTTTTCATGATGTAACTGTCTGCCATTTCTAAAAGAAAAAAAAAAGGTTACTGCAGATGAAAAAACAGTTAGGAAGGTCAAACTACAGAAAGGAGCATAAGGAATCTGCATTGCAGATCTTTTGAGGTACCAGCACATATTTCTGAATTAAAGTACTTACTTCTGGGCTAGAAATATTTGGTTAGGAATTTTTGCTTAAAAAAGGTTAGATTTATTCTTCCTAACACCTCTTTTTACATGATTCTGAGGTATAACTCAAACTGAGTGTAAAACTTGAGTGACTTTTACTATTTACCACTTTTTTCCTGCTTATCTTAACAGGAAAGGATATAAAGGAGGAAGATGAAACTAGGATCAACAAACACCAGAACATATATAGTTTTATGTTAGAGGTTTTACAGCAGTTTTACAGCAAGTGACACTGAGCAGCACCATGCATGAAAAATTCTGCTGAAGTCCTACTCTCTCTGTTATCTTCTCACCATGTTTGTTTCGAGCCAAAGATAATGGTAGTGGGACAGTCCATGTTGGCAACCTTAAAGATGATAACAAAGGTTTATTTGCAAGAAACAGGATTTGACCAGAAAGTCAAATGAGTAGGTACTCCAGTTAAATCTGTTATGATGAGACACATGCAATAAACTCCACGGGCGTAAAATTAGATTGTATTTACTGTGCACCATCTCACTTGTGCTTGGTCCACAAATTCTGTTCTACTGGAACCATTTTGAATGTTCTGAATTTCTGAGCACCTATCAAACACCTGCCTTTTCTTTTTTTTTTTCCCATTAAAGGAAAGTCAGCTGCAAAAATCATGTTCTTTTTCTTCAGCAAGGTTATGTTCATTCCTGTACGGACACTCAAGATTATACTTTAGCACTTGCAGTTAGAAGGTGGCTCTGAAAAGACTTGCACACAAAATAAAACATGTTTTTTTCAGTCAGTGAAACTATTTACTACGTGTAAAATAAAATTTAGCACATGTGCAAACCCTTGATAATTATTTATAAAGCTAATGAATGTACAAATGAATGTACTCTGGTTTATTGGACTACTTCCATTTGGGTCTTCTGAATCTATAGTAGTAGTTTCCCAAATCGAATGGACTTCTTTTGCTTGTTAAGATGACATCTCTCTACACTCATCAAAACATTTCTTGGTTGCCATGCGAAGTCCAGTGAGTTCACAGTTAAAAAAAAAACAAACCCAAAAAAAAGAAAAAAGTGGCAATTTTCTGCAAACTTCAAAGAAAAGTACCCTTATCACATGTTCTAAGTTCATTATCTGTTGACTCTCCTCTAAATGATTAGAGGCTTTAAGAAACTGACTCATTCTGTAGGATATGATAGACAAAAGAAAGGGAAAAGTATGACCTTGATAGTTATTATTGCTTGAAGAACCATAGTGATTTAAAAAAGTTGTTTAAAAAAAATACCTTCTAACCTTAAAAGATTTAATTGGATTGAGTTTTCAGAATGGATAAAGCATTTTAAGAAAAAAAAATATTCTAATAATTGCAATTTCAATACTCTTTTTACATAATTATCAATGGTATTATAGCACCTACTGTGGATTTTTATTGTTTATGGGGATTAGGAAGATCGTAATTTACAATATGTAATTATTCCTGCTAGAGACATAGTTTAATATCAGTTTATTCTTCAGAAAGAGTGTCTATATCTTTCTGCCAACAACAACAACTTAGCTTTTCCATCAGATACTTAATTCTATCCCAAAGCAATTCCAAACACTTTCTTTTTTCCCCTTTAATTATTTCCTTTGGAGAAATCCATGCAAAAGAAATTTTCTTCCTTTGCTGCACTGCATAATCCAATGCCAATTCTGAAGTCCCCAGTGATCCAAAATTGGCTTTGTCAAGGGAACCAGATATATCAGTGGTAAACTTAATTCTGAGAGAAGGCTGGCAAGAATTATAGGACAGTAAGCACAGGAAAGTAAATGGAAGTCGCACAGACTGCACACTAGCAATCCTTTAACAAAACTGTAATCTGCAACAATTTATAGAAGCAGAGAATTTGGTTCACTGATTCAATGCAAGAGAAAAAACCCCAACGTATCTCTGCAGAAATGTTTCTCCTTGGCTTAGCTCATCGGGCACATTGTTTCATCCACTGCTGTAAACAAAGAAAAACTGCCTGTGTTCTATGTACAATTCTGAAACTCCATTTCATTTCAGCAATTTCATGGTTCATGTACTAGCTGAAAGAAAATTTCTCCCAAGAAGACTACACACATGAAGCATTGCCAATCTCAAACATTTAAAATCCTGAGTCCAGGATCAAAATTCCTGCTAGCTTACAAAATAAAAATAATAATTAAAAAAAAAAATTGTATTTGATTGGTTAGATATGCCCTTTGTTTTATTTCAGTTTTTAAGATAACTTTTTGTTTCCAAGTTTATTCCTCAAACCACAAGTACTAAGCCTTTATTTATTTTTGTAATAAAAGGTTATATGCTTATGCATATTCCCATCATTTTGGACTTTTAAGAAGAAAAATGCTTCCAATCACATGAACGTGTAACCCTAAAGAACTGGCACTGCTCTTCTCCTGTAGAAAATGTCCAGAAATAATGTGTTTACAGGAAAATTTTCAACAGACTAAAGATCTTTTAAAAATATAAATCTCTACAACGTTATACCAATTTACATACTGTGGCCTGAATTCAGCTCATCTAACTTTTCTGAGCAAAGTATGCAAGAACAAAAAGTATGTAAGAACAAAACAAAGGGAAATGCTGAGCAGAATGACAATGAAGGTGGCCTGCAGTTCCTTCACAAAATACTATGGAATTTTATATACTCTTCCCCATGCTATTGCTGATTTATGTCCTCCGTGCTACTGGACATTATGTAACTTGCTGATGTCTTGCATAACAGTAATTTACCATTCTCATTTGCTGGGCCCCCTACTGCTATTAAGAAAATATAACAGATTGTCTAGTAAATGGCTTTACCATGAGATATCTAAGCCTTAGGGTTTTTTGTTTGTTTGTTTGTTTGTTTGTTTGTTTGTTTGTTTGTTTAATTTGGCTGCTATATGATGTGTGTTGTACATTTCCAATAGCAGAATAACACCTCAACTGAGCTGAGGGATGTGCAGGCTCTTTAAGTTGTACCTATGGTGCTATTATGTGGGGATAAAAAAATCAATTGCTCTTCATCATTTATAGAAAGAAAATAAATAAAATAAAAAGAAATAGGAAGTCATGCTGCTTAACACTCATATATAGTTTTGCCAAGTGTGATTTAAAGTATAATGAAGAAAGATTAGGATGACTTAAACTGTTATTGTAGGAAGCTAACATAATTTAAAATGCCTACAATTGCATTCACATTTGTATACTTTTAGTGAATGCAGAAGCTTTCCTTTAAATGGAATATTAATAACTTGAGCATGTAATTGTAGAGTCAGATCTACAACCAGAGAGCAAGTATGTGACCATTTTAATGTTTCCCTATTTAATACTTCTCTAGTACAACACATTTGGCAATGCTTATAGTGCCTTTTTTTTTTTCACAGGAGAAACTTTGGTAAAATGCTTAAATTAAAATGCCTGGAAGAGTTTAATAAATGTCATAACAAAAGGACAAAAAAGTGGTGTTGGACAGAAATTCACTGGGTTTGTAGCTACTGAAAAATTGTTAATCAGCAATATACTTGGTGTTGTCATGATTAAAAGTCTAATTAAACAAAAAAGTCAATCTTATATATATATATATCATAATTAAATTGCTTGCAAAAATTATAGGTTTAATTTAAACATTAAGAAATCACAATGCAAGATCTCAATTCTAAACACTTCTTCAGAATTTCAAGTTGGGGAAATACTAAAGAACTTTCAAGGAATTGCTGATTAAAGAAAATAATGCTGTTTATATCAATTTAAAATATGAAAATAGCTACATATATTTTCATTTGAAATCCTAACCTCTCACTTTTTTTATATTTATTATGGTTTGCACTTAATGAGTGCACATACTAACATATCCTGTAGAACCAAAACGACAAAATTTTTTATAAGAAAATACATGGAAACTAACAGTATTGAATGACAAATCTGCAGTAAGTGATCTTAGTTAATAAGAATTATTTTCTACTTCATTGGTAAAAATAAAGAGATAAACAAACCCGATATGTCATCTACTACGTACATATATCAATGACAACAATAAATTCCGTGCATTGAAAAGATATTATTGAAGCCTGTACTTTTTCAGTAGGAGTAGTGAATGAAGAGATGATTGAAAAAGCTTTAAGTGCTAGAATGAAAACTGGGTATAAAACTTGACTCACAGTTCAGACACTTTATTAGTAAACCGAATTATCATAGTAAAAATAGAATCACCGTGGAATCAAATCTCTCAGGAGAAGAGAGCTAAGATGATACTGAAGGTAATAACATCAAATGCTTTAATATCTATGTGTATTGTAAGGAGGTGATAGTGTCAAGTGCATTATGTATGAAGTGCTACTCATAGGCAAGAATTCAAGCACAGAATCCACGGGCTGATGATCTCTTATGGGCAGAAACATAGAATCCTGAGAACCTTTCTGTGAATATTCTTGCACACTAAACAAGGAATGGTTACAAAAGTTAAAGTTTATTTAAAGAGATAAATCTCCCTAACTTATCCCATAAAGTAGGCCCCTTCTTGAGAAAGCCATAAAATCATAGGACTTTAAGAAACCCCCAGAGGTCACCCAGTCTATTCTTTCCTGCAGGTAGAATCAGTTATATTTATGGCATTCCTGACAGATGTCTGTCTCACCTGCTGTTATAGCCCATCAATGACAGAGACTTTGTAACTGACTCAGGGAAATCCTTCCAGTGTGCCTCTCCATCTGTACTGCTGGAAGATTTTTCCTATTGTTTAACATAAATCTTCCTTGCTGCATTATTGCTTTGTCTTATTCACTGTCTACACGGAGAACAGACTTTGCAGCAGTCTGCTACGTATTTTAAAACGCTCATATCCCCCTGTCATTCCCCCTTCATGACAAGTCTAATTTCTACAATCTTTACAAGCACATCATTGTTTTGAAATCTCTCCTTGATCTCTTCTGTACTTTTTCCAAATGGCCTACATCCTTCAAGTTAGAGTTCTGCTCAGAATCAACTGAAAGAGCTTACTTCTTTCCATGGACTGTTAAGGGAGCCTAGGGTTATTAGCCTCCCAAGGATAAAGTTAATCTTTGTGAAGCACTGAAGTAAATAAATTGTATTTTGTAGTTTCTTGCTAGATGTCTGAAATGTAAGGACCATTGCTCCTAAAATAGCTCCCTGACTGTTATTGTATGGTAAATGATGTGAATGACTTGTTGCTATATTCACAATACAGATGGTCTCAAAATGCACAACTATGTGGCTTTATTATGTGACTAGGTTCTGAAGTGTGCTACTCAGCTATTTTATTAAACTTACCATGTGGAATATTTCAATTCAACAGATGGGGATCTCTAAGTCATGTTATGAATCAGAAGGCACTCACTGGGTACAAACTATTTGAAGAAAAACTTCACTGAGAAATAATCAGGCCCTGTATCTAAAAACATCTATCCATCTGACGCTGTTCATTTGCTCATCATTATTTCACTGAGAATGCATTTAATTTTTTAAAATTATTTTATTTTTTTTCTGTGCCACACCATCATGTGATCTAAACCAGGGCTGATTTTGGTTCTTCAGAATATTATTTTTGTATCATCATGATGCAAATTTTAAAGCTCCCCCACCTTTGGCTCCTAAACAACATATTGCCTCAAAAGATTTCTAATGCTGTTCATTGCCTCAGAAATAAATTAAAAAGAAAACTGAAATCCAAAAGTAGAAGAAAATATGTTGCTGCTCACAGCTTATTATTTCCTTAATGTTGCTGCCTGTAGGTCAGCCAGTTTTGGAAGACCATGGATCTATTATATCTGCTCTAAAGATTTTATGAATAACAACTAAGAAACACTGTACACATAGAATAGATATCACCCCTGTCCTTCTCCAGGACAGTCTGAAAGGCACTACTACAACAAATCAAAATACTTGGGCAATCCATAAAAATATATGACAGTTACAATTTTTCCACTTGTACAGCGAAGTCATCATTCATAATAGTGAAAACACACAGTATGTCCCTAAAAAAATAAAACAGGCGTGCCCTTAGGAGTCTTTTCTGAACAACAATAAAAATATTGCTGGCTATAAAACCGGTGAGTAGGTTCTGTTCTCTCAGTGCAGAACCGATGAAGATGAATTGCATTCAAAAGGAAACATCCAGAAGACCCAGCGTGGAAGCATACGGACTCAGAAAGCCAACATGCACAACAATGAGAAGTTACTAGTACGCTAGCCCTTGCTGGCTGCCTACTGCAGTAGGTTACCTGTGGTGACTATCTATCTCATGTTGGATAAAGGTTAATAAAGGTTAGACACTCAATGAATTCAATATGAATCTTTCAGCTGACATCAGCAGCTATTGAATTTGGCCCTAGAACAAAAAGGATTGTATGAGGGCATCTTTCAGAGAGTTTTTCTTTTATTAACTTGAAAGAAACAGCACTGAGAACAACAGAGGTAAAGATGCTCTTTTGTGTATCTCCTGGATGAATAAAGCTGTAAAGTAATATTGATAAAGTAAGAAAGCAGAGCACAGCAAGGCGTGTTATTTCCTTGTAGCTGGTATTAATGGCAAGTTATAAATTCAGTAACACGCTTCTGTTTCGGTGCTTCAACCAAGGTCATCCTATGCAAAATGGAACTCGCACTCCAGATGCTGAAACCAGGAGAGTGTTTATTAATCTCAAGATGTGGTGTTTGTAAGGGGTTATCGCCTGCATGACCGCCATACAGCAGATCTCTCAGACCTCTTTATATAGAGAAAATGTTGATCACAGAAACAGGTGCATTGCCATTGTACTTGACAAAGTATGCTGTTGATATTATTTTTTAAAGCGTCAATTTCCACGCAGAGAACTCACAAATCTGTACCACAAAGGAATGAGGACAAATCCAATTTTTAATAAATTTAAAACGCATATTTCAGATCGACAATCTTGAGTGGTTTGAAAATACACTCAAAACAGCCTTAACTCATGTACTTGAATAGTACTCGAATTTACATAGGAAGAACCCAAGGTAAAAGAGATTAATATGAATGGTAGAATCTGTTATCATCCTCTCTAATTACTATCATACAAATACGTGTTTTATTTGTATTCTCAGGCAGCTTACTCCTGACATCTCAAACAATTATCCCAGCTCTATCAAAGTTGGGCTTTTTTCCTTGCAACTGAAAAATCTTTACTTGTAATACACCCAAAAGGTAAGCCAATTCTTTGATACAATCTCTGATCAGAGAGAGTCTTTGAGAGCAAGCTGAAGACAATTCATTCAAATGAGGTACCACTCTGCTTTCTCAAATACTCAAGTTAAGATCTTCTGTGTTCCTATATTGGCTAACTGATGAGATAATCTGCATAATAACATGCCCCCACTGTGTGTTTCTACTGAATCAATACAATTCTCAATCTACAAAAAGGCACCGCCAGCATGCATTAAGCAGATAGAACCTGCACTCTCACAATGAGTTTCTCAACTGATGTGAAGAGTTGTGTGCTAATCTCACAATTTCACTCCTACAGTCCTCCATTTGTTCCAAGTTTTGCATCTTAACAGTAAATGTGTATAATTCAAGCAAGTCTTTCTTCTACATAAATTGCAATATATTGCCCAGGAATACAATAGTTTGAATTTAACAGATGACTGAGAATTGTGCAGATGATTTTTCCATAATAGAACGAACATGTGCTATTAAAAATACCACTTCACAATCCCAAATTTGAGAAGATATCCACTTAGAACTTGAACATAGTACTGAGACACACTTTGTGACTGCACTACTAAATGTGTCTCAGTGCTCAGATGGGATTCAAAACATTGGAATTCATAAGTATAGTTCTGCCCCCTCCCCAAAAAACTTATTGAAGAAAGTTGTAAATTTAGAGTAGATGTTTAAATGCCTTCACACTGAATTCTCCCTAAAATAAATTGTAAATTTCAACCCTTTGATAGCTAGGCTTATTTTGTCATAATGGATGGGGTATCTCCCTTTCAGCTTCCGGAGTCCAGTCCATTATCACTGGCTACGCCCACATAAGCCCATAATTTGGAGCAACGGGAGTGGTTTAGTAAATCACATTAGTAATGAGGCCCTTGCAAAAGCTGCTGGGCGGGGAGGATGGTTGTTTTGAATTATATTCTCTCTGGCCCCCTGATCTGAACATCCCTACCATGTGTGTTGCTTGAAGTCCCGCAAAGGTCTAGTGTTTGGTTCAGACGCCTTATCCCATTAGGGGTAAGAAAGCATTTGGTGCCTACCTGCCAGAGCTTAGCTCTCTCTGAAAGAAGTCTGCCTTAAGACACAATTGGTGCACCAAAACTGCTCTGCAGATCAAAACAATGCAGAAAAAAAGGGAAAACCAGATGATTCACTTTAAAACTGTACAACTGATTCAAACCAAAATACTAATGCAGATATACCCACTGAAGAACCACTGTTATTTTTTTCTTCATCCTTGCAGAATAAAAATTAATTAAAAACGACCTTGACAGAGCAGTAACTGTAAGCCACTTCTAAGCTGAAGGTCCTATGTTGTAGCATTAAAAATTTCATGCTACTTCTGAGAAACTATTCAGTCCAACATGATTAATCAGGACATTTTATCAAGAGAAACAATAAAATTCTAAGTATTCGATATAAGAGTAACATGCTACATTTCTTTTCTTCCCCCCCATATTTTCTAATACTGTCCATATGACACAAGAAGGACATGGAGCTGCTGGATCGAGTCCAGAGGAGGGCCACAAAGATGATCTGAGGGCTGGAGCACCTCTCCTCTGAAGACAGGCTGAGAGAGTTGGGGCTGTTCAGCCTGGAGAAGAGGAGGCTCAGGGGTGATCTTATTGCAGCCTTCCAGTACTTAAAGGGGGCCTACAGGAAAGCTGGAGAGGGACTTTTTACAAGGGCGTGTAGTGATAGGACAAGGGGCAATGGCTTTAAACTGAAAGAGGGCAGATTTAGATTAGATATAAGGAAGAAATTCTTCACTCTAAGGGTGGTGAGGCACTGAAACAGGTTGCCTAGAGAAGTTGTGGATGCCTCATCCCTGACAGTGTTCAAGGCCAGGTTGGATGAGGCTTTGGGCAACCTGGTGTAGTGGAGGTTGTCCCTGACCATGGCAGGGCAGTTGGAACTAGATGATCTTTGAGGTCCCTTCCAACTCTAACCATTCTATGATTTCTGTGATTCTATGATTTCTCAAAAATATAGACCTCTGTCATCTACGACCATTGATATTGTTTTCAGGACTGTACAAAAGCATCCTAAGAAGGCTTCAGAAACAAAACTTACTTTGAGATAAGCAACCAGTGGAAGATACACATTAACACATAGTTCTGTAAGACTAAATTGTAAACACAAAATACACGTGGATAGGTTATCCTAATTCCTCCTTTGCTCAAGGCATTTAAAAGTATACAAGCGTAGCAATGCAGTGCTAGATTTTCTTGAGAGAGAAAGTAGATTACTACAGGCTTAATGACATGTCCTGAGTCAGAGCAGGTCCCGGTCACACAATCTCATACTTCAGACACAGTGGGCCCAAATGTCCTCTCCAACCCCAAATATATGATGTAGACATATCCTCACAAAGCACCAGAAGTCATTAAATCAAGTGAAAAGAGGAACCTCTCTGCTGACTAAGGCCATTGCAAGCCAAATGTTGACACTGCTCTTGCACTGTTGAAAATAACCCTGCTCTTAACGTTTTAAAATCACCCCATCAAGAAAAAAAAGTACTTTTGTTAATGACTATCAATATTGATTCTAAAAAACATGTCCATACAGTCAGTTTCTGAACTTTCCCAGTCTAACTGTTCTCCAGACATACGTTTGTTCTTTTAATATCAGTGGGAGTCAGGGTGTGGTCTGAGAGGGTGAGGTGAGGTTTTTTGAATTTCTGAGGTTTCTTCTTCGTTTGTTTGTTTTTTAAATCAGATCAGTACAACTATAGCAGGATATGATATTGTAAGGATATCCTAAAGTCATAAAGAATGAGTATGGTTTAAGCAGAGTGCAATCAAACAACATAACCGACAACAAGTAACAGAACAAAACAAATTTATAAAATTTTCGGCTAGATTCAGGAAAAAAAAAAAAAAGCACAACATCTGGAAATTGTAAATATCCTTGGTACTCCTTGCATATTTAAAACCTTCAATATTATGACCCCTGTCACCTTTAAGACAGTAAAGCAGATGCATTACTAAACTTTGCCATTCTAAACAGATTTCCCCTATATAAAAGCAGAATTCACTAGGGAAAAAAAATTCATAAATTTCAGGAAAACATTTTCTTCCTATTGCTATAAATTGCTAAGGATTTTGATTGCATTTTTGTTTTATTGTACTAAAAGTTGTGGAGATATTATTGTCATAAACTTAACCTAGTAAATTATCTTCTTCACTCCCAAGGAACCAAATAAAGTTTTTTGCAGCAAAGCTAAAATATTAGTTGATATGAATGTCAGCTGGAATCTTAGCACCTCCCTCCTTGTAAGAACTTTAACACAGATGGTAAAGGGAATATGTTTAAGGTTTTTATGGAAGTAATGATGAGTTCAGTAATACAACAGACTGAAATAGGATCTTATCTGCAGTAGGATTTTTTTTCCCCTAATGTTCATAACTGAAAGAATATATTTCGGTTATATGGGAAAATAATTAAGAATAGCTACTTTCTGCCCAGCACATTAAATTGCTAAATTTTTTGACAGCTGGAGCTGAATTACTAGTGTACACTGAGACGTGAGCCGTATGGGAAGGAAAGCACAATTGCCAAATAAAGGATTAAAATGAAAGGGAGGGAAAAAAAAAAATCTCTGTCAGGGAAAAGAATTTGCATGAAGGAAGACCAAATGGCAGTATGTTGTTATAGCCTTGAACGTGCAATTTGCAGATTGATTTCCCTGCTCTCTTTGCATAGTAGATGTAAAGATTATGCTGAAATCTAGGAAAATTTGATTGTACATGTGCCAAAGTGAATTGAGAACTTGAGTCAAATGCCTGCCCCTGTTCTAACAAATTCATAATGAGAAAATAGCTCTGCAAGGCATTTCTTTGTAAACGCATCCAACTAATTTTGCAGCTATGCATTTTAAGAGCGTAGGCATGCAGGATGAGTCTCTCTCACTAATTTAGTTTGTTCTGGTAACATGACCGAATTTGTGCAGCTTTAGCCTTCTGTGATAAACAGGAATGTCACACATCTCCTTACATTTCTCTCATCTCTGTGCTATCAGTGCCGTTTGGTTGGGTTTTTTTTAATCGCTCGCTGTCCCTATTCCTGGCTCGTGTTTGGCAAGCCTGTGGCCGTTCCAACAGCAGAAGGCAGAATTACTGAAAACCCTTCCCACCCCTATTCCTCGACAGGAAACATTTCTCAAATGCCACCCATAGTCTGCTCGATTGACAGATGTACCACCTCTGGAGCAAAACTCGCCACTCCTACTCCTCAGTCACCTCTGTTTATTCAGAGCATTTGGCTTTCTCCCTTCAGATACTTGTCAACGTTTCTGGAAGATGTTTTAACTGGCACCCTGTCAGCTGACATATCTAAAGCAGGAAGGCTGACTAGCTGTGAAAGATGTGACTCCCAACCCCAGCAGGACTCAAAGCACTGGAAACTGAAACAAACCCCTTAAGAGCATATGTTACCCTACTTACAATGAAGTTTTTGTGACATCCTTTTAATTGCAACCATATGACACTTGCTTGTAAGCCAGAGGCACCGAATATGAGTGAAAAGACTCATGTGAAGCACTAAGATTTGAGTTTTCAAAGATACTTTCTAAATAGATGAGTAGCTTCACTTACAACACAATAAATAAACAAAACCCCCAAAGCTTTTTTCCAATGTGATTTTGACTGTGCAGTTTTATAGAGTGGGCATGTATACAAGCAATTCCTGGCAGAAACTTATAAAATACTGGCCAGAAACCAGATTTTCAAAAGGATACTATTAGCAGAGAGCCTGTTTTGTGAATAACTTGGATTGGTGAGAGCAGAGTTAAGCATACAGGATTCAGACAGAAGGAGGTAATGTGATGAATTACTTTTAATAAGTGTAACACATACACCATTCCAAAATGCTTCAACTCTAATGCTAGCCTTAGCTATGCACATGCTAAAGTAGTACTGCCCTGGATACCAGTGAAGTTAGTCCATGTTTTTTCTAGAATAAATGGGAATTTATTCACATTTAGATCCTCAAACCTTCTTTCCTTTTTCTTTAAACCATCCAACACAAGTTTCAACTAAAGCATGCTACCAAAGAATGCTCTTTTGTTTGCACCATCTCCATTCCTCTCCCCACCTCTTTCTATATCCAAACATACTTTAAGGGAAGTAGATAACAGTTATCTGACTGATTTATTTTGTAATAAGGTATGAAGCTCCAGAGTGATTTCCATTACCATGCCTTGCTTACACTGTGTGAGGTAGGAATGAAAGACAGCTTTACATGACAATGTTACGAGAAATCAAAGAGTAAGATGACATGCTGAGATACATAATTTCAGCAAAGTGTGATTATTTTTTTTTAAAAAAAAAAATTGCAAATTCATACAGTCTTAATTTTAAAACAGCATAAATAATATCAAAGTATCAAATGGGAAACACTAGAGGAAACAGAGACTAAGATACAAATAACGAATTAAAATTAAAAGCTATGTATGCTATATTAATCTCACTAGAGCTACCTGAATTTAGCCCTAGCTTCAATTTGGTCCCTGAGTCAGGAAAGCACTTAAGCATGTGTTTAAATCTATCTCCATTTAGAGAAGCACTTCAGCACATGCTCATCTTCAAGCACGTGCTTTAAGAGCCATTGACTTCTGTGAAATTTAAACACAAGTTTAAAAATGTCATCATGCAATTAAAGCTCTATATTGAATCGAGATGCTTCCCTGAAAGGGGGTCTTTGCCATGTACCTGCTAGTGGTTAAATTCAGAGAACTCTACAAATGAGAGAGTAGCATTGAAATTGTATTGGTAGCTCGATGTCTAAAAAAGACTAGAAAAGAAAACAGCAGCTACGTAAGCAGAATTTATGGTATATTCAGGTGTAAAAATTTTGCCTTAAGTCACCACACTTCTCAAATAGTCATAGTTAGGAAGAGGGTTCCCCTATGCTTGTGTGCAAATGCACAGATTCCTAAGCAGGTGTTTTCCAGTTTCCAGATTCCTGTCTGATTTTATTCATCAGTTAGTATAGGAAGGAATAAAATGATTCTCCCACTTTCGTTGCCATGTTGAAGAGCCTGACTACACTGTGGTTTCCTAACGGCTCTCAGGAAAGAATGAACTTGGCAAAACTATTCTTCACCTCTTTGAAAAAACCTGTTAAAGCTTTGTAGCCTCCCATCTCTCAGGGATCCAAAAAAAGTTTCCCACTTGAAACAAAACAAAGGCAGTGAAGATTATTGAAAGAATGCCCAGTGGTTTTGTGAACTGCAAAGGTAGGAAAGAAACTCTAGGAAGACATGACTGGGCAGTCATGACCAGTATTTTTGTTTTGGGGCTGATACTAAGAACAGCAGAAGACCCTGAGACTACCCTGGCTCATACTGGAATTGCACATGAGATCTGCAGAAGGTTAGTGGATTTATCCTTTTCACAGTAGAAGAAAAAGAACTGCCAAGACACAAATGATTTGCCTGAAATGGCATTGGAAATCTACACGAAGAAGGAAATTGAATATACGCCAGGAGAATCCCAGGTTAGCTGCAAAGACTGAATCATTTTTTTTAGGAAAAAAAAAAAAAAGTATTTGTAAAAATAAGACAAAGATTAAAAAAATTCTTTTAAATCAAAGGAAAAATAGACAGCAATTTTATTAATAAATGACTAAAATAAATTAAATAAACAAATTCATATAGGCATGCAAATGTTGGAAACCGAAAGCAAAGACAAAGAGGAAGAAAATAGGCAAAGAACCAGAGACATTAATAATAATGGTAAAAGTAAAAATAGAACTAAAAAAAAGTAAATCGAAATTTAAAAAAGTAAAAACAGGAAAAAAAAACAACTTGGTTAAAAAATAGACTTTTACACAGTAATAACTTTGCTGAATGAACTGAAAAATTAAGAAGACAACTTGTGTGCATACTCTCTAGAAAGGGCTTTTAACATCTTTGTCAGTGACATGGACAGTGGGATTGAGTGCACCCTCAGCAAGTTTGCAGATGACACCAAGCTGTGTGGTGTTGTGGACATGCTGGAGGGAAGGGATGCCATCCAGAAGGACTTTGACAGGCTGGAGAGGTGGGCCTGTGAGAACCTCATGAATTTCAACAAGGCCAAGTGCAAGGTCCCGCATGTTTGTCAGGGCAAACCCAAGCACAAGTACAGGCTGTGCAGAGAATGGATTGAGAGCAGCCCTGAGGAAAAGGACTTGGGAGAGCTGGTTGATGAGAAGCTCAACATGAGCCGGCAATGTGCGCTGGCAGCCCAGAAAGCCAACCGTATCCTGGGCTGCATCAAAAGGAACGTGGCCAGCAGGTTGAGGGAGGTGATTCTGCCCCTCTACTCTTCTCTCGTGAGACCCCACCTGGAATACTGCACTCAGCTCTGAAGTCCCCAAAATAAGAAATGGAGCTGTTTGGAAGGGGTCCAGAGGTCCACAAAGATCATCTGAGGGCTGGAGCATCTCTCCTCTGAAGACAGGCTGAGAGAGTTGGGGCTGTTCAGCCTGAAGAAGAGAAGGTTCTGGGGAGACCTTCTAGCAGTCTTCCAGTACTTAAAGGGAGTCTACAAGAAAACTGGGGAGGGACTTTTTACAAGGGCATGTAGTGATAGGACAAGGGGCAATGGCTTGAGACTGAAAGAGGGTAGATTTAGATTAGATATAAGGAAGAAATTCTCCACTGTGAGGATGGTGAGGCACTGGAACAGGTTGCTCAGAGAGGTGGTAGGTGTCTGTGCCCATGGCAGGGGGTTTGGAACTAGACAATCTTTAAGATCCTTTCCAACCCAAACCATCCTATGATTCTATGATTCTAAATTAGAACTAGGGCTCAACAGGAAGCATGACATATTTTTGTAGGAAGGCAGACTGAAAATCTCAGCAAAAACTGGCCTGTCTAGAAATGGTATCAAAATAGCTTAGAAATCTAATTTACTTGCAGAAATGGATATTATTACTGTAGAAATTTTTATTGTCAGACAAAACAGCAAGCTAGCAGTTAATAAACTTCCAGTGAAGCACCTGACAAGGTATCAAGTAATAGGATGAATCTAAGCCTAATTATTTAGACAATCCTATCTGTAGACAACCTCTAATCCACTAAGAAGCTTCACTGAAAATAGACTAAACCCAAACTTAATTTTCCTTCTCTAAAAATATTAGTTCTTCAGCATCTTATTCCTTATTTAAATGAGAAGGTACTTTCTTAATATTGTCTTGCAAGAACTGTTACTTCAAAACTTACTTTCTATAAAAGTTTTGTAAGGAAGGAGCAATTTTTCATTAGAATATAATAAAGGCTCATAGTGCCCTTAGAAATGGATTGGTTTAGAACTCTGACTTTTTCCTTTATTTTTTTTAATTACCTTATTATTACAAATGTTTTATCACCTTGAGCTTTATTTGCAAATCAAGTCAAAGCTGAAATAATCTACAGTGAAAATCAGAAACAGAACAACTTTACTGAATTAGTGCAGAACACTGAACTAGATTATCTGGTTCACAGTCATTTACATGATTCTGTGGATAATTACATGCAAAGGCTTCAGATTAGACATTTTCCTATTTTAACAGAAGAATTTTTTAAAGCGAAAACATGATAAGGAAACCAGCTAATCCAGAAGATTTCGTCTGGTATATTTAATCAAAAATAGCTCTTCCTAACTTGCAATATAGAAACCTTGTTATTATGAAACATGTGAGAGATGAACATCAATATTTAAAGAAAGGCTTGTGATATTTTCAATTTGCTCAAAGACATCATTTGGAACTAGTGTAATTTATGGTCAGCATTCACAAATTACCTCTATTGTGTTTTACTACTATTCACTTCATCTTTTCCTCTAAATAAAAGCATCATCAAAACTCATTTGTTGTCTTCCACAGAAAACAAAATTTTCATAATGAAAAGTAAGATTTTACAGGCTTTTTTAAATTCTTCCTGCACACAATAGAGACATGGCCTAAAGCATCACATAGATTAAAGTAGTCTTAATTAGTTTAGTTTTGAATTAAGTTAATTTTTAGTTTTCAGTCTAATAAGCTGTTTAAATAACAAATTCTTAGCTATCAAATGAGGTAAATATCTCTCTGCAACATATTATTGGCAAATTCTGGTCAGTAAAAGTCTGAAATATGCTATATGCTCAGCTTTCGGGTAGAAAGGAGAACCTGTGTGCTCACATCCACATGTGTGCACAAACAGAAAAGTAAAGGAAGAGCACAACTTGAGAAGTTTAACAGACAAATTAAAACATGGCTTTGAGAAGGAATCCATCTTAAATTAGTAAGATCTAGTAAGACTAACAGAGAGAGGACAGAAACTTTTTGTCCATCACCAAATACTCTCATTCCTAAAAATTCCTAGAGAAGTACCAACCATATTCACTCATTTCACTGCATTCCAAAGATCTCCTCAAAAAAAAACTTAACACTGATACTAATCCATCTAAAATACAGTAATGTATTCATCACCACATATATTCCTAACTGTACTGCATCTCCTAATTATTTTCACCCTTTTGCTCTCTTTTCCATTTCTCCTCCCAAAATCTCCTCTGGCAACGAACAGCATTTTACATAGAACACTAAAAACCTGTGACCTAATGAAGAAGCTGTCCTCCAGTAGTTAATCTGCTTTAGCATTGGAATTTCACTTGAAGGTAGATATCTTTGATGCTGAAAACATAATTCAAAAAGAATGGAAAGAAACTTCCATTTTACCCTGCTGGAGAATGTCACTGAAGCTGTACAAAGAGTTTACAACATTTCAACATTCAGCTAGAAATAATCCATACCTTTGAGTCCAGTAGGCATTTTTTTTAAATGAAATTTTGGATACACTGATTTCCACTGCTTAAGCTTTTGGGCATTTGTAAAATTACTTCTCAACACTTGCTGATTCACAAGAACTTAGAATTCAAAACACTATTAAACAATAATAAAACTTGTCTGAAACTTTTCAGAACTTTTTGCACAACTTTAAAAAGGAAAATGAGGTAGAAATCTATGTGCATCATAATACTGGCAAGTTTATTCAGCATACAACTACCTGCAATGATAGATAAATTGTAACTTCTATTGTTATATAAGATCAATGAAAGCATAGTACTGGATTTAGTAGCAGATATTCTGAAGAATTCCCCACTGAATTGTTCCCTAACTTCTTTCTGAACCAGTTATTGCTGCTGGCTATTCTAGGTACGTTCTTATGTTTTGCTTTTCTCTGTCATACATAAGCACTTCCAATGAAGTCCTAGTCACTACAAGTAACATCCATCATGTGTTGTTAGCTTTGGCATGATGATCCTTCCTCATCATGCACTTGTTCATCATATTCAATCATTTTATCTGATCTTAGATTAGACAGCACTTTTGGGCAGGAACGATGTGTGTCTGAATGCCCATTATAACAAGACCTCTGAGTATTTCTATTTCCAATGATGTTTTTTGAATGTTCATGGAAGTGGTTCTTTAAAATATCACACATGACCACATGTATTCCCCACTGCTTAGTAATGTATTTTTCTACTGAACCACATTTTAAAAGTCAAATAAAAACAAAAGACAACTGTACATATATCATATGGAAAGGAAAAGAGAAAACAAACCAAAACAAAAAAAAACAACAAACATCTTCCAGAGTACATCTAAGGCTGCAGATGTCTGAAATAAACAGTAATCATGACTAGGCTTCTGAAGAGCTGTAGGTTAAATGTGGAAATTCATATGAATGTGTTCACTTTTTATGGCACTCTCTTACACATGTCCACGGGAACAGCGTAATCAATATGCAAATAGTTATCACAGACCATCACAGACCATGCACTACTTGAATAGCAGCTAACAAAAGCAATCACTTAGTGAAAAAACGCTAGACCTCACAGAGGTCTGAGAAGTAGTGGTTAGTTTGTACTGATAAGGTGTAATGATATGACAAAGAAAACCTCAAATAAATCACATTTCAGATCAAGATTTAGAAAGTAGTGTATGAAAAGTGTACTTAGTGTTGTCCTAATGCCAATGCCTGGAATTAGGATATTATCAGGGATCTATTAATAATTCTTTGTAAAGAATCAGTTGTTTCTCTCAAAACCTAGGAAAAAAAAAATCCGGAAAATGGTCTGCATTAATCCAATACTACATTCTTTGAATTTTACATATGACTAATTTATGGCAAACTTATAGCAAAAAATAGAGTAATTAATAGCAATAGGACCTCACAGTTTTTCAGAAGAGTTACATCATATGAAACTCACTCTCCACACACTTGCAAGTGCTTCAGATGCTGTTTCAAAGCAATATTAATAGTTCTATGGGTAATTGCTGCTGGAGGGAGACTGAAAATGGACCTTCTTGGGAACAAAACTGTAAATGATGTTACATTCTTTCTCTCTGTATACGTAAAAGTGGTTAGATATTAAAAATATACTTCCCAAGAAAGCTGAATTACACAGAAATAGAAATACTCATTCAAAACATGTTTCTAGGCTACATTTTTAACTCCTCTTTATAGGAATGATTATGGAAATAACTTTACTGAAAAGCCTCAAGGAGAAAGTAGAGCACAAAACTATGTGTTTAAATGAAAATAGATTTAAACATGAAATATTGGAATTGTTGTCATTCAACACTTTGGCAACATAATAATATTTTATAAAGGCTTTTCAGATACTCAAGTAAAGGAATAATCCATCTCTGATTCATATACCAGTTGTTAGCTCATAGAGTTCAGATGTAAGTATCCTACACTTCTTTCCTCTCTTATTTCTGGCACCAGGAAACAATATAAATATACCCAGTTTTAAGATCTGATCAATGTGCAATCTCGGTTTTTCCTTCACATAATAACCTTGGTACAACTTAAGTATCTGCGATTTGCTGCAATTTTTCTAAATATATTCAAATAAATAAGAGAGGAAAAGAACAAAACTTGCACAGTGAGAACGAACCACATTCTCTGGCATTTACCCACTTTATAGTGTGATATTAAAATCAAACATAAACTCCTGCTGTGCTTGCGCTTTACTGAAATAGTTTACCACATAGTTATGCAACCATTACACGTCAATATTTTACTCACTTGCCAGTCTCCTACTACTCCATTAAGGATGTAAATTTTCATACTGATGACTGGTTCAAATCCTTTTGACGTGACATACCTAGACAGTAACATTCCTACAACAAAGTAGTCCACAAAGCTCAAGATGGAACATAAAATGGTGAGGAAAGGTTGAGTGTTTTGCATTTAGAAAAGACTTGATCCAGAAAAGAGTGAGAATAAGCAGAAAACTAGTATGTGCTGTGCAAAATATCCAGTTTGGGTAAATACCTTTCTGCTGAATACTTAGTCCATAACATATCAATATATCCATCTATTTGACCCTGGTAGGTACAAGTAGCTCAAAAGTGTAAAAATAAATGACCAAAACCCCAAAAGACCTCCAAAATAATGAGCAAATCATATTATCACCACATTGAGGGTGGTGAGGCACTGGAACAGGTTGCCCAGAGAAGTTGTGGATGTCCCACCCCTGGAAGTGTTCAAGGCCAGGTTGGATGAGGCTTTGGGCAACCTGGTGTAGTGGAGGGTTTCCCTGCCCATGGCAGGGGGGTTGGAACTAGATGATCTTTAAGGTCCCTTCCAACCCTAACCATTCTATGATTCTATGATTCTAAAAACAAACAAAAATAAAGGACGAAAAGATCTGGGACATTTTTGATAAAGAAAAGGCAGCAGAATAAGCCTCTAAGGCTATGACTTAAATATCCTGGGACTGTTCTCTGGTGCTGAGATCACCAGCATGGAAAAGTGGTGCTGCTACTAATTCTTTTGCTCTCCAAAACAGTCTGGTCAGGACAAGGCACATCCGAACTGCCTACTGGGGATGGTCTTTGGTCTGCTCTGACTATTGGACTGTGCCCAAGAGCTGCTTGGAAGATTCTTATTTGGCCTGGGCCAAAACCATGCAAGGGACAAATCTAACAATTTAACAATGTAGACAATTTGGTTCCAGTGGCTGGAAACGCTCCTTGTGGCTGTTTTGTTTAGTATAAATATAGCCTATGTTGCCACTAGAGATTTGCTATTGATAGGCAAGTTATGTGGAAGGTATTTCAATGACATGTTTATGAATGACAGTATAAAGCCTTAACATAAAAGACAGATCTCTTAGGGAAGCATTGAAAACATTTTGCTTCCTATGAAGCAATAGGTCTTTACAGAATACAATCAGGAAAAGGCACTTGAAGCCTCTACTAATATAAAATTCGCAAAATACATCTTTCCAGCTTTATTAAATTACACATTGGAAAAGCTATTTTATTTAAAATAATATATTAACTAACTTATTATTTATTATTTTGATTAAAAATAATTAAAATCATCAACTTTATTTTAGAAATATGCATTTAAATCAACAATTTCTGAATTCAAGATATCCTAAGCTGTATGTTTTTAGAAACAAACAAAAAATATCCCTCTGGCTTCAGAGGCAATTACTTTAAGGTATAATGTGACACACTGACAGCAGTATTACCAAATACAGCAAATATATAAACATCTCTGTGTTTATAGGCTAGTCTATAGGCTTGTCAGACATGTCTCAAGTAAAATACATAAAGTACAAATTTTATCAAATGATTAAGAAAAACTTAGACTTGTATTTATGAGAGAATTTATGCACCGAATAAAAAGAACTACTAAAGTAAAAACCAACCGTGAACATTTTTTTTATATATAAGAAAACTTCCAAGATAATGAAAAATCAAGAACAAGAATCTGATAAAAGTAACACACTCAACATTGTAAAATAGTATCAGAAGGCCTTAAATAACTAATAAAACCACAAAGATAAAAAAAGGCAACTTGATTACTTGTGAAATAGCATTATAAACAGAAGATTTAATTAAAAAAAAATTCTTTGCCTTCCTAACTCCAGACAAATGGATCTAAACCCAGAAACTCCCATTCCTCTTCTTTACTTTCACCAAAACAAAACAAACCACAACAAATTAAATCTAAAACTATTTCCATATAAATATTTAATTCTTCTCTTTGAAAAATAAAATATCTTACGTATTTTACAGCAAGAAATGTGAAAGTAACCTTTCTTTCTGTTTACAGAACAAAGGAAAGCAACAAGTCCTTGGTCAACTCGCCCTCTTGTAGCTGTGCTATAGGACATGCAGAAATTCTGTTTTGACCTCTTTTAACTTCCAGAAAATAAATGGGACAGCACATGTTCAATCAAAGTGATTATATTACCTGAGGCTTCCCCTTCAAATATGCATCTGCTAGCTGGAAAGCAGTGAAATGAGGTCGTGAGGATAAACATAATGACTTCCAGAGCTACAAAAGCACTCCTGGATGTTCCCCCACTGACGAAGTACTTGAACTGGCAAATATCTCCTTTTAATCAGACATTTTAATACCAGCAGATAAAATTCGTTTTGCCTGCTACTATCGAGACCTACTGTGGACTTCTAAGTCATGGTAGAAATTAGGTCCTGGGCACAGCACATCTACTGCACAAAAGAATCAAGCAGTCAAAGAGTTCAAGTTGGGAGGGATCTCAGGAAGTCTCTATTCCACTCCTGTGCTCAAAGCAGTATCAGCTATAAGATTAGCAAAGATTGCTCAGAGCTTTACCCAGTCAGGAGAACCTCTAGGGTTGGAGACTGCAGAGACCTCCAGGCAGCCTCTTCCTGTGCTTGCCTGTCTTCACAGTGAAAAAATTTCTCCTTCTATCCATGCATACTCACTGTCAAATAGAATCATAGAATATTCAGAGATAACTCTACACTGTTTGCTTAGTAAATCTAGTCTCACTAGTACCGAGTATGCATGCAGACAAACTGTATATCATGTGAACTGCATACGTGGTGTGACACCACTTGCAGCTGGACAGTAGCTGTCCAGGCTTCACGCACTCATGTCCTGAGATCTGAGGCATGAAAAAATAATCCCTTGTTTAAATTTAAGGATATTTGACAATGCATGAACGTATTTCACTCAGTGATCCCATGTAGCATTATATGTAACTGCTAGTGCTGTTACGTTCTGGAGATACCACTGTGTCTATAAACAAAAGGCAAAAGAAAATCAAAATTTGCTTCTACATAATTGGTCAACTCTCAAAGCAATACAGCAAACATGACTACGTGCAAGTCATCAAGTAATCTTTAGGCTTCTGTAATGAAAATAATAACTAATTCTCATCTACTAAATTAGTTTAAGAACAAGAGAGGACATTTCACTTTGTCAGATGTGAATACACAGGGATGTTGAGGTAGGATCTCAGTTTTCTTTGTAACTTGCACTCAAAAGGAAGTTTGCAAATATTCTAGCTATTAAAAGTTACTCTTGTAAAGAGAGACTGGCTGCTCAGCTGTAATTTTTAAGTTCTTTATAGATGACAAAAAGACCTTGTCAGCAACTAAATACTACTTTCAAGTATTTTAGCATGTACTAAAACTTTTTATGATACAGCTTCTAAATTAGAGAAATTTGATCACGTACGTGCTCGGGTTTCTGGCATCACTGAAAGATTACCTGACAACAACGAACCAATGACAATTAATTTGGTTATAAACATAGCTTTTATCTAAAAACACCACAGGGCAAAGCAGAAGAAAAATTGAAAAGAATTGTAAAGACACAATCATGCTCAATTAACTGACTTCAAGTCTTGCTTTCAGGAAATAAAATTATTCCATCCTAATTCAGTTAATATTTTCTAAGGGAAAAAAAAGAAGAAAAAAAGAAATATTTAAAGATTTGCAGACTCTGCAGGAACGGCAAAGTTTGGCAAAAAAAAAAAAAGCTTAATTGTCTGAGGAATATCACGTAATTAAAAAAATACTGAACTGTGTGTTTGCATGCTTCAGAAATCTTGTTAAAAACTAGTCTAATGCTTTATCTTAAAATCCCAGCTTTTTGAATTTCTTTAAAACTTGAATTTACTTAGTCCATTCCTACATCAAATGGAAAAAATATTTTTCTGCGTAAATAGACTTGGGCAGATTGTAGAAGTCCATTAAATATAATTTCTGCTAAGGCCGAGATTTAAAATAATTTCAATTATATGCATAAAGAGTTATGAACTGAACTTTAGAAAGCAAAGATGTATTGAAATGCATTAAAACTGATAATATGCACCAGTTAATACTAAGTCAAAGCTAAAAATAATTGAGAGCAGTGAGAATTGAGAGAGCTGTGGAAATGTATATGCAAGAAAAAAATACATTCAATAGTTATGGAAATGGTGTTTTTCTCCAGTATCCCTTAGAATAAAACATTTTTCCATATTTAATATTGTTGATTTTGAAAGATAGTTATCAAATACTTCCATAAAAACGGGTGCAAAATGAAGGCTGATTGATTATAATACATTTTAAAAGGGAGAAAGTGATATGGTTAGAGTCTTTTAATTTTCATCAGAACACCAGGTATCAAATTATTACTTCTTTGTAGGAACCATTAAAGAACTTTTGCAAAAGTTCTCTGAGCGCTATCACCAGCCAAATATCAAAAGTAGATCACTGAAAACTAAAAAATATAACTTTTTTGAAGGAGTCAGCAACTTTAATTAAGCTATATAATATTCCGACTAGTATGTCGCTGTTAGGCTAAGCAGGGCAGGGGCACAACAGGAGACTGAAGAAGGATAAGGAAGTTTTGTCTCCCATTCATGCCCACCTCCACAGTTACAGCGTTAGCACGTTCATAGCACAAAACCCTCTCTTCTCTGAACTTCTTATGTTAGCCCTTCCACAGCTCCAGCAACCACTGTTGTTAAGGACATTGGTAGATACACAGTTGCAGAAAACTATAGAGAAGGTAAAATGGTGAGCAAAACCACAAAACCTGCTTTCCCGTCCTTCAGATCTGCACTAGGCTCACCACTGAACTGAGGCAAAGTATGAAAAGATGTCCATATTCCCCCACCTTAATCATTTCTAGGCTGAATCTAGCCTTGTAACCCAGAGATAGTGCAGTGTCCTGTTATATAAAATACACTGAAACAAATAAACAGACTGGAAAATCTCCGTAATATGCATTATAACATTTCCTTCATGGTCCTCAGACCATGACCTCAGACTCCACTCTCTGACATGCCCACAAAGAAGCTTTTAGCTTTGACGAAGGCTGGGAAAGTTATTTCTGTGCTAGCCTGTGACTGGGGGAAACTAGAAACAAAACTTGTACTAGGGCCAAAACTGCCAGTACCGTTCACTTAGAGAAACCAACAACCTAATGCCAGGTCAATTGTAGAATTGTATTTCTTCTAAACAGAAATGTATTTCTTTTATGTAGAAAAATAACAGAATAAGAAAATAATGTGAAACATGACAAGACGAAACACATTTACCAGCCAGATCTTACCTAAAGAAGTGATGGTGTATGCCAGCTCAAAATCAATTCTTCATTTCCAAGCCACAGAGGTTTTATTTATTTTTTTTTTTTAATTCTCTATGCTGAATATTTTAGAGTTGGAAATTATCCAGTTACAGCGACAATGTTTCTAAAACAGCTAAGGATGTGATTAATCACTGATTTCAAATGGAGAAACACATACTCATCCAATAGCAGTCGGGAAATATTACTTTGTTTTAAGGTATAAGTACATTGTGTTATGTTGCCCTGATCGTGGTATATAAAGGGACATGGAAAACTTGTAATTCAGTCAAGTTACTGAACAAGTAATCAAAATCCCTGGAGATATCTGACCGACCAGCAGGATAGCAGGATCTCATTACAAAGAGAAAAACAACGATGACAACAACAACAACAAAAAGCGTTAAAAATAACCACTCTGAAATAACCCACTTCAATCTAGATAGACGATTGGCATAGGCTAACGCAGTTACCATTTTACCACGTTTTTCGTAGTATGACAGATGATGGCTATTTTCAAATTCACATGTATAGCGACTGGAAAAGAGAGCCCAGACATTAAAGTAATAAGATTAAATTTTGTCCTGGTTTTGATACTGTCAGATATAAAAAATAAATCTATCAAAACCCCCATAGATGAGTGTTTTGAATAGAAGCAAATGCTTTATGGTTTATAAGACAACTAGAATGGAATTCATTATAACAAAACTAAACATCCACATCTGAGCTGAGCTTCCTAGATGCCTTTTATAATAAATGGAAAATAAGTTTATCTAGCATACAATTCATTTCTACCTAAAGAAGCAGTCTAGAATAGGTCAAATTAATTCTGCCCTAAAATGGACATCTTTCTCTTAAATATATAGGTTAACCAGCTCTAACGTAGATGCTTATACCGTAGAAATCTAGAGCTAGGCAAGATGAATCCCCATCAAATTGACTAGTTAAGACACCAGTAGGTCAGTTATAAAAATCCAGTATATTGAAAAGATTTGGTCATATTACACTTAGGTATATCCACTGGTTCTTCTTTTCTTTTTTTTTTTTTTTAAAAAAAAGTCTAAAAATTCTTACTCCTTTCGTTTCTCCTTGAGAATGAATTTGTGCTGCACAAACCTTTGACTAAGCATCTTACGTGTCAGTGTTTTAAAACTGCTGAAGTTCCAAACTACCATCTAGCTTTCACTTTAAAATTGCAGTAAATTAAACAACAGTTCTTAAGTTGTCTCTAAGTGGCTATAATTAAATCTTCACTCTTAAGCATGCTGTCCATGCCAAGGACAAATTCAATATGGTAAGAGGTGTAGGAAAGGAGAATTGTAACAAAATCCTATGGCTTGGCATACAGCCATGTGCAAAGGGCATACATTAGCACTTCAACAGTTTCTGCAATAGTTGCTGGAAGAGAATCAGTCCGGAGAGGGTGCAGATGAGACACAGTAAAAGATAGGACCACCTTTTCTTCTTCTGGCCTTCCATACCCCTTCAACTATGTGTTATCTTGTAAATAAATTCTTACTTTGTAAGAGGAAGCTTAACCAAATTCTACCTGATATACTTTACTCTGAAGCAATGTAAAGCCATGCTAACAGACCAAAGGTACTCAACATTAAGGTGTGTGTCCAAATCCAGGTATTAATAATGTCGTGGTTTTAACCCAGCCGGGAATCAAACACCATGCAGCTGCTGGCTCACCCTGCCCCACCATGGGGAGATGGGGGAGAGAATCAAAGGGGTAAAGGAAGGAGACTCATTGGTTGAGATAAGACAATTTAATAACTGAAATAAAATAAACAATGACAATAATAATAACAAAAATAATAATTGAATATACAAACGAGTGATGCACAATGCAGTTGCTCACCAGTTGCTGACTAATGTCCATCCCGTCCTCAGCTAGCGATCCCAGAGGAGAGAAATCCTGAAACCGCAATCCAGAAAAGAGAACCAGCTTCCTGGTCAACCCTCATCTATATACTGAGCATGACATTGCATGATATGGAATATTCCACTGGCCAATTTGGGTCTAAGTCCACATCCTAAACCAGGGATTGTGGGACCATTGCTCCAGCTACGGTCCCTCACAGCTTGTTGTGCACCTATACACTGACAAAGCATAAGAAGTTGAAAAATCCTTGATTTCTTAGCAACAACTAAAACCATCAGTGTATTATCAACATTCTTCTCATAAGAAATCCCATACTAAATCTGAAATGTGGCGCTATTCTAGCTACCAAGAAGAAAACTAACTATGCTAGCTGAAACCAGGACAAACAGATTCCCTGAGATTCCTCTACTTTTCTTGGAAGCTCTTATCCTTAACCCTTGTTAGACTAGTTGTTGTCAAGGAATTCACAAAGTCTCCTCTTGTTAACATGCCTAAGTTAATAGCAGATGATAGCAGTGGGTAGGAAAGTGAGTTTTAACAGTGTGTGTGAATGGAATATCCTATTCTGAGATGATGTTGCCCCAAGCCGGAGACCTTCAAAGTGGAAATTATCAATGACAAGCTTTACATTAAATTAAAATCTGTGTTTTTGTTTTAGTTTGGGATTCATTATGAGAAGAATGTTGATAGTGGGCACTGAGTTTTGCCAGTGTGCAGGAGCACAATGGGCTGGGGGGGCGGACCACAGCAAGGACAAAGTATCCACAGCTCCCCTTATGATTTGAACTTATGATTTAGGATTGAGGGCTAAATTGGCCAATGGTGTATTCCATATCATGCAACATCATGTCCAGTATATAAATGAGGGTTGACTGGGAAGAAGAGGTCTTGCTTTTCCAGAGGCTCTCACCCTCGGACTCTTGGAGTGTGCGCTCTCTCTCTCTTTTTTTTTTTCGAGCCTCTCACACTTACCTGTTTTGGGATTATTTGCCAGAACGGGACAGGTGTTGATCACCGCGTGTGCACAATTACACTGTGCATCACTTGTTTGTATCTGTATTATTATTATAATATTACAATATATGTTATTATGGTTATGATTATGATTATAACTGTTCTTATCTCAATCCATGAGCCTCCTTCTCTTTTTCCTCTTTAATTCTCTTCCCACTTCCCTGGGGATGGGAGAGGGTGAGCGAGTGGCTGTGTGGCGTTTAGTCACCAGCTGGGCTAAACCACGACAATCAGATTTAACAACAATCAGATAATTGCAAAGGAAATTTTGAGAAAAGGAGTCAGCTTGACCAGAAAGATAAAGAAGCATGACATTTTGTGATGAGGGAGACACCTCGGAACAGGAAAGTGGTAATAGAGCAGCAGTCCAACTCCAACAAAACTGCCAGAAGTCATTCCCCCACCATCCTGATATCCTTCTGGGTCTAATTGGGTGTCCTCATCATGTGACAGCATAGGCAGTTGCATTCCAGCTTGTGGGATGGCACTGCAAGGGTGCGACATGCTGGGACTCATGCCTTGAAGTACCTATGTAAGCCAAATGGCCCTTTTCCACCAGCAGTGGGTTGTAGGGAGCAGCATGTGTACAGGTCACACATAAAGCCAGCACACTTGCAATCCCACCAGGAGGTGGATATCAAGAGGGTAACCCTCACTGATGGACGAGATTGGGTGTGCACATAACCATGTGGTTGTGTGTGTGCAATTAGAGCATCCTGGGATTACTGGAGGGCAGTTAGAAATGTGTAGGGCTACACTCACATTTTGCAGGTGTCCAGTATTATGCTCTATGCATTGTATGGTTGATATTGATCCCAAATGTATAGTTCACCAATTGGCCCATTAATTACATATAATTAAAAAATCAATAAACCACTTTGATCCTCATTTGTTTTAACCCAAGTGAGCTGAGTAGTTCTTCCCTGCCATTCTTGTTACATTTACAATTTAGAATAATTACAGCTTTGATAAAAACCTCTAATTCCCACCTATCACCCACCTTACTTTTGCCAAATAAGGTTACACAGGACTAAAGATTTTTAAACTAGATCATATCTTAGATCATCGACATGCAGCTTCCTGAAAATTTTATTTAGCAAATGATTCAAAAGTCTGCCAAGAAACTGAGAGAACTTCTACTGAACAGCAGTACTGAACAAGTAATAAATGAATTCAGTTTTCACAGTACTGAAGTATTTTTTGCTTACATGTACACTTTAAGATAAATAATTTTATTTATGTTATAAAAAATTATTGTTCTCTCTCAAAGGCTGGCGATACCAGGAATAGACACTATAGCAAAAGCCATTGCTGTGGAAACCAATTCAATGGCCTGACAATGAGGCTCCTCAGCTTTATTTTGAATTGATTAACTGAGGGCTTTTGAGGTAACCTAATTTTTTTTTTTAATTTTTTCTTCCCCATATGACACTTGTACTTATATTTATGCAAAGTTATTTATGAATTGCAACTGTGATTGTGATTTTTATGATGGCTTCTTATACAAATTAACCTCTGTTTCATGTTATGGCGACATCATGACTTTAAAGATAAAAAGTGGTATCAAATATAAAAGTAATAGAATATGTTATTATTCTATTATGTCAAAATCTGAGAATAGTAATGATATTGTTGCCATCTAAGAAATGTGTGTGCAAAAGATTGCCTTTTTCTTCCATCAGTCTCAAAATCAAAATTATCCCTCCAAACCTTGACTTACTTAATATCTAACAAAAATGTAATCATGTTGCTTCATAGACAATTCTATGTCATAATGAGTTGGTCCAAATTATAAACAAAAATAACAGCAATAATAAATTAATATTATGCATGCTTAAATATTTCAAAACTTCAAAATTCTCCTTTATAAAAGTTTTGTTAATTTTCTAAACTTTTTTTCCCCCCTAGAAGATTCTGTCAAAATCAGTCTGATGTTGATAAAAATGGTTTAACTGAAATGTCAGATTGTGAATTTGGCTTCTTTCCTTACTCAAGCAGAAGGTGGAGAAACATGATGTTATATAAAACGATTATTTTTCTTTTTTCTCATGTACAGACATTTGCCAGTGCTTAGATGCTATAGGGAATGACAGCAATGTAATTTTGGATAATGTTTGTCCTAAATTTCTGCCAGTTTATCCCCCTATATCTGACATTGTGGCCAAGGAGTTTATTCTGAATGCAGAAGTTAGTCTACAGATTTGGCCATCACATATTTCAGGCAAATAAATCCCCTCACCAGGCAGTACATGGAGCAGTAACTGATCCTTTCTATAACTTATGTCTTGCAACATTTTATGGTTTTAAAGTGCACCATTTTTACTTCTAGGTTTTACCTCTTAGAACTAGTATCTGTCTTGCAGATGAAAGTAAGTCCTGTTAAGGCAGAAACTGAGTGAGTAGATATACAGCTGCAAATTTGAGGGTTGTTATGTGAATGCTGCATTGGTATTTATTCTAACTAGTTTTAAAAATGTACCCAAACTTTTATAATCTTTGTTGTTGTTGTTGTTGTTGAAGTAGATGACTAGAAAGACTAGGTAAATACTTTTGGAGAGGGTGAGTGGAGTCACTGCAGTGTAATCATAGAAAGGAATGTATCTAAGAACAGAGAAACTGCTGCATTATTTCGGTCCCTTTTCTTCTACTAGCTATTTTCAAACCTGCACTTGACTTTCTAACACTAATTGGAGTATTGACTGACCATATAAATGCTTGCCCTCATTGTTCGACTCTTACAAATTAACTAGCGAGTGCCTCCAGTTATCTAAATAAGGTGCTGATTGATCGTGTGGAAATAATTAATCAAGCCAGAGCTGATATGATCTCCAGCCATGTCAGAACTTCTTTTCTCATTATGCTTACCTAGTGCAGAATTTAAATTTACAGCCTGTGGCAAAAGGTAATGTTTTTTGAGAGGTTTCTACAAGTCAAATTACAAGGAGGAAGTCAGATTTCATTGTAATAAGACTTTAAATGAGTCCAATTACATTTTAGTTCAAACAGTCTTGTTTCAAATATTGTTCTGCCTGTCTGGCACCGTTTAATAGAAGCCAACATTGAGTTTAGAGCACTGGGGAATAATATGCCAACTTTCCTGTCTTGAATCAGTGGAAGCAGGCGTCCTTAGTGGACAGGCACTTAAATGCATGTAATGCAGAAACTGAAATGCTGTTACAACTGTATTTCTCCTTAACGACAAGTAGACATAGTAGGCAATACTTTGCCTTTTGCTGCAGCAACTCATTTATCACGAACAAGCTTACTGTCCTTCACCCTTCACCCTCCCCACATACACACACACACACGCTTAAAAAAGGAAAAAGACCTTTTTAACTGAAAAAGCAAGAGTACCTTACACTATTACTTTGTTCAGCAAAGTACTTAAACTCCCAGTGATCATACAAAGTCCCCAGACTTCTGCACAGCATCTTAGCTAGGAAAAGCACAGCAGAAGCAATCTTCTAAACCCTCAAATCCAGACTAACGCAATGACAAACTGTTGCTACTTGCTAGTCTTTCTCGACACACTCTCTCGGTCCTAGCTGGCACTTCAACACAGACCTTCTTACCGAGAACTGGAATTACCTAGCTGCTTCTCCACACGCTAGAAATGAGACAAGACGAGAAAGCTTTTAACAAAGTTGTCATAATCTTATGGCAATGCAAGGAGGCTGAGAGCTAACACAGCTACTCCCGCAGTGTAGAAGCATGCCTGCTTTCATCCTTAGGTACACAAGAAGTCTAGAGGCACAAGATCCTGACCTAGACTAACATGAGATGGTCGCCCAGACAGTGGTAAATATTTTCTACACCCAGAAACACATCACCACTGATGAAAATGAAACAAAAAAGCAACATTTAATTCTTAATTAAGAGTAGTTCCTAAATGCTCATACTTCAGTAACATGTCTCAGATAAATTTGGTGGTGAATCCAGGCCCTAGAGCATTTTCTACTTTAGAGGTGGCAGAAACAAAAGCTCTATTTTAATTGCATACGAATTGAATTTACATTGTTAAAAGAGCACAATTCACAGCTTTCCTCCAGCATACAAAATAAAATTTATGCTTTTACCCTTTGAATGCAGAAAGCATGTATTTGTAGCAAGGAGGAAAGAGCTGAACTCTGCACCTTCAGATATACTCCTACCTGAATATGTCTGCAAAATGTTAGACATTAAAACATAATTACAGCAAGGAACTGTCACACAGTATTTGAAAGCAATGCACTTAGTTTGCAATGATATATCTTTAATAGCCATTTAAAATCTTCACCAAAAGGAACAGAACACACATCTGCAACATTGCCCAACTGGGAAAACAAATGGTCATCTTGTTTCACTCATAAATGAGCACTGTTGGCAGTGAAACATTATGGAGAAATATATTACCTTATTTCCAGTGGTAGACCATTATCAAATGCTACCAGATGCTCATCTCAATTGTCAACGTCATATTTGAAGACTCTAACGATGCTAGCTGGTTTTCTACTAAAAAAAATATAGCGTTTCTTCACCTCAAAGCTAATTTTGCAAGCAAGTCCATTTCCATTCTGAATGCACAATTTCTTCAAAATAGATCATGACTTACTGGAGGGTTTATTAACTGCTGCAGAAGATTATCCTGGTAGCTTTCTATAGCTTAAATCCCAAGAGGGAGATAAATATCTGAAATGCAGTCTCACTGGTTACAGTAGCAGTATTTAGTTTATCATGAATGTATTATTTCGTGTTTCAATCATAGTACAGAATTTTAATCAAGCAAGTGTGTTTAAGAAGAATGAGTAAACAAAAGAAACCACCTTAAAAGAGTATAAAAATATTTAAGTATTTATTTGAAACAAACTTATTCTCAACACAGTGTAACTACTTTTATACACATATATGTATAATATAGGCATACTTTCAATGCTACAGTCTAAAGTTATGGCTTAAATTTTAAACCAGCTAATTAGTTTTGACCTCTGCTTGCAGTTTGTATGGCATTTTAAACCCAGCTTGAGTAAAGTAAAAATGCCTAGCATGTTCGAAAGCCATGCATAGTTGTGCTTATCTAAGTGGATCAAGACATGAGTCAGAATGTTGAATGACCATTTGGTATCATAAATAATTAAAGGAATGCCATGAAATAATTTATTACAAATGGATTTTTAAAAGGGAGTCACTAAGTGCATATGAGTTCCTGGCCAGGAGATCTCACTGCTTCAATCACTGAATTCAAATACCATTATTGAGATCCTGCTGGGAGAGCAGCACAGGTACTTTCTGGATGGCCTGTTTGTTTGCTTTCATCTCTATTCTTACTGTGCAAGTATTCCTTGCTCTGTAGAAAATATGTGACTATTCAAAAGGTAGCTAGAAATAATAAGCTGAAGAGGTTTGTTAAAGCCAGATTTGAAACTGCAACTGCACTCCACACCAGACAACAAAAAATTTTATCCTCATTAAAATAAAATCTCATTCACAATTAATGTACAGATCAAGCTTAAATCCAAGCCTACTAATGAAGGCTTTGATAAACATGCTTCAAATTGTATCGTGGTTTGCTGCACTTGCATGGAGCATGTCCTTTTAAAATTCACAGTCCTCTCTCCTGCCCAGGCACAACTGCAGTGTCTTACTGCTCTCAGCAGCATCACAGTCAGATGCAGAGAGACTCCTACTTTAAGTAAATCCCTATGTAATGACCATGATCTTCACTACATTTTAATGAAGGGTTTGCCAGCACTTCCATTCTTGTCAGGGCGTTATTACACATCATAAAGAATCACTCTGGGCTAAACATAGCACTTAGTGTTTTAGAACTGAAGAGCATATATTTATAGCATTTAATATAAAAAAACCCAACAACTTAAAGACTTTTTAAGATCGAAGTGCACTAAAGGAAGGAGATATGATCACTTCAAAACTTCATCGTCTTCCACAACAAGATCCTACAATTTTCACCACATGTGATTTCTTTAAACTACTACTATGGTTTACTCTAATAATTTTCCTGGATCCAGAAATTGCTGTCATCTCTCTTTTGTTATGTGAACAAAGTAAATGTTTCAAGCACATCAGTGTCGATAAGAATTGTCAGTTACAGTCACATGTTTCATTGCTTTCATAAGAAAAACAACTTATTTCACAACACCTGGCACAGACATTAATATTCAGGTTGAGTGTTTCAAGTTAGTGTTGCATGGCAAGAAGTTTATGTGTATTCTTTGATGCCAAAATTTATAAGTGTTCTGTATTTGAATGACCATGCTCATGACTTCATGAGTGGCCTACAGCAACCTATAAACAACAGAATTATCTGCAGAATAATTCATCATGTACTGTGCAGAAACACATTTTAAGAGTCCAGTCTTGCCAAGAAGATACCAGCATGCATGCAAATATTCTTGCTTCAAGTGCCATGGTATTTGCATAATTGTTTGTGAGAGCACACAGCTAGTCTGGACATTCAGAAAACATATTTGTTATATTAGCTAGGAACTAGAGAGCCTCTTAAGCTTTCTAGACACAACTCCTATTTATACTCCACAGATCCTCTTTTAATCATAGTATTTTACTTTCTTTCATAAAATCCATATCTCTTCATTCTTCTCTTTATTATATTGGGTTATTTTGGCTTGGGGCATCCAGGGAACCAAGGAACACTGGTTGTGCATGTGAGGACATACAACCACAAAAGTATGCTCTGGTGCCTCTGTTTCCATTAGGTTCATGGGATTTCCATTTTTGCCGGGAGCCCACTGACCAGGATTATGTATGAGTGCTAAAACAAATTCTGTAATGATAGCCTGTGGTAGCTCCTTGGACAGAGATTGTACTAAAATAAAAATATGGAGAATTCATATAAAATAATTGCTTACAGATGCCCTAAAGATAATGCCAATGTGACATATGGACAAATAGGAATAAGAATGGCAGGAAAATGCATAATATTATCAGTAGATTCAGACAGAGTAGAAAATAATAAAAATGAAACAAAATTTTTAGATTTGAAATACTATACAATTCTACTCTTGCTCTCAGATGCAGGTAAAACAAGAGCCCAGAAAACCAGTAATTCATTATCATGATATATTTATAATATGGGCTCAGTAGGAGGGAATTAAAATTGTAAATGATAACATTAAATAAATAAGATTAATTTCCTTTACCCTGGTGAAACCATATGTGGGAAATAAATTATAGCTAAATTAGGTGATTAGTTGATGCGGTGATGAAGACTAAGCAAGTAACTAGAATAAAAAACTAATAGTAATATATTGCTTATTGAATATTTTAAATTATTTATTATTAAATAACCATACGTAAGTACTTATTATTTAAATATTTAAATAATTAAATCTATATGTCTGCATAGAACAGACTTTTTCCACTTTCCTGATCTTTTAAACGTGTGATTTGATCCAGTCGTTTCATAGTTTTATCGTTCTGTTTTAGAGAAAGTAGTAAGAATTCATTAATTCATAGTAATGATGATGAAAAAGTTAATTAAAATGCTAATGAAACCAACACCGACAAAAAATGGTATGTTCTTTCAGTACTGAAGCTAGACACTAGACGAAGCTCCTTCAGTTTAAAGGATATAATAGAAACGTTTGTAGTGACAGAATAATAGCACATTTGCAGAAGAAAATATGACAAATGTATTAATGCACTAAGTACATGATATGGATGCAAAGAATTGTTTGTAAATAAGCTTTAAAGAACTCTTTTGCAAACTGTCATGAAACACATTATATTCTGTTAATGTTAATTACTTTAAAGGGTGTCATACTGTATTTTTTTGAAAAAAAACCAAAACAAAACAAAAAAAAACCCACCAAACAAAAAATCCCCCAAAACCACCCCAAAATAAACCCAAGTGGTTTTATGAAAATTCAATCCTAAAACAACTGTTTTTGAAGAAATTATGTGAAGACAAAATGATAATATAGTCCTAAAATAAGGTTAGAACTCAAATGGGACTTGAAAGATAATAAAAATGGATTGGCTGAAATAAGTTGAAAAAATGATAATTGAATACAATCATCAAAGCCATGCTAAAACTGCAGCACTGAAGCAAGAGAAGATACCTGCCACGAAGCAGCATGGAATACAAACAACTAAAGACTGGAGGAAGGTAAAGATCATTTTTAGATCAAACTTGAGTTATGCGAAAGGTTTTCCTGCCTAACCAAATGACATTTTTAGATACAGATAATTGTCTAGGAGGATTTAAAGACATTTGACACCAGAGAAGGCCTTGATTCTGTGATTAGAAAATATAAAAAATAAATATATAAAAAACAAATTACAGTAAAAAATTAGGAAAAAATCCAACCTGCTGCAGAAACAAATGTGAGTTTGTTTTGGTTGTCATGTATGTTTCCCCTCAAAACACAGCACTTGAATTATTTTTTGCTCCACAGGTACCAAATCTCGCCTTGAAAACCTACCTCAGTCACACAGAGGCATCAAATTCAGGTTGCTTGGAAAAACTTAAGCCTAATAGTTCTTAATATTTGAGTGAAATATCTTTGGTTTTCCACATTGTGTAGGTTTATTTATTTTAATCATTACAAATGTGAAATGTGAAAAGTCATATGCATATTGTCTTTTGGGGTGCTTTGATGTAATACATTTGTGTAAATGTATGTTTAATATTAACATTTCATAAATGATGTCAAGCATATCCACTCTAAAGAATGAACAATGCACTTTGCACATTTCGTTTCTATGAACCGCATAGATTTTTGATTCTGCTTCTATACGAATTTAAATATTTTTCAACTGACTAGCCAACTGGTCAACTAAGTTCCTTATTAGCCAAAAGTTCTACCCATCTTGTACAAAAAAAAATTGATTTGATCCAAAAATTTTACAGATCCTTGTCATTCTGACACTACCCACTCAATATCCACTCAGAAACTGACAACTGGTAACAAAGTAAAATAGTAAAGACCAGTCTGTAAATGGAAGAAGGAAATAGTTTTTGTATATTCTCTAGTGACTTACTGTTCTGCCAGATGAAAAACAGGTGCATTTTTTACCGGGGCAAGAATAATATTCTTTAAAGTAATAATTTGCCATCAGTTGGTCTCAACCACAAAGTACTGTATATTTGCAATACGTTCAACAATAATTAAATGGTTAAGAGCCCCACAGAAAAACAGAGTCATATTAGAAAGCAAACATGCTTGTGTTTCTATTTCTTGACATGCAAATCCAACCTACTACTAAAGAAAAGAGGGTCTGAGTTATAACTTTATTTCAAGATCCTTATCGGCTTCTGCTTGGTGTAGCTTTTTGTCTCTGCTGATTCAGGTGGGTCCATGCTCCCCTGTGAGCTGAGGCAGAGCTGTCGGATGATCCAGTCCGTCCATCTCACTGCAGCCAGTGCCAGCTGTGACCAGCTGGCTAAATAAAGGACCGATTTAGACAAATCATCACTTTCCTCTTGCATGTACAGTCCTGCACATGGGTCGAGGTAATCCCAAGCACAAGTACATGCTGGCCGGAGAATGGATTGAGAGCAGCCCTGAGGAAAAGGACTTGGGAGTGCTGGTGGATGAGAAGCTCAACATGAGCTGGCAATGTGCACTTGCAGCCCAGAAAGCCAACCGTATCCTGGGCTGTATCCAAAGAAGCGTGGCCAGCAGGTCAAGGGAGGTGATTCTTTCCTCTACTCAGCTCTTGTGAGACCCCACCTGGAATACTGCATTCAGCTCTGGGGTCCTCAACTGAAAAAGGACAAGTACTGTCAGAGCGAGTCCAGAGGAGCACCACGAAGATGATCCGAGGGCTGGAGCACCTCTCCTATGAAGACAGTCTGAGAGAGTGGGGGCTGTTCAGCCTGGAGAAGAGAAGGCTCCGGGGTGATCTTATTGCAGCTTTCCAGTACTTAAAGGGAGCCTACAGGAAAGCTGGAGAGGGACCTTTTACAATGGTATATAGTGATAAGACAAGGGGCAATGGCTTTAAACTGAACAAGGGTAGATTGAGATTAGATGTAAGGAAGAAATTTTTCACTCAGAGGGTGGTGAGGCAGTGGAACAGGTTGCCCAGAGAAGTTGCGGATGCCCCATCCCTGGAAGTGTTCAAGGCCAGGTTGGATGAGGCTTTGAGCAACCTCATTTAGTGGAAGGTGTTGCTGTCCATGGCACGGAGGTTGGAACTAGATGATCTTTGAGGTCCCCTTCCAACCCAAACCATTCTGTGATTCTATGACTGTCTTAGATCTGCATCTCTGCTTAAAAGCAAATTGTCTCCTGACTCACTGTGATCTCAGTGGGCAACCTGTACTGCCCACCAGTGCCAGTCTGTTTGTTAATGACTGACATATGTTTTCTATTGCAGGACAAGGTACATTTCTAATTTGAATACACTTTTTTGTTGGGAAACTATTTGGTGGGTTTTGGTTTTGTTTTTGTTTTTTTTTTCTGCTGAAGTGTAAATGAATAAGTTTCCAGAAAAAAGCTCAGATCTCATGATTTGATCTAATTCAATTAGGTGGAAATTCCATGTATTTACTTCCCATTTAAAACATATTGAACTTAATTAATTTTAGTGAACTCTTTTATTTTGGAAGGAAATGAATACAGAAAATGTGTGGTTAAGGTGTTTACTGAAACTGCAGAGATCTGAGTCCAGTTTCCCAGTTACCAAAGACTTTCTCTGTAATCACTGGCAACTCCTTTCATCTCTCTCTATCTCCATTCTCACTCTTCTGCTTGTTTAACATATCCTTTTCACTTACTGTTGATACGTTGACCTTTTTAATAATAGAGGCTTTTCAGAACAAAAATATCTGTTTCTAGGATGATATGAGGATTATTCGTAGAGTTACTGTATATATACATTGCTTTGTGCATATGTGTGTGTAGGTATATGTGTGTGTATCTATATCCGTATCCATCTCTATCCATATATGGTTATATGCATATAGTTACTAAGAATAATCTTTGGCCAATTCATACATATGTGTATCTAAGTATTTATATATATATCTGTATAGCTTAATCAAAACAAATATTAAATCTATGCTAACAAAACTGAATATCAGTAAAGATAATGTTTCTTACATCTACTGTAGAAATCTGTGGTGAAAGGTAAGTAGATACAGTAACGCTATGCAGTCTATAGTTGACACATTTATTTCTTTTGTGCTAAAATTACGGTAATTTACCTATTACTAATTAATGCCAGATGGATGTACAGAAGGATATATATTAGTATAAAACTACAGTGTTAAGAGATGTGCATCTGTTTTATGAATCATTTAATTATTATTATGCTGATATAAAATCAGTAAATAGTCTTCCTGTAATTTTAACAAACAACTATTTCTGCATAAAGGAAAGCGTAAATATTTATAATTACACACCTGTTCATAGCATTTTGTTATATAGCCCAGCTATCCCCAAAACAAGCCGTATTATAAGACCAAATGTTGCAGGCAAAAGGCAAAAAAAGGCAAACATATGGATGAATAGGTGAAAATAAAAATAGATAACTAACATACTGCAAAACTAGAAACCAAATAAAGGATGTTGTCTGTGACAGTCTGTTTCTAATACCCGATTAGCAGCTGTTTAGCTGTTTAGCAACAGACATACAAAAAATTAATCGTACTGTAGCTTACTACATCTGGGAAAACCACCATTTGAGAAGCAATTTTAGCTCTGAAGATCAAAACTGTGAACTGAAAACCCAGGGCAAGCAGTCCAGCTACTTCATAATAAGTATGCCAAAACTTTATTTTGAGGTTAAAAAAAAAGCCAGTATTTTGAATCTTTATAAATGACTGGAGATTTTTCTGGTGTGCTTCGTACTGATAAACTGGATATGCCAATGTAATTTGATTTAATCATTAATATTCATTCTCCTAATTTAAGTATTTGTAAGTTATAATTGTTGTTGATTGACCTGGATTTTTGATTGATTAAATCTTCTTAATGGATAGTGCACATATGTCACTATTCATGTTGTAATAAACTAGAGCTCCTATTAATGCTGACATGCTGTGAAAAATGTAATATGCTGAATTCACCTACACTAAAATGCTTCATTCTTAACACTTTAAATCAATATCATGTTTGTATTTAATCATACAAAATGCACTTAAAGCATTAGAACACCAACACTTAAAGTTAAGAGAAGGATAATGTATCTCAGACTTGCCAATTTTAATATCCTATCAACAAAACAATTACAAGAAACTAAGTATAAATTGGCTTTGTAAAGTACATTATTTGTATTCACTTTCAAAACCTTCATGATTTTGTACCCTCAAGATCATGCTGTTTTGATACAGCTGTGGTACAGCAGGTGATTTATAGGCAGACCGTTTATAGGTATTCTTTACAACTACTATTACAAAATGTACCTCTATCTATTCAAGACGTCTGTATATCATTGACAGTTAATAGATCAGAATAATAAGTGCAAATGCTTGATCTTCTTCAATACCTAATAGTCATCAGGTTTTATGTGTGTCTCGTGAACTAAAACTCTTTTACAAGGCACACCAGGAACATCGACTCTAAGCAGATAGAAGGTCAAGCCAATGACAAGGGTAAATCTGGATCTTATTAATGACTACTGTTTCTACTTCCCACACTCATTTTTTCTTTAGAAAAGAGGGTTTACCACTCTCACTGTTCACATACAAGAAAATGAGCATGATTTCTTTTCAAATTCAAACAGCAACAAAGATTTTAATTGAGTTACAAGCACAAAGTATGTATCATCAGAAAACACGCGTTAGCTTGGCTGTCCAATTCTAGGGTGATTTTGTCCACCTGGAATTTGCCAAAGATTTTTTTTTTTCTAACTGATAATTGAGAACATCTGAGAAAGAGCAGAGGAAACACAAACACATAGTACCATACTATGATTTTTACAGTCACTTTTTATCTCAGGACTGCACTAATATATTCTCCACTGTTCCAAAATTTCAACAATGGGCCTTTCACAAAGACATTCTTACAGAACAGTGCCTGAGCCCCTCATTCAAATAAATTAAAGCCAAAGCTTCCAAGGAAAACTTCTGGCCACAATTCACATGACCTACACACACCAGTTAGAAAAAAGGACTGCCCAACAAAGGAACAAAGAGAAACAATGTCCCTCGGAAACAGACCATCCATTCAAGTAAAAAATGAAATACACAGTACAGCTATAACTGAAAAGACCATGTGCAAAGAATACCAGAGGGTAAAACCTTTCTGCTAAAGCAATGTCATACTACCAGCTGACCTTCACACTTTCACCTCCAGTGTAAAGCATTATGCACAGTACAGTGTTTGAAGAACTTACACAACTAACAAGAAAGAGGAAAAGAAGCAATTAGTATGCTCAGGCACAGCATAGGAGAAGAAAAAAACCCCAACAAAACAACAAATAGCCAAACGGCTATGAAGCTATGTAAGAGCATTATGTTACAGCTCACTCTCTCCCTGCCTTCCCCCTCTCAGTGCTCTCTCCTGCATATTAAACACTGGGTTCAGTAAGGGACACAGCTTTTTGGATTCTTTAATGGAGAAGCATCCTTTTTCCATTCCAAGTACATTATATAACTGTGTAAGCAATGGAAGCCAATTCCACTGCCATGCCCTCGAGCAGCATTCATCTAATGCAAACAGCCACAGAGAAATCTGCTGCTGCCTCACATGTGATCCCAATCTAGGGAAAACATAATTCAGAACTCTGCCACACATCACATCCTTAACCGTTTGATTATAACTTACCAATTTCATAGAAAAAAAAATGTTTATTTTCATTGTGGCTGGTTCCAAAGTAATCAAGTACGTTCCCTGCAGTCATAGCTGATCTCTTAAATGAAAGATTTAGCTCGACTCGTTGCAGGCAAACAGTTTTGGTTGAATCTCTAACAAGATTCACACTGATATTTGAAAATAAAACAGAAGTTTAAAGTGCTTGCATTTATTGGCTGTCAGAGCAGGAATTTACTTATGTGAACCTGCTGATCATCTATTGCAATTTATATGCTAAGATTTCCATTACTATTTTGCAGGACAGAAAGCAATGATTCCTTATGTCTCAGAAGAAAAAACCCAACAAAACTCTCAAACAAAAAAACACCATTCCCCCATTAAAAAAATACTTCAAGTACAGCATCAGCTAGCAAATACAGAGTTAAAGACAAATTGAGTTGCAAGCAATGGATTCTTAAACAGCAATTTTTCTCCATACAAAAGGGTTGTTCATGCACCAGCTTTTGAGTCATGCAAATCCAACCAGTTCTGGCGGCCTCCGATTCCTGGGGTGCAAGTTTACTGAAGACTCCTAAATTATGCACATGGCTTGGTATGAAAAGTCTTTGAATGCATTTACCTTTCCTTTGTGTAAGGAAGAGAAATTAATTGATTAAAAGGGTGTGGTTAAAGAAAAAAAACAACAACACCACAACAACAAACAAGATAAAAAGATTGAGAAACTAGCAAGAAGAAACTGGAAGCTGAGCATTCCCCTGAATGGCAAGACTGGTTCAGTTTGTTCACCTATGGCAAAGATGGTGTATCGCAGTAAAGAATAACTAGAGGACAAGCAACAGGCAATGTATGCCTCTTGAGCTTTTGGAGGGGAAAGATCTCCAAAGGAAAAAACTGTTTAGTGTTTCCTGATATGAGGTGACTAAGATTTCTAGGTTTGGTAGTAAAAAAATAGTTTCTCTGAGATGGCTGCAACTGTTGGCAGTAAATATTAATCATGGGTTGGTTACTATCAAATAAGTAAACTACATGCACAGATTTTTAAAATAAGGCTAAAACTGTGGATTACTTTTCTGCACTTTCAGTTACTCTGTGGAGATTTTTAATGCCATCTGAACGCTAAATTCATACCAGTGTTGCTGTCTGGATTAAACGCCGTTTTCACTGACTAGTTTGAGGCTTTAGCAGATTGAAAGGGCAGGATTTCTGTCAAATAACTTCACATATCTATGCTGCAGAGGTGTCTATCTGAAGAGAAGTTAGGCTCCTTTATAGTCATTTCAGAGAAACAGAAAATTCCTGGATGTGATTAATCTCGCACTGAAGGGGATACTTAAACCAAGTCACATGAACTGTTCCTCAAAAGCACCTATTTAACTCCATGGATAATACAGAGAATGACTGGAGGTGGACACCTACAGTTCAGAAGAAACTTATTCCAGATAGTTTGGAGCAGTGAAGATCTACCACAAAAGAAGCCAGCTCTGAACACTGAACCTGCCTATTTTATGGCATTAAAAAGAAATCTGTTTGAGATTGTTCAGCACTTTGGACAAAGCTGTCATATGTGTCAGACATCTCAGTACTAACATCTTTTACGAAATCATGTGCAGTGTTAATACCTTGCACAGGGGTTTTCCTAAAGCTAGCTAGGTAGACATGTTAAAAAATGAAGTAATAAAGTAGAAAATCGGTAAAGGACTGGCACTTTTACACATATCCTGTCTTTCAAGAGAAAGGAGTCTCAACTCAGCACATCCAGGTAATCAGTTTTAGATTTCAACTTTAGACCCTGATCAAGCAAAGGATATCAAAAAGCAGTAACAAAAAAAAGGCATTTTTTTAAGGTTTTGTTCTCCTTGTAATGGGGTTGCAAGCTACTCTTTGAAAATCATAGCTTTATTTCTAAATTATATTAACACTAAAAAAAGAAGTCAAAATCCCCTATGACATATTCAGCTTTTAAAAAATAGAATCTTCACGTTGCATTTTCCTTTGAGTTAGCTTTGACATGGATGACACAATACAAAGACAGAAGGTATAAACAGCACATTGATGACCTGTTAGACAGAACCCTAAACACTGATAAATGCACTAAGGGTTCACTAGGGTTGTTTTTTTCAAATTAATTTGCTCATTCTTTTCTTTCTTTCTCTTTTTAATTTTTGTCTCAGTTTTCTCTGCAAGTTGCTTTGGTTTGAAAGAATTGAACCCTGGAGTTCCAGAATAATGGAGGTCTGGGCATGCTTGGAAATCAGCCAGGTGCCACAATTTTCCCCTAAACTGCTTGCTGAGCAGGTCAGCAACTTGAGGACCGTGATACTGCTGAGTATGAAACTAGAAACTAGTTACTGAGAAGCTATAAATCACAACTAAAATTTAGGGCCTACTAAAGAGATTAAGAAAAAGAAGCATGTGATGCTTTTGGCACCCGCAGTGCAACAGGGACATTGCTTATAAAGGAAAAATTGTTAGAGCGTTAAGGCTCTTTTCGCCAAGATAAACCCAGTACTGTAGTTTGTTTTATGGTTTATAAAGCATCTATCTGCTTTATGACTTATAAAACCTGATGAACAAAGTCAGGAAACAGTACAAACAGATATTCTAGGCTTAGGTAAATACTTCAAAAGTTTCTGGAATTGATGGGAGAAATGTTAAATGAAAGGGAAAAAAAAAGTAACTACAGCAAAGAAATGCTGATAGAGTTCTAAACACTAAGTAGAAGGCTATTTTTTTCAATTCACTGAAAGATATCTGGAAGCACTGAAAACACAGTTTTATCGGGGTTTATGTGCGTATATATATAGATATATCTTCCTATAGAATGTAGAAAAAAGTCAGTTAAATGCCAAAGATTGAACAGTGATGCAACTGTTCAGCAGCGCTATAGGAATACATAGATAAGAAGAAATAAACAGAGACCGTATCTGTACTGCTAAATAAATGAGACTAGAGGGCAAGCTGGAGTGCTAGCCATTGTGACTGCAGAAGTGTTTGCAGCATTCTTAACAGTTCTTGCCAAGACACAGCCCCAGCACAGCTCACAGGACGGTTCATGTCAGAGAACCTAAAATTCAGCACGGATGTTGGACATGTGATAGAGAATCCGGTTGTTCACCAACATTATTAAAAGTACTACTCTATTTATGATTACATTTCCTATATAATTCAGATGTAAAGTTAAAAAAAAACGAAAAACATAAGACTGGAAAAGCAAAAAAATTGGGACAACAGAACCTGGATCACTACTTATTTTTAGGTCCTATTTCAGACAAACAAATTAGATCTTCAGTCACCCTTCTTAAGTAATGAAAAGGGCCTGACATAACCTGATATTTCCACAGGCAAATTAAGGTCTGCGTAGTTAAATGCCTAAACTTAGGTAAGACGCTTCTGAATCCTGGAGAACTGAGAGTCAGAGAGCAAGTGAATATGAATATGTGAGAAGAAATGTAACAGAACAGCAGAGGAAGACGAAATTTATGTTCGAAATGCTGAACAATACAGTGAGGTGTTGATACACTGTGGAATGAAAAAAACCACCCTTAGAAACCTGTTAAGTGAACTATTGTGATCTTTTTTTCTCAACAGGTGGCTATGAGAAAAAAATGTGTGTTTAGATGATAAATTGAAAGCAAGAGAACCAGCACAAAGTTCATGAAATGCTGTAGGAAATTTTAAACCGTTTTTGTTCCATACACTTTTCTAATAAACCTGCTCTTCTTATTTTTGCTAGAAATGTACAAAAACCTTCAAGACCAGCAGTTTTTGTCATCATTCCCATATATTGCCACATTACGTCTTTTCTCTGCAACCTAAAAACCCCAGAAACTCAGCAAGCAAAAAACCCAAAGAAATTCAGAACATACATATATGTAAGATTTTGATTTTTCAGATAATGTTTAGATTGTATATTTTTCTATTTTTTTCCTACTTCATATGTTTTATTTCATAGTGATCTGAATAGTTATTTAGATACTTCTAAGAGCAATGAAATAGAAATTAATCTTTATGCACCACAATTTGGCTTGCTTCCACAGGAAAAGATGTAACAGTGTTCCACTGTAGAGCATTTTAAAGGATTATGATTTTATTTCTTAAAAAAAAATAAATTCTTTATGTAAGAGAAGAGCCTAAGGAAATACATAAAACAACACTTCAGTTTTTACCTTCACATCACTGCACAAGAAGTAACAAACCATACTTCAGAGAAGACAGGAGGAGGAGGAGAATCCTACACAATTGATAAATTCAACTTCATGCCTTAAAACCTTTGTTAAATGAATGATTAAACAATAAAGCATTACACAATGAGTGTGTATTGTGGGTGTGATGAGGGGGTGTAAGTGAAGGACAACTGCAGTAAGCACTTTTGTGGAAAACAAAAGTAAAAATAGCTTTATTCCCATCCTTTGTCCCAACCACAGTGATTTAATATCAAATAAAAAACATAGACTGCCTTCTCTCCTGCAATAGTCACTATGTGCACAAAGAAATGTATTTCAGGAAAAATGGGATTAGATTTTCATGTTTATCCTATTATTGCTAGGAGAGGCAACTAACTCCCACAAAGCCGTGTTTTAAAACTAAAGCTAGCCAACAGTTGCAGTATGAGAGGTGAGAATAAATGGCTCAAAATTCTGTTTAAGCTTTATAAACATTATCAGATATCAACTATACGGTTTCTGATGAAGTCAAAAGAATTTTTAAGCCTAGCATCACATTATCGTTTTCATACACCATTGAAACCTCATTGAGTTGAATGACTTTAACCTTACATTTCTTAGAGAATTTCAAGGAAGTGCCTTTAGGCTTGATCAGCCCTCAAACGCTTTCACACTTAACTCTTATTGACTTCAAGGGAGTTGCTCAGGTATGTCTAATGGAAGATTTGGGCCCTTGACGCTAAATTTTCTGACAGATTGAAATAGTGGTATGCACTTTTGGACAGCTACATACAAAGAATATACACCTAACATAACCAAGAAGAGATTAGTGAATATGCCACTGTTAATCACTGAAAATCTATGCAAATGTGTTTACATATTTGACACACCATTGAACATATTTTATAAATTGGCATCTTCTTTTGGCATTTTAATCCATATCACTTTAAAATATACTTTTAACTTCTTGACTTTATTGAATGTGTTATAGACAAATAGATTTTACATTCTATTTTTATAGCCTCACTGTAACAAATCTATAGTTTTTCTGTCCCAATGCAATTTCTATGATTGTTGCACTTCTCAAATACAGCCAGCAAGATTTCCTCTGAACTTTAAGATTCTAACATTCCTAAAGTAAAATTCTGTGACTATCAAGGCACAGTGAAATGTGTTTCAGTTTTCTACAAAATCCACAGAAATCTAATTAAAATACATTCTTCAAATATTTGCATAGTTTTCTTCTGACCAAGTTGGAAATTTCTGTATATAACATATATACTATAAAGTATATACTATATGATAAATTCTGGAGTACATGATTTGGTAAATCTGATTCCCCTCACAGATGACATTATGAAATCAAGAAGTAGATCAACATGAATAATAAGAAGTTTTAAAAAAATAGTCTAATATTTAAATTGCAAAACTATTAATTCCATGTGCCTATGTTACTAAAGGTTTTAGTTCAGTCTTACTCCATTCAGAAAGGTTTTCTTATTATTAGTATCACATAATTTCTCCGTTATTAAATTCAAATTCTATGTAGCATAATGAATAATATATGACATGACACTAAATATGTTAATTTCTATTCAAAATTAATCAACATAAAGAAACAACTATGCAAAGGAAAACAATACCAACCCACATTAACACCCAATCAGACACTACAAGTTATTTCAGAAGAATGGTCTTAGAAAGCAAAATTCACAGATTGGTTCAGAACTGTTCATTTAGAAATCTCATGAAGTTTTACGTTAACTTCAGTGAGAGTAGATTTGTATTCTTGTCTATGTTTAAATTAACGATTTAATTAGTTTTGAAATTAAGCAAACTAAAGCATGTAAAAATAGAGATAATTCTAAATATAAAAATGTAGCATATCCCCTTTTATCTTGCCAGTGCCACCCTTTTTCTTGTAAATGTTTGAAATCTTTTAAATAATTCCTCCTTTCACTAAGCTGAGTTGATTGTGAAAGAGGTTAAGACAAGGAATGAACCATGGAAGTGGATATTTTTGTGCTGCCTTTAGTCAGCTGAAGGGGAAACAGGCACTTCTGTAATTAGGTCTCTCAATACATTAAAAATTGACTGTAGAAGGTAACCTTGACTTACTATTTGTGACTAAAGTACTATGTATATTTACAGTTCTGTAATTATAATTTCCTTTGGTGTTTAAAGCTTGTGATAAGGACAGATGTAACTCTCCCGAGTTCACGGAATGCTTAGTCCAGAGATGACTTTCACACTATTTTATTTATCTGACAATACTGTCTTCCTTTGGGTGTAGAACCTCTACAATTCCTTTGAAAGTATATATAAAAATCCATTTTTACACGCTGAACCTATAGATATATCAGCACAGATATGACAGACATCCTATGCTTACACGTCATGTTTTTCCCTTTTCTTTTTTTTTCAAGGAAAAAAAGCCAACTAGTTAAGCAGCTTAAAATGCAGTGATGTGAAAAATCCCTCAGAACTCAGTAATGATGTGTTCGTCTTTCTGCTGTGTTTCGCACATCTGCTCAAATTCCAAATCGCAGTGAAGAATCTATAAAAATTCCAAGTTAGTGAGAGAGAGAGAGAGAGAGAGACTCAGAAGTGTTAAAGTGCTGCTGAATCAGTATTTCCACTATAGATCTTTTATGGCTAAGGAAGCGTAGCAGTTACAGTTGCAATTTCCCAACTGGGATGTGGGAACGCATGGGTGACAAATACAACCAAGGAAGCAGACTTGGACTCTCTCCTGCAGCTTGTTATCTTCATGCTTTGTTCAAACCTCACAAAGAAGGAAGGGTGAACCTGGGCTTTGCTGATGTCAATTCAAAGTTTTGCCATTTACTTAAAAGGTTCAGAGCACTTTCATCTTTCAGAGTACTTATCATCTTTCTGTTCTTTTTGGTTTTAACATAAATCTTTCCAGATGGGAAGCAATACCATTCTTTTTGTGTCTGAAGATGGTCTTAAGCAATAAGTCAATGAGAGGAGATCCATACTACTTATTAATTTTGTGAATTTGTTGATCTTGAAGCCAATATGTAAAACTTTAAAGTAGGTATTACTTTTGACTTGTGCAGCTAGCAAGAAGTAAAAGCAAGAAATTGCTATGAGGAAGAAGAAAAGATGGCTCTTGGAATAAAAAGAACGGAAGAGAAGACTGTAGAAGAAGAAAAATAAATCCCCGTAATTTAGTTCTCAGAACAGCATATTTTTAACTGAGCTATGTTGAATCTAACAATATTTTCCTTTCCAACCTTTTTGATATTTTCCTAGAAATTGGAAAAAACTCTTAAAATATTTTAAATTTTCGGTAATTTGCCATGAATAACCATATTCATTATAAATACTAAAAATAAAATAGGTAATATATTAAGTCCCAGGCCGTTTTCTCTCTCTGTTGCCTAAGCAAGCCTTCAACTGTTATGACTGATTGCTCCTTTCTCCATTGACCAATATATCTCTACATCATCCTAAATTTATACCCAATTCATAGGCTATGACTGAACTGACATTGATGAGTTTGTAAAATGGATATGTGTACTACTTGGCAATGAGGTAGGGAATGAAATTCATGATGGTTAGATGCAAAGCCTTGAAAGACATAAAAAAGTAAAATGATCATTCGATCAAAATTTCAACATGTTTCAAAATATAGCCATACAAGAAGGTGCAGTGTTGTTCTATTAGTCTCAAGTTGGAAATCAGCCTGAGACTGCATTTGTACGTGAAGTTTTCTTCTGAAATACAGTACTGCAGTGATACCAGACAGAACAAACTGATGCAGGACATTGCCTCTTTACCTCAGATATGTTTGATGAACCAGAAGAACCCACAGAGCCTGGAAAACCAGTTCCCATAGGAATGACTGTGGTCATCTTTTGTTTTTGTTGTTTTCACCTTTTTTATCATGCCTGGAAATTTTTGTTACAGAGAGTTTCTTTAGACACTAGGCAGGAGAGTATTTACTGTGCATTTAAACACAGAAATATTCTAATATAAGATTCACTTCGTATGTTTCTTATAGTGAAACAGAAAAATACATATTTAAGATATCTTTCTCTACAGCCAATCTCAACAACCACCCTGAAATCTCAACATATATTCCTTTTGGCAGGCAATAAAACATGAGTAAGAAATAACATATACAGATCATTATAACATTTAAACAGTCACACTAGAGTTCAGCTGTGTTAATTAGATTACAAGTAGGAGGCAAACGAATGATTCAAGACAAACCATACGTAAATAAACAGCTAAAGATTTTGCTAAGGGACAATGTTGAAATTATCAACTTAATTAATTCTTCCTAATACTAACCTCCCAAACTGATTTTAAATCTGCACAGGAATGGTCTGCAAAATATATACAATTGCAATGGTGAGATACAATACTACGGTGGGATTAATGACCTATGCTTTTTCTGTAGAGAACAGACATTCCTCAGAAGAACCAGGCTGACACACTGGGGTAGGAAGAAGCATATCTTAAATTAACTGAGTTGCCATAAAGAGTGATAAATGTTGAGTGAGGCACACCCACGCATAGATGATTTTTTTGTTTAAAATATTATTTTTCTCTGGAATTTTGTATCTGCTGGTAAAGTAATTGATATTTCATTTGAACAAGGCTGTCTGATCATTAAACACCACTGCTCATGGATACCCAGAGTAAAATGCATTGTTGCCTTACATGCAAGGTAAAACAGTTTCATGCATTTGAAAACCTGTGCTGCAAGCCAATCTACAAATGAGAAAACTGTGGAATACAATTTTATGAGTAATAAGGAATGAAGAACATCTTAAACCATACTCAACAGATACCTTTATGTAAGCTAAATAGCTTTGTTACCCAGTTGACTTCCAGGTCCTCATTCCCTCATTTTCATTACTGCACAAATCTCAGTTCATTCATAACTTTATAGAGGAAACCAAAACTGTTTCCAAAAGAAAACCTGTGTACTGTTCTGAGGACATATTACTCCAGTGATCATTTGTACATACACAACTACACTAGATTTGCTTCTTTTGCCCTACCCAGCCCTCTAACATGCTTCCCACAGGTTGTGTACCTGCAAACATTCCTGCCTGCCCTCGGGCCACATCAAAGGAGAGGCCACCCTTGCACTCTCTTTTGTGCTTTAAAATTCTCCTGCTTAGGACTGCAGCATACTCTTTGTAGTATTTCAGACACTCTGATCAGAGAAAGCACACAACAAATGGTTGCTTTGTCTCAGGGTGATATGGGCATTACAGAGAGCCAGGACTGTGTGCATGTAGCATGGATGCGGCAAGTCTGGTCTGAGAGGGGGTAGCCCAGAGTGATGCTCTGCACATGAGCCATTCTGCACCACTTGGCACAACATCAGCCCCTTGGGGTGGGTGCAGGCACAGCCAACTGCTAAAAATGAATCCAAGGTGAAAGCAGCACTAGAAAGTGTGGCAGCCGATACCAGATTTCTGCTACCTGTTCTCTTCATAATACTATCATGGAAGTTTTAAATCTCCCTTGAAATTCTGGAGATTATTTTCTGTTTAGATGTAAATATCGATGGTTTTACTCAATAACATTGTAGTCAGCGTCTCAGCTGCACACACTTTGAGAAAGAAAACAAAGCAGAACAAAAAAAAGCACATAAAAAACAAGGTCTACTTTATTGCGCTGCAGCTGAGATTTGTAAGACATTGGAGGTAATTTCACCACTGTCTATATTCCAACGGTACGTGAGGAGAGTATGTCTAGAAGCACATACATACACAGAGAAAGACAGCGTAAACTTATCCATTTCATCCTCAAGGCGTCTATAAAGCTCTCAGCTGAGGGTGGCATGAAGTATATCAGGCCTGATTTCTCCAGGCTCATTCACTTTTAGAAGCAGCAAAAGTCTCATCACTGAAGGAATGGTAAAATGCAACACGCTGCAAAGAGACTCAAATTTACACCCTCAGAAGCAGCCCAGGTAGAAATTATTACCCTACATTTCCATGAGGGTTTGTGTACGATTGGATGCGTAGTTAGCTGTAATGGAAGAGTATCACAACAGAATTAAAAAGCAGATGAAAGCTTAGAGTGCAAACATCTGACACCAGTCTGAATCTACAAACTAAAACTGATTGGCCTTTTGTAGTAAGAGCATCTTGAGTAAATCTTTCCCTCGTTGTTCCTCAAAAACTCTATGTCATCTATGGGACAAGTTTCGTCCTTCAGTGTAAACCATGGCAAAGCTCACAAAACCATTCCTGAGGTTTGAACGGAGCCTTAAGTGTGACTAGGTTTTGTGCCTCTCCCTTCATGAGGGACTGCACTATGTGGCATACCCCATGGATCAATCTCCTATGATACCAGCACCCCAAGGAGAGCGACCACATTCGACACGAACAAAAGCACTTTCACTACTCCGCTTTAGGCAGGGAAGTTGCATGTCCTGACCATGAGTCTGTTGCCCAGTATCTGCAACACCATTTCTCACAGATAATGAGTCGCACAGAACAAACCAAAGGAATACAAGATCGATAGCGAAAATGAAACACAACAACCAGAAAATAGACCATATGAAGGAACACTAAATGATCCCGTGTCATCTACCAAACTGGAAACTGCAGGGACATGGTCAGTCTCTTTAAATACCTTCAGGGTAACAATATATAAAAGAAAGAAGGGATTTATTTAGTCCAGAAAATGGTAAAGACAGGAGGCATTGGCCAAAAGCAAAGAACAGAAAAGTGGTGGCAGTAAATAAAAATAAGGTCTTTACTTTAAGTTCAATTGGTTGCAGAAATAAGCTCCTTAAGGGTATTTGGTCAAGGCGCTGTCATTGCAGATGCTACAGAGAAAGACAGATAAATCTTTAGTTGGAACGATGTGACACGGTTCTGCAAGGGGCAGAGCAGCTGCCCAGTCTGATGGTTTTTAGCATGATTATTGCACAAATAATATCATACATACAGCTCACTTGCCCCTGGGTTTCACACTTTCATTGTAGTGCAGGTCTAAAAAAGACCAAAGATGGGAGAGATACTTTTCAGTGTCCAGCTGTTTATGTTTTGAACGTGTTAAGAATTAACTGTTATAGTTTTAGGATCTCATTTAGGTACTGCTGAGACTCTAATTTTACAACAACTTTTTATGTGTAAGAATTGAAATATTTGTCAACACCAGCCAGATTGATGTTACCCACAAATTTCATGGTTTAAAAGTAACTTTTTGGAGCATGTCTTTTTCTTATGACATTACTGTCTTTGGCAAAATTGCATTTTCTCAAATGCTTTTCAGAGATGTGGCAAGGAACGACCATAGAGGTATAAACTGTTATGGAACAGCCATTAAGAAGGAAGCCATTTTCTTCATTCATGAATAAAAATTTGTAGATAAACCATTATTTAAGCAATATTTTTTTAAACAAAACAAAGAGGAGGGAAATCTGAAACTACAAAAGCCTTGAGTATCTTGTGTGAATTCTTTATTTAAAAGAAGACAATCACAAAATTCCTTTGACACTAGCACTATCAGGATTTCATTACATTTCTTGGACATCAGCTCCCACGAGTACACAGATTAAAATGATAGGATTAAATAAACAAAAAACAGATTGTGTAATGCTATGAATTTGGCTTCTAGTAACAACTAAACCTATTATGTCTGATAAGCTATTAAACAGATCTAACCAACATTTAAGTACTGTGCCTTTTTGCAGTAAGAAAAGTGTAATTTCAAATGCACTTTCTTGGTTACAGTGATAGGAAACGTTGTGGAATAGGGATAAAATGAACACGTCCATATGCCAAACCACTGTCACAAAACAGAAATGGGAACACAACCGCCTGCACTGCAACTGTGCTGTGTTAGCATGAGAGCAAAGCTTATTCAGAGGCTCCAGAGAGACTAAGTCTGATACCAGCAGCTAATAACTAACAGTACAATATTGCAATACAGCTGGGCTAGCTAGAATTATTGAAGATGACCATGTTAGGGGATTTTTTGCAAAGATGATAGATAGAGTTTGCTTGCTTTCTGCTAAACATGTGGAGCTACGCTGTCTTCAAAGCAATATTTTCTTTACTACTTTTCACACTGTGCAGTGTCCAGAATATAGCAAAAAACATTTTTTGGTCCTCTCAAATATTACATTATGATCACTTCTCAACAACAAGGTCATTTGGAAGACCTGGGAAATAATTGTCCCCAAACTTTATGCTCTAGTAGTCATTATATTAAATATTGTTCATTACAGGAAAACTCATTTTCTTCTTTACGGTCTTTGTGTAGAGGTTGCAAACAAGTGTCCTACTCCTTAATCTTGCATCAGATTCAATGTTCATGTCTTTATATGATCCTGATCCTTCATTACAGGCATAAAACATTAGCCTCGTAGGAAGGATTTATTACCATGTTTTCCTAAATGCATTTTAGAAATGAAATAAAACCAAGTGTTAACAAAACCATATAGCACCCAGGTACTGAAAATAAGTAATGTACGCTCAATATGATAAACTTTTGACTTTAGACTGATAATTCTGTGACATTAAAAATGCTATTAAAAAGTACCTTTACTAAGTGTTCTTGTTTCCATTCCATGGGAGGCTTACCTTGAAAGGAATGTGTACTTGGAAAGTGAATTAGGATTGGTGATTCTAGTTAGTGATTAATTTAGTATGTGTCTTTTTTTTTCAAGTACGGCTATCAGAAGAAAAACGTTGCATACAGTAGACATTCTAAACATTTTAAACCAGCTGAATTCGAACTTAAGTTCAGCCCTTTTTGTGGGGTGCTGAGGGGCGGGGAGGCAAGAAAAACTGTACACAGTTTTTCAGTTATTTACTAATAACTTAATTATTAATATTTCATAATTATTGATCTTCTTATTCAGAAGAATAAGTTTTTCAGTTAAATTTTCACAGATTAATAAATCACTGAAAGAACTGCAGTCTAATATTTTAGTCTTAACAATCATGCTTGCTAGCTTCCCTTTCTGATGGCTCTAAACTATGTACAGAATGATATAATTATTGTGAGTGTTCTCCGATGCTGTATTGCATAAATTATCAACTTAGTTTGATAGCTGTCACACAGAAATAAAGATAAAACATTATATATTTTAATTAATACATTTATTAAATGAAAATTAGCAGATTATGAACTAAATTAAAAAGCTAAACTATAATTACCACAATTTTAAATGGCAGGTTAAATGTACAATCATCAAGTAACAGTTTAATTCATTAATATAAGGAGAATTTCAGCACTTTTTTTTTTTGCATTTGTAGTTCTTTAATTATAAAAGAATAGGTTAAATTATCTTGCTTTTCAATGATGTCTATGTAAAAGTTACATGAAATTAACATGCAATTAAAGCTGGATGAAATTAACTTTTATCTTTGCAGGGCACTTATTTAGCTCCCAAGAGGATAAATTAGGGGAGTAAAAGCCAAGAGCTTTATGCTAGTGTGGAAATTGATTATTGCTAAACAGAATAGTATTAAGCACTGAATAAACTAACAAAATGTGATTTTTTTTTTTTTTATTTTAGCGAAATTCATCAATAGCGTTTCCACCAAAGCTGAGGAGCTATCCACCAAAGCTGGGGAGCTATCTGTCTTACTTGGCTGACTGATGCACATTTTTATCATATATAATATCATGCACCTTTGCGTGAACAGCTAAATCAAGCCTTAGGTGTCCACTTACTGTGGCTAGATCCTCACTGCCTACAATGGGAGTTTTCACACCTGTCTCAGATGCGGGCACCAAATTCAAAGTACTTAACGTTTTTCCTGTATGTATACATACCTTTAGAGTATATTATTCTGTTTCCTAGGAATTGTAATCTTTAGGTTTGCCCCTCGTAATTTTTTCCTGAGTTCAGCTGACAGCAGCAACATAGGACAGAGAATTATATGGAACAGCCCCACTCCTTGCTTGATTTCAGCTCTCCTGGTCTTTGTCATTATATGTTTAAGAAAGATAAAATTAAGCTTGTTCCCTTATAAACACGGAATTCCTCATTTCTATCCAGAATGTTCTTGACTGTCACTTTTTACAGGAGGACATGACGGAGGAGCATTAACTACAGATAAAAATAATAATTTTTAAATTTACTAGAAAACTCATAAATTTCTTAGGAATCACAAAATCGGTGATAGTTACAGTTTCAGTGATTGAAAGCATTTAACGATCAGTCACAAAGACATTATAATTTTCTCATACAATTTTATTTTACAGTTATATCAGTCCCAAATAGTCACATTACATACATATTTTTTCTCAAAAAAAATCTACTTCATGCTTAGAAATATAGAGGATTATGAAATGCAGCAACTAAAATAAGTAAATGACTTTGAGACGTTCCAGGGGAAATATCATTATAGCAATCAGAGACAGCAATTATGTTGTTGAATAATACTGTTAAGCAGCCTGTGAGCTAAATAATGTACGCATTTATCAAGGAAACTTTTTAAAAAAAGATTATAGAAGTCAACAAGCTCAGAAAGACACAGTCTTCTGGACAATCCAGAGTAAGAAGTCCATTTAGATTAACTTTTCACATTTCGCAGATTTAATATAACAATAGTCAGATATTTTGATTATTTGAGAACCCTCACTTATAGTATCTATCAAATTTTTAACACCAGTAAATAATATTATTGAATGCATTTGTCATTTACACAGATAAATTAATCCATTCTGTTTACTGTATTCTCTATTTTTATCTTAAAGATTAACAAGAGATCAGTATCTCAGGCTGAGCTTTCACGACCCTGGATGAATAAATAGGACAGCAAAGAGCTATATTCATAACCTTTAGATCCCTGAATTTACGCATCAGTGAAACATACTTTGCCAGAGAAGGAATTAAACTAGAAACTGCCTCTTAAGGAGGGGATAGAGAAATCCATTAAGTCTCGGCTGGATTCCTTGGTGTTTCAGGGAATGTCAACAAATTAGCTTTTCTTATTTGTGCCTCAAACAATTACAAGCTCAGTGATGTTTAGAATAGAACCTACTGAACTGAAAATGCAAATCACAAAAGAACAATTTAAAAGAAAATATTTAAGGTAGCATAATTAAAATAGAATCAAAATACATATAGTAATGCTTTAATCTCAAGGATCCTTGAGTTCAGCATCTATTTCAGAAAGGGCAACTTCATCTCATTTGTGAGGAGAGGGGAAGTAAGAAAAGCAGCATATTGTTGGAGGCTTTAATTCTTTACTTTAAAAAAGCAAATGAGTGTTTAACAACTTCCTTTTGACAACCAATTCAAAAAATTGTTAACTAAAAATATGATTAGCTTCCCTTAACTGCTGTCACCCAGATTTTAAACCTTACATTCATCTTTTCCCCCAAGTCAGCTGTGTCTTCTGAATTCAAGCTGAGAACATATTTGAACATGCCTTAGAAGGCAGCATCTGCTACTCCTCCTCTCTTCCAGCACAGGGTGCCAAACTTATGATTAGAAAGACATTAAAGAAAATGCACTTTGTGTATGGAAAGAGCAATTTTCATTTTCTTTCATTAGCTTTCGACTTTCCATTGTTCATTCCTCTTTAATGTCTTGCCTATCTGCGTTACAAGATAATATCAACCTTCCTTATTCACCTGCTCTGCTCTGCTTGTTCTTTTTTTTTTTTTAATTGTATTCCTCTTTAACTATATCTTTTTAAAAATATTTCACTTTATTTTTCTTTAATACAGCCATTAATAGGATTGATTTATTGGGAAAAAAATCAGAGATGGAAATGTATATAGTCTTACATACTACAGCTTTATAGTGAGACAATATGACAAACTTCTGGAGATCCTAGATAAACCACAATCCAAAATGACAAATGTCTGTTAAAATTATTTCAACATTGCTTCAATGGATTTATTGTATGTTTTAAAGACACAGAACTCCAGTATGACTTAACAATATATGAGAAAACTAGTATCTGTAGTAAGGAGAAAATCGTTATGTATAACAAATTGTTAACCAGCAGTGCATGAAAGAGATGAAAAAAATAGAGGGAAATCCACCAGTCTAACCTTTTAAATTTCACCACTGTTAAACTAGTAGGAGTATTAATGATGCACTTAGAAATCACTGAAACACCATACTGCATAGGACAATAGCATCACTAAAAAGGAAATATTTGATTATTTTTAGTCTTTTGTATTCATAAACTATTTGGCAAAGTATAGAATGCTGAACGTGAGTATAAGAACATCTAGTAGTACATAAGATTTTTTAGGATTTGTATTTAAAGAATGTGTTCAAGCTCATGTGTTTACTGAAGCATACTCATTGCCTATAATATGCATATTATTTGAACCACTTGAATTCCACATCTCTCAAAATGAGATTATCATGAGGTTCATAACAGAAGCATGCAATTAGACAATTCTTTCACGCCAGGATAAATTATAAAACATTTGTATTTTAGAGGGACGCAAATTTTAATATTTCAAATGGTCACACAAAAAATAATGGAAGAAATAACATCTGAGTTGAATATTTCAAATACAAACTGTTGGTTACCCATGAGTTTTAGCTTTGGGCTGGAAATTGAAATATTCTTAGAGAAAGAGGTAATCTAATGTTCTCCAAATTGTTAGTTCATCACTGATAATGCTACAAACTGTATAAGGAGCAACAAACAAATCCCTATGTTCTTCTATGGTGGACATTAAAAACTATCACCGCAGTTGCAACGAACAAGGTATTGAATGACTGTTCTGGAGGTTTTATTAAAGCCAGCAATATTCTGAACAAAGGCTTTATCATATACTTGCTTCTGTATCATATTAATTGGTTTCTTATCACATTAGCCAACTCCCCTCTCCCTAATAGCATACGAAAGTGAATAATATGTTAAAACGTTGATAATACTTAAGACTTATTAACAACTTTCATGAGATTAGCTTCTTCCTTTTTCACTAGCACAGTAAAGCTCTCAGATCATATACTGTCAAGTACCTTTCATATCATATTAGTTCAAATGAAATCATTAAGACAAAAGACAGGCCAAAGATATGATATAAAAGTCTCACTGTTTAAGTAACTGCCTAAGTATACAGGCTTATATTTGATTACATCAGATCACAGAAAGCATTTCTATTGGCAGCATTTCCCTCACATCATTAATTTGATGATAGGTGATTACGTTTGGTGTAACAGTCAAATGAAAGGCAGTCTTAGCATCTTCTCTTCACAGTGCAGCCACTGTAGTAACTCAGGTTCCTGGAAACGTCCATCGATGTATGATTATTGCATCAAGAGGTGATGATGTCCTCAGTCTTTTTCCTGTATTTCCAGCTGGTTGCTCTCTGATAAGTGACTACCATACTCGCATGGTATCTTAATTAAGGAATACGTTGGAGCTGATACGATCACTGACAAAGGATATAAACATGGTTTTACAGCTGTGGTTTATTCATTTGGATATGAAAAATATTTTGAGTTGAATTAACACAGATTTAAAATGAAACATCTTTGAAAAGGTAGAAGCTGCCAAGTTTCCTCACACAAACACATCTCTATTCATTAAGAAAGTTGAGGGGAAATTGCCAAAGAGGGAGTTCTCATAACCGAATATGCAGGATGTATTATGTTATTCTGTAATGCAAATGGTGCATAATGCAAATGGCTTCCCACTCTCCTTGAGGGAAAGCAATGTCGTTTACCTCGGGATCCAGCAGAGCACTGGGAGGGTGATCGTAACATCAGCAAAACCAGATGGATATGAGAAAGCTTGTATGCATCAGCGCTTACTGTTTTATTACTGGGAATTAGCAGTATTTTAATAAAACTGTCTATAGGTGTCAGTAGCACTGTAATTTGACTAATAACTTTGGGTTTATTTTGACTAGACAGTTCAAATATTGGTTAAAAAAATCAGTAAATTCCTAGCGCTTCATAAGGTGCATTTCCTTAGTCAACACAAATTTCAGAAGGGATAGCACGTGTCCACAGAAAAAATTATCCGTAGAATGCCTATTGCACTTGGCATGTATACCAAATTTGTTTAGCTAAGCGTAAGCTCAGCACAGGTACCCCTCAACCTATGACTGTATTCATGGAATGATCTGTATTCATCTTTCAAATCTACAGACAAGACTGCTATCTGCAATTACCTGCGTTAGCATGCAGGCCAGAAAAGGGTAAAATGAACCCAAAGGCATTTATAAGAGCTATCTCTATGGGCTGCGACTTCTTCTGAAGATTTGGGAGATGTGGGAAGGAGTGGATGGAGACAGTCAGGGCTTTTACTCAACTGTCACTCCGAAATGGCCAGCGCAGCTGAGTTAGTGCAGAAAGAAGTAATGAGTCAGATATCCACAACCAGCATAGTTTATTTTCCTTTTGGGACAAAAGTAGAAAAAAAAGCACAATTTGGTCTCAGCTCTCTACTCCTGAATAGAAAGAACTGCACTTCTTTTTTCTAGAGGCAAAATTTCACTACAGTATTTTTTTCAGCAGAAGCTGTAATAGAAGTACAGTGCTGCAGATCGAACTACAGTCTTGAAAACTGTGGCAGTGACCCATTATCTAAAGTTTCAGCTCTAAATTTATTTCTTTTTTTAGTCAGATGTGTTAATAGATCTTCTCTGTAGCATTCTGCCCTCTGGACTGTAGCTATAATAGGACAGATAAGTCTTAATAGGTAATAAACCACCTACGATTCCCTCCCTTTCAAATTATAATATTTGCATATGAATGAAAGCAGAACTGTGCCTCAACACACATTTTAGGCATGACTTACATTACAGTGCCCCAGATTTCCTATTTACATAAGTTTATAGTGCCTTTGTTTCCTCCACTTAGATCAGGTATGTTAATTTTGAGTTTAACATTTATTTTCCTAAGAAAACTGCCTTGAAGTAGGAATACAACAGACACTATATATTATTCCCTAGCAGTAACCTTGAAATCAATGGATTAAAAAACAGAATACAAAATTGTCCACCAAAACCTCCAATAAACAACCAAAATCAACAACTCAAAAAAATTAAATTGAAATAAAATTAGCAACTTCCCAATATATATTGGTCAAGATGCATTTAGAAAGAGATTGAGATGAAGATTAAAATTACATTATCATGAAAAACAAGCATGTAACCTGTAATCTTTCTACAGTGATACGGGAATATTTGTCTTGACCAGTACTATAGGTCCTGTTTCGAAGAAGGAATGATAACAGGTATGAAAACATATAGCTATGCTTACATAAGTACACATTTACCTAAACATATATCTATGCTTACATAAGTATACATTTACCTATGTATCATGTGGTTGAATATATACATTTATAAATACTTATATGCATGTATTCCACTAATATCAGTAGTTTATTTTGAAACTGTCAAAGGACAGTATTGTATAAATATATTACTGCTTACATACCATTTCCATACTGTAATCATCCTTAAAGTGGAAAGCAATAGATATATGGAAAGAACAAAAAATTAACTAACTATTCTTAATAGATCTTTTATACATGCATATTTGATAAGAAAATAGGAGTTAAGGAAATAAGTAATTAAATGACATAGTTTTAGCTTTAGAAACTTTTTCAAGAATTACGTGTATTTCACTAAGAGAAAATCAAAGGTACTGTGTTTTCCCAAATGTGCAGTCTGAACATTTGCCTTCAGTGCCACACCTTGCTCAAGTTAGTATACTTGGCTACCCCAGTCATTTCATATTGCTAATCAAATCTCTCCGTAAAGTATCAGCATCATTCCGTGGTCCCATTGCAGTCTTCGAGGGGGCCGAGTGTCCCCATCTGTTGCCAGATGAATAGTCAAAACATTAGACCATAGAGACAACATGGGTACAATTAATCTCATCTACTTCGAACAAATCTACAATATAGGCAACAGAGCTAATCAGTCTAGTTTTCTTTATAATCAATGGAGAGAAACAGATGCTGTTAGCATGAAATTTATTTGATCTCTTAGATGTCTGCTTTAGGTTAAGACAAATTACACCTAGAACTGCCACCTTCTTCTCTAGCCTGTAATCAGAGTCTAGATAAGTAGCTCAGACCTAGATGCTGCCTGTATGATAAATACCATCCCTTTTTGCTTTCTAAGTGTACCTACTTCATTTTTTGGCATATTGATTTACATAAAATGAAGGATTTAGAGTACTCCCTCCTGAAAAAGAATAATTATATTCAAGATCCTGTTCCAGTGCCTATTTAATGAGTTCAAAGAGGGACAATCACAATGAAATGGAGAGAAACCCAACTCAAAAGAGTCGATAAATGGATTAATTTTACTTACTCTAGAGACCCAGCTCCAAGTGTCTGCTTGGCCTCATTCACAGCAATTTTGAAAAACAGGTATTACCCATTCTCTGAAAGTATAATAGTCCTCATAAAAATGGCTATTTTGAGGTAAAGAGGTCACACTTTCTTCTTAAGGAGTTTCAAAAGCCTCAGTTTTATTAAACATAGACCAAAAACTTAAAAAATCTTGAAAGGCTTCACAGAATAGAAAAATAATTTCCCACTCAAATAGAAGATCAAAAAAGGTGTTAAGAAAACAACAACAGTGTGCCTCACAATAAAGTTCAATAACTGCTATGGGTTCATCTTTGCCATTTAGAAAGTAAATTTCTCTTCAATCTGCATAACAACTTTGGCCAAATCTGTGGTAATAGAAACATGTCAAGGTCCTAGTTTGTCCCTTTGAGAAAGATGGAAGTCAAAGCATTGGAACTAACTATATAAATGAGAAAAGATAAATGTATTATCTGATATATAAGGTGAATTTGACTGCCAAGAAATGCATTAGAACATTCTCACTCTGGCTCTGCCTTGGCTTAGTGTCAAATGTGAACACAGAGCCAAGCCAGCCACAGGTGCTGAACTCTAATTTAACTTTAACTTTCATCACACTCCTCGCCACATTGTGGCCAAAAGAGTAGACCTGCCAAATCTTCAGCTGGAACCAAAAACACTCTTAATTGGCCACCAAGGGTGAAGACAACAGAAAAGAAGTCCTGGTCTATTTCCCATTGGGAGACTGAAAGTCTGATATCATAAAGTAGAACGATGAGTTCCAGAGCCCCTCTGTGATTTTGGCTTCCAACGTACCAGTACTTCCTCTCATCTTCCAAATCATTAGACTAGGCAAAATGTTTCCTTCTTCATTTTTTATTTATACAAAATCCAGCAAAATAACTATGTATAGTCAATATTAATCCAGTCACGCACACACACAAACCCCCTCAAAAAAAAAAAAAAAAAGGGCAAAAAGCAAACTCAAAACAACTGTCATGTTAGTATGGCTTTAGTATGTTGCTATATGAACAGTGATCCACTCCCTATTATTCTCAACAGCTTTTCATCCCAATCTGATATTACTCTTCCAATCTGTTTTACAGAGAAAACGATAAGCAGCTGAATACTTAAACCAGTGTGGCCTGAGCTTTTTTAAAAGTCACCGGGGCAGTATCAGACAAAAAGAATAAGCAGTTAACTACTAAGTCACTTAGTCATTTGTGAAGACCTTTGAACACAAGATTCATTTATCTAGGTCAGCCTTCTAAAAGCAAGTTGAACATATTATCCATTCTGCCTTTATAGGTAAAGGAAATAAAAAGCCATTTTTGAAATTTAGATTAATTACATCAATTTAAAATGGAGTTAAATTATTGTTTGAAGGTTACCTATTTCCATTGTCTATAGGAACAGCCTGGAAAAATAGTTTGACTGAGACAACTAATTGCTAAATATCTATGTATTTCATTGTAACTGAGTTCACTGGGAATTAGTGCCTAACTGGTTTTCCTCCGTTAAAGGAGAGAGGAAAGAGGTAAAATAACAGTCACATATTGATAAAAAGATGAAAATTCCTTTTTGTTCTACATAAAGCAGAACAAAAATTATTACCCTTGTCTTCCATATAGATTCCTCACACATTGTTCCCTCACTCCAGCTTTGTGATGTTTGCTGACTTTTTGAAACCCTTCTTTTAGCCCTTCTGTAATATGAACCATGAGCAAATTTGAATTGTAGTTTTAATATACAACTATCATGTTTTTGGTGGAGTTGGTGTCTGATATAAACATCAATTTGTGAACTGAAAAACTTCTCAAGTCTAGAAACAACAAATGCTGCTCAATTTACACCTGTTTCAAGAGACGGAATTCCTGAAAATGCTGTCTTCTCTTCTGCATTGACAGTCTTACTATAAACAAGAAATGCTCTTTGTTCTAACAGTGGAAGTTTGTTATTGTCTTCTATGACCTCCTCTCAAATCTCTGCAAAATATTTAGATTTCAGTGTTTATTACAAACCATGTCTATTGTCTCTGTATATCAAACATTTTTTAAAATAGAAGAAAAACAAAAGCATCTTTTCTAACTAAGTGCATTTCAGAAAAAAAAATAGCTATTTATCTGTCTAAACGTTAACATCTGCGTACAACATTCTTATACCTTTTTCCTTCCAGCACTATGTTTTAAACTAGCATTTGACTATCCTTGAAACAGACAATTAATTTCCTCACATGAGCTTTTCCTGTAGCTCTTCTATTCAGAAAACTACCTTTGTTTATGTCCAATTCCTGGATGATGCACAGCTGATATTGTAATCTGCTAATATCTGATTTTTGGACAGCCAGTTGAATTTGTCTCATAACAAAACACTCTTGCTTTCTAATACACTAAGAATTAATATTTACCCTCTCTGAACCTTTCAGCCTGTACCAGGAACTTTAACATAAGCTGTCCAAATCTCCATCCGCCCTTGACTGGGAAGATTAATAATAACTCCTTTTGATCAGAATTACTCTGTTGGGCAGCAATGGTTTCCATGGTAATCAGGTGGTAGACAGAGCTGAAGCAGATTTCATCAGTTGTAAAACAGCATTAGAATTATCCTACACTTCTAATTATATCTTAGTAGGATGACTTTTACATAGTGTAGCTCAGAGGCATACAAAAAAAGACAGTCTTAACTATTGGAAAGCTTCCACAGGGAAAGACATTGCAGTGCCCTCTTCTAATAGCTGAGGCTTTTGAGGGTGTTTTGCTGTAGCTTTTTATTGTTTGTTTGATCACTTTTTTCCAGATAAGAGTGTTGTGAATTAGAGAATTTTTATAAAAGGAATGAGATACGATGAACTGCAGTTAAGATGCACCTGCTTTATAACACTGAAACTTTTAGTCAGTGTTTCATGTGCTAATGGGAGCAACCCAAACTGCTGCAGGTCTTGGGAATTTCGTGTCAGAATAAATCATGTATCTTCAAAAATGGTAGATTTAAATGTGAGGATAAGTTATTCCAGCAGCAAGGACAAACATTTTCCAACTCATGTTGTAAACATTTGTATTATTTTTTTTTCTGATTATTTCTGTTTGTTCCTTTAAAGAAAAAGTCCTTGGGAAAATCCAATATGAGATTTTTATTCCACAGTCCAGCTGTTTCCCCTGGCATAGCAGTAGCCAGCATATAATAAGCATGCCAAATGAATACTTAATCCTTATTTTAGTGGCAAATTCAAGAGTTGGTTGATGCACGTTTAGAATATGAATTAAACTTGAAAAGAAGGCAGCTGGAAATTACTATATATGCCTACATTTACCAAAGCACAGTTTAATTCAAAGGATGGTGGTACATTTACAGTAAGTACTCCTGGAAACTCTATCTGGTCTTAGGAGTGAGAGAAGGGAGAAGAGAATAACCAAGAGCTCATTACATGGAGTTTATTTTGCAGGTGATAAAAACATGGGATAAGGCTGAATGGAGAGAAAGAATGCATATTTGATGAGACTCTAAGATGACAAATTTGAGGGTTTTGGCTCAAACTGGCATTTTCAGCCCATAGTCCTTGTGTACTCATCTGACTATAAAGCATTTTTATTACATGAACAGCTATATCTGTACATACCCAAAATGAGAGACTCATCTTTGAAACTATGACCCTCACAATAAGGTATGTTGCGAATAACAGGAAATGCCAAAAGGGAATGATAATACAACTTTTCCTTCTAATAATGGCTGTAGAAGTTGCCATCAATGAACAGAAGAAAGACATCAAAATATTGGAAATCTATAATTTTTCAAGTTTGATTTTATATAAAGTTTAAGATGACTAAAATTCATGCCAGAAGAAACGGAGTAGGCAAGAATATGATCAGAAGTCAGTTTCCTAAAAATACTACTGGAAATATAAACATGATTCTAGTTTATGGAGTATAAATGATCAGTGAGCACACACTATGAACATACTTTGCAGCCAGGAGATACCAGGTGACAGGAGGAGATCTGAGCCGTGGGGCTGCAGGCAGATACCAGCAGGTGGAAAGCCCTGCAACAGGATCCCTCACATCTCAGACTTGTGGCTGCAGGGCTGCCAGATCCTCACTGCTCTCTGTTCTTGGAAGAAAGAGCCCCAAATCCTTGGCTTAAGTCATGCTTTTCAGCATTGCAGTTACAGTAATGATTCTTGGAGCATCAGGGTGCTCCTGCTGCAGATAGAAGACTCCCAACCTGGAAATCTTCCAAATATGATCTGAAATCTGAACCTCCAGGATGGTGCACCCAGAGGCTATGAGTAGTTAAAGAATCATTCTTATGATTGTAGAGAAGCAAGCATTGCTACTTTCATTTTTCAGGTCTAATTTTGTTGGGAGATGAAGTTGTTATTTACTATTAGTTTTATTAGTTTAATGCCCAAGAGATACAGTCAAATTTCAGGACCTAAATGTGCTTGTTACAACAGAATAAAATATATCATGAGAAAAATAAGGCTTTAGAACAATGCTTAGAAGACAGTTGTTGATGGATAAAAATAAAAAAAAAAAAAACAGAAGGAAAATGAAATAAAACATTTCAGAGTACTAAAGGGTACAAAGACTGGCAAAAGGACGATGACCTTTCAACTTCTGATAGACCATTAGTTTGTATATGATCCAATTCACTAATATGTCCAAACAAAGGCTCGTTACTGACTGATGGCTATTCAATTACTTATGAAATTTGATCCTATGGTCTCAGTTCACTTCCTGTTGGACAGATATCTGCATTACAACTGACATCTTGTTGACAGTATCAAGAACAACATCATGAACAGAGCAGACATAGAGAAACCTATAAAGAGATTTTGATTTCTTGCAGAAAACAGTTTGTTTGGTTGACTTTTTCAATATACGACTTTGAATAATCTTTCAAAAGATTTTTTTTTCTAGCTAATCTCAGATTGATAGTAGTCCCCTCCTCAGCAGAAATGTGGTGCTTAGCAATATTTCAAGAAATACATGTAAAGGATGGAATTCTGCATTTCAATCAGTTTCATTATTCAAAATTTACTTTTTTAGATGTGCCAGTTTTGCATTAAGTAAATGGCCATTCCAGTATTTACAGTATTTCATAAATGCTTTTATCCTTGTAATAGCTTATTCTGAAAGCAGTCCTTACTAACAAATAGTAATTACAGACAACCCTAAACTTCATGAGCAGACTCATTAAATTCAGTATTCCTAACACAACTGTGGGCAGTTGTAACTCTTAAGTATCTTTCTGAATCAGAGCTAGAGTGGAGTAATTTGTCTAAGGTAAATTTACCTTAGACTAAAGACTAAAAAGACTAAACCTTAGACAAGACTAAAAGGGGAACTGTACACCAGATATTAATAAAGGACACAAAGTTTAGCAAAAAATAGTCATACGCTTATCACTCTGTTTGTTTAAGAGGGAGGACACAGAGCAAGCAGCAGAAGTAGTAAAACGAGTTCCAGATTTGCCTCATAATTTGCAAATGTTGGGTAATTAACAAATTAAGTTTAATGTTGCAAGTGAAAGCACAGAAGAAGGACAAAATTGCAACATAATTAGAATCACATTAGAGTAAGAATACTGAAGACCTGATTCTGCATTTATCATAGGCAATAGCAAAACTCCATTATTTTTGACTCAGGCAAGATTGAATCCCTTAAAAAACTGACGTGTTTCCAAAATACCTAAACAATGGCTAGCAGCAGCAAAAGGAAACAGATTGTTCAGATGTTACAGATAGAACACGGCTAATAGCACCAGAAGGAAACTCAATCATATAATCATTAGTGTGAGAGACAGTGTACCATAAGCCATACAAAATCTTCAAGGACCTCTGGATTGGAATATTTTAGAAGTGAGGAAAATCTATATTTATATTTTCTCCTATCCACTTAATAACAACTGAATTGTAGTAGAAATATCCTGGGGAAATTCAAAAGAAATGTTTCTATGTGAGATTTATCTGACTAAATCTACATCTAAGACAGTGTTCCTTATACTCAGTAAAAAGAACTCTCATTTTTAGAGTATGACCTAATTTCACTACCAGGTAGCAGTTTGTAACAAATTAGTTGAATCATATCCTAGAAAAGCCTACTTCCTTTCAGTAACTAAAGGGGTAATCTAGATAACAAGGTAAAGTTAGGCAAGATTTAGCTGACAAGATGCGTAACTGGAGGGGAAAAAAAAAGGCAAAGTCAGTCATCTGGTTTAGAGTAGGAGGACTAATTTTTCACAGGGTTGGATAATCTCTACTGCATATCCTTGAGTGGGGACAGGAGACTCAAATTAGCATAAGCCTCTATCGTGACCTTATCATACCTAACACGGACTGAGACTTGACAAGGGATCCTCCTGTGTCACACAGAACGTGATGTTCACATAGAAAATATCTGGAACCAAAGGCCTCTTTCACCCCCTTCTGCTTTTTGCACAGAAGAACACCCCGTTCCACAATCCAGCCTACAACAAAGCCAGCTTCAGACCAACTGTTTGCATCATGGCAGGAGACATACTCATCACTGAGTTCCTCTTACAGGCAAATTGTGCCTGACTGACCTGACTGCCTTCTACGATGAGCGAAGTGGTTGTGTGCATGAGAGGAGAATGGTGGATGTGGCATACTTTGACTTTAGCAAAGCATCTGTCACAGTCTCTGATAGTATTCTTACAGCCAAATTTGTGAGCTATGGACTGGATATGTTAATAATAATGCGGGAGAAAAAATGGCTGAACTGTTGATCTTACAGAGTGGTGATCAGTAAAAACAATGACGGGCAACATTACTGGGGCAAACACTGCCCAATGACTTTGTTAGCCACCTGGAGGCTGGGAGAGGGGATACTCTCAGCATATTTGCAGATGATACAAAATCAGGAGGAACAGATGATACGCTTCAGGGCAGGGCTGCTATTCAGAGGGACCTGAACAGGTGTGAGGAATGGGCTGACAGCAACATCATGAAGTTTAACAAAGTGTAAAATCCTGCATCTGGGAAAGAATAACCCCGTGCAACACTATAGGCTCTGGGCTGGCTGGATAGAAAGCAGCTTGACAGAAAAGTACCTGAAGGTTCTGGTGGACGAACAGAACATGAGTCAGCAGTGCACCCTTGCAGCAAAGACAGACAACTGCAACCTGGGATGCAGTAGCAGAAGTGTAGTCAGCAGGTCCAGGAAAGCAATCCTTTTCTGACTGGCATCTGTGAGACTACATCTCAAGCTGTGTCTGGTTTTGGGCTCCCCAGCACAAGAAAGACGCTGGTACACTGAGTGGCTTCAGCAAAGGTCATCGAGCTGGTGAAAGGGATGGAGCACATGGTGTGCAAGGAGAGGCTGTGAGGTCTTTCCAGTCTTAGGAGGACAGAGCTCAAGGAAGACCTCATTGCTGTCTTCACATACCTTGTGGGAGGGCACAGAGAAGATGGAGCCAGTCTTCTTGGAGGTTCGTGGTGACTGGTCCAGAGGCAATGGACACAAGTTGGAGAATGGGAGATTCTGAAAAGATGTGGGATTTTTTTTACCACGAGAGTGGGCAAAGACTGCAAGATGTTACCCAGAGGGACTGTGGGGTCTCCATAGGGACATCAAGATGTTTAAAATGCAACTGGACATGTCCCTGAGCAGCTCTCTCTAACTGGACCTCTCTTGAGCAAGTCAGACAGATGTCCAGTGGTCCTTTCCAGCCAACAAGGTTCTGCTTCCTGTGAGTATAGCTTGCTCTGATGAAGTACTCTCTTGCTTCTGAAGGCAGAGAAAAAACAAGAAAGCTTTTGCCATTTACTACATCAAGTAGAAGTAATACTGCAAGAAAAAACCCTAGTCAAGTCTGTCCCTGGGTTAAAGGGAAAGAATTATGCAGACAGTTTAAAAACCTTAAAGTTAAATAAAAAAAGGGAAAATTTATATATGCTGGCTTTCAGCAATGTAGACAAATTCATATTTAGTTCAGATAAGGGCACTTCAAAGAAATTGTTTAAAGAGGAATGAATGGGACTGGAGAAAAATAAAACTTGACCAAGTGAGAACCAAGGGACTATGGCAGCCAAAGGGAAATCAGTGTTAGGAAATAGGGCCATGAAAAAAGATAGAGTTATTTAAGGAAGTAGCAGATAGATATATAGCAAGAGTTAGCTGTGGAGGCAGCAATGTATTAGAAAGCATTAGTTCCTATGTGATCTTGTTTTAAAGGAGCTGTCCATTGCAAGTAAGCTAACAGGTTTCATCTAGAAGTACAGTAAGGTAACACTGTTTAAAGAAAAATACTTTAAAAAATCTTGTCTTGCAGGGTGCTACCAAAGGTCATGCTTGTTGTTTAGTCTATCATACAAGCCTATTTCAGCTTCTATCATCTATCCAGCTTCCCGTCAGAGGACAGGAGCCTAATATAAAGAAATTAAACCATGAAGACAATCTCCTTAATGCAGTTCAGAAAGAAATGTGTGATTGTATATCAGGGATAAACTGCAAGAGCATCTGTTCCTCTTAGTGAAACCTTCTAAGTTTAGCTTACGTATAAAAATGGACAGTAGGCATTTGAATAAGAATATGATCTGCTTTTCTAAGAGCAACTACATGGATATCCATAGAGCTCAATAATTTCAAAAATGATAACTTCTTTGTGGTGCTATTAAGTAGTCAAAAGAACTTGAAAATAGTGAGGACTGGAAAAGCAGTTTCATAATTCAATCCTTTACACAATGGAATGGTTACAGTTTCAAGATTAATGTAGTTTTGTATAACTCGGAGTACAAAGCTATGCTTTGTCAAAACCAGACTTTTTTCTTCCTTGAAATTGCAATCTTGAAGTACCTGCTAACAATCAGTGTAATTCACTGCCCCTTTTAATTCTTTTCATTCAGAATTTAATTAATATGCTACAAATGAGAAATCCATATACCCTAGCATAATGAGCATCAGAAACTAGCATGATTTTTTTTCCTTCCCTTTGCTTTTCCCTTCTGTTATTCGTAAACCCCGGTGGGCAGCTAAGCAACACATAGATGCCCACTCACTTCCCCCCACACCCTAGTGGGATGATGGAGGAGGAAAGGAATAATAAAAGCGAGAAAACTGGAAGTCTAGATTTTATTTTTTTAAAAAGTTTAATAAGTGAAAGATAAGTAGAAGAAGAGAGATGAAAACAGGGCGAAACAAGCAATGCAAAGGCAATTATTCACCACCTCCCAAGGGTAGACAGATGCCCAGCAAGTTCCCAAGCAAAAGATGACTAACCTTCATAAAACCTCCTCTTCTCCCTTTTATTGCTTATAGGAATATACACTCCTATGCCCAGCAGACAAGATCAGTGCAAAAGTACTTGTGCATAGTTCATCACTCCAGTCTTTCCCAAAACAGCTTAAAAGTATGAACAAGAACATTGCTTTTGCAAAATAAGAGTATAAATTGTGAAGTAGTTCATGAAGAACCAGCCTTCACTCCTCCTAAAAAATTCAATAAATAACATTTTTATTATTGGAAAGGTACTGAATCGATGAAAATGTTGTATTTGTAATTGTTTCTGCAAAAACTCCAGCCCTCATATAAGTATCCTTCAGTTATGTCACTCAGAGGTACGAACCTGAGGGTCACAAGCAGAGTTTCCTATTCCTTTCACACAGCTAAGGCAGATACATCAGAGTAAAATACAAATGATTTCTTTTAACCAGGTATTAGAAGCTAATAAATGCCTGACCTCTGCCACCATAGACCTAGATTGCTTTAGAGTATTTACCAATTTTAGCCTTGCAATATCTTTGCCAGTAAAGAAACATTAAAATTCATATTTCAAAACCAGAATATTTAGGCAAAGAGAGACCAAACAAATAGCTAGTGCACAAAGTCCAGTGGAAACAGAACGTACCTTAAGCAGGAAGAGCAGAGAAATCTGATTAATATCCAGGTACTGACAGGTTTTGCTAGGAAAGCTTACAGCTGCCTCAAGTTCTGCTATTGCTCAGAGCCAGGGGCTACCCCAGAGGCTACTTTACTTAATCTGAGTATTCCAGTATCTGTTTCACTCCTGAAGCCCATTTGAAAGTCAGAAATGGACTGCACCTGAGATCCCTAAGGGACCTCATCTGATAGGCATGTCTGATACATGGACACCACTGAGTTCACTGCAGAGGCAGCTTCTGGCTAATGTTTTTTTGTTGTGGTTTGTTTTTTTTTTTCTTTTTATTTAATAAGCAAAATATCAGGCAGGGGTGAGAAGCACAGCAACCTCGTTTTCAAGAAGGGAAGGAAGTAAAGGAAAGAGACACAAAAAATCAAGATGTAACTAAAGAACTTTGGCTTAATGAGTTTCCACACATCAGCTGAACATGTAAAATTTGGCATTTGTGAGTATTAGCATATCATAAAGAAGAGGCAAGTCTGTTTGTTTATACCATGATTGCTGTGACTTTTTGTGTGAGAAAAAAGAAGAGTGAGATGCATCTTCCTTAGGTTTATCCACCTAAAACCTGTGTATCTACTATTCACTACTGCCTCAGACTCACTCTATATCCAATGGTGTGTTTCCAGAGAACAATTCTTTCATTATGAGATAGCTATCCAAAATAGACGATATGACTTTCTCTGAACACTAATCTCAAGAGTTGAGAAGACATTTTTCATGTGGTAAGAAGAGCTTGATTCACGACTTACCTAAAGTGTTGCAAAATGAGAATGGTACAGTGCAATCTGCTTTTACCTTACCGGAGTACAAATACCCACACTCAAGTAAAGCTACACATTAATTAAAAGACCATTCTTAGGATCAGTACTTTAAGCAGACTTCAAAATATTTTATTTTCCTACCTAATCTTTTGTTCCTCAGAAGACAAAACTCACTCTGTAAATGCAGATAATGTCATGCTATTCTTAAATGTGCTCTTCTAAGGCTTTGTCAATAGCATCTAGAAGATTCCTATATCCAGTGATTAAGCTAAGTTAAGAAATGGCTATACTGAATTATAAAAAATCAGCCCAGAACAGAAAAGATATCAGGGATAATTAGAAGAAGTGAATCTGCCCCACTCACCCCAGATGCTAAGCACGTGGTGATATGATGAACTTGCAATATTCAGGTAACACTCAAACATATTTGCAGCAAGTAACAGTCAATTATTCAATAAAATATGCTTGATAGGTTAGCAAGTTAGGAGTATATTTTCTACAGAATAGCTGAGCATAAATAAAGTTAAAACTAACTGGTATTAAAAATAAATTAGGTAGTTAACTATTTCCTCAAAAGAAATCAAGTACTTTACTGAAAGCATTAGTTTTCATTCTTTCAATGGTTTGTTGATTTGTTTGAAGTTTCAAAGAAAGCCCTATTTCCACGTTGATCCCATGAAATCTTAATGCGAGGGATAGGAAAGCAAATCAAGGAAACAGCAGGGAATTATTTTTCACTCCTCTGTCACTTCGTCAACTCTGATAATCATATGAACTTATTCTAAAAGCAGTTCCAAATCCATGAGGTGTGAGTGCATTGACAGGAAATCAGTAAGTTCAAAAGATAACGCACGTGATTTTTTTAGTGTCTGCTATCCTTCCTGCCACGACATGGTATTTAGCTCTATATGGTGCAAGAGCCTGAGCACTGACAGTGCAAGACTGGCTCGTGGCATTCTTATTCCAAGAGACACAAAGCTGCTACCAGAAACGCATACAGTAACAGTGCACTTAGCCCTCGCTTCTATACTTAACATTTAGAAAGTGGCAGTTTTCTGTTTCACACATAAAAACTCCAAAATGCACGAACTATGAATCATCTTTTGTGTTAAATTTTATCAACTCCAATCACACTGTACATATACTCACGCCATCATACCAAAAAGAAAGCCTACATCTGAGCTCTTCACAATTGCAGTACAGGGGGTATTTGCAATGGACAGTCCTTTTTACGGTCCCATTGGTCTGTGTTTACAGTATGTAACACCATTACTTCAATTATAATAGCTCTGCCTCTTTGTGACCTGGTTCCCTGCGGCTTAGCAGTCACAGGAGGTTAATCTGGTTTTCTGATTTTTGATTTACTCCAAGTTCCAGTATCTTTACTTTTATGCAAGCTTCCTAGGGGCTGTGCACTCGAGTGGATACATGCAGAACCTCTCATCCTCTTTAGTTCAAGCATAAACTCAGATCAAAATAAAAGCCTGGCTTTTACAAAGCTCAGTTACTACAGGAAGACGGTGATAGAGTCACAAAGTCATTAAAAGTTAATAAAACTAGGGGAGTGGTGGGAAGCAATCCGAAAAAAACACCACAAAACAAAACCAAAAATTGTGTGACTTGGAAATAGACATAGTTTGGTTCCTGTGAGCCTCTGGGATTCTGAGACCCAGCCTTTTTTCAAAATATTTGCGGAAAGGAACTAAATTCAAAAACACTCGACTTGTTTGGGAGGTGGGGTATATCTCACTCCCCATTAACGTTACTATAATCTCAGTGAGGAATGCAATAGCTGCTGTACCTTGAGAAAAGGCCTCTGGGTAAAAAAGCCTGGAGCTATTTCACTCGCACCTTATGAAAAAATAATACTATATGCCATTACTCATACAAGTATTCCCAGCACCTGTCTTGTAACAAATGCATAATAGCTTTTTTTTCTGCAAAGACTATGAATGAATAAAAGATCCTATTAACGGCTTGAGACTAAACTCGAATACACAGTAGGTACAATATATATTTAAAAGAAGTATATTGCCTTAAGTGCCATTTCAAGTCTCAGAAGCCCACTTAAATGACCATGTGGATATCACTGGATGGAGAGATGTTTACTTTACACAAACTATAATTCAGCTGGATTATCTGCAGGCATGATTTAGCTGACAATAAAATCAGTAGCAAATAAAATGGTTTATCTAGTATCTTATTAGGTGATCCCTTTAGCTGTATCCAGGGAAGATTATTTAATTCTTGACTATGATAAATGGAAAAGACAAATTTAAATATAACTAGTAAATCTTCTGTAAATTGGCAAGCATTTTCAAGACAGCAATTACAATGAGGAAAGCTACTTTTAAGAGCATGTCACTCAAGCTGATGTGGATTTTTTTGCCTCATGTGGTGATCACCCACTCATATTTCTACACCTCCACGTTTAAGCCTTTTTCATTACTCCTTTGGTTTTGTTTCTATTCAACTCTATACAAAATGTAATTTTATGCATCATATACTTAGGTATTTTAATAACGTTCTGCAAAGCCAAGTATATTGTTAGTAGCTCAGACAAATGCATACGCTACGCACTGTGTTTGTTTCTCCTGCAAGTCCTCTAAACAATCCTCTTTCTTCAATAATAGTGAAGTAAGCTAGTCCAATTAGTGTCACTGGGTATCACTACAATATTAATTTCCATTACCCACTCTTGCATGAGATGATATGGTGATGATACAAAACAACATTACAGAAAAATGTGTCGTCTAGCTGAAAGCCCTGTTAAATGTAATAGCACTGCCAGTGAGGAAAGGTTTATTGAATAACGCTATGGTAACTGTTTGAATCAAGGGCAAGATAATTTTCATTAAAAAAAAAAAAAGATGATGAATTTATATTCTATATCCTCCTCTCTCACAGTTCACTTGTGTGGGCTTTGCTTAAAAAAGATAAACATCTAATCCAAAATGAGACTCAGTAATATTAGAGATAGTCAGAGCAAATTCATTCTAATAGACGTGAAAATGAGGATACTTCCTTACCATGTACATGGTATCTTAATTACCACTTACACAGATTCATCACAAACTTAATACTAAGACTCTTTTCTTTTAAAAAGTAATAATTTAGGAGTATTTTAAAATCAATGCAACACTTGAAAGCTATACTTTTCTAAAAGAATTTGATTTAACCTAAATTTTATACATAAGCACTGAGCTGGGTTGGGTAGTAATTAAAGATGCAAGTAATTAGTGCTAGGAAAAGAGATTCAAAATGCATCAATGCAAGCCTTTGTAAATAATCATTTGTAATAAAAAAAGTATATAGAAAAGAAATAATGGCTAAGGTATTCGGCCCCCTTTCCTTCCGCTCTGTTAATGAGTTTTCACAAGTTGCTACAGCTAATTTAAAAATGAAGAAATTTTACTAATTCATCTAGATTTATTCCTTTGAGATTCAGTGGCAGAGTGCTACAATTTTCCTAGCTGTTGAAACAATTTGTTCTTCCTTGGTTAACAACAGAATGTTTATTAATTTCCTACAAACAAAGTATTTTTTCTCTGATTGTTGGCTATTAGGAATAACTTTATCTGAAGGTCCTATTGTTTTGCAATGCAGTCCTTCACAGAACTAACTATACTAGTGTCCTGGTTTTAGCTGGGACCGGGTTAGCTCTTCTTTTTAGCAGCTAGAAGAGCTCCGTGTTTTGGTTTTACTCAGAGGCTCGCTCTGAGAAGAATGCTGATAGCAAGCTGATGTTTGTGGTTGGACCTGAGACTCCAAGGACTTTTCAGTGTGCCGGAGTGCAGAAGCACGGCGGGATAAGGGGGGAGCGCAGCCGGGACAAGGGGGCCACAATTCCCCTTGTGATTTGTGGTGGAACTTAAGATTGAGGGCCAAACTGGCCAATTAGTATTCCATATCATGCAGCGTCATGCCCAGTATAAAAGTGAGGGTCAGCTGGAAAGAAGGGCTTTTGCGCTTTGGCTCTTTCGCCACTTTTGCTCTTTGCTCTATTGCCTTCTTTTTTTTCTCTCTCTCCCAGTACTCCCACTCTTGGAGTACTATCTCTCTGCCCCTCTCTATTTCGGGGCCTGGTGTTCGTCTGGGATTGCAGCTTCGGGACGAGACGGGCTGCGGATAAGAGGGGGTGGTGAACATCTGCACTGTGTATTACTTATCTGTATTAAATTGTTCTTATCTCAACCCACGGGTTTCCCGTTTCTCCTTTAATTCTCTCCCTCATTCTTGGGGGAGGGTGAGTGATCGGCTGTGTGGGTTCGGTTGCTGGAGCAGCCTAACCCACAACAACTAGTAAGGACTAAGTATGCTAACAAGTCTTTTTTACACAGACACTTTACATACGTGTCCTCAAGGTAGCAGGTACCTTGCTTTAAATATTCACCACAAATACTAATAATGAAGTGGCTAACAACAACATACATTTCCTCCTTTATAATTCGTCTTCATCTGTTTTTTTACACGGAGTCCTTTATTTTTATGAAAGTAATTTAGACCTAAATATTTTAACAAGTTAAGGCCAAACTACAAACACAAGGTGTTCACTTTCTTCAAAATACACTGTTTTATTGTACTAGATTAAGAGGTCCTATAACTGAACCTTCATACAATGACATGACTATGAAATAGTGCTCTTTCTTCTGCTAAAGAATGTGGAAAATGAAAGAACAAATAACGGATGGGCCATCTGGCTTATTAATCCTATGATCTGTATTTCAGGATCATGAATGTATGTAAAACAATGCTATTTCTTCCCCACTGATTAGCATCAGAAGTAAATATACTCTGCCTTAAGACATACCTCAATCAATAGTTGTTCTCCATAGAGATAAAAAATCAAAAGCATTGTTTGTTACAGAGAAGTGACTACGATATGCAAAATGCCAATAAAGAGCATGGGGATACTTCTGAAGGGAGAAGAAAAAAAGATATTTTCTATGAATCTTTCAGTTTGACTGAACCAGAGAACACTTACTCACTCAATGTCAGACTCCCATCCTCCCATCCTGGTAATCTGCTGGCAATGCACTTGGAAGAACATGTAGGAGGATTACTTTTTGTTTAACTTCTCTGCTTAACCTTCACAGCATTTGCCTACTGTGTTGTCAGTAAACACAGGTCTTAAAGGATATGTGCTGCTGAAAGGATAGTTGAGTGCAGCGTTAAGCAACTTTTCCTCAATCTCTGTGTAATTGCAGGTGGGAGCCAGTGGAAAAAAAAACTTTTTTAAGCAGGAAAAAAAAAAAAGATTGAGCAGAAATTAAAGATAATTAGCTGACAAGCGAAAGACTCTTGTTTTAATGTAGATTTCTCCAAATGGACTGCAAGTCTAATTTATTTGATGTCCATAAAAATAAACTATTGTCATTTATCAAGCATCCTGTAAATTCTTTATTATTTCCTGGTATGATAGCATGCCTCCAGAGTTCTTGACTGAGAACAGGTACCCAAGATTTTTTTGCAAACTCATGAGGAGACAAGCCATTGGCTAATATCACCTACATACATAAAACAGTCAAAAAATGGAAAGATAGATGGAAACAGGTTAAATGACTTGTTCTAGGTCTTATAATAGTCAGTGGCAGATTTATTAAAAGAATTCAATATTTCTTACCCATAGTTCAGAGGTTTTACATTGTGCACTCAGTCCTTTTCACTGGATAAAATTGTTAGCAAGGAAAGAGGGCTCTGTAGCCCTTATTTTAGTGAGAATGGGCATTTTGCTTCAGTAAGAGCTGCATAATCAAGAGGAAGCAATGACCGTTAAGTAAAATTAAAGTTTTCACAAACTCTATTCTGTTGATAAAGAAAGTATAAACACAATTTGAATAGCCAAGCATACGAAAAGGAATTGATCATTCTGAAATTTCTGATTATAGTATAGATTGGTGAAGCAATTGATTTACCGAAAGAAAACACAGACTTGAGTCAGAAAATCAAACGCCTTTGCAACACTTCTCACACATGGATTCACTCAAATATGAAGACCAATTGTATCTTTTTCCTTCTACTTACATAATATTGACAATTTTGATTTGCATTGGCTAATATTGTAAAAGAGTTCTGTCTAGTTGCGCAGCTATGGAAGCATGAAAATACTTTGATAGCAGTTATTTGCCCTTGGTGAAATTCAGTGAAGGATTCAGAAAATTAATTTGTGCTCATCTGCCAGAGACAGAGGAAGCTGAAAACACACTTTTCTGGCATTTACCCATTTTAAAATACAGTTTTATTGGGAGACAACAGAGAAAGCATAAACTTCTTGGAGCTTTTCCATTTTCTCTTAATTTAGCACAAGTGTTACAGTACACATTTTCTAACAAATTTCCAACCAGCGTGTGATGTTTGGCTTCTTAAGACTATTGTGCCATGTTTCTTTATGGCACGGAAGAAGATGCAGGAATTCCAGAATATCCACCATTCTCAACAGAAGTATGTTGTTTAAGAAATATTGAGACTATGGAGAGTCTGTTTTTCCCCAGTCCTGGCAATGAGCAGACACTACAGAATAAGCACTTGAGCTCTGACATCTTCCTATCATTCTGATGAGACTTTACAAAAAACTGACGCTGTAGGCACGTAATCAGGTTTTAATTTGTTCTTACAACAATATTAGCTCTCTTCCTATAGATTACCACATGGAAAATGAAACAGATTTAATGATGACTCATTCAAAATGTCATCCATGGCATTAATAAGCAGCAACAAGATCATTAAGCTATAATATCACACAAAGAGAGCATCATTCCTTACTATCCTGCTTTCATGCCTCTGGAGGAGTGATATAAGCATAAAAATAAGATTATTCATGTTAGACAGAATTTTATTTCTTTCTTTATAAATGGCAATAAAAAAAAAAAAATTTCTGTGGTTGGGCTACCATTTTACTTTGTTTCTTTCATCCTCCTTTTGAACAGGAGGTAAGACACAAGTAAGTACTCAGCTCATTTGAACAGAAAAGCCAGTTGAACACAATAAAACTTCATCAACTCAAAAATACAGTAAAACTTTGATTCACTCTGGAACATTATCTGAAAGTGGTTTGTATTAAGTAAACTGTGACTTGCCGGAAGTATGATTCCATTTTGCACAGAGGAGGAACAGCCACGTGTCTTCCCCATAACAGTGACATGGCTTGCATGTACTAGGACTGCATTTCTTAGGTCAACTTCATAGAATCATAGAATCATAGAACGGTTTGGGTTGGAAGGGGACCTTAAAGATCATCTAGTTCCAAGCCCCCTGCCATGGGCAGAGACACCTTCCACTAGATCAGGTTGCTCAAAGCCTCATCCAACCTGGCCTTGAACACTTCCAGGGATGGGGCATCCACAACTCCTCTGAGAAACTTGTTCCAGTGCCTCACCACACTGAGTGAAGAATTTCTTCCTTATATCTAATCTAAATCTACCCTCTTTCAGTTTAAAGCCATTGCTCCTTGTCTTATCACTACACGCCCTTATAAAAAGCTCCTCTACACCTTTCTTGTAGGGCCCCTTTAAGTACTGGAAGACTGCAATAAGATCACCCCGGAGCCTTCTCTTCTCCAGGCTGAACAGTCCCAACTCTTTCAGACTGTCTTCAGAGGAGAGGTGCTCCAGCCCTTAGATCATCTTTGTGGCCCTCCTCTGGACTCGCTCCAGCAGGTCCATGTCCTTGTGTAGTGGACTCCAGAGCTGAATGCAGTATTCCAAGTGGGGTCTCACAAGAGCAGAGTAGAGGGGCAGAATCACTCCCCTTGACCTGCTGGCCACACTTCTTTGGATGCAGCCCAGGTTGGCTTTCTGGGCTGCAAGCGCACATTGCTGGCTCATGTTGAGCTTCTCATCAACCGGCACTCCCAAGTCCTTTTCCTCCATGCTGCTCTCAATTCATTCCCCGCCCAGCCTGTATTTGTGCTCTTGGGATTGCCCCAACTCACGTGGAGGACCTTGGCCTTGCTGAACTTCATGAGCTTCTCACAGGCCCACCTCTCTAGCCTGCCAAGGTCCCTGTTGATGGCATCCCTTCCCTCCAGCATGTCAACCGCACCATACAGCTTGGTGTCATCAGCGAACTTGCTGAGGGTGCACTCAATCCCATTGTCCATGTTGCCAACAAAAACGTTAAACAGCACCGGCCCCGGTATCAATGTCTTAGAAACGTTACTCATCATTGGCCTCCACTTGGATATAGAGCTGTTGAATGCAACTCTTTGAGTGCGACCATCCAGCCAATTCTTTATCCACCAAGTCGTCTATCTGTCAAATCCATGTCTCTCCAATTTGGAGACAAGGATGTTGTGAGAGACAGTGTCAAATGCTTTAGACATGTCCCAGTAGACGACACCAGTTGCTCTTCCCTTATCCACCAATGTTGCAACCCCATTGTAGAAGGCCACCAAATTTGTCAGGCACAATTTGCCCTTAGTGAAGCCATTTTGGCTCAACAGAAAACTCACCTAGTATATACTCTCTTATGTAAATCATGCTAGGTTCAATATATTAATTGCCAAAAGAAATCTCTAAACTACCAATGATGTCTGAATAGTCTAGTTCAGATGATGACTTGTAACATCTACTGTCAATCCCTCGACATGTTATTTAGACTAATGTAGTAACAGGACTTGAAACTAAAGAAATATACTTCAATTACTGTAGCTAATAACAAGTAAGGAGTAGCAGGAGAGCATCCTGAGCTTCACACTTTTTTGCTGGACAGCTTTCTCTGCTTAGTACTGACAACGCTGCCAGCACAAATTTAGGGTTCTGCTACATCCTGGGTAGAAGTGAATCCGTCTCCTTTAAGTGGCTGCCTACTTGGATGGGCTGACCTACAGCAATAGATTTCATCCAGCTGAGCAACACAATAATGCACATGCTCAAAGGGCTCTGCTCCAGGGAACATTGTGTGTCGCGCCACTAAGTACAGCTGTCAGCAAGTACATAAGAGCAGAGAGGAATGGCTGAAAAGGCAAATAAAATAATTAATGGTATTCTTTATGACTTGAAGACAAAATACATGGCTCTTTGGTGATACCTCTATAGCTGTTCATACTGATAGATTCTGACATGATCAAAAGTTCTCTATTTTTCATATGGCAAGAAAAATCTAGGGTGTCTTTGTTCAGCCATTGTTGTAGTTCTGACAGCTACTCTCTTCAGTATGAAAGACAGGAATTAGCTCAATGAAACTATAGAATAAACTACCATTTACAGTAGTAGAATTAGTACACGGATGCATAGATATGTATCTAAACATTTGGAATAAATTTACTGTGTCACTATCCAGCAGTTTCAGTAAATGTATGTGTGTCTGTCTCATCATAATATTATCATCTGGAACAAAATTATTTCAGATGTTCAAGTATTTGGTTCTGCAGCAATTAGTAAATATCTTCCTGTTGAATTTCAATTTAAGTTCAGTATCACACACTTAGTGCTAAATTGTGATATCTGCAGATATTAAAAAATTGCACAAATACAAGGAAGATAAAAAAAGAGGAGCAAAGAAAGTATAAATGTGTATCTTCCCATGTTCTAATTTTTTTGTCATGTAATGCAGCTGTGTCCTGAATTTGACTTTAAATTGTCCTGAAAGACTCTTGGCAGCAATGATATGTATGTTACCATTTTGAAACAAGTCAGTAAGTCTGAAAAATAATTTTGCTCTTAAATTAGATATTCTAGCATTCCTAAATCTAAATCACTTCACTTTTTTGTTGTTTTGTTTTTATTATTCATAACATTCTAAATTTTTTGAGACTTGGCGAAATACATACTGTATACATTACATTACATAAAAATTTTCAAAGAAAATATATGTAATGGAGATCCATATCTCAAAAAAAAACCCCTACCAAAACTGGATTAAACAATGAGCAAGAAAAATCTAGGTTGTCTATGAGCCAATATAAGGGAACTGAACATAATACAGAGAAAGAAACAGGGAAAGGTGAATTGCCACATAGTTATAAAAATTAGTGGTAGGAGATAGATATAGAGTTGCATTTTTTTCTAACTGCTAGGAACACCTGAAAGGCTTTACCTACCTGAAATGATTCTAACCTAAGGAAACTATGCAGAAGACTAATCTATAGTTTTCCAATGCAGATTGATTGGCAAGAGTATCCTTCTAAAGCAGCAATTATAAGAGATGATGGTGGGCAGAGTTAGGAAAACAAGTTCAGGAAAGAGAGAATTTCAATGATGATAGTTAAGCCAAGATTCAGAGTGAGGAATTCTCAGAGTGCATTTGTTGTTTGAAGTACTGCTGGCTTAGAAAGGAAAGCTAGCATCATCTGCTTCTTCAACCCTATTTTTATCTCTGCACTCCAACCACAACATACCCCTCCTGGAAGCTTCTATTCTCATGTCGTCATTTTCATCCCATTTAAAACTTGTTCTATTGTCAGTGTTACCAACCTCAATATTCTGTTTGCTCGAGTGGTAGCCCTCAAGGCATGCAGGAGCAACCTGTAAATGTACTGTTCTTGCATTAAGATCTGCTTTACTAATCAAGTTCAACCCAAAATAACACAGTAGCTAGAGAGGTACAGCCATCACTTTCACTCAATTACACTCACAGTTAGAAGGCAATTATTATTACAATCATTTAATAATAAGTAATTAACGCCAGGGCCCGTATTTTTTCGTGAGCCATAGTGTGCTATGCTTAGGTGAACATTTATTGTGGAAGCATGCAATGGTCCAAACTAAATGCATACTTAATGCAAATCTTCAGCTGGTGTAAATGAGAAAAGTTCCACCAGCTATAAAAGAATAATAAGCTAGATCCAAAATAAATCTCAGGGAAGAGATACTGGTGTCCTACTTTGATGCTGAAGACAAGATTTTGAAAATGCCTTCTGTTGTCAAATCCTGAAAGCGCCTACCTTATATCAACACCTTCGCTTTGGACCCTGTTGCTGCATGTACATCTAAATTAGTTCAAATGCAGAAGTAGGAGGCTCTTCCAGGGAATACGTCCTGTTGATTCAGGCCTTCCTTCCACTTTGACATCATGGAAATCAATGCTCAAAGCCTGTTTAAGGATGACAGCAATGGCAATAGGAATTGTGCGGGGCACCCCAATGTCAATGCTGAGGCCAAACCCATCGGAACACTAAATTGCAAATGTAACTCGGCATTGCCAGCAGATGTCCCACAAGACATGCAGAAGCCTGGCCATTACTGCACATTAACTCACCACCACCATAGGAAAAATTGCTTCTCCAAATCTGAAAGCAGATCAAAGACCATATTGTACTCATGGCCCCTTGCATGGCTTCTCTTTCAGTAGATTTAGACACATCTATCACATTCAGCACAAACAACAGTTAGAGCTATTTCCACAGAGAATGTTAAGAAACCTTTTTGGGAATTGCAGAGGAAAGACATAAAAAAAGGGGTGAAGTTTGAGGGAATCACGAAAGGCCCAAAAGGGAGAGAGGAAAGTCGTCATGGTCCTGCAGGGGAAGATGAAATTCTGGTTTCAAATGGCTATCTGTCATCACAGACAGGATAAATGGCTTGACAGAATCTGCTGGTCTGTCCAGGATGTTTATTTTAACATTCTTGTTATAGCCTCCAAGAGTTATTTATGTGTTTATAAGTTTATATGTCCTCGGAGCTGGGACTTGAATCACATGTTTTTCAGTTTTGTCATCTTTCTGGTTCTTCTGAGTTTCTATCTGTGTACTGATCCATTTTCAGGAGGAAAAGAGAAAAAAAATTATAAACCATATATCCCATCTTTGTCGAGAAGTCTTCAGCCTTTTCAGTTTATGAAATAAGATCCTGTGTCATCTTTTTTTTTCCCAATATTTAAATAGATCATAGAAGTACAGCAGAGAAAGAAGAAAAGAGATTGAGAAAATCTTTATTCAGCATACATCTATAGCCATGTACTTGATGCAGTCTTGTAGGAAACATGCATTCAAGATTCATCAGCTCTTAAAAGGATCTAAAGGAAAGTTTCTCATGCGGTGAATGGTTCTTTAATCAGTGAACTGTTATAAAAAAATGTGCAGCACCTTGTTATTTTGTATTTGGTGTGAAGAGATTGGCTTGAATTCCTGTTTTCAGGACACATTCACCTATGAATGCAGTTAGAGGGACAATAGTTTTGGAAAGGTGAGGCTTTGAGGACACTCTTCTCAGTGCTTAATACAACCCCAAGCTAAACAGGAGTCTAAATTCACCGAGTTTGTTGCTCCACTCCCTTCCCCAAGCAAATCCGTGCACTGAAGCTACTCAACAGATAATGCCAAGTGCATAATTAGCTACTAAATAAATAAAAAAATGTGTATTTAAAGTTCTTGTGAATCACGTTCTTTAAAAACTACTCCTTCTTCCTTCTTGGGCACAGGCAATGCAGCAAAATTACAAAGAATACCTAGACACTAGAGGACTAAGGATTCTTTAAGTGAACCATTGTCTCTTTACAGAGCTAGCCTTACAACTATTAGTATTTCCTACAGTGTATTTCCATGTTTCAGTGCGGTGCTGGAATTTGCATGTATCTCTGTATACTTCTGTGTTCTAAAATTGGTTAAAGTAACTAAATATTGGGGAAAAAAAGTACTATCTGCATATTCATAATGCAGTGAAAGCACTCAATTTTCTCTGATTAACTAGAAAGGCTATCAAACCTAGAAAATGGAAAAGGTAGCTAAGAAGAAAAAGGATTTTTTTTTCCCTTCCCTTGGTAATAATTATTCATTCTGAGCAGAACCAATAAATAAGCAAAATTAAACAAAAAAGTCAAATTCACTTTATCTTTCTGCCATCTTACTATATGTAGATTAAAAAGTTTACTGGAATGAATAAAATCCATGAGATTTCATTTAGGAGTGAAGTCCCTAAAAAAGTCATATGCAAAAGACCACAGATTTGAAAGACTGAGGTCAGCATTCCAGGCTTTATAAGAAGAAACAGCCTTACGCCATGCTTAGATGAAAAAGAATAAAATTCATTTATTTTTATGATATCTAGTTTCATTAGTAGAATAGGTTATTACTTCAACACATTTTCCTACTATATATCCGCAGAAAAAGAATATGAAAGAAATCATACATGATAAGGTGAATTTTCCGTATTTTCCGTGTTACTTAATGTAAATTAACCACCAACATGTGTGAATGTGGATTAAAAAAGCTCTGTGTGAAACATATTAAGGAAAAAAGAAATGAACACCACCACTGTTTATTCAAATAGACCCCTAGAAGAGCTGCAAAAATTCTTGATTCTGGGGAATTACAGTCCTGGTAATAATTAGAACGGATGTAATCGGCTCACTAAATTGTAGTGGCCCAAGGTAAGGCTTTAACATTCCTGCTTCAGCCATTTGACGCATGTAAGTACAGATCGGGGACATTCTGGAGCACAGGCCCAGTTTTACAAAACGTCCTAGGAAAACGTGAACGCAATAGACATATTTTGTGATCACGAATATGAACAGGCATTCTGCAGTTTTTACATGTGTTAGCTTATTGGTAGAAACGCTGGCATAAATCAGAACATTGTGCTGCTGAGAAGTTGCAAGGGGATTGTTTTGGGAATGATTCTGTTCAACAGCAGTGGCAGGAAGAATTCCCTATGATGTTTAAGGCAGGGACTACACAGAGGCTCTCCTGGGTGATTTTCCTAATGCTTGTAAAATTGAGATATTTTGAAATAAAATCTAACTGTATACAAAGACATGGAAGACTGATGACGAGGTTAACAAACACAGCCATTCCCCAGGGTTCATTTTGGTAATACCTAAAGTCCGTGAAATTGGAAGAGGTACAATGTTCCAGCTCTGCCTCATTAATGAGATGTGAATAAACACCTTGATATCTATACTTTTTAATCTGATAAAAAGTACAAATTTATTGACACTACATATTAATGTTGATTGTGCTCCAGGTTCTCTCTTTCATATTTCCATTCCATTCTGCAAGATTTTTTTTTCCTTTTTGTCTTTCTAGCCTTTATTATCAAAACACATTATTTTTTCTTTGCTCTTAGGCAGAAAGACTCCTTGAAGCTAGAACCAACAATAAAGACGAATCAGAATTAGGAATAAGGCATGAAATTTTAATTACAGTTTTTCAAACAGTGAGGGTATTAACTTAAATGAGATTTTTTTTTGATAATTGTACTTCATTATTGAACTTTTTAAACAAAATTAATATTCAATATTTTTTCTTAAAAAATGGACAAGCCTTGGCTACTCTTCTTAGAGATTAAGTCAGTTCAAGGAACTGCAGAAGTTTTGTTATGAATAAAGACAGATGAAATAACAACTTTTTTTTTTTTTTTTTTTGACTTAAAATCTCAGTGCTGGTTCCCAAATCACTGCCCGGTCATAACTTCCCATTCTCATTCTTCGACAACTCATTTAAATAAGATTTTCTCCAGCATTTGACAAATCACAGAATAACACTAAACTAATTGACTGCACACACCCAAATTTAAACAGTTCTGGTGCAGAAGTTGGCATTTGTATTGCCTTAGCAATAGTCCACTATTATCAGACTGGAGTTAGTTCTTTGATGCTTCCTTTTTCTCTAATCTTGAAATGGAGTTGTCTTAGTTAACTTCCTTGTGGCTAAGCCTGTCCTTCTTATAAAATATCCAGAAGAATTGTGACATTTCTTGGCAGCCTGAGCAGTAGTGTCAAGCACCGAGTGAGCAAGCATTCAGTGCTTAGCCATGCATAGCCACGGCCTCATGCATAGCCCTGGTCTCAGGATTGTTGCACGGTGGCTGGGCACTGCGGAGAAACTTGTGTTGCTACTTCCCTTCTCCAACTAAATCTCCAAATCTGCCCGCCCACGGTCACTTTGCATAGGGGTGAAGGCTCAGTTTTAGCCAGCTTAACTTCAGGTAATGACTGAAAACATGGTAAGATCCTATAGACCTCTATGAAAAGACACAGACTCTTTCCAGAGCGCAAATGAATCATCCTCTGGAAATGCCTATTTCTTCATGGAGAAAAAATAGGTAATTGCGGCTCTAATTTCAGTGCTTTGAGGAGCTGCCTTACATCAAATGGATAAATCCAGGCATAAATGTACACTAGAAGTATGCAGGGGCTCCTGTTAGAGATGCATAGGAGTAAGGCAAGAGGCAAAAAAGATGTTCATACTGCACTAATAGGACCAAGGAGGATCTAAACTACAGAGGAGAAGGAGACATAGGATTGAATCATACGAGAAAGTATTTTAGGGAAGTAAGTACCGTAAATATTTTAACAGTTTTTAGTGAACAAATGAATTTTCAACTGAAAGGCATTTTTCTGTTTGCAAGTTTTCACTGTTTTTTTACTATGCAAACAAAATAGGATTTCTGTCTTTTTAAAACACTAAGGAAACACTGACTGCCCCTATGCTACAGCGGAAGTAAGTCAAAGAAGAAAGATACAGAAAATCTCGAATGATGACATAAGTTCTGAGACCTAGCCGCATACTTGATGTTAACTGAGACCACCATTAATAGGTCAAACTCTATGTCCTTTGCACAAAAGTGGAGATAATTTATTTTTTAAGTAAGAAGACCTCACAAACCCCCTAAATATTTAGGAATGGATTTTTAGTCTTCCTGGTTTTAATACAAACAAAACCAGCCTTAATATGAGAAGACAGTAACTGAACACTCTCACATCCTCTGTATTTATTCAGATTTGATGCTAAGGGTCAAATTCTGTCCTCTGATGCGCATCTCAGGGAAGGTTTAGTGTTCAGGGACTTGCAAGATCATAGGCTCCGACTCATTAATTTTGCTTTAACCCTAACTTACTTCCCAAAGGAATTGCTGCCTTCTGATAGTTTTGTAGAGAGATTTCTGTCTCCAGATGGCACACAAATACAGTTAACTTTAAATCAGTGACAATATCAAAGCAAAAGATACCATGAAACACTGCCATGTCTTTTCCTATATAGAGCAAGTTTGACAATGGTATGTTTCTCGGTTTGCCTTCTATCAACAAGAAGGAAAACAAATTAATCACATAAGTCAAGGGGGATACACAGATGCTATATTCTTCGGCAAATTTTGTAAGCTTTCTTGCAATTTATGTCGAAGAAAAATACGGGCTCAAATCCTTCCGTGCCACAGGTGATATCTGCTGAAAAATCAATAACACTAGATCATGAAGATTTGATAAGTAAATTCATTAATACTTCTAAGATTCTCAAGCAGAAGGACAGAAGTCCACAAAACCAGGTATTTCAGGCCAAAATGACTCCAAATCAATTCTTGATTTTTTTTTTTTTTTTGTGATGGATAGAAAATACGTAAGTGAAGGGAAAAAGAAAGTGAGCCACTAATAAACTGCACAGCTTCTTGCTACCACACATATGTTTATATATTGCAAATCTTTAATGTATTAAAGTAAGCAGGAATGTAAATAGATTTCCTGAATTCCTCCCAGACACACTGCATTTCTGAAAAACAAACTGTCAAAATATTCCACACAGCTTCCTCTATTTGATTTTTAGGTAGCTGTGAAAACACTTTTTATTCAAGATTTGTTCTCATACAACCTGAAGGCACTGGGCTCTCCATCTCTCAATTTTCTATATTTTACAGCATTGTTAGCATCATTCCAATTATGTTTGCTTTGATCTTGATGCAAGAGCTAGAATTCTGAAAAGTAGTAAGGACGCCTTACTTCGTGTGTATCAATGAATAATTCACTACGAAGTAACTCACAGCTCATTTATCAGTACACCTCACCTTTATTTGGGTTGAAGTGAACTTTTAAAATCATCAAGCAGCAACTTTGGAAAGACAACAACAGTGTTTTATATTTTTAAATCAGAAAATGAATAATATATTTTAAATTTTAATCTTAAAAAAATAGAAAATAAATAATTAATGTAGGTAAGCTTTACAACACGCTAAAGTGAAGGGAAAGATAATGAGAATGGATTAGCATCAGTCCTAAAACTACAGTCCCCTACCCTGGCAGATACATGGGCAATGACATTCTGTAAGAAGAATCTGCATCATATTATGTTCTTTCTCTTGCTTCTCACTTTATCAATATTCAGTGAGTATGAGCTATATTAAAGACAAGATTTTCCATGTGTACTATAGGTTGAGAACACTGCCTAACAGATCAGAGAATGCAAGGATTAGAGCCTGCAAAATGGAATCTGATAGACTTTCCCTGAGTTTAGTATTCTACCAAACCCGTTTCTGTATTTTTTCTTTACGTCTAGAAATCTGTAGACATCTAATGATGCTACAACTCAGAGCAATTTCAAATACATTTTTTCTTTTCTCAGCTACCTCACAAAAAACTGATTTGGATGTGATAAGGATAGACCAGAAAAGTATGGGGGTAAGAAAAAGGTTTGGGTTTTTTTCTTCTGTTTATCAGTCTTCCTCCTGATTAAACTGAAAAACCCCAAACAACCAAAGAAAACAAACCTGCCCACAGTTTTCCTGTGGATGCATTAAGATATATATGTTTTACTGGAAGATCCTGGAAGTCCAGTTGTCTCACCGCAGTATTGGATGGGCAGCAAAAGTATCAGTTCTACTTTTTTTTGGTGTACCTCCAAAACGCTAGATTTAATCCTCAGATTATTTTAGCAGCCTGTAGTGGGAGAGGAATGACTTCAACTCTCCATTACTCTTGGCTTTCAAATTGTTGAGCTAGAGTTAAGCTATTGTAACAGCTTTTTCAATCTTTTCAAACGTGCACTTGAATTAAGAAGTGCAGTCAAGTTGGTAAATTTAAATTGCCTTGACTCTGAAAACGTCAGTTCAAGCTGAAACAAAATTGTTTTGAAAACTAGTAATTTAATACAAATTGACTATATTACAAAGTAAGCATATATTTGAGTATGCAAGCCTCATCTAATGTTATTCATTATACTCCCTGAGAATCTGTGAAAAATTAATATTCTATACCACTTTTCCCTAGGAAACAGTATCAAATGTATTATCACACGAAAGGAGAGAAAATGTGTGTTGTAAACCCACACAATCTGATGATCAATTTTCTTTCTTGTGTTATTCCCACGTAGCAACCGAAGCACAGTGTATATGCCTCCATAGGTACTGTCCCTTTCATCCTTTGTCAAACAATGAAGATCTATAAGGGCCTAAAACCACTTCCAAATTCCAAATTATGCTGTATACATAAAGCATTCAGATAATTTTAAAGAAATGCATTTAAGTTGCTTTGCCTTCTCTGTACAGTCATTGGAGCTAAAGAAATGCCTTAAGGCCATTTCAGAATTGAAATGGGTACAGTGGCTGGGAAAGCTTATCTTTCTTCACTGTCTGGTCATTAGCACTGATAAAGTAAAATATATTAAAAAAAAAAATCTTCTGAATGTCAGTTCCTTTGGGACCCGGTGAGGATACTCTCAAAAGATCAGCTCACCTATGTGATACTCTGCACTCAGCACCTGACTCCCACTGCCATCATCATCTGCGAAATTCACCATCCACTTCCGTCTGATTTTGCAAGAACAGTGTAGCTTTCAGTCTGGCCCAAAAACCTGCTTCTTTAAAGTGCTGCATTTTCTCCCATTTTAAATAACTCAAGCAATGGGGCTTCTACCTCCTCCCCTGCAAGACTATTAGCATTGTTTTCCTCATATGCTATTCTCATTTGTATTACTAATTCACATATTTTATTACGTTCATTAATAATATGCATTGCTATAATAATAGGTATTTAGTAGTCCTTTCCTTCAACTATCAAATTTTCTTGTGAGCATGTTGTTATTAATGCTTTAGAGACTTTGTCATAAGCACAGTATCCTAAGTGGGCATTTTTTCACTGTAGCGTGACTACACTTTTCTGGTATTAATTTAGCCCTTCCTATATACTTCTTCACAACGATTATTGGTTTTGCTTTGCTAGATTATTATTCTTACTGACACTGTAATTGCTATCATATATAGCAATCTGTTTATAAATAAACATGTGGATGAACAGCAGAAAACAAGCCACCAAAATAATGTAATGAGGAGCAATTTGCATTCAGCAGAACATCACAAAATTACACAAAGTTGGAAGAGAGATATAAATATTTTTCATATTATATGCAAAACTCTAAACTTCTTTCCTAAAGAATCCGAGGCTTATCGATCACTTACTGGGAGCAAGCTCCAATCTGAGATAGGGACATACTATCAACAACGGTAGTAAACCAGACTTCACCACTAATAAAGCTGCCCAGGAAATCATTATCCCATCAAGATTAAGTTTTCGTAAACTTTCTCGTACCACAGTTGAACAAACAAAGGCCTTTCAAAGTTTCTCAACAGTAGAGAGAGAGCAATGTCCACTCCAGGATGACAAACTGGTAAGAAGGGGCCAGCAGGGACTGGAGCGGTGCATACCCCAGGAATCTGATGTTCAAGCCCCTTACACTAATGGGGCAAAGCAGGGGTGTCAGCTAGTCACCAAATGCTACAGAGTAGATATTTCCTCTCTCTTCTCTGAAAACGATCAATGGATGTGGGAAATATTTCTTGGGAAAGTCTTCATTGGAACTGGCACGTTTCTGAACAAACTACCATTTTGCTCAACTTGTGTTTTCTAACAAAAAAACCCTCTTCCTTGAAAAATCAGTTCTTCCAGTTCCAGCTGTATACTAGAAAACAAAACATAAGGCTCTTCAGTGAGCACACTGAGCCAGATCTCAGCTGATGAACTCTTGCCCCAGTGTAGCTTACCATTACAGAAATGGTATATCTTTTTTTCCTCTTTGCTCACAAGATCTTCAGTATTCACATTACGGAATATTTTCCTTCATTAAACATTTTCCCCCTAATTTTCTTTTTCTCGTTTCTTGTCTCCAACCCCCTCCTTAACTTTGCTTTATTACTGATTGTTCAGCATTTTCAGCTATATAATACGAAAAAAGAAGAGGAAAAAAAAAAGGATTTGGTCTTTCAATGGAAAAAGTTAGGGTACTTTTACTATGCTGAGAAAATACGCAAACATTTTCGAAATATTTTATAAACTTATTTTAGCCAGCAGTATTTATTAGAGAAATGCTTAATGAAATTAAGTTGGTGCCTGAGAGCAAGCTGAGCTCTGTTGATTTATGCAGGCAAAGGGTCTCACCCCACGAGTCCTTGCTACAACAGAGAGAACAATAAAGCCAAGAAAATACTGTCTTTACATGGACATACATTAGTATATACTGAATACTGAGAGCCTGGAAAGTAGCATTTTAGTCAGACTTATAAATAATTTCCATTCACGACATGTCCTTAGAAAAAGCCAGCAAATTAAATAATTAGATATATAGTTGCGGTTGACAATTTAATTTGTTTTAATGAGGACAGCAATATACCTGTTTTCAGCACAAAGAAACATTGTGCTTTGACAAAAGCACATTATGTTGTCTAACAATGAAAGTGCTGCAGAAACAACTATTGAGAGCTAATAATATGAAGTGAAATTATGACGAGATCTTTTTTCTCGTGTCATTTTATTTATGAATATTGCACACCAGAGGTTGCTGGGGCATGGTACTCTTTTACTTACAGGTTCACTAGAGAGGAGAAGAATCATAACTTTAAAAAGACAAAACTTCAAATAGATTCAGCTGTTCTTCCCCCTCACGCGTGAATGAGTAAGTATTAATCTACTTTCAGCTACCACTTCAATCACTAAAGTGACAGCATTCTTTAATTAATTTTTGTCACAATTTTAATAGTGGCAAAATGTTAGAGGAAAAAAAAAGAATTGCTATCTGGAGTTAGCTTCCACTAAAGATGGCTCTACCAGGACAAGGCCAGGCCAAAGACAACATCTGATTCTGCACTTACTGACGTCTTACACAAGCCTAGGAACTGATCATGGCTACAATTAATATGTGTAGGAGCAGTATTTGCTTCAGAAACCTGAATGGTATATAAGATAAACTCACCTGAAACCAGATATATGATCTACTGAACCACACTAGTATCTGTCTTATTTTACAGGTATCTCCATTTCTAATTCTATGGAAAAAACACCAATTAAGCAAGATAGTGATGGATGGGGATCCACAGAAATGTCATTACTCTAGTTAAAAAATAGGTTTTTCATTATTTTTTCCTATATTGTGATCTAAACCCTTGTGCTTAACATTAAAATATTCTCTTTTTTCACAATATTTCCCAGATGTCTCTGATACTGCACATGGGATTTGAAGCTGAAATACAGGCAAATTTGCACTGTTCTGTTCCTCTTAGCCAACTCACACAGCTGAAACAAGGAGGAGTGGTGCTGAGAAGGCAGGGAGCCACCTGCTCCTGCACCAGCTTCTGCAGCTGGAGGAGGAAACTCAGGGGCAAAGACCATCATCTGCTTAATCCTCCACCTGAGCAGCAGCAAACACTACTGGAAGGTGAAAACATCAGCAGGGCATCTCCACCCTCTAAAAAAAGGGACCTTTGCTGACCTCCAAGCCAGCTCAGCTAGAGCTAGGGGAATCACGAGGAGCTGACCCAGCTATTTCGCACAGCCGCGTTTTGGAATGTCCTAAAGCAGATCAAACACAGCACGAAGGATGATCACCTCAGTGTATTCGTGCTGCTGGACACTGTCTTGAGAAATGGATCTTGAGTAGCAAAGTTTTCAAATGATTTATGTAGTTTAAACAAGGAGAAATCAAAAGGCATAGTAAGTTGACAGAATATTTGATTTTGGATCATGCCCAGTTCTCAGTTTCCCAGTCCACACAGATAGAAATAGTATTTGTAAGCAAAATTAGGAGGAAATATGCTGACTATGTCGTGTTGAGAATTAAATCCCTAGCAGTACTTTTTGTTGGACAGAGTAGAGTTATGCAGTCTAAAAGTAGAAATGACATCTTTCATGGCCGCCTTAAAAAATGATGATTTCAAAGTACTACTGAAAAAAAAAGACTTACAGTTTCACAAGGGTAGAAAGGCATAGGAATTTCAAAACTGTCAACGATGAAGTTTGAAACAAGATTTAGTTAACAGAAGAGGACTTTGGTTCTTTACTTTGTAACTTGCAATGGGGCCCAACTGCAGCACAATGTCCTGCACTATTAAGTAAATCGATTAGATGTAAAGATGGAAACTATAATTTAGTGCCTCCCATTAACAGTCAGAAAGATGTCACACTGCTTGAGGATTTCCAACTAAAAAAGATAATCATGGAAGTATGGTACAAGGATCTGACTACTGCTCACAACCCTACAGCCCTGGATCACTGCACACCCTCTTGCTTCTTGTCCCTCGCACTAAATTCTGGAACCAGATTTTTGTTTGCATAATGCCCAAAAGTGTCCTTAACCTAACCTTTACATAATCTTGAGAAGACTCTCATTTCACATGAAACATTTACTCCAAGACTAAATTACACAGCTTCCTGCTTCCACCAATAAAAATGTTTTGCTGGGTGTTTATTTTCTTTAGGGTTTTGTTGTTGGTTTGGTTTTTGGGTTTTTTTTTTTGGTTTGGGGCTTTTTTTCTGTTTCTTTCTTATGTAATGGTGACGAACCTTAATGAATGTAACTCTGCCTCTTAAGTGTATGAACAGTCTTAGCAATACACACTAAAGTTAAACTTGAATTGCTTTAACAGATTTCCACCAGCACCTCCTGAATAATGCATTTATTAGACTCCCTACAATATAACCTATAATTTACTGTACAAGATGTGATAAATGACAAAAGATGAACTCTTTAGAATGTTTTGGAATGTTGTTCGGTATTCACTTCACATGCTCTCTTACACAAAGTACCTTACAACACTTACCATCCTTGCAAAATAAAGCTTAGCTCTAGTTATTAATATCTTTATTTAAATGCAGATCTAGATTTCCCCTGGAGACTGGTAAAGCTCCAGCATTGAGCTATCAGGAGAAAAGCAAACTTTGAGTCATATATTATCTGCAAAGAAAGGACTTTTCTAGTGTTTGGTGGGTTGTGGGTATTTCCCTCCCCCCCCCCTTTTTTTTTTTGATCTGCTGCCAATCTATAATTGTACATGGTTGCCTTTAACACCATAGTGTACTTTCAGTCATAGGACACTATGCAAAGTAATTACTTTCATATCATGAGTCAGTATGCAGATTACAATCTATAAATGTAACAGTAATAGGGATGAGAATGCTTGGCTTTCCTATAGCATTCTCTTATCAACATAATTCATAATTCAATAAGTTTTAAATGAAGATGTAATTACCTTTCGTTTATGGATAGGGAAACTGAGGCACGGAATGAACGTAAAGATTTCATTCCAATCTTTGCAAAACAGGTCATTAAGCTTTCTTCTTCATAAATTCTTTACGCCAGGAGACTCCAACTGTTTAGTTGAAATAAAAATGTTACAAAATTCCATAACGTGTGCTGACTCAATGTGATTTCTTCTCTGTATGCTGTCAGCTGACTTAGAACTGGTGCAGAACAGGAGAGTCTATCTTAAATGTCTTGTTCCAGGGCATTTAAAGACTAACATTTTTTCCACAAACAATTTTTAACCTAGACATGATGAAGTCAACCAATACAGCCACTGAAATAGAGTTCCAGGTATCTTTCCTTACTATGACACTGACTGTGATAACCACTTCTTTCATCACATCATAAGCTTTAACCATAGTACACTCTCCTCTCTCCTAGCCTGCCAAAGCATGGAAGAAAGCACTAGACAGTACAAAAAATGTTTTCTGATTTATATGTAAAATTGGAGTAACCTTGGTGCACAATCTTAAATAAGATTTGAAGCTGGCAAGTGGTCACTGCAATGACACAAAAGAAATTTGAGATGCAGAACACTTTCTACACTTTCTTCTTTTTCGAAGTATTGGAACAGGCTGCCCAGGGAGGTGGTAGAGTCCCCATCCCTGGAGGTGTTTAAAAACTGTGTGGATTTGGTGTTGAGCAACATGGTTTAGGGACCCTGACAGTGCAGAGTGAATGGTTGGACTCGATGATCTTGAAGGTCTCTTCCAACCAGAAGAGATTCTATGATTCTACCAAGAACTGGCAAACAAAATGTCTAAAAAAGAAAGACACATTTTCTAGGTATGGTCATTTGCTTCATACTGCACTGATCAGCAGTGAAACAGAGGACATGACCTACAAGAGACTTTGATGTTTTATTTTAATTATTTTCTGAAGTCAAAAGGACCTTTCTTTGTACAAACAGGTGGCCACATTGCAAAATAAAGATGAGTGGTTTGCAGAGATTGAGGTTAGTATGTATCTTCTGATAAAAGAGAGCACCACAAAGGATGAGAGTTTAATAATCTGATCTAAGAATTATACTCATTTGATACTGAAGAAAGTGAAAACAAGAAGAAGAGAGTGCCAACTTAACCCTACAGGTTAGAAGAGATGGAAACATTCTAGATGGCAGGAGGGAGAGAAGAATGAACAAGACAAGAGAAACACAGGTTTACAGGTCCAGGGAAAATTCCACACGCAGAGAAGGTACTCCTATAGGAAATAAATCCTATTTTGTGGGAAGGAACAGAAAACAGGTGAAAACAGCTGCCTGGCTAGTCTTGGAGGATAACCATGGCTGCTCACAACAGAAAAAAAATGATTGAGTTGGGGAAAAAAAAGAAAAATTCGTCACTTATGAATGTCAGCAATGTGCTGGAATGTCTAGTGAATGAAAAGAAAGAACCATTTCCAGAAGATGACTCAATCATTAAATGAGTCCTACCCATGACTATGAGAGATGATATTCCAGTTAACGAGACTTTATCCAGTCTGTTTCTTCCACCAGCAGAGAGATTCCAGATGATTACTCATTCTATCTTAAGAGTGTCTCTAAATTTGGAGAATGGAGATACCTTTCTCCACTGACTATAGAGAAAGCCTATAGAGCAGTTTAGACCAGATGCCTGACTTACATTACTAAAATATTATTCACAGCATAAACACAAGATTATTTATACATCTCTAGTCATTGTGCAAGAATTTATTGGTGATGGTCCATCTTAGTACAAGTGCCACCCAAATCCATAGAACTCGTGGAGAATCAGCTGAGTCAGCCAGTCAAATGACATTAAACTAACAACTACCAAGGAGGGCGTAAAGAAGAAACAAATGAACGCTCATTTAGCACAAAATCAAGATGTCAAGAATGAAATTAATCAAGGCATGAAGAAGCTTGAACAGAAATGCTTTAGTTGTCTATATATGAATGCTAGAAGCCTGGGTAATAAAAAAGAGAAATTGGAATTGGAATTGCTCTTTTATGATCTTGCTGGTATTACTGAGACCTGGTAGGAAGATTTGCATGAATAGAATGTTAAAACCACTGATATACTGCATTTAGGCAGGATTTAGTGAGGAAAAAAGAACAAAGGTACTTTATATCAAAAAAAGGGGTATTACCTGCTTCTGAGTTCTCTGGTAACTCAGAAGAAAACCATTTTGCATGTTCATAGCTTCATGCTCTAACAAACAAACAAACAAACAAAAGCTTAGATAAGGTACTCATTGATGTCTGTAAAAGACCAACAATTTAGCCTAGGGAAAAGGATGGCTGACCTGTAAGCACTGATTTCTGCTGTGTAGGTGGAAAAAAACTGCATTACAATGTGTGACTTCAACTTGAATGGCATATGCTGGAAGTCTCATGATCCTTACGATTTTTAAAAATTATTGAGAAAATAAATCATAATTAAATAAATGTCGCATCCTAAATATTCTGTTTGTCACAGCTACCTCAAACAACCAAGCAATTCTAAAAATACATGCAAACGCACGCATACACACATATCTCTCTAAAGGTTGCTTTTCTACACAAATGTTTATGACTTAATTACATCTGTTACAAGTGAAAAACAGTAAATCCAAACTGATGAGATACGGCTTCTCATCAAGTTTGTGGATGACACCATACTGAGGGGAGCTGGACTGGCTTGGTAACAGCTCTGCTGAAAAGGACCTGTAAATCCTGATGGACTGGAGGCTAAGCTTTCTTCAGCAGATATTTATTATTCCTCCTGACTATTTTACTGTAGCACTCTCAAAGAAAAAGCATGGAACCCTAGGCTAATGTCAGAATATGGCATCTTCACAACTAAAATTAAAGCTCAAACTGATCATTAAAGGTCAGAAAGCCAGGATATAGATACATTTTTTCACTTAGAAATTAAGTAAAATTCGTGAGTTCATTAAAAAACATCCATGGAACTTGGCATAGCCTTTTTAAAGTCTGTTCTTAGGACATGAACATGTTTTATTACTATTTTTGTTTTCTGTTCTGAAGTACATTCTCAAAATGAAAAACGGCTAAGATTTAGAAAACCTCTGTCTTGAAGGGAGAAAAAATGTTCTCCTTCTTAACTGGCAAACTATTATGAAACAGACTCGATAAAAGCAATGTGAAACATTCCAGGTAAGTTATGAAGATTAAAAGAAAACTAAGCAAAGTCAAGGTCAAAGTTCGGTGTTATGGTACATAACACTAAACCATAGGTCATTCTCACAGCAGAATTAACACATGAGGTTTTTTTAACTCCTGTATAAGGAATTCAACAAAGCATTACTAAGCTGTAAAATGAAAATACCAATTATTACAATACACCATTTCTCCTTTTTATCAATGTCTATCTATATAGGGCTTTTCTTCGGTGGGTTTTTGTTTGTGGTGGGGTTTTTTTGTTGGTTTTTTTTTCCTTATCTTAGGAGTGATGCTATATTAATATGATTGCATGCTTTACAACAGTGGGAGGCTGTTTGAGAAATGAAGCACCAATGACTGAACTTTGAAATTGGAGGCAGAAGGGAAAAAGAGGAATATTTTGGGAGATTTTGAAACAGCTTCTTGCATAGCTGGTGCGATGCATATGATGTGAATTACTGGCTGGAATTCCAATGTTTTCCTTTTTCTGAGATGGATAGAAATAGTTAATTTTTTTTTTTGTTTAATTATTTGGAATGTAACATTTCTTTCACTGGGTCTTTGAAACTTGATTTTAGAATTAATGGATTTTTGTGAAAACTAATTTAATTTGTAGTAGAAAACCAGATTATTTTTTTTTAGTAGTATATGTTCTTTCTCTAGTTTCAGACAATTTAAAGATGGTTTATATATTCCACAACATGCAATTTACTGAGCCTTCTAATTATGCTAAGACTCCTCCAATATTATAACTTTATTCCCTTGCAAATTTATAAATATGAAGTTTCTGTAATGTTATTTCATTGTGCTGCAGAAAAGCAAAATATGACCTTGTTCTCGACGATCCTCATAGAAATGGTGAGTACTTAAAAAAAAAGGAAGAATATCTTTTCAGCTGCAAAAAGTTACAGAAACGCTTGGCTCCATAGCCACATGTGTTCTGCCATCTGAGTTAAACGGTACCAGAGAGTAACAGTAATTGTCAGTTGACCTTTTGATTAGGCCTAGTCCTATTAAATGTTATGAGAGTAATCAATTGGTACTAAACAATGAGCCAAACAAGCAAACAAAATTATTTCATTAAATGACCTTTTTTAACAGTATTAGCTTGAGAAGGGTACTTTTGTTTTTAGCTTGGCTGTGACATACAAGTAAAGCTAAATAATTCCCTGTAAAGATGTCCAGCTGCAATAAGGACAAAATCTCAGTGGTTATCTAAATCCAGCAACACTCTTAAAACAGCTTCCACATTTTCTGTGTAGCTCTTCTTCTTCCATCGTCCTTATCCCTTCCTCCCCAAAAGGGATCACAAAATTCCAAGGTTGAGTGGAGAACAGGACCCCAAAGAACTGCACGTGGGTCAGTGCGTAAGTACGCTTTGCATAAGGATATTTTGCCTGATGGAACTAGCTGTTGAGTGGACCATGTACAGTGATTCAGATAGCGATAGCCCTTATGGACAAGTCAGAGGTTTCCAGTCCATAGCTTTAACTCTTGGAAAAGTCTCTTTTGTGAGGGAGAAAAATCCTTACTTAACACTCATATAAGACAGTATGCAGTTCATTTGGTTATTTCTTTAGTTATTTTTCTTACAGCATATTCAATTGCCATGGTAATGAATTTTTATGCTGACCTGGAGCTAGCCATTTTTATTGCGGAGTGTTCCATTTACTCTTCCTCTGAGATAGATCCGACCATTCAGTTTTGCTTCACAGTCCCCTAACTCTGAAGCAGAACTGCTCACCTTTTAAAACAAAAGTGGTTCCCCTCTGGGTACGATAACAAAACAAATTGATGGTACAGCATATACAAACTTATTTCAGCCTTTGGAGACTTGCTTGCTGCCTTTCATACTCAAACACACATAAACATGGTAATTTACTCTGATTTTACGAATTGTCTTCCGACTATCATTGGGGAGTGATGGTTAGGCAGTGCTAAATGAAAGCATCTAAGGCAGGTTGAGAATGACTGCAGTGTGTCTCTAAAGATAGATGAGTTGGCAGGTAATGTTATAAATTACCATCGGATGCCATTCACAGATGATAGGAGCTTCATCCTGCATGACAGTCATTGATCTGATGCAGAACTAAGATGCAACCTTTGATGACACTCCTTGAGGATAAAAGGTTATGCTTCACATTTAGTTATGAATAATAAGGTCATGTTTTAATTAAAGTAGTGTCTCAGTGGAATATTAGGGCAGTGAAAACGTACAAATTAGTATGACTTGTATAACAATTGTTGCTGGAAAACAGCCTAGTGCTGAAGATAATAATGCAGAATAGCAATGCAATTACATTAATGAGCCAAATAGCCCACCTCATTAAAAGGAGCTGAACTATTCAGACCCAAAATTAAAAGAAACAATATTTTTTGAGTTTACATTTGACACTAAAACTGGCAAAACAAGAAAATTTACATTTACGTAAGAAATATATGAGGCATATGCCAGTATTTTGAGATATAGTAATTTTAAAACATTTGATTTGAGAAACATTTTCTGCAAAACTTAATATTCAAGCTAAAAATAAGCTTGAGATTGACTGCTGATAGAGGTTTCTGAGTCTCCTTTTCTGGGCAACTCAAGGGATTGTTTACAATTTTCTTTCCTTTATACAACGTTCTTAACCAAGTTTTCTGAATATAAAACTGGCCATATAACAAACATATATTCACAAACTGTTATTAAAGGAAGGCTTGCAGCAACTACTATTCATAAGTATCTGTGAATTTCTATATTATAATATAATAAAATATAATGATAAATATTTGCGATGATGATCTAGCAAAATACTTGAGCTTGTCCTCAAATTTAAGCATCAGCCATCTAACCAACACTAAATTTTGAAAGCTAATTAAGGGATGTAGGGTGGGATAGAGTTGCTATGCAGTCTACTCAGTAGTCAATGAATAGCACCTATTCCAACTGGTACTCCAAAAGGTGATTTCACTCACCCACTCACCCGAGTCTCAGGAATTAACCTGTCATATGGCAAGTGCTATAAAAGGTCAGGCGTGAAGATTTAACAAGAAAGTACCATTGCTACCTTGAGCATTATGTCAGCATGGCAAACCTTATTTATTTATTATTTTGACATAATGCAAAGCATGTACCACCGCGCCTGCTTTCTTCCCACCCACAGCTGTTCTAGCTTATGGTGTCCTCAATCCAAGCTAAATGTTCATTTTGCAATTACTCTGCTGTCAAATGATAAGTGAAATATAGGATATATACACAGTAAGTACTTAATAGCTTTAAAAATATACTTTCCATCATAATGTCACCAGTTGCTTAATGTTACCAGAATTAGTAAATTTTAAAATGTTTAGTGCTCAAACTAGCGGAACATGTCCAGATCAGAAACCATGGCTGGTGGCTCTGCAGGAGCCCAGCTATGCAAACGCCTTGAAAAAATAAATTGCACCGGAAAAAGCTGAAAACACAAGATCAGATTGGGAGGTCAAGAGATTATGGAAACGAGCTGTCCACCTCCTGTGGTGCACAACAGATTTTCATTTCCTTTGCTTTTCCCAACATGACTGGCCAGCCGCAAAGCAAAACATAGTTACTACAGACACAGCAATGCCTGCTGCGGGGCTCTTAATAGGTCTGGACACTTACAGAAATTCAAAACCTCAAGGCAACTACAGGACCAGATTAGTTACTTTGCACTTCAGAACTGCCTTTAAACCAACCAAAACTTGGGATAGGGGCTGTTATGAATTTGTTTATAGCTGTCTTACAGACATAATCCACAGCTTTGCAGGGCAAATATGCAATTTTCTCATTTTGACAAGAAATAAGTGGCATTCCATATGAAAAATGCAAATCTGTTGCATATTTATTTTACATACACTCTCCATTTTTGCTCCTATCAGACTATAGGTAAAATTGTTAAATTAACACATAGCATGGATGGAGAATCTTCTGAAAGCCACTCAAAATTCTACAGAATCATTACCTAAGCTTTTAGATAGTTATTTTTTCCTATAATTTTAATTCAAATCTGTTTCATGATAACAGATGCATGCAAAATTGAGAACATTAACTATTTATCATAATGCGGTACTGATTTTCTTGCTTCCAGTTTTAGTGAGGAAATGCATATTCTTTGTTTAAAGAAAAATAAAAATAAAATTTAGTACATTTTAAGACATATCCTGGGTACTGATAGTCATACTCCATACGATAGACTTCTGCACTATGAGGAATACAGGGTAACACCATTTTGACATCAACGTATTTTTTCAAAATGCTACTTGATAGCAGTACCTTCCAGGTTAGAGAAAATATCCAGGATAATCATGGGTGTACTTGAGGATTTGGTGGAAGCACAAAACAACTAGTTAGAGCTGGGATAGTTATTTTCTTATATATAAAGAGAAAAACAAAGCTGATGAAGGGTCTAGAGCACAGGTCTTATGAGGAGCAGCTGAGGGAACTGAATTTTTTTATCCTGGAGAAAAGGAGACTAAGGAGAGACCTTATCACTCTCTACAATTACCCGAAAGGAGGTTGTAGCGAGGTGGGTGTTGGTGTCTTGTCCCAAGTAACAACTCGTAGGACAAGAGGAAACAGCCTCAAGTTGTGCCAGGGAAGATTTAGACTGGATTTAGACTGGCAGCATTTAGGCTGCCCAGGGAAGTGGTTGAGTCATCATCCCTGGAGGTATTTAAAAGATGTGTAGGTGTGATGCTTAGGGACATGGTTTAGTGGTGGGCTTGACAGTGTCAGCTTAATAGTTGGACTCGATGATCTTAAAGGTCTTTTCCAATCTAAATGCTTCTATGAGTCTATGTTGATATAATGCAAACATGCAATATGTAGCTACTCCATTTATTTCTTTTGGGTGGAAAAATAAAATTTAATTAAAGAGACTAGCTATGACTAAAATTTTTTTTCTGGGTGGCCCTGCTCAGGCAGGGGGATTGGACTAGATGATCCCTTGAGGTCCCTTCCAATCCCTAACATTCTGTGATTCTGTGAATACTTCCATGTACATAAGCTTATTCTTTCTAAGTTTTGTGGGATTTTGTTAGTTTGTTTGTTTATGTAAGAGATCTGCCTGTCTCTTACTGATCCATCCTTTCTTGTGCAAAAATATGGATGAAAACAAGAATCGTGGTCAGTATTCTTCAACTGAAATCAGTGAGAACTACATCAACAGTTTTAATGGGACAAGATAGAGATCAATATCTGGATAATACTTGCACTATTAATTTGTTTTTGAAATATGCTCAGATATTGCAGTTTCTAAACCAACATAAATGGACTGTATTCATCGGGGCACAAAAACACTCTATCAGTAAAAGCTAAAACGTTAAAAGGACTGTCTATCATAACCATTAAGGTAAAAAAATCGCATGCAGCAGTTCACCTGTCACCTACAAACCCACAGCCTCTGAAATGGTGGAGGTTTATCTGACACACACACAACTTGGATTTGATTCCCAAATACTTTATGGCAGAAGCTCAAGAAAACATTTTCAAGCAATCCAACAAGACATATAATGAGAAAATGGCAACAGATTTATATGTTGTTGAAGACACTTATATAGCATGTGGAAAAGCTGCAGATACCTGACTAGAAAATAAAAAGAAATAAGGTGGCAAAGCAAAACAAAAGAAAGAAATGAAAAAGTCTAATAGCATATACTTTTTAATACAAAAGTTAAGGAGACTTGAATGCTGAATTTTCAGTTGGAACATCATAGTCTCAGTATATGCCAATATTAACACAAATTTCCTGATAGAAAAGATTTCTGCAGATATAGAATATTGTTTGAAGCCCCTCATAAGAGGGGCCTCAGTAGAAGAAAATGTGTAGAAACATACTGAAGATCAAAAGTCTAAATAATTATATGCTTTATTAATTCATTCTAAAATTATATTTTACCAATGTCCCCGCAGTACATACGTCAAGGATATATTATCAATATTTTAATACTTTCATTTCAGTGAAAATGGTATTCACCCTTTGGTGACTGTTTAATTATTACCACATCAAGAAGCCTCTGCCTTCTTTGACCCCTTTAGCAAAAATTATATTCCACTTTGTTTTCTTTATGTAGGCACTTACCCTTCAAAGAGGTAACACAGAGCATGATCTCAATACATTTATTAAGAGGAAACTTGACTTTTTGAAGTACAAAATTGACCAATGGGATTTGGTAAGAAATATCAAAGGGAATTATAAATCACATCAATTATAATATTTAAAAGCCTCCCTAGATTTACTTATATATTCACCTTTATGCAAGAGTTAAAACTAAAGCTACGTTGAAGCTTCTTTTAAAATGTAAAACAGGTGTTGTACACTGAAGACTGCTGTCCGTTAAGTTCATTAAAATGTATTAAAATTAACACTAGCATTTCTTTTCTGCTCTGTTTCCCTTTTGGGCTATGTGCCTTTTCCTTTACTATGAAGCATGCCAGACCTATTGTATTGACATTCATCTAGATTTGGTATGTTAATTAGGAAGCAACCTTATCATCGGGTGAGCCAGCAAACACTCTTTTTGCTGCACATATTAGAAGTCTTCTCTAACTGAGTATTTCACAGATCTATGTCAAAAGCAAAAATGATTCAAAAATGTTTTAAACTCACAATAACAATTATAGAGGGGAGGCTTGTTTAGTTGTTTGTTGTTTTTTTTTTTACTCAGACCCTCTTGCTGATTTCAATCAAAGTTCAGTTTTTATGACCACAGAGACTCTGCTAAGTGATTAGGACCATATCCAGCAAAACAATATTTTGGTTCGGAATGTACAAGGATATCCACTAATCTCAGTAAACTACAGGAATTAATCTAATAGAATCAGTTAGAAAAAAAACCACAACCTAGCACATTTTACTACCCTTCAAAGTAGTGACAGAAGGATGATGCTCCCTATTCCCTGTAATATAGGCTTTTTTTTTACTAATATTTGTTCCTTTTTATCACATATGACTAGAAGGCAAAGTAATAGGAACAAATGAATTAGTATGAGGCTCACTATTTTAAATACCAGTTTGTCCTTTTTTACTTTCTGGTCTTTACTCCTCCATTTCCTACCTCCTATTAATTTCTGAAATCCAAATGGTAAATCTGTTCATATTATTAGAAATCTTACAGGAAAAGTGAGCAAACTATCCCCTGGAAAATATTAAAGAAAATTGCACATAAGTTTACTCCTAACACACGTGCACGCACACACACACACACAAATATCTATATGCAAATATCTGTATACAGACAAGATACCATTTATGAAACCAAATGCAGCTAAGCAGGCAATAAGTAAGACTTTAATCTGAAGCTATTCAAAGATGCATTTCTAAATCAATATTAAAAAAAATTAAAGCTTTCATTGTTTTTGACAGAAATATTATTTTTAACAACTCACAGCTCATTGTTATTTTATTAAACACACAGAAAAATTATTTATTCTCTTTTGTGATTTTTCAGGACACACTGCAACATTGCAACTGAATTACTACAAGATAATATAATTATTTTGCCATAACAACTTGTCAGTGTCAGATTTATGCCATGATGTTTCACCATCAGTACTCAGATTTGTCTCTTTTATATGTTACATTGCAATGAAACATCGCAAACCCATGCACGGTTTTAAAATTAAAGTTACATTCCCACTCTGTTTCAACTTCATTTAATTTATTGTCTTTTTTTTTTTTTTTTGCTTGGAGTGACATGCTCCTTTCCTTTGCACCAAACCCTTTCCTGGATCTTGAACACAGACATGGTTAATGAGGTAATGCCCTATGAAGACAGCAGTGAAGACCAGAGCTTGGCTAGCAGGTTCCACTATACTAATTGCACAATATTGCGGTCAACCATGCTCTGATCTGCCCCTAACCCTAGAATAGGTAAGGAAATACCCCAGAGAAATTTAATTTAGGGTTGAGATAAACATGAGGAATTCTGACCACAAGCGTGAAAGTCCCAAGAGCGGATCACAGGGCCTTCAATGCTTGTATCTGGGCTGTGAATTGACATAGCACCGCTCTGAATCATTTATAAAGAAAAAGCCATAAACTGCAAACCCAGGAAAATGTGAGGAATGCATTTCTCCATTATCCTCAGGCACTGGCACTTTGTACAATTTTACATATGCTGCTTGTTATGATGATATTGATTAGTAAGTCAACAGAAGCTTTCACAAGGGACTGCAGATCTCTTTACTACTGCTCTGTAATATTAAAATGTCATTATTGAGTCACCAACTTTTTGCCCTGCTGTAATGTTATTCTCCAATGATTGCCTGCCTGAGTTTAAATTTGAAACTGTCACCCACAGACTTGTAGAAGTGATTCAACTTCACTTATAAGGAAAGTGAAATTAAATATTCATCCCCGGACTGCATTTCATGTTCAAACTGACTGAAGTTCCTCAAGGCAAAATGTACTTAAGTCGTAGAAGATTTTTCCAGTTTCAAAAATTCAGGATGTCTATTTATCAGAGCTGGACAGTCAAATAATCATTTATCTGGAACTTTTGTAAATAGAAATTCTCTTCCCTGTTTTGCAGCATGCTTTTTATTGTTTTGGCAAGTAAACTCCTTCTCCAATATGGATTACTTTCAGCTAACCAAACATCCAGACTGATCCCCTATCTGATGTTCAGATAAAATGACAGTAAATTGTGGAAAAGATTGAGTTTAGATCACATGAAATTCCTTACAGTGATGAGCATTTCCACAGGTAGCAGCCTTTGAAATTAAGGCGAATTACTTTTGTGAATAAGTGATTACAGTAATGACTAAAGTCCAGTTAAATCCTCAGACGGATGTAATGTCTTGAGACTTAACTTCCAATTTACAGATTCACTTTGCAGGGTTTACCCACTCTGAAACCAAAAATGTCTGAGTAAATAAAGATAAAACCTTAAATTCCCCCCTAGACAGGATTTCCTCTGAACACAAGAAGTGAGAAAATCCACTGATCCAGGACAAGGAAAGAAAGGATTTTTCCTCACAAGGGAAATTTGGGGGGGGGGCAGCTGCAGCCAAATTATTAGAAAAGGGCCCACAGACTTGAAATTCAGTTCATTTACAGTGCTCAAAGGGGGAAACACTATTTTATTTAGAGTTTTCTTGATTTATTCTTAATATTCTCACTCTTGCACTGGGAACCTAGTGTAGGATTTGGTAAGTTTTAATGTTATATTACTAAATTCTACTCAGAGTAAATTTTATTAGACATAACTACATTATATTTTGGGAGTGTGTCAAAGCCATATATATGTTCACACAGAGAAAGAATGAGCCAGATACTGCAGGTACCAACACGGGCAAAGCCGTCAAGAGACCTACTAAGCTATTAAGTTTCAGGTAGCCTCTAACCAACCCTATACAGGCAGCACAACAAAGGGGAGGCAGAGGGATTTGAGAAAGTGCTCAGTTCATGGCTATCCCCCCAGGAACTGAGCTATCCCCCCATGACTGCTCTCAAAGGACACTGAAATGATAGTAAATATTGATAATATTTAATATCTTCCCTCCTTTCATTACTATCCTCATGAAGTAGTCAAAATACTAATAAGTAAATACTCTTTTTATAACATTGTGAAATCAGAAAAATAAAAAAGTGAGACACAAAAGCAAAACAAAGTCCAGATGCTTATACATTCATATATTTTTCTAAAAATTACAACCTCTCAGATATCCAACTTTCTATGTGTAGAAGGGCTTTTCCCTTCAAAATTCACTAGCGCAACATTTTTTTCTCTCTGTGTAAGATGACTTTGTTTTGTATGTTAAATATACTTCTGGACAACAGATTAGGTGTAAAGGTCGAGGCAAGGTATAAAATAATTGTCAGCAGAAAGACAATAAAAGTGGAAACATTTTTTGAAAATCAGCAAAATATATGACACATATTCAAGGCTCATACTGGTACTGGATTTAAATGAGAACCACTGGCTATAATGAATAGTTGTTGCCTTTAGTGAGTACTGGTCCCTTTGCCACTGGAGTAAAATCCTAACTTTGAATTTAAAAAAAAAAGTCAAGAACACATCAGCCAATAGCCTGATTCAAGCACAAATTCTAACGCTTGTTCTGGGACTTCTGACTTCAGCGATGAGACATTTATCTTAATATTAAAATGTGGATTTTCAGTCTTGTTCGGTCAAGAATACTGCGACAAGCACTGAAAGCTAGTCTAGGAGTCTTTGGGTCAAATTGTCATTAGAAAGTTATTTTAATTCATTTTTTAATGAAAGACTGATTATATAGCATTCAGTTTATAGGTAGAATTTCAGCCCAGTAAGATAGCATAATCAGCACGACTTTTCTTCTAGATTACATTCCCATTTTTACAGGAATTTCCAACTTCTATTAAAATAATGATCTGCTTTGTCTTTGATTCATACTGTACAAGTTCTGATTTCTAAGATTTTAAAATGCCAGACAGGCTTGTGTTTAAAGCTATGACATTCATGCTGATCTTCCTTGTGTGACGTAACAGTATTTCTCTCCCTAGGATTCTCATCTATATGAAAGAAGGTCTTGGCCTCATGCTTTTCCTCCCAGTGCAAAGTACTGTGTAGGAAAATTACTTCTAGATTAAACTTGGCTTCTGCCTATGCAGGTGTCAGAACCAAATTACGAAAGGACAAACTCAAACTACTAATTGTAGAAAACACATGTTTTATCTCTGCGTCTTTTTGATCAACAGCACAGCTAGAAATATTTAATTATTGTTTAATTATGTTTACCAGAAGTATATCAAAAAATATAATCTTCCAGGGATGAATTCTGGGAAAGAAATTTTAGTCAATGCTGTCAATGAAAACAATGCAATACTAAAACTTATCCGTCATTAGAGATTTTTTTTTCCCTATTAATTTATATTCATAACAAGAACAAAGAAATAGTTCATGGTTCCTCATGGATCAAGATTCCTACTTAAAAGTAAGAGAAACTAGTTGAAGAGGATATAAGTATTAGTAATGTGATTGAATTTTTTATCCCCTGGCATCATGAATTGTCCCTGAGTAATGGCTAAAGCTTTGTCCCTAAATCATTAGTACATTCTCTTAGACTGTGCGTGCACCTGAAATCCCAACAGATTTTTCATCTCCAAGGTGAGATAATAAAAGCAACAACATCTAGCTATTAAATGCCCATTTCACATGCCAGACAAATTAATTCTCTCATTCTGGGGCTAAGCTTAAAGTAGCTAATGATAGGTACTTGGAAGAAAGATTACTTGTTTATCATGCCACTACTTATAATTTCCCTCCAATTGATTCAGAGAGGTTCAGCACTGAACAGTACTTTACCTTGCAACAAAGGAAAAAAAACAAGTTACAAAAGAATTAGAATTTCATAAAACATAAGGTGATTCACGGTTTCTGAGTTTCATAAACAGTCTTTCATAATGGACACACTGTCTTGAATTTATGGAATCATCTTCTATTTCCAGTCCTTTAGAAGCCCCAGAGAAGATATTATGTTCAAAGTCTGTGGTGAAGAAAGCTGGGTACCTAGGTATTATAAAGACACAATTTATCAATTTTTTACATAATTAGGATATCTTTCTTATATCTACAACCACCCTAAAATAAATTCTGAAGGTCCTATCAAGTTCCTTTACAAAAAATAAGAAAAAGAAGGGATCCTTTGAGGTTTTTATCAAGAAGTCTTTTTTTTCTTTTTCCCTTTTTTTATGCAATGAAGTTAAACCAGATCATGTAAAAAAACGCCGAAACTATCACCCTTGATAAAGACATTATTATATCTCTTTGGATGGTTCTATTTTATCTCTTGATACACTTATATCTTATAAGTATATACTTATATACTTGATATATTTACAAAGTGAATTGAGAAGTAAATTTTTTTTCTATAAGGGAAAATTAATATATGTGCTGCCATTTTACAAATCCGTTTGTAAACTGAAAGTGAAATTCATGAACATATGGATTCTCTGCTTTCTCAGATGTGTTACAGCAGTTTTATTAGTTTAAAATTATAATCTAGGACATAAAGAGAGAATCGTCTCACTTGAGAACTCTTAAAAGTTACATGTTTAAGTGTGCAGTAGTGATGCTAGCATCCTTTACGATCAATGCAGAGAATCAGAGAACAGTACAGAGGTGTCTTAAATTGTTGTCTAACAGATAGGAAAAGTCACACTCTCGTGGTGCATACGTCCTTTCACTTAGTACAAATATGCTTGAATATGTCTTGTTCCATGGATGACAGTTGAATTTAAGAAGTCTAAATTAATGTAGACCAAACTATCACAGGGTGTACAAAACATTAATTCTAATGCAACATATTTTTTTTTCTTCAAGATTATAAATGTGACAAAAAAGTATGGATTTCCAGCTGAGTAAGATTTGTAAAGTAATTTTCTGAAATACCAAACAGAAAACTAATGAAAATAGTGCAGTCTCTTTTGCTTGCACAAAAATGTCAGTTTTACCTTACCAAAAAAACACCACCCGAAATCAGCTAAGCTATTGAAATTAGTATTACGGCTTTTTAAAAAAACCAGTAAAACAAAGTATGTATGAAGTGGCTGGGACTCATCTACACGGAGAAGTTACATGAGAGCTCACAAAAGGCATGCACCAATTCTGTACTTCAGAATCATATTGACCATCCCAAACAAGGTATATTTGGTTTTATATATCTTTTTTATAATACTTTTAGTATTACAATAGATAATATATGAATTTACATAAAATTGGGGGAAAAAAGGTACCTGATATATCTCTAAAAATCCATTTTTCTACTAGAAGTGGACAGAGCTGTGATTTGAATCAGAAAGAGAGGCTTTCCGTTTGTTGGAATGTGGTGGAATGATTATGCCTAATGAAAACGCAAGCAAGAGTTGGCTTAATGTAAAAAATAAATAGATGGGGATTAATGAACTGGCCAAATTCCCTAAACCCTGCTAATAAAACATATTTTGCCTGAGCAAATTGTTCTGTAGCAAAAAGAAGGTATATTATAACGGATCTGTCTAAATTCCTGCATACAAACTATTATGAGATTATGAATCTATGGGTTATGACTCTGGTATTAGAAGGAACATTGTTTGAGAGATTTTGTTTATAAATCAGCAAAATTGCTTACTCAGTTACATTAAAAGGAATGGAACAGACTTTCTAGTCCCCAAATAGTTTTATATTGGTAGCCAACCATCAAGTAAGCTACCTTATTAAGGTCCCCGAACCTTTTATGCAGCTACCACACTGTAGATTACAATAAAGTTGAAACTTCTGCTACCCAATATTAAATACAATTCAGTATAGCTTGCTTGAATTAAAAAAAAAAAAAAAACAAAAAAAAAACAGAAAAAAAATCCCAAAACTTATTGAAGTAAGTTTTCTGGACTGTGTAGTCAGTCTGCCAAAAGAAAATTCATGCATACAAACAAAACAGAACAAAAATACAAAGCTGAATGTATATTGTCACAAACAACTGAACTAATGAAAACCAAACAGGTACTAGAAGAATGGTGCATATCATTATTCTAATGACCTGAAAGATTCCTGATGTTTAATTGAGATGTCAAGAACATATCTTCAGTTTTTTGAAGTTCACCAATTTCCCACTCATATCACCACTGTATAATGACTATTTTCTACTATGCTTAGCACTGCAATTATGGGCACTATTTAGAATCCGTGCTAAAAAGAGACAGTTGCACAAAGCAACTTATGCAATAGTCTAATTATTATCAGTGACATTTCAGAGCACCAATTTCCTCATACCAATTTGACAAAACTTGAACCTCTCAGAAGTACAAAATTTTGCACATATTAAAAATACACTAAGATTCTTGTATTCATATGGAATTTTAGTATAATACAAGTGACACCGCATGCACATGTGCAGTACAGAATGCAACTAATGTCTACAGTATTTTCCCCAAAATCAGTAACTGAGATTGTGGTTTACTGGGTTTCAACTTGCAGCATGACGCTATTATTGCACAGCTCATGTTAATAACAGAATTATTACTGGTTTGATGTCTAAAAGCCATTAGGTACATGATATTCAGACATAGGTACAAGAAAAGAAGAAGAACCTCTTTTCCATTGTTCATCTTTCCACATCCCTCTATCTCTTTCTTTTCTTTTTCAAGTGGGTATATGCACTTTAACACTTACTGATGCAATAGGGCTTACTTAGGACCAAGGCATACGCTCAAGGAAATGGGATTTTACAAACACAGGTGAGTCAATTCATCTGTGTGGTAAGAAACGATCTGCACGTTCTCAGCCCACAGCAAATGCAGGTAAAATCCATAAGTTTAAAGTTTGTTGTCAGCTACTGCAGTGCAACTGATGCATGATAACGTGTTCTGGCTGTAATAGTAGTTTCATTCTGCATTCTAGCTTAATTGTCCTCATTGTTCATTTCCAATGGGTTCTGCAGTAAAGTGGAAATTTTTACAGCAAGTGGATGAGGATGAAAACTCCAATGTAAAGTCCTTTGCCTCAGCCGCTATGATGCTTAGCGATAGGTGCCGTATATATCAGCATGTGTGAATCCAAGTATCACAATGCAACAAAATAGTAATAATATATTTTGGACCCTGATAGGTGTGTCACAGTATCATCTTTCTTTTAGAGTGTTATGTTCCCCTATAATTCAACTTGCACAAGAACTATCAGCAAACAGGACTATAATATCAACTACAGTAAATATTACTATAGTACATGCTCTTATTATGTTTTCCATAAATATATTTTACACTCAGTCAATAATTTCATTTCATAAAAATACATTTGTCATTTGTTTCTTTTAGCTCCCCAAACAAAGTAACCTTCTCCCTCTCCAATCTGAATTTGACACAAGTCAAAATTAAAGGATTGTGGCTCTTTGCTCCTGCCCCTCCCCCCCCAAGAAATATTACTCTGACAATTTAGATTTTTAAAAAACAGAGACAAATTTCATTGTCATTTGCCTGGACATTGATAATGGCATGAGTGAACTGCCTATGAAATTTAAGTTACAGCCTAATATAGGACATATTTTGCTGTCAACTCAGTTTAGACATCTTCAGTATCTTAAACAGCAGTCGTATCATTTTGTAACCCCAACAGAAGAGATACGTAAAATATTGTCAGTTTAGGCACCACACATATACCAATATGAGTAAATATGACTATGACACTTTTTTTTTTTTTCAATTTCTGCATTTCGAATTTTTTTTTCTGGGGTTTTAAGGGAGTTTTTTATTATCTTTCTGCTTTTTGTGACAGATATCCAGATGGGAATCAAATTATCTGGAATATCTTACATTCAGCGACTCTGTATGAAAAGTAAATTGCATTGGTTTTTTTCAATCATAGAATGGTTTGGGTTGGAAGGGACCTTAAAGACCATAGTTCTAAACTCTCTGCCACAAGCAGCGACATCTTCCCTTAGATAAGGTTGCTCAAAGCCTCATCCAACCTGGCCTTGAACACTTCCGGGGGGAGGCATCCACAACTTCTCTGGGCAACCTGTTCCATTGTTTTGCCACCCTCAATGTAAAAAATTTCTTCCTTATATCCAATCTAAATCTCCCCTCTTTCAGTTCAAAGTCATTGCCCCTTGTCTTATCACTACATGCCCTTGTAAAAAGTCCCTCTCCAGCTTTCCTGTAGGCCCCCTTTAAGTACTGGAAGGCTGCAATAACATCACCTTGGAGCCTTCTGTTCTCCAGGCTGAACAGCCCCAATTCTTTCAGCCTGTCTTCATAGCAGAGGTGCTCCAGCCCTCTGATCATCTTTGTGGCCCTCCTCTGGACTCGCTCCAGCAGCTCCATGTCCTTCTTGTGTTGGGGACTCCAGAGCTGAATGCAGTATTCCAGGTGGGGTCTCATGAGAGCAGAGTAGAGGGGCAGAATCACCTCCCTCGACCTGCTGGCCAAGCTTCTTTGGATGCAGCCCAGGATATGGTTGGCTTTCTGGGCTGCAAGAGCACATTGCTGGCTCACGTTGAGCTTCTCAATACTGTTATCCTTCAAGTTTTGTTTAAAATTTAAACTTTATGTATATTACATAGCAATTTAAAAAGCACAAATATTTTTCCTCTGTAGCCTTTTTATCCTCAGTGATACCTGTTCCTGTACCTGAATGTCTTTTACATAACTTTGTTCTCCAGTAAAATTCCAATGCCCTTGCTCTTCGCTTTCGACAAAAAAAAAAATGAAGCCTGTAGCTCCAGGTATATCAATCAAAAATAACAGAGTCAGCACTAAGTCTAATAATGAAAACCATGATTTCATAAATCATCCTCCAGAGGTTGGGGTCATCCTTTAAAAATTTCTTATCAGGTGTAGCTCAAGATTTCTCAGACTCTCATTCTTCTTTCTTTAATGAAAACAATAGGAAGGATGTCAGCATACAAATGATGTGACCCTCTTTAGCTTAAAAATATCCTGAAAATGAAAAGATTATGCTTTGCTTTGTCCTTGAAACTGTGGAAGTCAGGATTTCTACCACCCCTCCCACAAAGTTCAAAGAAAGTTTCTTTCACAGCTCCATAATGAAATAAAAGTATCTAATCATATGTGGACCTAATTTAATAAACTGTAGATTTAAAGAACCTGATGCTACAGGAGACTTTCTCTACTGCCCATATCTAGTATATAAAAATATATACTAGGGAGTTTTAGATAAAAATACAAGGGACTTCTGCCACTGCATATTCTTAAGGCAAACCAGGAGCCCTCTATTAATGGAATTACATCTTTTTCTTTCAATCAACAAGTTACAACACATTACTTTACATTTTAGAAGTTACCGTAATTTGCAAAAACCGTAACAAAAAATAAATTTGTTGTTCTTCTTTTGAGCCTAAAATATTAAAAAAAGATGAGTATGACATTAAATCTTGGCTAATAAAAAAATTCCAAATTTTTGCAAGGATCAAATCTACTCCCTCATGAAACAATTAATTTTCTCTCAGTAGAAAAAAAAAAAAAAAACAAACCACAGGAAAATTCAGAAACATAAAGATCTCTGGAAAGGAAAGAAGGCAGAAAAAAAAAGCCGCAAGCCTTTACCAGTTTCTACCTGTAAAACTAAGTAAGATAAGTAAGATAAGATAAGCAAGTAAGATATCTAAGTAAGTAAGATAAGTAAGACTCAAATAAGACAGTTTTAAAGAAGCATTGCAAGACAGCAGTAATATCTATATGCTTTAATTGAACCTGTACTGTTCTTTAAACAAAACCTAGGTCATGTCTTGCTATTGATTTACTAAAATTACAAAATTTCTATGTTAATATGGGATGGATCATGACCACCTGTTCAATTTAACTCTTAGAAAAGATACAGACTCTTTCAATGTGTCTGCTGGCTGACATGCATCTTTAAAAGTAGAAACTGTACAGAAGGCAAATCTGCAAGAATACATCTAATTTGGTCAAAGTATGCTTTCAGAAATACTGTATATGTGAACTGGGATCATGTTGACTGAACTGGAAGCTACTCTTTATGAGAGAACAGATGTAGTCATTGATTGCAATGAGAAATATCAGCTGTTGGATGCTATCTTGAAAGGAGCAGAACTCACCATCCTGTGATATCACAAATTAAAATTTTTTTCTTATCATTAAGTGAAGCAATGTAATATAGCATAAAACTTACTAAGATGAAGAGAGGGAAAATTCCAGGAAAAAAAATAAAAATCCACAACTTCTCTGGACAACCTATTCCATTAGCAGATTTAACTAATTTTGAGTAAAGCTTTTAAAGGAAAGACCTTCGAAACCATAAGCACTGCAAGTTTATTGAGCATCTAGTTAGCCCTGCATTTGAATGGCTGCTTCTACGCAGGTCATAATCTTAAGAATTGTGGGAGAGCCATCCTTTGGCTTAGTATAAGTGCATACTCCTTAAAATTCACAATACAAAGCAAAATCCTACTCTAAGCAAGTCCTCCAAAGTTCTGTGCCAATTAATTGGTCTGTAACACAGGATGGCAATAAATATTTCAGCACTTCATGTTAAAAAAACTTGTAGTTAGGAACCAATACACTTGACTCCTTCTTAAAATGAAATATAGACATTTAAAATGCAAGTTCCGGGCAAAGATGCAGTCCATCACTTTCCAATACTAACTGAAAAGACAGACATCTAGCCTCACAAGACACCTTTTTTGTATTGAAAGCTTTTTGTATGCCAATACACCAGCACAAATTCAAAACCAGAATACTGTGCTTCGAGGAAAAGACACTCAAAGTGCACTCCTTTTTTTTTTATTATTTTTTTTTAAGATTTCCTGGTTAATCAGGGGTATCTGGTGGATAATATAATTTTTAAATTTTTATTCCTGTATTCTATGGGGCTAGCTGAATGTTCTGTTGCTAAGCTGAATATAATATATGGCAAAACAGGATGGTATTAAAAGAAATGAACTGATCCTTTCTAAGGCTGAGAAAATATTTTTATAATATTGTAAGAATTCTTTACATGTCATCCTAATGTGATTTGAATCCCCCTGTTCTAAAAGGAATTAGTGTATCAACAAAGATTACTTCTCTTTTTTCCTTCTCATTTATTACTAACCTAAGGAAGTATGTAATAATTCAATTTAATTTATATTTCCCTGAAGAAGTGCAATTCAATGGATAATACATGTGCAGCTTCTGTATTAATAACACCTAGCTGGAGACAGTAGAATACATATGGTATGTGGTCGTTACAATTAAGCAGGAAGACCTGAGATAGAGGCATTTATATCAGCAGCTTTGTACTGCTTAGGAAAGTAACGGACCCTGAGGCAAAGCTGAGGGACTTCTTTATTTGCTATGATTAAAACTATTGATAATTCCCCAAGTGGTAGGTTCAGCTGCTGTTCCACATTTTATTGCTTAAGATATTAATGAGAAAACAGAAACACTGCCTGTGCTATTCAGTTAATAACCAGAGGCTATATTCCATTTGCCATTTCTTCACGATTAGTCTACACTGCTACTGTTGATTTCGTGTTTTATGAAATGTTCCTTGGCTTAACACACCTACTAGGAGAATGCCAGTATGCCAGATCTTCTGTGGTACTTGTGGAGTATCTTCATTGTGGCTGGTTCTACAGTTTCATCTATTTCTACCCATCAATATTTGGATATTAATCCAAGTTAGAATAAAATTTGTGGTGTAGATAAAATTTTGCTTCCATATATGATATATTGATTATTTGTATAAATATTGAAATGTTGAGTACAGTAGAGAAATGCTGTCCACAGAGAAGAGTGGTAGAACAGTCTTCCCTGTAATCATGACACTGAAATCATGCTTGATACTGTTCTCCAGTCAACACAGACTTTGTTAACACTGAGAGTCACCCTTTCAAGTGGGATGAACAACGAAATATCCCATCAAGGCAGCAACACATTGGAAGAGTAGGAATCACTGGGTCAATCAGTCACATGAAGAAGCACAGTCAGTAGCCAAGCAATGAGATTTGAAGCACTGATTATAAAAAAAAAGAAGGAAAGGAGTTTGTCAAATATGGTGTATGATGGTGAGAAACAGTCATGACAATTGGCTGGTTGGGACATGAGATAGTCAAGAATATCAGACTCAAAAATTCACTTCTGATTGGCAACAACCTAGTAAAATTTTAAAAAGTGTGGCTGTCTAATAGGTTGAAGTTATTACTTAGTCTCCCTAAGCACAGGGAGACTCTGTGCCATTACATCACCACATTGAAGCCTTTGACTCACCAGCTTTTCCTTGTTAATTGCTCTAATTTTATCTTCAAAACACTTTTGACACGTCCCTTGTTTCCGTCCTGTCTAGGATGCCCCTTTTTAAGTCTAGTCAGTAAAACAATCAAAGATTAAAAAAAAAAAAAAAACCACACAAAAAAAAACCAAAAAAACCCACAAACAAACAAACAAACAAAAAAACCAAAAAAATCAATGAAAGAAAAAAGAAATAAGAAAAGGACCCCATACTACTATTTTGGGAATGTCTGAAATCATGAAAAATAATTCATGTTTTACTTTAAAATGAGTCTTTGCACAAGAGTTCTCATCTATATCATGTGGACACATCTGCACACTGAAATAATTCACCGGGTGAAGGTGTCATGTCACTTTTCAGTGTTCACAGGAAAGGAGGAGCACCCAAATATATGATCTCTAAAGGCTATTTCACTATTCCTGTTAGATCACTGGACTGGTAAAGTTACAGTACATTTAAATATGGGCTTAGCATGTTTTCATACGTATTTATAATATCTGTAAACATGGTTTCCTACATTTACTCTGACAGCCATGGGTCAAAGCATAAAACAGTAATGCTTTGGGAATTAGTAAACAGTTGAAGAGAAAAGGATCTGCCTTGCCTGCTAGCCAGATTTAGGAAGAAAAACAAATATCTCAATATTTTCTTTTCTGGTATTTTATTTTCCTACATGGTAGGAGCATAATAAGGCTTGAAGATAATAGGAGACTATCTGGAATGAGACATAAGAGATTGCCTTTCTACCATCTATAAGGTCCTCAATGGCTAGGCTTGCGAGACACCCTGTCGGAACAAATAGGCCTAGGTGGTCAGATTTGCCTCTTATTCATCAGCTTCTCACCTTCCTTCCGAGCCAACATTCTGAGGGAAGAGACTGCAATACGATACCCCCACACCAGATTAAACGTGGTTACATACTTCTTGCAGAAAATTACAGTTATGATAGGAACAAGTTTTCAGACAGAGGCTTTTGGCTGTCACTAATATAATCATTAAAAAAATCTCAACCTTTCTGTGGAAAACAGATGTATTTCATACCATATGAGACTGAACTTATTATACTATGTACTACGAATATAATTATATAAAAATATATAAAAAACATTTCCATGACTGTAGTGCAGAACCTATGTTTCATAAATACGTACAATTTTGCTATCACTCTTTATCAATGAAGAAAAGATAATTACTTTTGATTATTTTCAAAGGGAAATTTTTAAAAATTTCAGAATTGGCAGAAAAAAATTGATTAAATATTTCACCACTGAAACCCAAATCTGTTATTTATTTCTCAAAATGGTATGTCTTCTATATCAAATGAGACAGACAACTAATGCAATATAACATCCCCTACTGAATTCATCGATCTATGCTGATGTAATAGCAACTAAAATTTCATCTGTATATTGGAAGTACCTATTATAATTACTCTTTTTCATCCTCTTATGGAATTTTCCTTCCTTCAAAATTTTTTACTCTATAATAATAGGGCTCACAACAGGTAAAACTCTTAATTCTGACTTGATTGCATGGTAGAACATCTGTCTTAATTTTCTGACCATTTTCAGATATTTTGGTTATATGGCTGTAGACAGCACCCATATCTTGCATTTGGAAGTCTTTTCCAAGACAGAAAGACTAACATGTTTAAGCTGCACAACTTACTCTTTTTATTTGACAGATCTGTGGCAGTCCCATTAAAATAAGATACATGCTTTTACATTAGCCTGACAAAGGATTACACTAAATAAAATGTTTTTGACTGGCATGAGTTTCCTATTACTCAATTTGTCCTTTGCTGCCAGACTAGGGATATAAAAAGGAACATAACATGAAAAGTCCTTGTCCTCAGGCTCCTTGAAATTACTTGGAGGCCAGCAGTCCTGAAATTCATATGTATTCTTTATTTAGGCTTTACTACTATGCTGCTTTCCAATCATGATAATACTAACATTTAAATGATTTATTTCTCAAAAATAAATACCATTGTGATTGATAACACTAACAACAGTTTTATACTGACATTTTTGCATGTGTAGAGAACTATTCTTTCATCTCAGATATCCATCTAAAAATAGATTTTTTGTCATTCAACACGTTATACTATTATTTTTCTGCTGTATTTTATTTCTGTGTCAAGTCAAAAGGTAAAGGCTGATGAACTTGGGCTGTTCCATGATACTTTTAAGCTAAAAAAGTGATATTGAACCAAAGTCACCAGTGGAATCGGTCAGTTAGCAGCTCTGCTCTCAAATGGACAGTTCACAGTCTGGCTTCAAATGTGACCATCATTACATCATTCAACACTTTATGTGACCTTCAATGAATTCTGTCTCTGTCACTCAAACTAAAGAAGAACTTCAGTCAACACAGAAAGAATTATATGGGTCACCAAATAGCCTGTCTTTTTTAAATGAGCCAAAAGAAAGGTTCCCACCTGCTCAAGCAAACATACAATGTGTGTCCTGATTGGAAATCACTCTTGCCAATTCTTTTCCTGCTTAGTGGAAAGGACACACTAGAGTTCATCATTTCCACCTTGCCAGCTCATATAGCCACCAGGAAAAGCCAAAAGCTAAAACAGGCTTAACCATCCCACAGAATCTGTCAGTCCATAGCTACAGATTGTTGCTTCTTTTTCCCACAGAAGAGAAAAATCAAATTCTTGTGGTTCAGAGAAGACATAAAGTAATATTTCACAATTAAATCTTGTCTTTGCATATCTTATCTCTGGTTTTGAATCAGCAACTCAAGCAGTTTCTCAGTTTCCATGGAGTCAGAGGTTTCTGCCTCACCAAATCAAAAGTGTGAAATAATTATGCTTTACATCTAACAACTCAACTGGGTTCACACTGGCTACCCACTTGCAGACATTGAATGTCTAACTCCTTTGATCCAACTATATTGGCTCATTAAGCAATTTTTTTCTCAATAATTTTGTGTATGTAAACATTGAACAAAAGGCTAAATATTGTACTGAAGAACTGAATACTACACAGCAGGGTTTGATGCTAGCAGCCAATTGCCTCCCCTGCAGTTGGAAGACAGCTTGGGTAACTATTCCAAAGATTAATGAGCAATCAGTTCTAAATTAAACCAAGACCTATGTTTAAATCTTTTTCACTCACACCCTTTACAAGTCTGAATTTGAGTTATATTCACAGAGATAAAATGCAGTATTTGGCTTTGTGTGTTGTAGAACATTATTAGCAGAGTGAAAAATTGCTTCTTTAGCATTTCCTTCACATTTTTCAGCTTTTATTTTCCTGAGCAATTTGAAAGGAAACGGACCGTGATGAGGTTTGCTGCTTCTGCACCAGGCTATAAACAGAAGTTTCCTGTCAGTCTTTCTAGAAACTATACAATCCCATTTTGAGACTGGTATTAGATCTGTGAGACTCACAACTGTTCTGACACATCACTTTCACATTGACTTCAGTTTTTAACTATTGACAAAGCATTTGGGTAGTATGAAATAAATAGTATAGTGAACAATGCAAAGAAGTGTCACTGAGGGCTTTTCAGCAGCTCAGTAAATAACAAGTTATAGGTGTCTACACAGCCTCTGTAACTCTGCACCTCTACTTCTGTATCAGTTCAGTGTCTAAGCACAGTACTGATACACAGCACAATACTGATAAAAGCGTTAGGTGCATGTATGTGCAAACATGCAACAGTAGTTACATACCGTAAGCACCAAAGTAGTTTTTTAGATTAGACCATGTAAAGGTGTTGTAGGATAAGAATATTGTGCTAAACATGACTGATTTTGGATAGATGACAGAACTAACAGAAATACATTTCTTGGACATTTATGTTCTAATTTCCTAACTGCCCTTTCTTTCCCTTCCTCCTCCTTTAATTCCAGCCTAAAAACATGAAGCAGGAATTAAAAGACACCTCAGAGACTGCCAAAGAGATCGGGGATGTGAAAGTTACCCTATAAAAAAACTTCAATCTGTTAATTTGCTCTATAATTTCCTCCTCCCAGTGTGAATTTGCCTCATTTTGTGCATGCACAGCTTGTTGTGCATGTATGTGCCTACAGTAAGGCATCAATGTCATGCATCACCAAATTGTTATTTTTACTTATTCTTTGTATTGCGTAAAAAGCAAACCACAGAAGGTAATTCTGCTAATTTAAAATAACAATTTTAAATCTGCTAAGGTTCTAAACACGTTGAGAATAATTAAGGTACAACAAATCATAGAGTAAATAGGATCAAGAGTGTAATGTGGTTTGGCAAGATTCAGAAAAAATAATTGCAGTGATATTGACCATTTTGATACTGAATAGCAGTCATATCATGTCACATTCTGACATTAAGAACTGGATTTTTCCTTCTCTCTTTCCAGTATATCTCAAATAAAAGAAGAATATTTAATTCACTGATTATTTTTCTTAAATAGCTAAATAAAAAAAAAAGCAGTATATATACCTTCTTTTTTATAAAAAGTTGACAGTAAAATATAGAAGTTTGGTTGGATTTTTTAAAAGTAGTAAATGTAAAGAAATTTCCAATGAAAGGCATTTTATTCAATGAAAAAAAAAACCACCTGTGAAAATTACATACCACAACTGTACTATAATACAGCTATTACAGGTCAACCAGGTGATGGTGGTTAGATAAAACACGATATCTATTGTGGATTTCAGCTATTATCTGAAAGCATGCTCTTGAGCTTTGTGAAGCACTTCTGTTTTGACAGAAAAATAAATCATAGAATTACAGAATCACAGAATGGTTTGGGTTGGATGGGACCTCAAAGATCATCTAGTTCCAACCCCCCTGCCATGGGCAGGGACACCTTCCACTAGATCAGGTTGCTCAAAGCCACATCCAACTTGGCCTTGAACACTTCCAGGGATGGGCATTCACAATTCCTCTGGGAGACCTGTTCCAGCGCCTCACCACCCTCAATGTAAAAAATTTCTTTGCTATATCCAATCTAAATCTACCCTCTTTCAGTTTAAAGCCATTTCCCCTTATTCTATCACTACACGCCCTTGTAAAAAGTCCCTCTCCTGCTCTCTTGTAGGCTCCCTTTAGGTACTGGAAAGCTGCTATAAGATCAGCCCGGAGCCTTCTCTTCTCCAGGCTGAACAGCCCCAACTCTCTCAGCTTATCATCAGAGGAGAGGTGCTCCAGTCCTCGGATCATCTTAGTGGCCCTCCTCTGGACCCGCTCCAGCAGCTCCATGTCCTCCTTGCGTTGGGGACTCCAGAGCTGAACACAGTATTCCAGGTGGGGGCTCACGAGATCAGACTAGAGGGGCAGAATCAGCTCCCTCGACCTGCTGGCCACACTTCTTTGGATGCAGCCCAGGATATTATGAACAGATTTAATTTATTTAATATATTGACAATGTGCTTAATATTATACGAAATGCAGTAGCCTTCAAAACTCTGCCTTTTTCCTATTTGGGAAAATCATTATTACATTATAACTTTTCCTGATACTTTCCATATATTCATGTAAAAGTTACAGACATTGATTTTTTAAAATATATATAGTTATTACACACATAGATTTCATTTAAAAATGCAATTATTCTTAAAGTCAAGCTAAAGATATGAAATCTCAGTGAAATTAATAAAAATCTGCTATTTTTGCTTTGGTGTTGCTAGCAAATAATCAGATTAGAATATCCATCATTACTAGAAATTTTTGATAATCCTGATATAATCAATTGAATCTGGGACATCCATTGCTCACCCACATTGGGTAATGGACCTCTGAGCTGGAATACCACGACTGTGTTCACTCTATCAGCAGAGCTGGGATACAAAAGCTTTATGTCTTTATGTCTGTGTCCATTTTCCTTTCAGGAGTTATCAGTTCAGCACAGAGCTGTGCAAAAATACTTTTGGCTCTAGACCCAGGATATTCCAGCTTAGGAGTTTCTGTACCAAACTTACCTATTTCCAGAAACGTGATTGCAGGAAAAAAGTGAGATAGGACTTATCTGCAGCCATCATCGAAGATAAGCCAAAAGACTGTATCTTGATACCATGATTTTCTGTGTGCCAGCACCCTTTCCACCTCTAGTTTCACTTATACTTCTCCGTACATATCTAGCTTCAGTACATAAATGCTGCACAAGGAGAAGAAAAACTCTCGTATTACATAGTTTTCGAGTGCTTTCTCTGAAAACACCACATACTGGAAGACTACCACAAATCTTCCTGAAGGTGAGTAATTTGAAATATTTTCACATAGCTCACCGCATGAAATGTTTATTACTGGTAGCTTAAGTTTTCCCATCATAAGCTAATGTTAGCAATTTATTTATCCATCACTATTTAGTTATGTAAACAAGAAATATGAGTCATAAATAAGAAGACAATCATAAGTTCTTGCTTTTGAAAAGCTCAATTTCACATTATTTTATCACCATTGTGTTAGAGAAATTATTTTGTTATATTCAAATAAATGGAAAGTAATGGAAAATGAAAAAGGACTTGAATTGTCTGATAGAGTTTCAGAGTTTAATAAGTAACAATGTTGTACAATGGTTATTAATTTCCTTTAGAACCAAATATGCCCTTTTCTCACACATATTCGATTATAGTCTTGATTTTGTTTTTCATTACATGTTGATGCTTATTTATTTCGGGTGATTGGCTACCCCAGTGTGTCAAGAATATACCGTTTAACAAGACTGGTCCCAGCATTACAGGGAGTTTTCAGAAATATAATCTGTTTCTCTCATCTACTGCGATTGAAAGTTTGACACGTTTATTCACTTACTTATCTAACTACCTAGCTGTCCCCCTGTAGTTTCCACAAGAACAGTAATTGTTGTCCTTCTTTACTCGGTGCTTCCTCGCCACCGCTCTGTTCCATTCATCATGTCTGTCTGAGAATGGTCAGCTCTGAAGGGCAGATCAGCCACAAGTCCCCAGAGGAGACGCAGATGAGACACACAAGGGGAAAAAAAAAAAGAACCAGGGACACTGCTAAAGGAAAGGAGACAGAAAGACTGAGCAAACAAGTGAACTAAGAAGAGATTAGGAGAAAAACATGTCAGAAAAGATTAATTTGAAGAGATGAGACATAAGGTATAACATTAGGAATTTTTATGGAACAGCTAAAGAGACAGGTGAGAAAAAAAAAATAGAGAAAGGAGAGGCGAATAAGATGAGCACAGCCTTTCAAAGTATATCAGTATAGCCCTAGCTCTAGATTAAAAGGAAGAGAAACACATGGCAAAAAGGGAGGGATAATATAAGTGACGAGCATAAAGAAGGAAAGAGTTTGTAATCAAGCGCTAAAGGAGGACTTTCTGCAGAAATGTAAATTAACTGGTTAAATGCATTGGTTGCACTAGACTTTATCTCAATAGACTAGGACACCAACTTCAAAACGTAATTTCAATGTCACCTGCAGTAGGCACCAAGTAAATTACACGTCAGTTTACCAAGAGCAGATGAAGTTAAATTTGCCTAGACTGCCGAGAAGCTTGGTCAGATCCTACATTCACTTTCCTTTGAAAGGTAAGACCATTCAGCCAACGCTGAATCATACTTGAATGAATGCACTTCACACCCATTTGTTTAATTAGTTATATTTTACACACAGCTATCCTGAATGTCTGTTTGTTAGCATGGCCCATGAACTTACTTTTATCTAAAGTTTATGGTCCAATTTTTGAAAATCAAGTTACTTACCTGAAAATTAAACACTTTGTGAACATTAGTTGAAATTTAGACTTCAATTCTCATGAGAGCTCACAAGGAATTAGAAAATATGTAGTTAACAGAAAGGTTAATCAAAGGTTAATAGTTCTTATGACTGAGAAGAGTGGGTAGAAAGTAGGGACACTTTAGAAGCTTTTTCACATGTTAAATCATTTCAGTTGGAAGTCTCTGAGGGCTGTAAAGTGACTATCCTACCTCTGTTTCTTGGATGAAAACAGTCTAGGGACATACCAGGGCATTAACGTCTAATCAATTTGACATCAGTTGAGGAAAAAGTGCAAAAAGCTAGATTTAGAAAATCAAAAGCGATCTATGCACAGATTATGCTTGTAAATAGATGCTGAAAATCAATCCATTAATCAATTCTGACAATATCTGGCAAAATTCTTACCTTGAAAAAGTGTAAATCAAGACATTGTTTATTCCAGTAATTGTAGATGTGCTAATATTTTACACAGGATGATAAAAGTCAGAATAGAATATGTAAAGAACAAAAGAAAGAAACAAAAATAAACTAATCTAAACCAATGTATCTCTGTGTTACTGAAACACGCAATACATTTCATATTCTTTGATATAAAATCTTTAAATATTTGTAAAATTAAATGTTTATATGGGAAACTTTTAAGAAAACCAGAGTAAATCAAGCGGTAAATCACAGCATTTTCAAAACTGACAATAGAGAAAGAGGGTTAGAAATAGCCCAGTCTTACAAGAAGAGGTTTGACTTATTTGTTTGCCTGAAGGGATGTGACTCTCTTTCTCTTTTTTCTCTTTTTTCTTCTTCACAAAATGATGTGCCAGAAACATTTTTGGAAGGTCTTGTCAATCTACTCATTACAAACAATTAAAAATTAAATGGAAGAGAAATAGAAAGCTGCATGTTTATCTGCTGGATGGATGCTCTAATCATCAGGCAATAGCAATATTTTCACTCTTGGGTCCTGTAAGTATTTTAATAACTTCCTATATTGAGCAGAATGTCTGCAGCAGGATGTACTGAGTAAAATCCAAGTCTAAAATCCTTAGACTCTAATATTTAGGGACTTGTATTGAAAAATAAAAACCAGTCATTTAAAGCTCCTCAGACACAGAATGGATCTTGCTGTTTCTTCTTGAAAAGCTTAGCCCCTGAAGCTTTGTATAAAAGGAAAGTCATGGCATCCTTCTCAGCTCAAGATAATCGTTAAACGCTATCTGAAATTAGCAAATAGATCCATGATAATGGAAATGCAAGTTTTGAACATAATAAAATAATTGAGAAAATGTCATTCAGCTCTAGAGAAGACAATCTGAGAAAATACAAAGGAAAGGGAAATCGTAGATTCAGCTCTTCTGAAGCAAACATTGTATTTGTGATGGAATAAAGATGAATTAGAAGATGTTTAGCTAGCAACCCCATTTTCAGGCACTGTAGCAATAATGTAGCTCCACTATGTTCCTCATGAAGGAATACAGCTCCGTTAAGATCACGACTCTGACATGACTACACCCTCGCCATCAATATCATTGGGTGTTCTTTGATGCCTATCCAAGAATATTGGATAGCCAGTCACCCATTACAAAGCCAACCAAGGATCACAAAGGACAGAAAACAAATACTCTCTGTATCTCACTTTCCTCCTAAACAGCACTTAAGTCCAGTGACAGTAAAAGTGAAACGAAACCAAATAAAATAATTGAGGAAATATTAAATATGGAAGACAACTAACCTCTAAAGTAATGAGAGGGGTTTTTGTTTGGTTGGGTTCTGTTTTTTTCCTGTTTCTTAATTCCTTTACGGATAAGAGAATATTTATTTTCCTAGACAGAGGACTCAGTTGATTAGCTTCTGATTTCTGAAAAATGCTACAAGAAAACACTATGTAGCTAAAGCCAAGTTTATCTTACCAGCTATTGAATTGCTTAGGGAACCTTAGAAAAACATGTTCAAAACCTGCCTAATAGAAAACCTGTATATTAGTTACAAACGTCCAGAACTGTCTCCAATATACACATTTACTATCAGTTTTTTATATCAGCTGCCAAAACACTATTCAGTCTTTTGTTATAAAATAGAGAGTGTGGGCATCTAAATGATTTCTATATTATCAGATCAAACTGAGAAGACCAGCCAAAAATTGGCACTAATTTTAAGACATTCTATCTAAGGTTGAAGGTGGATTTGAAGACAGAGGACCTCCAGCAAAGCTGACTTAAAGCTGACAAAAAGATTAGGCCTCCAATAATCCCTACAATTTGAATTTTGGAATTGTTTCTCCTGTCCCTCATCTCCCCATATGAATCAAGTACATACCTTACGCTTTCTGAATGAAAGGGAAAGCATGCAAAAAAATCAATATTCACTAAACGTTGCTAGAATCATACCACAGATTGTGCCCACTATAAACACATGGGAAAACCGTGGTAACCATAACTTTGATACCACTCAGTCACAACTACTGATCAGTGCTGATTTTAAAAATTATTTTAAGAGACAACACTAATGGTTTTTTTTCCTGATGGACATTTTCCAAATCTTACAATGGTGATACGCGAGCAAGCTGTTCCACACACATGATTCATAATTCAGAGTTAGAAGACATTTTGCTGTTTTTCACTACTAATACAGGAATTCAGTTTTCATCTTCTTGTTCTACTGCGCAGGAAAAATTGAAAAGTTCCAAAATTAGAAGGAAAGGGTACATTTGCACTTTAATCACTTGTCTGGATTTGCTGCACATAAATCAGATATTCAAACCCCATCAGCATATCAGAAATTATACTCATAGAGTCTTACTGACATCACTTAGCAAACCTATATGTTCTGTGCTTTATATCACAGAAATTTATGGAATCTGGTTTTGGGGGTCTTTTATTCTTTTTTCTTCCTTTTTAAGTTTGGAGTTAGAATAAAGGGAAGAACAACAAAGTAGCTTTAACTTTGTGATTTCTTGGAAATAAAATTACATAAACACAGACAACTATAAAAGCAAATCCTTCAATAAAAAAAAAAAAAAGCTGTGTAATATTACTGAAGAAAAAGAACAACAAAAAAGGATATAAAAAATAAAATTATCCACTCAAAATGCCAAAATGCCAGATACACCTATTTGGCTGTAGATATGCATAGGATTTACTCAGTCCAAGACAGGACTACTTCACATCTGCATGCCTGCACTGACACCCACTAATCCTCAACAAAGCTTTTCTGACAAAATTGCTTCACGCTATTGGCAAACTTTCAGGAAATATTAAGATTACTTAAAACTTCTTTTGCATAATTCTATGAATCCTGTACAAGTTGTAATCACTCCTAGAGTACTGTAAATCAGTGTTAGTGAGAGATTTAGTTGGTCATTCTCTTTACTTATACAAATGGAAGAAAAAGACTGTGATTACTGATTATTTCTCAGGGAGGGGAGAGGGGGATTGTCCTCAGGACCGTAAATTGCTCTTTGTTTTTGGAGTATAAACTAGTTAAATACTGGAAGTGTGTTGAACCATAATCTGTTTTAACATCATATTGTCTTGCTACATCTTTATAATTGTTATAGATATATTTCTAATTTCTTAATGCTTACATTGAGTTTTTGTGGAATACTGAGTTTACATGTACACACTGATCTTATTGTGTATCACAAATGTATGCTATATATGATAGCAAAAATCTTTCTCAGTGCCACAGCCTCTTTATACAGTGACATTGATCAGAATTAGAAAGTCTATAGAATTAAAATAAAAAATAAAGTATTTTGCAAAGTAAGATAAAATAAAATCATGTTACAAATTATCTTCATTATCTTCAGACAACTCATAAGCATCCACCATCATAATCTAGTATTTCTGAATAGTTTCACATGAAAGGAATACTGAGAGACAGACTTGACAGCACAAGTGTAGCAGATAAAGACTATCTAAATACATTACTTTTAAAGCTAAATAGTACTATTTTGGTCACTTATTTGATCTCATATACAAAAGTAGTAGAGATTCGCCTACTAATCTCTTTTTTATACTTACTTCTGCATGTAAAAGTACTATTTTTTAATAAAAATAAATCCAATAACCTTTCACAGATTTTAAGGAGTGCTTAATATATTATGCTTGCTGGTAAATTGTGCCTATGGTTAAATACCTTCATCTTCAAAAGTGACATTTATTTCTGTTTATAATTATCTTTTAATCTCTGAAATTCAATTTTAAAAATCTAGATCTTAGAAGGATTTTAAAATAAAACAATTAATGATAAAACCAAAGGAATAATCATTATCAACACTGATACATTTGATATAAAAGCACAGTAAATATGAGGTGTTCCATAACAATCAAAATTGTTGGAGAGCTCATTATAATTACTTTCGTTATGTTACTTATCAGAATTTAATGTATCATATATATATATCTTCAGGAGCTCATGCCTCTTGCTAGGAAGACCTTTCATGCTTATTTTGCTTTTCAGAAAAAAATAAAGTTTCATTATTCCATACCATTTTTCTAGCATAACTATTTTTAAACCACTATTTTAAAAGCTATTAACCCAGAACAGTGAGTGCAAATAATACCTGTCTGAAAAGATATAACAGTCTATGTTCCCCCCCCAGCACGCTGTAACTACTTGGCCTGGCGAAGCGCTTCTAAAACAGCTCACGACTCCCATTGAGAAAAAAAGTATCTGCTTTTTTCCAAGCGCATTCTTGAAACACTTCCACCATTTCCACAATCTGCTAGCTCCTATAGCTAGGTGGGGATTAAAACCTGTCCAGCAGTCACTCCTATTAATTCTGCAGAGGAGTGGCAAAGTCAAACGGTGCACCACTGCCAAGGCTGGAGTGGCACTGCTCCCGCGCAGTCGGCGTCCCCGGGGATTGATCGCTACCACAGCAGCGGAGAATCTCTCTGCTAATCTCCTCTAACTGTTGTTGACCTATCTCTGCCATCCCCTCCCAAGTATACAATAAATCAAGCACATTTTACATGAAAAATGAAGTAATTACTCGGTGAATCCAATGGCTAATTGCACACGAAAGCCTCTGGGAGATGTGGGACAAATCCACGTCAGATTTTGAAAGGCAGAGAAAAGGAAACTAAGTTAATAACTCCTCAAATACTGACAGACTGAGAGGGATTGAAATACACCATTTCTTCAGAGAAACCAATACCCCACTCAAGGGAAATGGAAAATTCTAGCTATATAGTTTAGCTTTACAACAACAACAGGAGTGATTTTGAGAGAACGCTCTACCACAAGCAACCAGTTTCTGGAGAAAAATGTCATGGTGCTGCAGCTTCTTATGTCAGATATCATTATTACACTTTATTTAAAATAACCTTTTTTTTTATACCCTCCTTGCTTTCCACCTGCTCTGCAACTATGTACTTCTGAGTCCCATAATACCTCGTTCAATTTAATTCAGTTCACTCGCTGCCTCTTTCCCCAGCTGCTCCCTCAATTGCTCCATATCCAGCCAAACCATCCCCACACTCCTATTACCAAGGTATTTCTCTGGCTGCTTAAATGCCATGCACGTGAGCAAGCCGGCTTTCTCAGCCACGCTGCGGAAGGAGAGCAGAAAAGAGACCGGGACAGGGAGTAAGCAGGCAAGAGACGGACAAATTCCTTTGCTCCCATTTGAGTTCCTAGCCAGCCTTTGCTCGAAGCGGATCACATCAGGTGTGATCAGCTTCACCTTTACAGCTCTGACCTGACTGAAGTGTTTTTGTCATATCTGAGCACAGCATCTCATCATCTGGACAGTACCAGGAACTGTAAGACTCCAAAACACGCTCAGTGACTTTTTTTAGAAGTAACAGTGGTGAAGTCCTGGTAAGTATCTACTGAACATATGTGCTTTTTGAACTTGGCTAAATTTGCTTGGATTGTCACAGGATAGCAAAAGAAACATCCATGACACAAATGCCACTCCTCTGCCAATTTTCAAGGTCAGTTACAATTTAGCGTTGAAAAACAACACATTCTTCTCCAACCTAGCTGCTGGAAACAGCTGAAACATTTGGGCGGATTTTTTCAAGTCATCGTCCTGAGGTGACTAGCCAGCATGGAAAATTTTAGCCTGAATAGTTATAGAACCTGCCAAGCCTCACATGTTTAGTGCGACACACACATTTTCACTTATTTCCTAGGTGCTCCCATAGTAGTTACCTTCATCTCACATAGCTACAGGGTAGTGCTGAGGTCTTGCCCGCAATTCAAGACACCATCAGCAGGATACAGTTGATCACCTGATGAAGTTTTTTAGTGAAGGAGAGGGGGAAAAAAAAAGAAAGAAAAATGCTAAAAATCAGAAACTTTTTCATTTGTTCTTTAAAAATATGATAGTAAGAAAAAAAATGCAGTGACTTTTGGAAATTAAATTTGGATGCCTGTGGTTTTCTTCTCTTTATCGCACAGACTTCTCAGTGGGGGCTACAAGCCTGGTTACATCAGGGAGTTAGTATCATGAGAGAGAAAAAGGGGAACTGAAATCTCTGACCGACAGTTTCTTCAGCTACCTGAAATAAAGCACATTTGGACTCAAAAGGTTTGGATTAAAGATTTTAGTTTGGCAGTGGAACTTCAAGACTTTTTAAAAGTAGAAAACAGGAGACATTTGCCCAAGAGTTATAATGTTTTAATACAGAGAAATATTCAAAAACAAAAAGGAAAAAGCTCTTGGGCATTAGAGGATCTGAGGCAATTGAATTTGATCAGATAAAGAGGAAGGCAATTATTTACATAACAAAAAAAAAATCCACAGAGGAAAAATAATCTTCCTTTCATGATATCTTAGAAACAATCAGACATCAAAACATTGCTTTCATGCAGTCATGTTTTATTGTCTCCTTAGGCTTAATCAACATGCAGGGATGAGTTGGAGATATTCAGAAGTTAAAACTTCATTCCTGCTGTCTATGTTTTCTTAAGTCCTATTCAAAAAGTTTAACTTTGTTAGTATAATGTATTTGCTTATGTAAAGCAAACACAGTTTATTTTATTTTAAATATAGCAAAACAACAGTGACACATGCCATAGATATGATAGATGACACAGGTAGTATTACAGTTGTTGCAGCAAAGATGTTAAACTTGTAAAGTTATTATTCACCACATATTATTCACCAATTATTATTCACCACAAGGTGAATAGATAGATGAGCACATTCAGGGGACATTATGCTATATATGTGTGTGTATGCTAGAAAGGAGAATCTTTATACTATTCTTAACTCTTTTTAACAACTACTTTTTCAAAATACTTAAGATTTTGGCTCTTTTGGCTTTCCAAACTCCAATTTCTGTCATCATTTCAGAGTACCTGAATGGCACTGTCCGCACCTCAAACTTGAGAGGATAGGAAAGACAGGAGTAACCTACTTTGATGCATTCATATACCTCATGGGTTGGAGGAAAAAATATTTTACTCTGCTGTTGTTTGGTTATACAGAGGAAGAAGACTCAAAAGAAGAAGGTAAATGAGCTTGCTCTGAGCTTTGTGCTGACACGGCTAGCCCTTCAGTTAGCCTGATTATATATACACAAGCCTGAAAAACAGAAACAACACAGGGAGTCAATGGCAATATATTAGTGTCACTTAAAGACTATTGGGGGAGAGGTGTTTTTACTTTTAATTTCTACTGAAAACCTGAAGATGTTCAGAAAAATTAAAATTTTAATGTTGTACAAAATAGCCCCTTTTTGATGCCCAAATATTCCAATTTAAGATTTGCGAGAAACAGTATGTCCTCTTAATTATATTGAAGATGGACATCTACACAATTACATATATTTACATGATCAAAGCCCAGAAATGTCATATGAAACCCTAAACATATTTTTATATTTACATATTTAAAATATTTTTCTGGCAAAATATCTTGCCACCAAGGAAATGCAAATGAGTGCAGTAAACATACTACTGTCTTAAATACTACCCCTTTGCAGAGAAAATGAACAACTGGAACAAGACAAAGGAATTAAGAAATAAGTCTGTTTTCAGAAATGTATGCATGTCCTAAACTGTACCAAGTGTCATTTCAGTATAATTTTTTATACTATTTTTTTTAATTTGAAATACATTTTTTGTCTTTTCTCAATAATAATCCCAAAAAAGATGTTGCATGTTTCATGCAGTGAAACGGTGTGATCTCAGTGCTGTTTTCTTGCACTGTAATCCAAAAGAGTTTACACTGTGTAGAAAGTATTAAACATGCTTTCTGAAATACTTTACTAATCACTTTTTCTTTTGAAGTATTTGTATAATCAGTGTGGAAACTCTGATTTTCAAAAGAGGTTCTTCTTTCCTCCTCACTCACCTTCAGTACTTCCACACTGTGCTAAAGGAAACACTGATTTTCTCTTTAACTTCGCATTTGTTTTCTAAATACTTATTACTATGCCAATAGTTTTCTTTAAACCTCATAAAGAACAACCTTGAATCACTACGGAAAAAAACATACTGCTACATATTGAACCAAACAGTCAACCTCGGAACCTCTTGCAACTCAATTCTTGGTTTATTCCTGATACAAGACTAGGCAGTGATAAGGCAGTGAGTTTGACGATAAAGCGTTGAATCTGACACACTAAAGATAAATGAGAATTGCTGACAGAAGGCTGCTCTACTTTTGCTGCACTGTATGGGAAGGTGGGTTCATTTCCATCTCCCTGTCAGGTACCTGAAAACAACGGGTCTTATCCCTCCTTAATCTCAATGGGTTACCTTCATAAGCTCTTTAAAAGTTATATATGGAAGCTGGAGTAAGCCGATTAGCAATGGTTGTTTGCAATCGGACATCAGCAAAGTACATAATAATACTGCAACATCACCGAGAATACGGAATGAGGATGGTACCAGTGGGAAGATATAGCAACGTTATTTAAGACACAGAAGGGTCACATAAAACTCGGAAAGTAGTCATGTACATTTTCAAATACCATCTCTTCCATCCTGAAACAGCCATTTAAAATTTCCTGACTTTGAAGAGGGCACCTTTGCTGACACTACTCAAACTACAGAAGCTTCACTGTTGATCATTTTCTAGGTAGACATTTACTCTTCCCCAAATTTTGACTTTCTGAAGTTCTAAAACAATGATTGATAGCACTCTTTTATGTCTATTAGGTATATTTTATTGAAATACCATCTGTATGACTAACACTCTCCAAAGTACATTTTGTATTTTTCACTGGATTAATGCAGCTTTTAAAAATTCACACTAGCATTTTGTGCTGGAACATTCCCTCACTAATACTTGCACTGTGACAACAGTTCAGTTATGATATATATATCTCTGCTATCTAATGTGACAGTAAAACCAATGTTGAGCAAACTATGATGCCTAATATCCCCTTCTGAACAGATTTCAGCCTGCCTTGCATCCTTTGAAACAGTATCTGTGTCACGTTTGCCCATTTGTCAGTCCTGAGTAACACTGAAAATTGAGAGCACAGAAAAAAAAAAAAGAGGGAGTTGATTAAAAGTAAAAATAAGGCAGAATAGCATATACGTTAGCTAAAGTTCTGTATGATTCTCCTCTGAGATTAGACAACCTTTTGATTTAATTTTTCCTGACAGTTCAGTATAATATCATAATAGACAGAATGTCCTTGGTTATCACTTTTGCTTCCTCTCACTGTTTGTCCTTGTCTAGTGCAGATGCTTTGTCTGGACCACACCACTTTTCAGACATAGCAAATAAACCAGAAAGATTTTAACCCATAGTTTTAGGTGAAAGTAACATGAAAGGCCTATCTATTATTTTTGTTGCAATTCTAAGTATTGAATTACTTTCCTTTCTTTAACATATATCATTGTGGAAGAGGAACTAAGACATGGTACCTGCTAATAGTTCAATGAGAATACATACCAACTTTCAAGGCTAGACTTCCTTCATATTTACTTTAGAAATCCCCAAGGGTATGTTCAGATATGCACAGAGCCCAAGCTCCTAAATATTCTGATCACGTTAGCATTGTTTCTGTAATTGTGTTGACCAAGCATGACCACAGCCAAGCACAGAATAGCCCAAACTATATAGTAATTCCTAAGTATTGTGGGGGTGCTTTGAGACTTTGCCACAGCTGTGCTACAGAAAACAATGTGATCAGAAATAATGGGTGCCCAAGTTGATGAAGTAATGCCCTCTCTTCACCTTGTAATACAGATATAGCCAGAGATACTGGCATAGCCACTTAGAGGCATAAAGGTATCTAACCTCAGGGGCATGATGACAATTAACCTTAGGGGAGTTGATGACAGGAGGTTGATGACAATTAAATGCTAACAGTCAGATCCTGAAAGAGCTTTTAATGACATATCCACAGTAACACATGATATTTGGGGTGGATTAGGTCATACATTATTTATACAATTGAAACTCAATCCTAATGCAGAAGTATAGAACAGCAAACATTGGTGGCTCTTCCTTAACATATTCATGTATACTTGAATACAGGGAAAAAATAGAAATATTTGTTAAATGATTTCTCTCTTGAATCCTGCTTTCAGAAGGAAAAACTGCTAGATTTTGGGCTGCAGCCTTGCACATTGTAATGGTAATGTTAGCTTTGGTTATATTTGATCCACTCAATTTAGTCTATGTACAATGCTGAATATTTTCCAGGAACATAATGAAAAGAATAAAAATCATAAACACATTTTAAGTGTTAGATGTATGAAGCTATTACCCTCTCCTTAAAACAGCGATATCTTTAAATTTCAACTTGCAACAAAGTTACTACAAAAATGTACATTTTTAATAATAATAATTCTTACTTATCTTTTCATCCATAAATCTCTAGGGCTTTGTTAATACAGTCATTTTACCCTTGGCATGACCCAAGATCTAGTCACCCTGTTTCGTTTGCATTCTTTGAATGTTCATCTTAGAGAGATAGGTGGCAATGCAAAATAGGAAATAAGGGTAGTTGAACCATTCTGATTAAACAGAAAGTGACTACAATCTTTATAAGAATATTCAATTATTCTTTTGCAGTTATTGTTCCTCAACCTACTAAAAATATTTCTAGGCCTCCAAGTATATTTTAATTTCTCAGACTGGGAGTTGAACTTGTCCCTGGAGAGGCTCGCTATCCTGCTCTTCATGGTTCATATGCCTCGTTACTTGCCATTCCCTCATTGTAATCATTGCAGTTAGGTTTTAAAGGGATGACAGGGGTAACCTAGCTTTGAAAAGAGCTAGAGATGGATGGAAAATACTTGTTCTTCCCTTTTGTGTATTTAAGGTGTAGAAGAAATACTGCGAGAATGAGAAATTGATTGGCTGCAGTTTAAGCCACCAGTCGAAATCTCTCAAGAATACACATTAAAGATGTTTTTAAGTAGGCTGATATCCAAACCCCTCTGAGAGAGCTGATGTTTAGAACTATTCCTTTACTGGTTTTATCCCATTAACTGATGCTTCTACCACTTAGTTTGCCATACTGAAAATGTGAGAGTAAATGTACTGGTAAACCAAAGAAGGCATAAAACAAGCTCTGTAGGTTGTAAATAAAGTTATTTTATTTTATTTAAACCAATGATAACTACTACAGAAGGCGGTGCAGCTAAGCCCTGTCTAAGCTCTGATTGCACATTTGCTTCTGTAGCGCTGAAAGGTAAGTGGAAATCTTTGTGAATGACTCAAAGTCCTTTAAATCTATGTCTATGTACAATTTGCATATCCAAAGAACAAGCTAGTTACATTCTCTTTCCTGTCAAACTCTGTACACTCACATTAACGCTTGTGAATGTGGACATGTACCGAAAAACCTATAAAAAAGGCAATGGACTGGCTACTGGAGAGGTAAATGTATTTTTTAGCTCTAAGTGCAAAAGGATAGCTTTGCATTGCGTACAAATATTGCCCTATGCCTTCCTGGTCCCATCTGGCTTCCATCAGTCTGAGACAATCACCCACCCATATATTCAACATGGCTGGTTCTCTTTCACTTTCATGACAGCAACAGAATCACTCTTGTTTCTTTCAAATGATGGTAAAAAGAGTTAATTAACTACATAGACATTAAACAGACCATCACAGGCAAAGACTGATCCGCTATCGTTGCCAACAAACTACTTCAGTTCAAGTATCCAACTACTGCCTTTTGGATAGAGAATCACTGTGGTGTTATCCTTAATTTATCTCACCATTTGCATTTATCTAAAATGTGATAAATAATGAAAATGAAAGCAATTGAAGCTGCTAAAATGATGTTCTTGAAAAGCGCTCAGACTGAACCTTATTAAGAGCTTATTCCCAGACATCCTGAAAGGTTTTGTTCTTATTTTGATTTTTAAAGGCAAAACATGAACAGATACATGGTTGATTTGTATTATAAAATTAGGTGTAACGGAGGGTCTACTGTTTAGACTGTCTACACAGGAGTCTAGAATTAAAATAAATTTTAAAAATCCAAACCAAACATACATCATTACACACTCAGTTCACTAACTCACTTTTCTGGTAGCTGTGTTTGGGAACAAAAGTTAACAGGAATGACATAACATGTTTTTAACAGGATATTTGATTGAACGACCCAGTCCTCCATCTTTACTCCTGGCTGTAAAAGGGAGATATAAACACTTCTCTTTCCCAATGTTTTTTTTAACTGCTAAAAAAAAAAAAAATTAAAATTATTATGTATACATTTATAGCCTCTCACACAATGGGGTTGCAATAACATTTGAGATTTCTGGTGTTTCTTGAATACAGATAATGCAAAGAAAGGGCTTTCTTTCATTTTCTTCATGAATACTGTACATATACAGTAACAATTTTTTCATGCAGCGAATTAGAACAACCCAAAAAGTAAACTGTATGAAATCCTCTGATGTAAGGATGTAGTGGACTTTACGTATATATTGGCCATGTGTGAGACTGCATAATGTAGAGTATCCATAGCAACCATACAGTATGTTGAGTAAATCAGCTTGTAAACTGTCAGTGCATTAGATATGCAGGGAATAGAGGGTATTTTTTTATCCTGTTGTATCAGGCCCATATTAGTGTTTTATGTTAACCAGCTCTATTATACATAAAAAGTCCCTAAACCTTCCCAAATTAAGCAAGAATCACTTCAGGCTCTAAAAATGATTGCGCACTTGAATACAGTCAGGAGAACGCTTTGTTTGTAGAATGCTTTGAAGATAAATCCTAAGCAGAGCTTTTAATCTACACAAGCAGTAAAATAAAGGCAAGCATGCACGTATTTGTATCACAGGTAATTTGGAGCAGAATATTTTGAGTGATTTTGAGGAAAACACTATGTTGAAGGCATATGGTTAATGCAGTTTTCTAAAAAGCAAAATAAAAAAAAATATATTTAAAAATAAATTTAAAAGACAATGGAAGTTCTGAGTTCTAACCCTACAATTGTTTTCTAGTTATCTTCCTTCAAACTATGACCTACACATTTTTTAACAGCTGAAAATCTGTGCTGATCATTGAAATATTTGAAAGGAAAACTAGAGAACTTAATCTAATTCCTGGGATTTGATCACATGAGCTTAAATATTAGGTTTATGAATGCGTCCATAAAAATGAAGCAAATAATTATGTCCTCATGAGACTGTATCCATTATTGGTTTTGTTAATTTATATGCTTCTTGACGTATTTTGTATGCTAAGAACATTATATGGACAGAGGAACATATGTTTTCTGTCACAATTAAGTAAACCAGAACTTAATTCAGATTTTTGGCAACTCCAGATTTATTGTTAACATTTTCATTTTCATTCTGTTTACAAAAAGAAATGGAAACTTTTCTTAAATATAAATATCTACATAGAAGATAAATGCTCATTAAACTAACCACATCAGGTGAGGCTCCTAAGTTTTCCCATCAAATCCAAAGTAATTTGCTTTGAGCTCTCAGCAGTTTAGATCCTTCACAAGGAAAATCTGCAGTCAGTTTCCGTATTATTTCAGTTGTCATATTTTACCTTCTCAGATTTAATTGTGATGAAGTCCAACCCTCTTGTATCCTTTAGTAAACATCGTTGGCGGAAAATACCCAGTTTTATGTGTCTTTCCTTCACCTCTGCACTCCATTTAGCTATAGGCAGCGCTGTGGAACACCAACAGCCACAGCTTTGTTGCAGGGATGGCAACATACATCGGTACTCACAGACTCTAGGGTGCTTCTACGAACGTACCAAGGTAATCTGTTTTCAGAGTTATTGAAATGCACCACGAATTTAAAAAGCGCTTTTCTGTACGGAATGACAAAAGATGTAGTCGTTAACACTCAGCATTATTTTCCTTTCTTTTGTGATTGCATAGGAGATGCTCAGAAATATTTTTTTTTTCAGTTCTTTCCCATGGTGCCTTCTCTCACTATGACTTCCATAACCCAGCTGTTTCAAATCACGTTTTTTTTTTACTAAACCATGCCTATGATAAAAATCTTCAAATAAAAGATGGACCAGGTATGTCAAAAGCCTCTAACTAAATTCAGGTTGCCCGTTAGGAAGCCTTCATACCCCGTTAACTGCTATAAGGTATATGTGATGACTGAGAAAGTAACCTCTGACCCACTGGCTTTTTCATGCTCTAACTAGTAAGTAGGAAACAACAGGGGTTGAGGGGAGCGCTATGAAACAGCGCTCGTCAGAGCGTGACAAATTGGAAAATGGGCTCTTCTGTATTCTGTAATGACAAGAATATTTAATAGGCTATGTAGGGGGTACATTAAAAAAGATGTTAGCTAGCCTGAAAGTACACTCCTGGGGTGAAGTCCTAGTCCCACTGAAGTCAATTGCAAAAGTTCTATCAGATTGAATGGGGCCGTAATTTCAGTCCTGGTGTACACACAAGTGAAAATGTCTATTTAATTTCACAATAGACAGGAATTCTGATATATGGGTTTTGATTCTTCACAAAACACTGAAAATACCTGTTTAGGTAAAATGGCACAGGCCAGCGTTACAGCTCCTGAGGCTTAAAATAAACCAATTTAGTTTTGTCTTCCTACTTCACCACTCTCAAAACGAGAGTCTGCCTTTAGGTGCTCAGTGGTGAATTATGTCAGCTGTACTTTTTTATCCCACAATTCAACAGGGTGTAGAGGACCATAAAGTGGATTATTGAAAAATGGCTTGCAAGAGTGCAAAATAAAATTTATCTAAGTAGGCTTTTTCCCCCTCTTGGCTCATAACTCCAATATTAGTAATTTTGCTCCTACTGACATTTATAAGAATTGTGACCGCAGAAAGGCTGAAAAAACTACTGTAAAGAAGTGATCCAAGGGCTGGGGCATAAACCTGGGATCTGTGTTAAAGTCCTTTCTCTTCCGGTAATATCTTAGCAAAGTCACTTTGGACTCAATTTTTAAAGGTGTTAAGCTTCAAGAAATACAGACAGGCACCAGATTAGATTTTCAAAAAGCGTTTAAGGTATCTAACTATTTTTAACTTCTATGCTGACTTTACAGAACAGGGGAAAAGGTACAGATTTATAAGATGGCTATAACAGAACTTGCATACCATTCACACACCTCATAAACATAAAGATAACGAACACTGTGACATATTTATGTACATATAATTCACAAACATCTGAACAGTCACAAGAAGAGAAAACAGTGACAATCAGGTCCGTAATTACGATCTCTTTCCTTAAAATGAGCAGTATCTCATGACTCAATCTTATTTATATAAACAGACATACTGGGTGGTAAAGTAATAAAGTATGAATAAAGGTAGCAAACTTGGCCTGAAAATGATTTTGTTTTCACATGCAACATTAATTACCATTTGGATTAGACTAATGTACCACTTATCACTCAGAAGTGGTGCACAGGGAAAGGAGGAATGGAAGAAACCTTAGTGTAATTATTATTCTTTCTAAGTGAATCAGTATGCTTCACATGTCTGTTTTCTTTAATCTACTAGTGTAAAAATCCTTTTTTGCAAACTGCTGAAGAGTTCATTTCATTAATCCTTTAGGAAGAGTCTCTGTCAGATGCTTTAACTAATGGCTCTTAGCCCCCGGACGAGCTTGAAAGGAAAATATTACTTGGATCAATAATTAAACACCTGAGTTTTGGGGTTACTTTTTAAAAAGGAATTATATATTATTATTCTTGTCAACCTTGCTTGGCATTGACTAGTGACTTTAGAAATCTTGTTATAAGACAAATCTTTTATTTGCCATTGGCCATTTCCTCTAACCTTAAATGTCCTAAACATTCTGCTTTGGAGAACATACCTTCGAAGTGCTCTTTAATCACTACTATATTAACTGCTGTCAGTAACCAGCCGCTTCCATGAATGTTTAATACTGGGATGACTGATTTTTACTAAAGTTTGTATTAACGGTGGGTACATAAACAATTACAGTCCAGAAAATCTATGCATAAAAGCCATAAAGCACATGTTGAAACAGCTTAAATTTCTCCTTTTTAGTATGACAAAAGCTCATATATTAATTCTGGTCTGCAAATGAGTCCATCAATTATGGATCCCTGAACACTGTTATTACTACTTTAAGATAGATTTTAATGTTCTCACTCATATTGGGTAGCACTTCACTGTGAAGCAGTTTCATTATTGATTTTAATAGGACTATTTATTAAGTTAAGTAGTTTTCAATGCGAGTCAAGATTTAACTATTAAGTATCTATTCACACAGTCTAATTAGGTATTTTAAGTAGGAGATAGCTACACGAGCATTTTAGTTTTGATCAGGAGGGCGCTTTTGAAGGGAATCCCTTGAACTTCCCATTCACTGCTCTTTGGCTCATAACATAGAGAATTCTTGGAGCACACGAACAATTTTTCTTAGATGAAATTAAGATACAAAAGACACACTAGTTGCCACCATTAATAGTAATGGGTACTTATTCCACAAGACCAAACCAGAGCTACTCTCGAGAGTACACATACACACCCCAAAACATGTTCAGTGAGGACAGAGAGTCCTCAACAACACCTCTTTTACGCTATACATCTGCTCCTTCCAGGCCACTCCACTTACTGCTGTAGATGTATTTCTAATGCACTCTAACCACTAACAGGTATTTAATCTAAAAGATGAAAACAAAAACAGTTCAGAATAAAAACTGTGAAATGTACACAATATGAACACAATACGCTTTGCCAATTTATTTGTACTGGTCCACACTACTTGTTAGTTAGAAAATAAAAATAGGATCCTAAGTTGCCCATATGCTTAATGGAGATAGGAGGCATCTCTAGAGTGGTGATTCAGAACTGGCAAGTCAATGATACAAAGGACACACTATTAACACTCTTCTATGACTACTTTATTACTTTCTCTTTGACAGCTGGGTGGCTGATTTTATGTTTTAAGAATAACAGTGAAAAATAATGTAGAAAAACCTTTTAAGGAAGGACCTCAGGCTGGACAGTTCCAAGACGCTCTGGCATAATATGTTCCAAGTAGAGAGCTGAACACCAAGCTGTCAATGAGAGCTGTAAAACCATAAGCATCTCCCAATCATCATTTCATGTCTTATGAACACTTTATCTCTCATTATCATTTTAAGAGATCACTACTCTATCTACTTATCTCTCTATGGCCAGCCACTGAGCTCCTGCTTACTGCTAGGTTTGATTCTCCTCACTTAATGTTTATCTCCATCAACAGCTGATTCAGCTGTAGGCCTAACTGATGGAGTGAAAGCTGAAGTGGTGAGGGAGGGAGAGATGAAGGGAAACAAGATGAAAAAGTAAGCCTGATTTGCTTCTGACTGAAAGAAGCAGTGGTTCCAAAGTATTCCTGTCCTTACTTAAATATATAGTTCCTATCCCCATCATTCATTCTTCGTCTGTTTACTATATCATAGTATACTGTAAAAATAAATAGCACTGTTATATTCTTATTCAGGCTTATTTTCAGGTCTTGAGGCTTTTCTTGTGTTTATATGCTTATTTGTGTGGTTTTTTTTTCCCACCACCTGTTGTGACAAAACTACAAGACAGAATTAAGCCACTGCAGGAGGAAATTGAATATAAATACTATTTCACAGCTATGTTCTATGCAGGAATATGGACACAGAGATAAAGTTTGAGGAACAAGAGTCTGTCACAAGGAAAATCTTTCTTGTTTCACACTATTAGCTAAAACCACGAAACTCAGCTTATCTCTGCCATAAGACTCTATTGAAGTAAATTCAAGTTCTATATAGTTGGGCTGTGCTTAAGTTGTCCTCAGTGGCACTTCATATATGTAATAAAAGTAGAAAATTATTATCCATACTTTATTCTAAAGAAAAAAAAATTCACTTAAGATGACTCTAAAACCACGTGATGTTTGCAAAACAGAGAATGGAAGTACGAAAAAATAATTGGGATTTCAGAAATAAAGGGAAAGTTTACACTGTTAAGATTGTTAGACACACCTTCTTCCTACAAAATTCATTACTACAAATACAGCAAGAGGTCGCTTTGACCTTGATTTTATAAATGTGAAAATGTAGTTTAAAATTTAGAAAATGCGTTCTGAGGAGAGACACATAACCCTAACAGAACACTAATACGTCAACCACCATTTTCTTTCTGAAGAAAGGAGCACAGTTTATTAACTTTTTGTTAACAAAACAAAAATAAAAAAATATTGCATTAACAAAGGGCAATGAAACAATACAGACTTCAAATTCAGTCACTGTGACACTTGCCTTTTAGACAGCTATAGCAATTCTGACTATTATTCATGGCTGGTTCTCAGATGCAGCTAAGGACAGGAAATAGGCTATAGGTTCATATTTGTCTCAAGTCTGCACCCTAATTCACCAACTGAACATACTTTTAAATCTTTAATTCGAGAAAATAGATTTCGTCTCTTGATACTCACTAGGTTTCCCAGGCTTAAAGGAAAGCCTCCTGAGTTCCAATATGTCAAGTAGGCAGAATGGCAGGTTACAGGCAGCAGCAGTTGGAAAGCTGCTTGTAGCTATCTCAGCTTGTAATTGCTGCTCCACAGCTGAGTCCAGAGCATGAGCATATGAGTATTCCTGCTTCACTTCATACATCAGAGGTGGTAGCTAAAAGTATAGTTTCCCAGCTGAGCCTGATGCCCAGCTGAACTTTTTAAGTAGTGTATGCACCCGCCTAGGTGGGATGCAAGTCTCAGGTGTGAACCAGCACTGTTAAGTGATCATGAATACTATACTAGTGCTGGTTTCTCTCCAAGATGGAGAGAATTACATCGACAGTTGCTACTTCTGCACAGAAAGAATCCCCATCCTAACTTGCCCCTTGCTCTGTCCAATAACTAGCATTTGGACACAGTAAATAAATCAGTAGCCTTGCCTAACCAAAGTTAAAATTTAAGACCAGGATACTTAACATCACATAACTTTAATCATCAAACTGAAATTAGGTTCTTAAAGAAGGCAGACTGTATCACTTATCATTCTCAAACCTAATTACGGCTCCTGAGGTTGGTTTTGAGATGAGAGTGGTGTGAGAGCTGGTATAAAATGGAAAAGAATATGCACACTCATCAGTCCTTTATTTTTAAGCAATTGGTTGAATATTCTGATGATGTTCAAACTGCTGCGCAAGCTGATCAGTTCAATGCCAGCCCATCTCTCACTGTAAGGAAGACACTTAATTATTTTGCAATTCTAAAAGGTCAGGTAATTTAGATTAAACACAAATAATTTGCAGGACATGACATACAGCAAATAAAATGTACCAAGAATCAATATGCCACAGAGTTGTTTCTGATTCAAATAAATCCATTGGACTATCACATAGAGCCTGCCTTCGCATGATTTTCTGAAACAAAAGAAAACTTAAAGTAGGTGTAAATCAGCCTGCTCACTGCCATTTTTTATTGTCATATTTTCAACTTTAATATAAAACGAAGTGTTAAGCTACCTGGTCAACTGCCAGGAGCCCACCTCTCAGTAAATGACCAATGCTTTCACTACAAATGAGATGAAGCAAAAATGGACTGCTCTTAAAAAACTCTGGTCCTTCTGCATCAAATCACAGTGCCCCTAGAGACAGAATGCACTATGCCTTTCTCTGTAACATTTTAAAGTTACCAATTACTCTTTTGCTAGATATACACACTATAAGGATAAAACCTATAACAGATCTGAACAGTTATTTTAATTAGAATAAATGAGTGGTTTAGCCTGGATATCTTTGATCATTGTCATGTTAACAAACTGAATAACAATGAAGTCTTCGAACAGCAGGCTCTGCTGGGATTTCTGTAGCTCATAATGTCCAACTACAGCTAAAACCCGCTAAGCCATTGCTTTTGTTTCTTTATGCAGTTTCATCGTAAAGGTAAATGTTATCCAGTACAGTTATACATTAAACACCATCAATGACTGTTAAGTCTTTTATAGAGAATTGTCACTGTCAAAGGCTAATCTTCTTTCCTTTTTATCATTATTTTTCTGCCTGACAAAATGCACAGATAGGGTTTATATGGATACAAGGAATGGTTGCTCAGACTCATTAGACTTATCCTACTTGCCTAGGTAAGAGACAAAGGTGCACTTAAATAAAGCTTTCCATCCTAATGACACATGAGTAGACAATGCGAATGTTCTACTCCTGCTTTTCATTAATTTAGCTCACTTTCGTGTGCTTACTTTCCCATCTACCTTCAAAGAGAGAGAATAGTAAGAGACAGAGGCAAACAGTTACATAAACTCACATACATTTTAATGTTCCACCACTGCCTGCACTTTATTGTGTCTTGAAGATGCTGATATTTTCATAGCAGACATTTCAGATCACAAGATGAACTGTTTGTTCTTTCAGTCCCCAAGTACAGCTCATCTCTGTGTGTTCTATTTGATTTAGAAAAAGCAAAAACATGTGACAGCAGGACTTCTTATCAAATAAGGCCAGTAGTTTAAAGAAGCTTTAATAGCTTTAAAAAACCCAAATAAGAAAGCCTATCATCCTTCAAAACCTCTATAGGTTTTACAAAGTGCTGGAAATAGAATGACTTGCAGTGAGAAGATGCTAGGCATCTGACAGAGGAGTTCACAGAATATAATAAAACTTTCCAGCTAATAATGAAAAATAAAAAATTCTCCTAGATCCTTATACAGAATGGCTAAAGCATATCACAATTTGACCTTGCAGACAGAGTCATCCAGAACTGTAAATTCGCAGAATGACCTCCTTGACACTGCTGCATCATCATCACCACTTTACCATTCCCACAAGCTCACCGGTATTGATGCACTGCTTCAAAACACAGCCAGGCACTGACACTGCGACGCACTACAACTGCTGAGCACCTTGCTTCCAGTCTCCCTTTGACACAACGGGCTGTGTGTCCTTAAATGCCCCAAAACCTGAGAAGAGCGACAGAGGAATCTGTGGCCAAACGATTCCTCTCACTGGAAACGCAACACAGCATCTTACTTGAAACACAAAAGGAAGGAGAACGGTTTTCTTCTCTTCCCTTACTTTCCTTCTTGCTAGTGCTGGCCTACTGACTCAAGTCCTGCTGTGGTCCTGCAGGGAGAGTTTGTGAGTTCAACATGATTCTTGTACTTTTTGCCAGTCCTTTACTGGATAATTTAGCATTTTTACTAGTGACGTCTACAGATGACACGAAGATTGATAGGGTCATAAATACTAGGGAACACATAACTTTTGCCAAACGATGTGGATCAGTGAGCTCAAAGGGCCCATTGAACAAAATGCATTTTAATAGAGGAAATAAAAGCTAATGCACCTGGGAATTAACAATTCAAGCTGTACTTAAAAGTTAGGAGCCTTAGAAAGCAGTGGATTAGAAAAAGATTGTCAAGGCTCTGAGGGCACTCACCAGACTCATTGTCCCCGCTCCAGCCCCACAAGGGTCTCCACATACTCCATCCATGGCCCAAGACCCCAGTTCAGCTTCCTGGGGCCATCAGCCCCTGCCCCAGCGACACCACAGCAGGGCCAGTCTCCAGCTCCCCAGAGCCCTGTCCTGTCTGGCCATGGGCCATGCTGAGCTGCGCAAACCTCTGGGCTCATGTCTTGGCCATCCATCCCCAGTGAGATGTCCGGCACCCAGGGCTGGGGCTGCCCCAGTGCCCCTCAGCAGCCCTGCCCCTGGCTGGGGGGTGAGACGGGTCCTGGCTGCCAAGACTTGCCTTGCCAGACCCAATGGGGACCCACCACCACCCCGGCCTAAGGGAGCCCCCCCACTTGGTACCTCAACAAATATTTGGGAATCGACATAAATAATTGCTCTCAGTGCTATAAGCAAAGGAAATATTCTAAACTTTGCAGACTTGAAACTGGTTGAGATGATAAAAACTCAACCAGGCATAGACAGTTCAGCAAATACCAAGAAAACACGGGAGCCAGCTCAGAGGTCATCTATGAGAAAAGTGAGTATGCGACTTGGTCACTGTTTGCAAGTACTTGCACATCCATAGTGGGAGGTCTGACAGTGGCAAGTTGCAGTCTTGCAGACTGAAAAACAGTATCAAATGGCTTGACTCTGAATTTAGGCAAATTCAACCTTGATCATCCTTTTCTTTCTGTATACAGATGTGGAGATCTTTTGATCTGTTCTATTTTAGCTTCATAATACCTAGTTGTGTTTAATTCTGTGCTGGTATTATGCTGATTTAGTACTTCTGCAATGGTCTGAGACATAGCCCCATGTTTCTGTCTAAATTTGACTTTTCCCTCCTTTATGGATTTAAATCATTTATGACCATTAATATCATGACTTGGGAGAAAAAACCAAGAAGTTGCTGGATGTGCAAGTTCAAATGATACACGTTACACTTTCCTATACCTGAAGATACAGGAAAATCTGAAAATACAGGCAAGAACGAAAAATGAGCTCAAACAGGATGTAAACCTCACTTCACTGAGTGTATTATAGAGACTGGTAACGGGAATCACATTGGTACTGTGATTGAACTGTATGTTGCAATTGCTCTTTTTGCTAAGCGTAACTTGCATTTGTATTCTGTTCTCAGTATATTTTGCATCACTCTGCTAAATCAGAAATCCCATTAACATCAATTGTCTTCAGATAAGTAAATTTTATATTAAACACTACACCCTCCATGTGTGGAGTATCGAACTTGATCAGAGAGCACTGCACTCTGATACTTTATAATAAGTAATACATTCAAGTCTCTTCAGTAACCACCTGCAGCTCTTGATATAGAAGCTAAGCCAATTCTAAAGCTGGTGTAAATTTGAGTGGTTTCAGTTTTGAGTAAAATTATAGTAATTTACACTAGCTCAATATCTGATATGTGAAGTCCACAAGATTTGGAAGACTAAGCACATGCTTAAATGATTTACTGAATTAGGATGATAACGAAACTTACTTATCGTTAAAGTGCCTTCTTTCCATCAGACTTAGGAGGAAACAACAAAATCTTATGTAAAAAGTATGCTTACCTGATTTTAGAAGGGCAAATAAAGGTAATCTCATAGCTTCTTTAAAGGCTGAGCTGAAGAGAAACAGCTGAATGGCAAATCACATAAGCAGGAGGATGTAGAACAACATCAATGGCTGCAGAAACTTACATATAACTTTCCCATCATTAACAACACCATAATACAGAGGGAGGGAAAAAAAATCTTCCTAACATCTATCTAGATATACATAACACAAAAATTTTGGGTTATTTAAAGGTACCACCTCATATTTTGCTGGTGTTTTTTGAGCTGTATCATACAGTTTTCTTCTGTTCCCCATGGCAGTCTCTTTCTCTTCATTCGTCATGGATTTGGTAAGTCTAATAGATTATTATGTTACCATAGCTAAACAGGTGCTTAGCAATGGTCACTCAAAAGTATTTTTTTTTTCCTGATAACTGGTAGTAGAATAGAAGATCCTTCTTTAAAAAAGGTTTACCTCTTACAAAAAATATAACTTCTTTTTGCTAGCTCCCTGGCACTTTTTTCATGGACACAGCAGCCCTTCAAAACACGGAACTGATTGCAGGAAAGGACAACTTTATCACAGTTTCTTTAAACATATGTTACCCTGGAAAGTCTGCTGTCTAGTTAAACTAAGTTCACAATATTTATCTTTCTCTGCAGCAGTGAAGGTGAGGAGGATTCTACGAACTTAGAAAACTTCATTGGCAGTGAAGAACCTATGAAAATTTGATGGGGCATCTTCTCCCTCACAGGGATCTACAACTCTAAGAGAAACACCTTCTTCTCTCCTAAACTAAATAGAATCAAAGAATGGAATAAATATAAGAAAGAATACAAAACCTAATGATCAATCTCCTCCTGCTCAGAGGAGGAGAAAACAAGAAGATTGGCAGCATAACTTCTAAATCCCCTAACATTATTGAAAAACATCAGGCAGATAAGCATAGCACATTTGATGTGGCTGCGCCAGTTTTGCTAACTTAGTCATTTCAGCAAGAAATTGAATTTGACTTGAACCATGTATCAAACTGTCACTTCCATTCACCCAAATTAAATGCAACTTATACTGTCTGAACAATGTGGTCAGTAAATTAGTTATTAAGTATTTCTTACACTACACTTAAAGTTTAAAGTTGTCTGAGGAACTCCTTAAGTTAGTCTTACATATGATGTCACTGAGGACACAACTAGAAGTTTATGTACCCTTACACTGCTGACAGTCATCAAGGGGAAAAAAAAAAACCACCACCAAACCAAAACCAAAACACCACAACAAAAAGAGAAAAAGAAAAGCTCTGAAAACTTAAACTACTTATGTTTCTCTGCAAGAGCAATTAACACATATTCCCAAAGGAACTACTGAAACAAAGAAAGAAACTGAGGATTTCCTTTGGGGGATAGTAACTGTAGGAGGCATTAAATATGCAAGCAGCCATTAGGCATGATTAAAGATTAATTCTGTGTCATAGACAGAACCTGGGGTCATTATGGGTCATGACTTTCATCTTAATTATTTGGCTTACTGTTTTTATTTAATTAGCTTGGCTTAATGAGTCTTTGGTTATAGATGTGTGGCACACTGGATTATTGTGCACCATTTATTAAGTAAAAGGCTCAGCTATTAAACTTCTTAGGAGATAACTTCCACAATTTCAGCAATAAGATTCTGGATAAAACCAGAGTGAATTCTAAGTAAGAACATAATTTTACAATCTTATTTGCCTCTCCAAAATCAGCATTAGAGGTTCTACTGAAATTGGTGGGACATGTGAGGTCAGTATTTGATGGTAGTATTTAGGTGCTGCCTATTATATTAATTACATTGGTAAAATTCTGTATAATTCAACATTCATAGCTCTCTCTAGGCATTGTGTATTGTGCTGGACATGTCAAGGTATTTCAAGTCTTTGTATTCTCTGCAGTTTTTTAACACTACATACAATCGGAATGTAAAAGTATTGATTAAAATTAATTTCAATCACAATTTTTATGTATTTCCAAATAGAAAACATTTTCTTATGCTTTTTTTTTCGATTTAGCATTTGCATTCTGCTTTAAAAGCCTGTCTTTTCTTCCTTTTAAAACCAAAAAACCTAGTAGTTCATTTAATTCTCCTACCTCTTCCTAAACTTTGCCTAAGAGTCAAATAAATCACAAGTATGACTGAATCTCAATGCAGCGTGTTTTTCCCTCCTGTTTCAACTAGAGGGGTAATTAAACAAACAAGTAATAATTAAACAGACTACCTGTAAGAAGAACTAGGGGGAAAAGGCTTATGTAGCTAGAGGAACAGGAGATTCTCTTTCTTCTTTTTCTCAGATCCTCCGTCTTCCATACCAGAATGAAAAGAAAATTACTCTGTCCTTGAAAGACTTGAAAAAATAATCAAAACTTCATTAAAAATGTAAGTGAAGGGGAGTTCTCTTTCCCAGTGCCCCAAAGATGGATAGACTTTCTTAAGGCAAAATCTAGTAAAACCAAGACAGAAACTTTCCTGTGAATTAAGGTGCTTTTAAGGCACAGCAAATACTGAGGAAGAGAAATAAGGCCGTTGTGGCCCAGAATAAAATGGAGGCAGCTAAGGCTTAAATCAGACTTCATGAAATTCACAGAATTAACATCAGAATAAATTTGCATCATATCTGGTGCACAAATTAGCCAGATAGACTGGTAAGCTACTAGGCAGCCTGGTACATACTAGTTTAGGGTCTTCAAGGACACCAGAAATCCCAGTTCATCTAATCGCTACATTTAGGATTTGCTGAAGGATGAGGCTAAGGGACATGAAGAACGGGAAGATGATAGTCCTAAGGTCATATAGCTAACACTTTTTTTAAAAAGTGAAAAAATTATAGCTGAGTAACTTTTTTGTTACTTTCAGGCCTAGAAAGTTTTTGTCAGAGATAGCAAGGATGCTTGTATGAGCACTTTGGAAAGGACAAATATTTTGCCTATGAAGAGAAAACTTTCCTTCTATTGAAATATTTGGAGATAGATCAAAAGAACAAAAGGTCCTAGGAGAAAAAAAAAAAAAAAAAGGAATGCATTTCCTGGTATCAGGCCTGCTAAAAGAATGGAAGACTTTATCCAGAAAATTTTGGCATAGATTTGGTTTGGTATTGGTACTGCAATAATAGGAAAGATGTTCTTGGCCATTGATCCCTGTAATCATGTTATTAAAAAACTTATATCCAGAAAGAAAGTTAACGATTTAATGGACTCTTAACAGTTAATGATTTAATGGACTCTTTAATGCATTGAGCAAAAAACGCAGCCAAGTCAGCTGCAAGTTCCTAACTGTGCATGAAGGATGAAGCCATTCCCTTGTTATGTAGCTAGTGTCTCTTCAGCACTCACTGATGGCTGAGCAACAGGCAAATTAGCACCTAATTGTTTACCTTGATAGTGACCAGGAGGCTTACAACAGAATAAATCTGAAAATTAAAATTCAGAGGACACCAAATTCAATGGCAGCTATTAGCAATGCAATTAGAGTGGTTGATTAGAAATGTTTATGAAAGTTTTGCAGACTGATTTTGTGCCAGATTCTGGAAAAAAAAAAAAAAGGCCTGGAACAATCCGAACTATAAAGCTGCCAAGACAGCAACTTCTGCAAATGTAGTAATTGCACAGAGGTCTATCTGATATATCAGATAGATGTACTATTTAGGGATGACTAATTCTACCAGTTGAACAATACAACCTTGGGGACTGACTTGGGCAAAACTACTTAGCCTAGTTCAAACAAGTTAATTTTTTATGCAATGGAAAATACTTGTGACGTGTAACTAACCGAATTTGGTGCCAGGAACCACCCTTGTACCTAAAGTTGCCACAATCTGAGCCTCTGGCTTAGTACTCTCTCTTCGCCATGTAGAACGAAGCAAATACGATTCAAAGTACCTTACTTTTGTTATTAGGCATTTAACTGAAGACCAGATCAAGTTAAATCAAAGTTGAATCTCCCATACTGTTCCTCTGCCTAAGCTTACATTGATAAATTCTGTATGCCTACCATCCACATCATTTCCTCTGTCACCTATGTCCCTTCATCAATAACTTCCTTGGCTTCATTCTCATCTCATTTTCCCTTCAGAATTTCTGAAATAAGGACTGTACCTCACTACAGAGAACCTGCATTTAGTATGGTATTAATAGAGCTTCACTATAAACACATGGTGCACTCAGTACAAAGAGAGAACTGATACTTTGGAATGGATCCAAAATCTATTTTGCTCAATATCTTGTCTCTGACAGAGGAAGATATAAGAAATCTACAACAGTCAGATACAGGGTTATTCAATCTAAAAGATAGAGAATGCTTTAACCTTAAGATTGAAATATTCTTTTCAAAACAATGGTTTACAATTTGTTACAAGAAGTTAAATGTGTTGTCACCGTCTCTACTTCTTTTTTTAAAAACTCCTCAATGAGCTAAACCCCATCCTGTCTTAATGAGCTCTATAATCCATTTACATGTGCATGAAAAACAATAGTAAACATACACGCATTTCTGGATTGCACAACATTTAATTTCTATTTACTGTCCTCTTTTTCTTATGTTCAGAGACAGGTAGAATTTGCCAGGTGGAAATACGTGATTTATAACATAAATCAGAAAAACTATTATAATGTTCCTCATTTACTCATTTTCTTTTCCAGTAGCTTCAGTTTCTTTCAACAGAACTTTTCCAGAGCCTTCACGATTGCATTATCTATTGTTGAATCTCTTTTTGTTCTGTGATATTATTGAAGATACAGGACGGTCAGTATTACATAGCAATCTAGAAGACGTATTTAAAGCATTATGGTATCTTTTTTTTTATTCTTTGCAATCTCTTCTCTTATACATGCTAAAAGCTTGTGCTTTTTTTCCCTACAACTATATGTTGAGCCGTTGGCTCCTTGAGTTCTATATAATTATACATTATACATATTTTTTTTTAAGTTGGTATAGCCAATTTAAAAGACTATAAATTGTATGATTGAATTCAACGATAAGCTATTTTTGCTACAATTTGAATGTATTGTACTAAGTTTCATTTATCATTTGTTTCAGCTCCCTTGGATATCTAAAACCCCCATGATTTCTCTGATCTCAAACAAACATCTCTGATCTTAAATGTATCATCTGCAAATATATCTACCTCATTACTCTCTGCATTTTCAGGCTATTAATATGGATATTTAAAGCAAAAGTGAAAAGTAAAACACCAAATACAGAAGCTGAACTCAGCCCCATTGTTGAGGTTTTCCCATAAAAAAAAGCAAAATAAAACAAAACATAATTTTTCTTTGCATCCTGTTTTACCCAATATTTAAGCTGTGACAATGTTTTACTTTATTATGTATAATTATTTACTTCTTTTAATAACCTGTCAGAGCAATAAGAATTGCTGTATTATAAGGATATTAGCAACATTTGAAAAATGAACCAAATTCATTGATAATGGACTATTGCTAGGTCATCATAATATTCCATCAGCTATAATCCCATATTGTCAAGTAATTCAGTACTGGATGTTTTTCAAATAATTGTTAATGCTCTGTTTTTCTCAAAACAATAATGGTTTCTTTTTTCATTTTCACCATACGAGAAACATAGAGAAACATGCAGAAGTAAAACTAGAAGAATTCAGAAATAGCTATCACAGCTCTCATTAGCAAAAATGCATAGTCCAAGGATAATGACACAACAGCATGATACTGGAAATGGTCTGTATTTTAGGTAATAGACAGGAAAAAAAGTCAGTGGTTGTTAGGTGGTGCATTTAGTTATTTATTCAACACTCAGTTCCCTGTGTGTTGTACTGGTAGTTTATCTCAAATAAATTCCTGAACATAAACAATAGAAAGAGTCAATTCTCCATGTCAAGGAAGAGAGTATGTTAAAGCTTAGAGTAAGCCTTTTATATTCAGCAGCTAGTTTAATGAAGTGTTATAAACAATTTATATGACCGAGATTTCAGGGAAAAAAGTTTCCTCCTTTATATTTTCTCACTTTGCATAATGCTTTTCCTAAGGGAATGGCATGAGGGAACGAGCAAATCAATTGTACATCAAATTGTAGAAATACTGACACCTTCCTCTAGATCACTAAAGTTATCAGGCAGCAAGTGAAAAGTGTGCATAATTTGTCCAGCAGAATTTGTCAAATATTATATGACAATTCATTAACCCACAACAATTCTAATCACATCTGGCACTAAAATTTTGTATCTGTCTTGCTAACAGAACATCACCAAGCCAAATTTCTAGAGGGATAAAAATAGTGCAACATAAGTAAAAATCTAGTTTCACTGAGGAGAAAAATCTGCTTAGTGCTGTCATTATTATTTTTCCCTCTGAATTTCCTGGTGATTATTTGAGGTTAATTAAGGAAACAATGTCCCACAAAAGATGGAGGTAATATTATAGATAGAGAAAAGGATGATATGAAACAGAAAAAGTAATGGAGTGATAACAACTGAACAAGGAATTGGTTCCTTGGAAAAAATATATTTCCACGTAACTGCACAATCTGTGACACATCGAAAATATAGATTTGTTTATTTAGCAATGAATAAGCTGAATTCACTGTATGGCTACCCATAAGATCCAATTGTGTATTGTTTACGGATACCAATGTCCTGACTGATATCAATAGAAAGTGGTTATAAACTCCCAATTTATGATTACTTAGTTATTCTTTCATAGATTTTTTACTAATTATTTGTAATACCATATTCTCTATTTTAAGACTTTGACTTTTCCTGTTATACAGTGAAAATACACCATCTATTTTAGAATTTGGTATTGACTATCATTGCTGTGTGCACCCAAAATACAGATTAGAGAGGATTTCAACAATCTTCCCCTTATTCATAGAAAACTATGCTTACTTATTTTCTTTTTCTGAAGCAACAGTATTTTTACAGATTTAATTCTCATGCTATGATTAAAACATAAATAAATCTGATAGCACTTCCAGAGTGATCTGTTTCTGCTCTTTCTATGCTTTCTAATTCTTTACTAGTCAAAAACATTTAAATGAAAAAGTCTTGTATCTGGATTTTAAACGAGGAAAGTCCATAGCACTTGTGCTTTCATAGGAAAGAAAAAAAAAAGCACAACAATAAATACTTATATGCTTCAGTCAGTTTTTCGACTTGTATTATCCATGAAGAATGAAACCTTCCTTGTGGTTCATATATGAAACTAGTATTGCCTGGATCTGTTTTATTCATGAGTACCAGATGAGGATCAAAGCATGAAATTAGAGGTGGTAGCTCACAGGAGGAAGATGTGAGGGCAAGGATACAGCGAAAAGCTATTGCCTATTGATGAGAAAAGCAGCCATACTCCTCACACTCTGAAACCCGTACTTCGTGTTTACATTTATCCTCAGATTTTTTATATATATACCCTAGAGCTCACAAATGTAGACCTAATACATGAAACTGGATGGGATCCACCTGAGGATATTAAAAGAGCTTGCTGATACGACTGACTGCAAGGCTGAGGATTTGGCTAACAGAAACCTCATGAAGTTCAGCAAAGAAAAGTGCAGAACTATGTACCTAGGACAGAATAAACCAGTGCACTCATACAGACTGGGGAGCAGCTCGCTGAGTACCAGACTGTCTGAAAGTGATCTGGGTGAATGTCAGGTTAAGCAGGATTGAGCTGTGTCCTCTCACTGCAAGAGAGGCAAACCACATATAGGGCTACATAAAATAATCTGTGGTCAGCATATAGAGGTAAATTATTATCTTCTTCAACTCAATCCCAGTGAGGCTGCGCTTGGAATATGTGTCCAGTTTTGTTCTCAGTTCAAGAGAGATGCTGGAAAACTGAGGGGTATTCAGTGGAAGACAACTAAGGTAGTGAGGTACCACTCTGGCAGAGGAAACTGAGGGAGCTGTTTGTTCAGTCCGTTGAAGGGAAGGATAAGAGGGGGGTAAACCTACAACTACTGGAAGGACATCTACAACCGTAACTGTCAAACTCTTTGCAATGGTAAATTGTAGAACAAGGAGCAACTGCTATAAGCTGTGACTTGGGAGGTTTACATTTGGCATTAGGAAAAGTTTTTGTATGGCACTGGATCAGGTCACACAGAGAAGTTGCGAAATCTCCATCTTTGGAGATTTTCAAGATTCAGCTATAGAAAACCATGAGTAATAGGATATAGTTACTATTCAAGAGTCATAGAATCATAGAAGCATAGAATAATGGTTAGGGTTGGAAGGGACCTCAAAGATCATCTAGTTCCAACCCCCCTGCCATGGGCAGGGAAACCCTTCACTACACCAGGTTGTTCAAAGCCTCATCCAGCCTGGCCTTGAACACTTCCAGGGATGGGGCATCCACAACTTCTCTGGGCAACCTGTTCCAGTGCCTCACCACCCTCTGAGTGAAAAACTTCTTCCTTATACCTAATCTAAATCTCCCCTCTTTCAATTTAAAGCCATTGCCCCTTTTTGACTTCATTGAGGAGGCTGGACCACACAACCTCTTGAGGTCTCTTCCAACCCATATTTCTGTAATGCAGATACACATCCTCCAGTAGGTGGAAATATGAGTAACATTTCTTAGAGAACAGTAGGAATAAATACTAAAATAGAAAGATGCTGAAACTACTTGGCCATAGAGACAGAGTCCCTCTTAAAGAGCAGGGACACTGTGTCCTGCACTGCTAAAATAAAAGATCTGTGTCACAGAATCATAGAAACATTCAGGTTGGAAAGAACCTTTAAGATCATCAAGTCCAACCACTAACCTAACACTGCCAAGTCCACCACTAAACCATGTCCCTAAGTACCATATCTACATGTCTTTTAAATGCCTCCCGAGATGGTGACTCAACCGCTTCCCTGGGCAGCTTGTTCCAATGCTGGACAACCCTTTCGGTGAAGAAATTTTTCCTCATATCAAATCTAAACCTCCCTTGGTGCATATTGAGGCCATTTCCTCTTGTCCTATCACTGTCCTCTCTCTTGCCCTATCATGTCTTCCTTATTAAGAGAAGACAGCATTTGGCTAGCTTTCTGAAGCATTTTCCCTCAGTCTTCATAAAGACTGTCACTTAGAACTTCTAAATGACAGAATCTTGGGAACAAAACCAAAGTCAGTTCAATGTGCAATTTGACCCAATGTCGTCATTAAGACAAAAATGGCCTTTTTTAGTTATTACACATAAAACGAAGTGTTTCTTTTTGAAAACATAGTACAGTATTTTCATGTGTAATTTTCTTAATAATTTTTGTTACTCCATGTTATTAATATATTATTTGCTTAGGCATAACATCTTGCTTATGTTGCATAAAACACAAACACAAGACTTTAGGATAAAAAAAAAAAAAGAAAGGACCTATTATAAAGTGAAGAATTTGGATATCATTACACGATCTGTATGATAGTCATCAACTATGGTGATACAATGCTTACACATTAAAATGTAAAAAGTCATATTGCCAGATCTAACTCTGAAGTAAGCCCTGTTTTGAAAAGGCTAAGCAAGATGACATCCAGACATTCTTTTGAACACCAATTATTCCGATAGTCTATTATTACTTATAACAAAGGAGGGAGAAGGAAAATAAATGAAAAGTACTTTTAAGACTCACAAGCTTCGCTTAGGGCTGAAAAATGACCCTGTTCATAAGTACACATACAAGAGAAGCCTAGATAATATAAAATGGGGGAAAAAAAACCTTTTTTTTCAGAATTAAGATACCTTTTAATCACTCAAACTTCAACAGGCAAGTCTTTGAGAGATTGACTGATGTTACATAACAGACAGTAATGTGTTGTAGTGTGGCAGGGTGAGCTAAGGACACAGCTTTATTCTGCACTCAAAATGTCTTTGGTATAGCCAAACTCTTAATGTGAGCAAAATGTAGCTTTTATACATTAACAGTAACGTAAGTGAGAATACATAAACACATAAATGCATCCTCGACATTTATAAAACCCTTTTCTTCTCTTCATATCTAATACTTGCCTTCATATCCCATTATGTCAAAGCAGGTGCTATAGTGCTACATGATGGATATAATCTAATGTGACAGGTTACAATGTAGCACATTATTTGGAAAATTGGGAAAAAGGCAGTTGTTATGAAATTGGTTGTTAAAGATGTCTCAGGTTGACTTGTGTGTTGGTTTTTTTTGTTTGTTTTCGTTTGTTTTTTTTTGTCTATTGGCTGTTTTTGGTTAGTTTTGTTGTTTTTTTTTTTTAACCCATGCAGAAGAAAACCTGAAGCTGGCAGGTTTTATTTTAAAAAACATAATTCATCTCTAATGTAAGAGCTAGGGATTTCTCCACATGCAGCAGATGTTTAAAAGGTGTAAACAATTAGAGAAGGGATCACTAAGCAGACATTCCCTCTAATGAGCCAGCAAAAAGAAAACTTGTGCACGTTGCAGTGATGGTGCTCTCTCCATTTTCCTCACAGAGAAACTCCAGCTAGGCTAAAGCATATCTCTATAATTATAAAATAGGAAATAAAACCAAATAAAACCTATGTATAAATGCTATGAATGGCTACAACTGCAGCTCTCGCTTTTTAACTTGTTTGGCTTTGCGTCCCATTTTTAGCATTTTAGAATACACAAAACGTGTTGGCAGCAGTTAGGAACAGGAAGACTGATAATACTTTTCTTTCTCTTTCTTGTTCTGGTATAGACCACTCTCTTTTTACTTTTTTTTTTTTTTAATTTGAAGGACTACTGTTCATTTTTAAGAGCTAAATATTATCTCTTCAGTAATAAAAGGTAAAGCTTGCAAGTAAATTCCGCAGGGACAGATGAAGCAATTCTGCTTGGACATTAGAAAACATAAGCATTTAGTGGGTTTTTTTAAATATTATTTACTTATTTTCTTTTGATTCACTGTGTTAGGTTTGGGCTTTAGATAAAAGACGGGGAAAAAAAAAAATGTCTCTTGCATCATGGTGAGGTCTGCATATTCAGGTTTTCAATCAGAAATGGGAGTTCCTAAAGTCTTAGAAATTTCACAGACAAAAAGTGGAGCAATGGAAAGAGTGAGATAAATTAGAATCATTTCAGAAATTACTCCAATAGCAGGAATTAATTATATTGTCATATTTACGCTTTTCAACTGCGGCAAGGTATTTTGATATTGTAATACCATAGGTACTACAGGAATCAAGGGGAAGAAGAGAGGAAAATATGTATTATGTATTAATACTGTATATTAATGAGACATTATTTCAATACATATATTGGTAGACTGTTCCTGGTTTTTTTTTTCATTAAAAATTCGTAATGGCTTCCAGAATATTAACTTATGTCATGGGATTAACAGCAACACTTAAGACAATGAAAATATCAATAAATGTATCACTTATCTTTCAGCACAACAGGCACAGTATAGAACACTATCTTAACATATATATTGGTAAAAGCATCTATAGGAGATCTAATTGCTGAACATTCCAAAGACCATGATTTCATTCTCTTTTAGAAGATCCCAGCTGCATATGTTTGATGATGCAGAAGAAAAGGTTTGGCATTTTTCAACTGTAAGGTTGAAAAAATACCCAAAATGCAGATTATGTATACTCTAAATCACAGAATCACAGAATCACAGAATGTTAGGGATTGGAAGGGACCTCAAAGGATCATCTAGTCCAATCCCCCTGCCTGAGCACGACCACCTAGATCAGATCACACAAGAACGTCTCCAGGCCGGCTTTGAACATCTCCAGAGAAGGAGACTCCACAACCTCGATGTGTACATACATACATATGTATGCATATCTATGTATGGAATATCTATCTTTCCATTTCAGTGATGACAAAATGTGGTAGAGTGGTATATTAGTAAGAATATTTGCATGAATAACACATGACTATGAACCGTTGGATAGTTCAAAGTTCAGAAAAACAGGTATCAACTGTAGTTTTCCAGATTTTCAGAAGGATTTGGTTTTTAACCCAGGAGTAGATGCCATAACAGATACTGGCATGCATTTCTTCATAGATCTACTATGGCATCCATTGTTATATGAAAATATATGGGCCCAGGGGAAGAGACTTTCTCACTACCCTATGTAAAAACTGTTCTAGTCTCTTGATATCAGTTAGGACTCAAGATGTTTAAATTTCAGCAACCTGTTCAATAAAAAGTGTAATCTCGGGCTTGAGCAGCATCATCTCAAAAATAACATCTCAAAAACTGAACAAAGAATACTTCAAATTTCTGAAGGAAAACAGTAATTGCTGATATGCAGAGGAAAGAACCATTCTGTAAACCAACACAACTGCATGTACAGTTCCAAGTACTGTGAAAGAGGCTTCTTCTTCCACATAGCAGTTTTACATCAATGTAATCTCACCTCTGGAGTGGAAATGTCTTATTTTATGAATTATTATTTCTATGTTTATTGCAAAAAAGATAAACAGCCCACTTATTATGCATCTTAGCATAATCTGTCCTAAATTTCTATCACAGTTTAGTATCCATTCAAGCATCACAGTAGGGAAAGTGTATTATTACAACCATGAATCTTAGGTGGCATTTTGCAAAGGTTCATCCATTATTACCTTCCATTAACAGCCAAATAATCCAGTATGATTAGCTCTGCATGTCCCCTCTGGAATTGTTTAAAATTCAGTCTTCTGGTATTACTTAAAGCTGTAATAAGTTAGATAGGGGGGAAAAAAAGAAATACAACGAAACCTGAAACATGGCAAAAAAAATGGTACCAGGGCTTATCTTGGACTTGCTGATTTTTAAGTTTGTTATTTCTTACAGTTTTCATAGATGACATGCCCCTAAAGCTAAGTTTCTTTAAAAATATGCCCAAAAGTCAGAGACTGCAAACTTTTGTATCTAAGTGTATTAGGGCTTTTTATGAGGGTCATGCACATACACTTTCAGAAAAGCATAGCTGAACTCTGTGAATACAATACTTTCAACATCCTACAAATTAAAAGTCTCTCAAAGGAAAAAGTAAAAGTAAAATAATATTTTTCAGAATTACTCAATGCACTTTTTAAGTTTTCCCATAACAAAAGAGTTAAAGAATTCCAAGGTTTTTATATTTAAAATCCTAATCATTGTAGTTGATTCTTTTAGTAGATTTAGAAAAATCTCTTAGAAACAGAGAATAATTATACCTGAACATCAGACTGACATTTCATAGCAGAATAATCTTTCTTTATATTTTAGGTCATTCACAAGCTCACTGGAAAGATGTGGAATAATGTAGCAGCATGAATGTTTATATCTCTGTGAAAGACACTCACTACTGACTAACACCCCTGCATTTTCCATTACACGATGTCTAATTAAGCCCCATGACGCCACTCTCAAATCTGACAAAGCAGAGATAATTCTTGACATTTTCAAAAACTTGGCTTATGTTCCCCTTCTTTTTACAGTGACACAAGCTGGGGCTTCAAACCGATAATGACATTGCAGCAAGTTTCTGCTTTTTTAGTCTTTTTCACACAGTAGTTTACTCAGAAGGAAGGGAATCACACAGACCTTTATTTGCCTTTGCAATCTTCAAGCACAGAATATCGGCAGCCAAAAGACCAAATTTTGCCCTTACTTGCCTCTGTTCAGCTCCCACCAAAATCAATGGAAATTATGTGTTATGCTACCCACATAGGGAGTGATTGGGTCCATAACACACAGAGAGAACCACCACCGCATATACGAGGTGATAGGTCACGTCACTTCAATTGTCCCCATCTTCTTTCAGCACTAGACAAACATCAGAAGAGACAAACATAAAACAGTAAAACAGCAATAGTAATACTCCGTGTCCTGGTGCTGTCCCTGTCACTGCTGCTCCTCCAATCCATCCATAACGCAGAATTTTCTCTACCACATGTGGTGCCTCACATCTACCTTTCTCGGGCAGCAGCAGGAGGCAGACCAGCAATATTTGGAGGCTGTCTTTAATTTAAGACTTACCTCTTTAACATGAAAATGTAGCTTTTCAGATAAAAGAATAAGGACAAAGGTGAAAAAGGACCTGCATATGCTTCTGAAATTAGAGAATTAACAGAGAGGAATACGCTGTCCTTTAGAAAAAAATCAGGTCTTTTCATTGCTTTGTTTATGTTACTTAAAGGATATAAATTCCCCCTTCCCTATCCTGATAGTATCACTGAGTTCTTACTTATTTTACTATGTTCATTGTGACACTGTCACTGTGACACTAGCCATAAACTCCACAAGATCAGTTTCTCCACTAAAAGAAACAGTAAAAAGAACTGGTAATGACTTACACAATTTTTACACAATTTTTTCCACAAATGTCTTACAATGATTAAAAGCTGACTTACAGATCTTAGGGGAAAAAATAACAAAACTCAACTAAAATTACAGAAACTTATACAATCCTCATTAGTATACAGTTTAAGAAGGCACAATTTGCCATTTTATTTCCCAGTCAAAAGGACTTAATCTACTAGAGTTAAGACTAATGCAAAAATCATTAATATTTTCAACTGTAAGCTCCTGAGACTTGTGCACCAATAGCAAAATATCTTGCTTTTCCACAATTTTCTTCTAGAAATTGCTTTAATACAGTTTTACAAGAAACATCATTTGTTCAGGTTGTGTCCCAATTCACCCTGCAAACACAGACAACAAAACTAATTATTTTCAACCCCAACCTTTACCCAACCAAACCCTTCGAAGGCAGACACCAAATTGGTGGAAAATTACTTCTTACATTGGATTTCATGCTTATCACATTTTTCCCCTATCTTTCTTTCTATCTATTTGATTAAATCATTTCACATCTTTCAGAAGTCATAAGATACAAAGAAAAAAAGAATTCACCATAGAAAGACTTAATGTGTATAAAGACTATCCCCATTACAGCTGTGGACTTAGTCATTTCAGCTGTCAAGCTAAAGAGCACACAGTAATCCAACTTATTGCTGAGGAACAGCAGAGCTTCACCAGACATAATCTGCTCTCTTCCAACAGAAACTTAAAGACTAGAAGAGAAAGCGTTTTGTATTTGTTCTGTTTATTATTCTTATTATTGTGTATTTGCGTATTGGGTATTTGGTTTATTATTCTTCTTATTGTAGCATTAAGATTCCAATGAAATCAGGTTCTGGACAGCTATGAATTAAGAATAGGCTCCTGACAAAATTGATTTACATTTCAACTGGAAAAATCAGGCATAAAGGTTGAGGAAAAACATAAGCCTAGAGCAGAAAAATGACATATCCAAGACCACAGAGGAGGTTAGTAGTAATTCATAACAGACTACAGGTACAAGCCTTCAAATTTACATTTTAACTCCTTAGTGAGGAAGCCACATTGTTCCAAATAACTAAATCCAATCATTAAAAAGTTGTTATCTTTCTCCCTACATTTAAGCGCCAAAGAACTCTCACTAAAAGTTGAGAAAAGGAATGCAGAAAGCTAAGAATCTAAAGAAATGTTACTGATGGGTAAAGACAAGAAGTGACATAAAAATGAAAAATACATTTATTTTTCTATTTTAAAATGAAATGTTAAGTCTTGCAAAATTCTCTGATCACCCATAACAAATGGAGTTCACTGGGATTCCATTTTAATATGGTGTCTTTACTACTGCTAAGAAGCTGGATTTGGGCAGTTCACTTTATAAGAAGGAAAAATATAAAGAAGCTCCAAAGGAAAATGTAATAAATTCCTTTATTCATGCAAATCTATGAGATGCAGTAACTTATTTTCTGTGTTTCCCTCTGCTAACAGTCTCAAATAAGACAGTCCCCATCCGACACACACGCTGACATGACAGTGACTTCCATCTTTTTTGTTAGGAGACTATGTATACCCTTGCTATCAGTTAGGTTTTAGGCAGTATAATATCCTAATAATCATATTGACCAGAACAGGCCTATCTATTTTCATATATTTGTAGACTCTGTTGAATTCTCTACTGTAATGCAAAGTAAGCTACTGCTCTTCACATTACTTCAAATAGGTCACAGGAACTACAGGCCTAAAAACTATCATTCCCTAAGGAATGAACACACATGAGAAGTTTTATAAATGCACTAATATGGCAGATTTGTCTTTCACCAAAGATATCAGTAAAGGTTCTGTGTAAACTATCCAACATTGATACTGAAGACTACAATTTTCTCAAGAAATTTTACAGGACTATTTTCATGTCAATGAAATAGGTGAATCCAGGATTGATGCATTTCTATTTATGTGTTTTTCAAATCAAATAATTGGTAGAAAAGATATTATTTTACTTGAAACAGGTTGAAATGAACTGCTTTTTTGAGTCTTTTTTGAGTAACTCCTAACAATGACTAGCTTGATTTGACAGCTTGTCTGTTCTTCGGTAAAGCTGGATGACAGTCTTCCACAAAAGCATTTGATTAGATTATCATTACCTGTGTCTTTGTATAGCAGATGTTTTTGAAGTACTTTGCCTCAGTACTCAGAGTAATTTGTCACTATATATTGTGAAGTGGGCAACTCTGTTTTTCGAGTTATGGCTAAATTCTTTCAACATTTTACAGCAGTTTCTTTCATCACTGAATATAAGTTTGGATCACCTGTAAAGTATAACATTTGGGTTTATTTTTAAAATAGAGGGAATCCTGGGAATGCCTGCAAAATTAAGTTGCAATAAATGAATATTAGGTAGCAGAGTTGCAGAGAGGGGGCAGAAGAAAAGAGAAGTAAAATAGTATTTTCAAAAGATCCTTACGTGCATTACTCATACATTAGTCCCAGTGGACTGTGAATATCCAGTAATCATAGCATATGTTGTGTCATGTTCTACTCTAAAATAGAAGGATAATACTGTCATGATAATGAAAATATTGCAATGTGTCACCAGGTAAAAGTGTGTTTGCAAAAAGAAACATTAAACAGTCAACAGTGATAGTTTCAAAGGACAGGATAAGCACTGCCTCAGCTATCAAATCAGAAACCACTATTGTTTTGCAGTAAGCTTTTGCAAATAAGTACTACCTTTATACAGTAACTTAAAACCCAAATGTGGCCTCACAAAACTATCAACACATTTGGCTTTCTGTGTTGGTGAAGCTGTCCGTTTTCATAACGGAAAGCTGATGTTTCATTTCCTCTAACTTATGGAAGGCTAATTTGGAAGGATTTAATTCAAGATAATACAGCTTTTTATTGTAGATTGGCTATTTCAAATTTTTACCTTGTTAAAATTTTCAAGTAGGTGGACTAGTTCATCTAGGTAGTTTGGTAGTGTGTTACTATAGACAGTCAAGTGCCTCCCAACATATCTGGCAAGAAGGAATCAAATTATTTAGCTGTTCTCTGATGTACTACATTATGCAGTAATATTTATTTGTCTAGAAAAGTTAAATGTTCTACCCTGTATTGCCTAATCATTTACAAGTTCTAATCTGAATGAGAATTCATTTAGTTTAAGTAAAAATGGTGTTATGGTAGAAGCACTTTATTTCCTTACAGTAAAAAGATATATGAATATTTTATTAATACTAATAATATACAATAGATACACAGTTTTATACTGGTGAGAAAAGGATACTATATTTACTAATAGCAATAATGCATGTATATGGATATAAATAGTATAGTTACACATTCTGTTACTACATTTGTATCTACTTATCTACTAGTAAAAATCTAGATGTTGGACCAGATTTTTCTAATCCCAACCACTTCATGCAGACTAGATGACATAGTGCCCTGGTTTCCACTGAAATAGTGTTGCTTTTCTTCTTAGGAGCTAGAATAGCACGGAGTTTTGGATTTAGTATGGGATTTGGTATGAGAAGAATGTTGGTAACATACTGATGTTTCTAGTTATTCCTAAGAAATCAAGGACTTTTCAGCTTCCCGTGCTTTGCCAGCGTGCAGGCGTGCAACGGGCTGGGAGGGAGCACAGCTGGAGCAATGGACCCACAACTCCTATTTTAGGATTTGCTTTTAGGTTTAGGATTGAGGTCCAAACTGACCAATGGAATATTCCATATCACGTAACACCATGCTCAGTATATAGAAGAAGGTTGGTCAGGAAGTTCTTTGGATCTCTTCAGATCTCTCTTCAGGGCTCTCGCTCTTCCAGGACTGTGGTTTCAGGACTTCTCTGTTTAAGGATCCCTAGCTGGGACAGGCCAGGTGTTGATCAGCAGGTGGTGAGCAATTGCACTATGCATCACTCGTCTGTACATATTATAATATTTTTATATATTATCATATATTATAATTTTTCATTATTTTAATCATTATTAATTTTAATTTTCTTTTATTTCAGTTATTTAATTGTTCTTATCTCAACCCACGAGTCTCCTTCCCTTTTCCTCTTCAATGCTCTTCCCCATCCCCCAGGGGTGAGGGATGGTGAGTGAGCGACTGTGTGGTGTTGAGTGGTCAGCTGGGTTAAACCACGACACACAGTCCACTGAAGTTATGGAGAAACAGCAGAAGAAAAACGTGAAGCTTTGCCACAGCATTTCTTTGCTTGCTCAGCTTCTGCTAGAAGAGTCAATTTTAGCAGTTGGTTGTGCTAAGTCCTGGAAACAATTTATTGAGGTTGGAACAATTGTGCTGCCAGGAGATTACAATGGCTTACTACCAGAGAACTCGAATTTAAAAAAAACCCAAACCACTAAACCTTTCAATGAAATTGCACTTCATCTTTTACGAATTGCAAATTTTCTAAACAAAGGTAAACCGAGTGTAGAAGCCTCAGGGATTGGAACCTTCCTTTGAGACCTCTCCATGGACCAAAGAGTGTCACCCTCCGACTCCCCGCGTGTTCCCCATTCCCCTCTCCATTGCTCCTCGGTCTGTCACAACCACTTGGCAGCACGGGAGAAGTATCTCTTGAGCCAGGCTCGGGCACAAGATAGAGTCCAAGCACGCTGTTCTAAGTCACTACCTAGTGTCTAAATAAGGCCCTAGAGCAGTTAACTGTGCTTGACATCTTTACTGAACTGCATTTATTTTTGTTGAAACCGTCAGAAACTGTCATGATGAGTATATTCAGTTTGATATACAGAAAAAATGGATTAGCATCAATTTAAGTGAAAAGAGAATTAAGCTCGTAATATGCAGCTCCTGTTCTAATTTTAACACAAGTTTTCCTTGAGCTACTTCTATATTTAGCATAATTTTTTAAGAATTTCTTGACAAGCAATTTTCTTAAAATGTAAGTGACAAATACGAGTCGATTATCTGGGATATCACTTATGCGACGTCCAGTGTATTCTTGGCTCCCTGTGAGGATATATTGACTAAGAATCTAAAGTATCTGCACAAGGAAAGAAAGAAACATACACTTTCCAGTCCCTTGCTGTCACTTTGTTATCACATACAGTGAAGCCGCGTAAAAGATATGGCTATAAGATCCAATTCTTTAATGATTTCTTTCTTAATGAAATAGCTCTCAAGTTTTGTTTGAGGAGAAAGGCAGCAGCCTCTACATCTGGGTAATTCCCCTTCACCCTAGCCCCCATTTAACTAATTAAATGTTCTTTAGAATTTGAAATCACTAAGTATAACAAAGCTCCTGAGAATCGTAAGCAAAGTCAGGAGGACATCTCAAACACAGGACTGGTTAGTATAGGACAGTCTAGGGAGTACATGATGCTTTCAGCATCATTTTGTACTGTACTTTAGGGCTTTAATAACCCTTCCAGCAATGTTGCACCAACTGCTAATCAATACCAATTATTTTTCTCACCATAGAAACGAGGTTTAGTTAACCCCTTGAGTGCTTTATCCTGAAATAAACAGAGGATATATTTTTTTACATGGATGAAGAAAACAGTCCAGCCACTACAATGGAATTTTTCCTGTAACAAAAGTGCTTCTACATACAAATGTTGGAGGAACATATAGTCATTCAAAAAATTAGTCCAGTCCATCAGTTTAAAACCATTTTTAAAAATTATTCCTTTAAATAAACAAACCAAATATTGTATGCTGCTATCATACTAATCCTTACAATGAGAGAAGTTGGAAAAGTTTCTATCCTTGGGTGTCTTGCATTGTTTCAGTCACAAGGGTCTTCCCATAGGAATTTTGGTAGAATATGTAAACAACTCTAATGAAACTCATAAAAAAAGAGTCTGTCTTTTCTCACTAATTACTTTTTTGAATTGCATTCAGCTCAAACATGAGTTAAAACAGGTACGGGAACAGTTATTTTGCTGCCAACTTACGCAATTATAACCATTTTCATATTGCATGCAGATCAGGAGAGAATTTACGTAGAAAAAACTTTTTATAACAAAACTTTTGGAGAAAAGAAAACAACCAAAAAACCCCATACTCCAAAACAACTTTTTGTGCAATATTCCTCTACGTATATACATTTTTTTTTATAACAGCCTAAATAATTACCAATGTAAGTAAATACTTCTTTTGGTTTTTGTTCAGCTTCATACTATACACAAGTTTGCAGACCAAACATCCAAGTAGATTGGTCAATTTTTTTTTTACTAGGCAGGCAGCCAGTATAATTAGTGAATTATCTAAATATATCAAAGGTCTTAAACATTAGTGTTTAAGTTATTTCCAAGTAACTAAGATAAAGGCAACATAAAAATAAGAATATTGGAAATTAAAGGTATCAGGAAAATGTCTATTTTATAGTCTACACTATATAGCTATTTTATAGCCTGCTACACATTCTCACCATCATTGTGGTAATGGAAATCTAAATTCTCCTAAAGTAAATGCAAATCTCTGCTAAGATTCCTGTAATGTTTTATGTCTGTCTGTCTGTCTCTCTCTCTACCTGTCTCTATCTACTTATCTATCTACCTACCTACCTGTAAATATGCATGAAATGTTTAATTCTTACAGACCAGCAGAGCTTTGTATATATTCATTCAGTGCCATATACCATCAAATGGGAATAAAGTATAACATAAAATAGTTTAATTTGATAGAAGAAAAAATCAATGTGTCTTTAAGATTAAAATAGAGAAGCTGCTCTTATAACACCTCACAAAGACGACAATTCTAACAGGACTGAGAGAAAAAATAACCAATACTGTTGAAAACTCTTCTGCAATGGATTTCTCACTTCATACAAGTAATTAGCTTTACATTGCTTTGTTTAAGCTATCTAAGCTAATGTATCATTTAAGTCATTTTTAGAAAGTGAAGCTGCCTATAATCATACAGGACTATGTAATTACTCAGAGTACAGCGCAATATTCCTTCACTCTCAGGACGCTATACGGAACTATCTGAAACAGTTTTCTCAATCCAATTTGACTGAAAGCAGAGGAACAGAGGTTCTAACAAGCCATTGCCCTCTGGAGCTGGCACTGTTCTCTGCATAGGCTTGAAACACTGTTTTTATCATTAATCTTTTCCGGCTTTCATAACAAACTGGGCCACATTATTACTATTATTTGCCATATTCTTTGACTCACTGTGGGCTATAAGCTGTTGTAATGAAGTATATTTCAAAGCTATGTGAAACTTTATTTCAGGTGTTCTAGAAAAGTTTTCCTAAGAAGCATGAATTTTTTATGGTGGAAGGAATATAATCTGTACCAGCTTGACAGGAATGCTTTGCCAAAAAAGAAAATTAGGGACTGATGAGAAGAGGAGGTGAATCTTGCTGGAAGTTTTAATAAAACTTTCTGAGGATTGTTTTTTCTTAATATTTTAATTTCTCCACTGCTTTTTCTAGGTAGTACTAGCAGGAAGACAGAACAAAGGATTTGGAATCTTAATGGCTTTTTGACACACAGGAAATAATACTGCTAGCAAACAGAGGATGCAACTTCCTTTTATTACTTGCTCAATTCACTGCAACCAGGCACAATAACATAAAACATAATGTCTTCAAATAAAAAAGTTAAAAAGGCCCAACCAAACCACACACCACCATTTGTCCTTGCTTTCATCATTATACTTGTCTATTGTTTTACTAAAATACAGTCTTAATTCGGTTGTCACGCAAAAAAAAAAAAAAGATGCTACATATTTAAAAATGTAATGTATTCCTGTATTTCAGAATACAAAAGTACTTCCAGCTGGCAACAAATATGACCAGTTTGTCTTTAAATCTTTCTTTTGACTTTAGTAGTAAGAGAGGCCGCTACTTGATGTTTCCTTCCTGTACAGAAAGACATTTTTCCTGCATTCAAGTTGATGTGATGACTAACCATTGTAACTACTGCCACAGCGGATGCAGTTCAATTATTAGGTTGACACTACTATTGCCTAACTAAAGTATCAATACTTCCCTTTTTAACCACTGATGTCAAAATACTGATGGATATTTAAAATCAGAATTTTATGCCTACCTGCATAATGTTGGGAGTTTTTTATTTAAAAGAATACTGAGAACAGCTGAATATAGAGGGGAGAAAGAAACCAAGGACTATTTTTCCAAGGAAAAGTGCTTAATTCAAAACTTGAGGCTGAGTGATAATTGGATACAAATTACAGGCAACTCAGTGAAAGCCCTTGCCAGATCTAATACCTGCTCTGTTTAACATATCGTTACACTGCTATCTGTATCAGAAACTGAGAGGGAACAAAAGCCATAACAAAACATAAAAAACTGGTAGGATTTCACACTAGGAAAATGAGCATTTGGAATCTGCAGATAACTTTTAAAAACATTTTACGTAAGATTTAAAAGCTCAACTTTTTTTTTCTGAAGACCAAACAAAACATAAAATAAAAGACCTTTTCCTCTGGATTAAATTAAGTCTTTTTTGGTAGTTTACTGAATTAAGCTCAGCATATTACTCTTCAGACCTTTTTTAAATTGAAATTACTAGAATAGTTTGGTGGCATAGCAGTGGGAACGGGAGAAAATCCCAATGAGACAAAAAGCTTCCATCTGGATTTCATTAAGCAGTCATTTTCTTATAATTTACTCTATCATTTTAAATCATGAAAGTCATTGGATGCATTATTACATAATGGTAATTCTCAGAGATTATATAAAAAGTGTAGTGTGGTTTTACTCAAGCATTTATTCTATTCTTGCATGGGTTAATATTTCATAAGTAATTATCTGAACAACAACAACAACAACAACAACAACAAGGTATTCCCTAATGTTGGTCTACCTTGGATCTTTCAGAAATTTCACTCAGTTTTAATCAACTGTTGATCTAAAAGCTAATATTTGCTGAAATGAGTGACCATAATTTTATATACTTTTCTATCTACAAACAGAGCATGTCATCCACCAACAAACACGTTATGCATTGAAATAAAATCCTACTCCTTTTAATTAGTTATGAGAAATAAATTCAAATAAATATTTAAAATTATAATAATGACTCAGTTTTGAGAATATTTATTACAACTTCAAATCTGTCAGTTCTACTCTGATGAAAAAGGCAGCAGGTAGGAATTTTTTTTATTTGTTTGTTTGTTTTAATTGTGACTAAAAGGAAAATGAAAGAACTGCATCTTGCATCTTTAGTCAAAATATTATCTTATTACATCAAAATTTCTTGGAGAAAGAAAAGAATTTTAAATAATCTGTACTTCTGTGTTTGGTCTTTATGCTCAATCACCATCTCCACATGGCAAGCTAGCTAGGACTTAACTGCTCAACCACCTTCAAATTCATGAAGCTTGGATGCCACAAACTGTTGTACACTCTTGAGAGACTATTCCTTTGCGAACAGAAATAACTGTCCCAATTTCATCTTTGTGAACTTTTCTGCAGTCTAGGTCTGACTCTTCACTTCTCAGAGCTTGCAGAACAGTGCCCAGTATTGAATCACCTTTATTTTCTTCCTTGGATGTTTCTATCATTTTTAGGTTTTTTTTACACAGTATGAATATGGATAGATAGAGGTTAACAGGGGAGCACAGAGTGCCTGGCATTTTAAACAAGGCCAGCATAGGTACAAGCAGTGAGTGCATTACTGGAAAGCTCTATCCAGCTCTGGAATGCTTGCTTCCAAAACAGGGCTGAAAAAATGAAAAATTAAAAAAAAATGAAGGGGGGATAGGGTGGGGTGGAAAGCAAAGTTTTAAAGAAATGAAGCAACAGTTTAAAGCCGCTTTTAAAATGAGAGATTTAAGACAGTCTAAGTTCTTTGTCAGAAGGTTAATATGGCATTTTGATCATGAGTTACAGTATTCATGTGGGGAGAAGATTTCTAAGAGAATTCAGGCTGTACTTAACAGAAGTTATGAGCTGTCAGCAGAGATGATGCTGTTGTAATTTATGAATTCTACATATTGCAGCGATTACAGAAGCAGAAGCCTATTTCAGCGCTGCAAATCAACAGGTCTCTTTCGCTCTCTCCCACGGAGTTAAATATTAGGGTAGAGGTTACCTATGGAGATGCCAAGTTATAAACTAACTTATCTTTACAGTATAACATTGAAGAATTTTATAATTTCACTGAAGTACTTAGGAGGGAATATTTGTATTCTAATAAAGGAAGGGGAGAATAAAATGCTGTTAGTGAGGAGCGAAGTGAGTGCTTAACACTTGTTTTAGTTTACAGGTCGATTTTAATTCTGTCTTAGGGATTACAGAGAAATCTGTCAATAAGACAATGGTACAGAAAACACCCGAAGGCATTAGAAAAGTAACTCTTATTATCTAATGTAAAAGTTCCTGTGTAAATTATAATATTGAAAGCAAAATAAACTTGTATGTTGTTCAATCAGACTCTAGTTTTCTGTCCTCTCAGAGGCATCAAATCTCTGGCTGGTTCAAACACCTGACTTCTAGATGTCTTACAGAAAACAGATAAGACAATTCCAGGTATACAGGACAGCTACAGAAGATCTGACATTTAACTGCAAAAGTACTAGTCTTTCCTCAAAAAAAAAAAAAAAAAAAAGAAAAAGAAAAAACACAACCAAAAAAACCAGTGCCAACAAAAGCACTTGGAATTAACATAACTCTTTAACACTTTACATATTACTCTAAAATCACCTTCACTGAGGCAGCTATTGTAAGGTATTTCCATTACATACACACTGACAGGACCAGTTACTTGGCAGTTGTGTTTCTCTGTGCCCATTCTGCACCCTCCAGGTCTTGAGGGAGGCCACTTCCGAGCACAGATTGAAATTTCTCACCACCACTAAGCATACTGTCACTCACAGTCCCTTTGTGTGCCCCCAGCAAGAGGACAGGAGTCGTAATGTTCTCTTCTAAGTCCCTGTTAGTAATTGTTCCCAAATAAATTAACTGCAGTGCACATTACCAGATTTCCTAAACAAAGTAGGCATTTAATATCTACTGGTGCCCCAAGACAGAAACTGGTCACAAAGTAAAAGATGGGATTAAATTGGACTTTATTAGAACTTATTTTACCAATTATGCACACAATTTTCGTGTTTTTGCCATACCTCAAGAACAGAAAGATCTAGACTACTATTTGAGAACACTGACATATTAATTATGGAACACTTAAAAATCAGCGACTTAATCAAAATGCATTTGTGCTGTAATTACATTACCATTTACATTATTTTAGAGAGAAGACAGTAGAAGGAATGATCTGAAAACACAAAGTGTGATACAAACTTCAGAAAATGGTCATTTTGGGAGGGGTTTTACTGGTGGAGATCCCTAGCAAGACAATGTAAAAATCCTAAGAAGAAAAGCACTCAGAGAATGATGGAAGTATAAGCAGTAAACGATTTACAGATTACTAGTCATACAAGAAAAGTCTGATAGCTTTCTGGTCAAAAATTAAGAAATTTAAAGGAATGCAATCCAATGAAATATAACATAAGTTTTCAAGAGTATTTCCTGAAATTATATTTAAAACCAGAATTCCACTGAAATGCATATTTCTCATGAATTTATTTCTTAAGAAAAGAAAAGGTTATAAAACTTTATAAGCAAATACCCATACTGTGATCACACTGTTATTTGAATAGTGATACTTACTCCCTCTTTGGAAAGATTGAGAATTGCCATTGAGAACTGTGTTTTAGTAACATTTCCTTCTCAGATTCTGAAATTTTCCTTTGTATCATCTCTTGAAAATAATATGAATTTCCATGAAATATGGTTCTATTCAATGTAATATCAGGTTTCCAAATTTATTATTATTAACATTGTATTTGAGGCATTGCCAAGATGCAGTCAGTTTGCTTAAAGACTGTAACAACAACTGAACAATAGAGCTGATGAGAATTGAGGGAATAAACCTTAAATTCAATTGTTTATTTTTCTCCAAATAGCCCTAAAGTAACTTTTTCTTCCTAATCAAAGGAAAAAAATCCTATTCTTAATATATTAGAATAAGTCATCTCTTTCAAAAAGCAAGGAAAATGGAGGTAGGGAACTTAAAGAGAATGTATGAAGGACAAGCATAAATGCAATATTTTTATAGAACGTGGGAAGGAGATAGAGTACATTTTATTAAAGTGAACTTACAATTTATATCTAAAGATTTATTATCATGCACTTTCTAGCAAGTTTCATAAATACCAAATAACTGAACTACATGTTTTGATATGCTGCAGGAATAAAAGTATTACCAGGGCAACCAAACACAATACGGTGTTTAACGTACTTTGTCTATTAAACTTAAGCATTTGTTTAAAAAAGTCACATTCATCAACCTGTTATGAGATCTGTATTTTAAAAAGGATATTTTCCTTCCTGTTTTCTTGACTGTCCGAATCATTCTGGCTTCAGTGCATACATAATCATATTTGCATAACTGAAAACTAGTGAGTTGCATGTACAGGGAAAAATGCAACAACTTAAACACAATATGAGATTTAAAAAAAAAATAAAAGAAGTGCTTATATAACAATAAATAGAGAGCGTTTCCATTCAAGCAAAGAACACAGCAGTATCCAGTTAAATTGAATTGCTTGCATAATTATCTTAATTAGTTGAAAGTCACTAGAAAAAAACTTTGGCCCTGGTTCTACTATCTTCACTTACATATAAAAACAATATCTAGTCCATAAATAAAAGCAATTATTTAAAAGGTAGTGTTCGCCATGTAATTTTTTGGCCTTCATAAACTTTAACCATTAAAATGTAGCACAGATGCTTTTCACGTTTGTTATTCAATGTGTGTTTTAGTTCATTTGTATGTTATTACTGTTTAACACCAGTGGCAACAGGTCTGAAATCGTCCTCTACTCACTTGAGTATCACAGGGATTTGCAGGGTGGTAAAAACTGTGAAACTTTCAGCTAAAATAAAATGTGGAAATGAAAACCATGAACACTCCAGCAGTTATTCATGTGAATTTATGGAGCAGAAGGTGATAGTTGGCTTGTTTTTAATGAAAGTTGGTCAAAGCAGAGTTGGATATGCCTGACATGATTCCCCTCTGACAGTCTATCCCTCTGATAGACTTTCCTTGGGCGTATTCCACTCATCAGCCGTTTGCTAGCTGAAGCTGCTGCTTGTCAAACTACTTGGAAGACAACAACTCATAACTCAATCTCAGTGATGCCAATGACACAAATATAAACTAACTTCTTTGAAGGTAATTTTAATGACATACACGCTTGATTTTTGAAGTGTATAACTGATGCTTGTCAAATTATGCAGTGAGTAATAGTAGGAATTTTCTTCCTATCAGAAGCTCTTGGATTCCTCAGCATTAAAAGCTGTGGTTCAGTTGGAAGCAACTGGAAGAGGGAACACCATCCCATCGATGATCACACCTGAGCCACCAGGCTCCCCAGCTGGATTAAAATGAAACTGTAGTAATTACATTGCTAGATATTTCTCTAGAAAAAAGTGTATATGTAGTTGCCTTTCACTGATGTGGTTATTTTTTAAAATAGACTGGCTTAATAGAAGGCCCACAAACTCATGTAATCTATCAAAGTACAGTAACAGGATTCCTTAACAACTTCACTAAGTGTAATCATTTTAACAAGTAATTTCTCTTTGCCGGGATTAAAAGGCTCCAGTTGCCAAACTGAAGGTGGCGATGAACGTTTGATAGAGCAATAATTGAGAAAGCATGAACATCTTCCATGTTGTTTGAGGAGTTGCTAAAAATATATTAATAGAAGAGGTGTTACCTTAAATGATCCCCTTTACTATGTGAGGGAGATTGCACTGCTACTGATAATCCATACTAATGTTAAGCTATCGTAAAACTGTTAAAAAAAAAATCAATTACCATCTGTAATAGAAAATGCTTTGATGTGACAAAAATGTCATCTGTAGAGAGTTATTTAGCCAGTCTGCCTGGGAAGATATTTCCAACAACTGCTAAAGAAAGATAAACAGTAAGTATGTAAAAAATATGCCATTGCTTTGTAAATGTATTAGTGGTAATCAAAATTAAAGTTCCTGTTCTTTTAGATTAATTAGGAGATCTGAAAAGGTCTCTTGTTTCAGATAGTTGAACTGATATAACCAAATACAGTTCCAGTCCCCATGGGTCATTATATAAAAAACTAGTAATGGGACAATCCCTTTTACCAGCCTTGGGTGTTTCTATTCCATTTTGCATGGTTGAAACCACACTAAAACTGAGAGTAATCTGTTTTGTTTGGGAATCATAATTACATATTGACAAGTTAAACTATGAGACCTAAATCAAGGGGATTTGGGCTATTATGTGACATTCTCATGGGGCAAACCTAAAGGGACATCAATTATTTTGCCACAACCTAACTCCTTTTCAATTTTCCTTTCCTGAGTGGCATTAAATACTGGGAGAAAAGGAACTACAGACACAAAAAATGCAAGGCAAATGCAGCATGGATGTCAGAAAGAGTTGCTACATATAATTAAAATAAAAATAGATATGCTTTATTAGGAAAATGTTTCATGAAAAGCATTTTTATTACTACAAAATATCTCCTCTTCCTTCTTAATTATTTTTCTTTGTTTCATTTTTTCCCATCTTAAATAGTTTTGATTACGTTTCTAAATCCTTACCAAAACCTCAGAGAAAGATCTAATTTACTGAACAATTACTACTGCTAAATTATTAGTCAGAGTGTTTTCAAATTATTCACTAGTTGATAAAATGGAGTTTATGAATAATATATAGTAAAGGAAGAAATCATTCAAAGATTTTTTTTTTCTCATAAGCTCATATAAGATGGCAAAATTTAAATGTGATTTACATTTCAAGATATACTGTACCTGTTCAGGAATAACTAAATGATTCCATCTTGACATACTATACAACCACTCCTTAGGAGACAATTTTAAGATTTAAAATAATGCATATCCACCCTGTGTTCACATTCTGTTTAGTCTCTACCCATTTTGGTTAAATTTTTGGTTTAATTTCAAGAATAAATCTATACAGAAGTAACAAATATCAATTATGTTATACATGGCATTTACATGCTTAAAATCAAATAAATCTTGCTGCCAATTTTTTAGTTTAAATTTCTAAGCACAAAGTCGAAGAAAAATACTAAATACAACAGATTCAACAAAAGGAAATCAAATTTTAAAATATCCACCTACCTAAGTACTCCCAAAGTGCAACAAAAATCTTTACCTTTCTGAGTAAAAGAGAAAACTTCAGCAGAAACTTGCTGTTACATAAAGAACATGAGAAAGTACCAAAATAACTTTGGAAATTTGCATACAATCATATAAATGACATAAAAGCGTATCATTATGTATGCTTGCATCATTTGTTCTTCCATAATATTTGGCCTTCTGCAACTAAATCTCACTAAGAAACAAACACTGCAAGCACTGTTGGGATTGGTTTTACTGAACTCATATTAAATTTACTTTACAAGCATAAAAGTATATTGCCCATTGTATGAAAATACAATGCAACTACTTTTTTAAGGTTAATTTTAATTCTTACTTGAAGGTTAGAGTTTGCTTATATGGGAACATAACAACCCTGTGTACATGTTTCACTGACATGGGGACCCTGGTCTCTATCAGTGGAACACGTGAGGTGTGGTGTGTCATACCTCATGTCTGCATTTTGATTGCTTGTAAAGCTCCATAGCAACCGAAATAGAAGCAGCCTGTTCCAGCAACAGGAGATTGCTTTCATATTTTACTAAGATTGGGTGTTCCACTTGAGTTGTATAGTAGTGGATGACTTACTGGTTTAAAAAATAAAAAAAATAAAAAAAAGAAAAATGTTTACAGAGTAAAAGTTTTGACTCTTTATAAACTTAGATGTATGACGTTCAGCAACCTTTGCTGATGCCTAGTAAGGTATCAGTTTCAGAGGGAAAAAATCAAAAGAAGATATGATTGCATATCAAACTAACATGATTTAGGAATTCAATTTAATTAAAAGAGGAAGAGTGAGTATGAATCTAAACCAGAGAAGAGGAACATAAAAAAAAAAAAAAAACAACCCCACAACAGAATAGCAAACCAAAGAGAAACAAAATGACGCAATTATAAGGTGATGGCATAATAATTCTGACCTTTCCCAAGGGAAAGTATGCAAAATCAGGTGGATGAATGAAAATCTTAAGGTTTCCCTCTTGGAAATTTTATCAAATTGTTCCTTAATGAGCCTGTAGTTTGATGACTAAATCCTTTCCTCCTCTTCCCAACTCTAAATAGTAAACTAGGATGTTGGATGATTTTTAATTCTATTTCTGACCTCCTTGGCCAGTTTCTACATGGACTTAAGTTTTCTTTTATCCTAGAAGACATGTTTACAAAAGGAATAGTGAACATCTACAGTTTCTTTCATCCTCACTGTTCCTCTTCAGTGTAGTGAAGCCCACCGAGGAGTTTGGTGTGGTTAGAACTGAAATAGTTGAAGCAGCCAAGAAAACATTTCAACTCTGTTTATCCAAACTGTTTAATTTGTCATCAGCTAACAAATCATTGCCTGCCTGCAGACAGAAGGCTCGAGGGGACAGTCATTCCCCAGGCAGACAGTACCTGTATACTATCTACATGGGACACAAATTCAGATTCACTCATGCATGCTATGCCCCATGACCAACTGGATGCCTCCAAGTGAGAGATACATGAGTGCGGATACTAAAAAGCTAGAAGCTGAGAAATTTTCCAGCTGCTGCAGCATCCTGTGAAAGTTCTCTGCTTCTAGCTTTTTCAGTATCCACACATGAGCATCTTGAAAGCTCTAGACTGACTGCCTTGTAATTTTCTGCCTATTGAGTTCTTTGTTCCCAGTCTTGGTTCTGAACCCTGCCTCTTCAGTTTGCATCTTTGAATTGTGCTATTTTATGCTTAATTCCTATCCCTAGCCAGTTCATGTAGGTTCTGCCTGCTTCTTAGTCCAGTTTCTCCTGATTAGTTGAACTCTGAAATTATTTGGCATTGCACTGAGGTTTTGCTGTGTCGCTTTTGATCGGTACATATGTATTCGCTGATATACCTGTGGATTCTGTGGCCTAGCCTAATTATTAACTGCACTTTTGCCTTCTTCTTTCTACTCCTTCCTATCATTTTTGCTTTATCACTCTCCCCAGTGCACCAAACCTGTCTGCAGGCTGAATTCAGACCAAGACTAATAACTAGGCTTTATCATCCATATGTCATAAAACTATGGAACTGCTGTCAGTGGGTTGTCCAATCTATGTTCCAAGAAAGTATACTATAATAAAAAAAACCTTTTTCTACAATTGCTGCATCTTTTCCACACTCCGGGAAGATTGCACTGGTTCTGCCCACTTATTACTTGGTTGAAAGCATTTGTTCTCTGCTATATATGGCCAGTTTCTTCCATTATTCTTCCTTTGCTTCCCATATTTCGACATTTAGTGAAAAATGTTAACCCAGGAATATATTCTAGGAGCAGGAAAAGGATAGGCTGGTACTGCTCTTAAAGGTTTTTTTATGCATTGTATCTTTACAGTTATAATGTATCCAGTGGTCTCTCTAAGACCACTGAAGGCAGAGGCAGTTTGCCATGGCAGGCCGAGACTTGAGTATCCCACTTCTTTCAGGGGAATCTTGCAATACTCATATCTCTGATCCATATGAATTTTGCATTCCTTCCTCAAAGCAATCCTCCATGCAATCTCCCACTCTCTTGGGTGATGCTTCATTTAATAGGCTATTATGTAAAAGAAAACATTCCCTATTTTCTTTCCCCAGCGTTAATTCCTCAGCTACTTACTCAGGTCCACAGAAGCTATTTAAATTTAATCTTATAACTGGATTTTTAATTGTGAATCACAGCCTCACTGTAGAAATTTAATCTTAATCACAAATGGACAATTAAGTCTAGTGACATACTAAATCTTTATTCTGACCATTTCTAATTCCCTACCTTAGACATTCTTTTCGTCAGCATATTGACTTCTTGAATACTCTTCTTTTATAGTATGAGCTACATATAGATTGTAGAAACTAATTCTCTAAATTTTCAGCTTCCTAGGATTAGGTGTATGCCTCAGCTGTTTCCTAACTCCTCAGCAGAGCATCAGCTAATGGTTAGCCACAAGAAAAGGAAATTATGATATACAAGATAGGAGAGAACAACAGAACTGTGGAACACTCCAACTGGTGTCTATGTCAAAACCTGGGAAAATTGGACTGTAAATGGCATAATCGTGTACGCTCCCAACAAATATTGGTTTCTAAATTCTCCTTTATGTTATTTAATTTATTCCTAAATCAAATACTTAAAAATTTATCTCAGTGTAACTGTTCAAAAAGATGTGGTGTCTGACTCCTGTACACATGATCTATGCTTTAAACTCCATTTACAAGAATAACATCTTTATTCAAAACATGAATTGTGAAACTTCTAAATTGAGAGTTTCATTTTGCCATTAATGAGCATGACCAACTCCAGAGAACTTCAATACTGTAAATGAGGATAAAATGTATCCCTTAAATAATTAATTGTAAGTCACATTCATAATAAATACTGTAATTTAAAGTTCGCTCTTCAGCTATTCATTGTCAATCAATATCATCCTTGCTTGGAAGAAACAGATATTATGTTATTATTAATAACATCTTAATATTGCTATTCTTCACATTCAGTAATCACAGTTTAACACAATCCCATAAGGGGCAAAAGCCTCATTTGGTTTTATCAGGCATTTTTATTCAAACTCTGAGAACACAAAGCAAAAATCTCCTGTGCTGATACCTAGATGCTGTAATCAGGACAATTTATTCTGGGTTTAATGTAAACTTTTAACTGAAGCACAGATCTTCCATAGGATTTCAGCATTCAAATCTATGGTTTTAAATTAGGCAGAAATGATTTTGAGTGATGGCTCCTCTTAACATCGGGGGAGTGCTTACCTCTCTCACTTTACTTTGTACGTGGCAGGCCTCCAAAACTCCTACTGTTAAATCTGAATTAAGTATCCATAATATGTATGATATTTAAAATTTTCAGAAGCTATGCATTAAATCTGTAACCTAAAACTTATAGTTAAAGAAATGAATCCAACACTTCAGGGCTTTACATGCATTTCCTTATCTTTAATTCCTCTTGCCAAGTGGATGTTTAAGTGCGCACTGTATAAAAGTTCACATCACCTGGATCTGTTTCTGCGAGATTAGTGGAGTAACATCTTGGTCTGAAAATGATCTTTTTCTTCCACAGCTTTTTAGTCTCTGAACTCCAAGGCTTGTATTAAATATGAAATAGGAATAATGAGTTTTAATTTTTAAAGACATTACATACCCTGAACAAGCTGGTTAAGAATTGTAGAATGACTTTGTCACCAAAAAAGAGCTTAGCAAATCCAGTAAAGTACCACATTAGTTTTCTATATGCATCATTATATATATTTGCTACGTTATCAGTTTCTGAGATTGTGTTCATTCCTTGAAATTGAATTTCTTCAGAACAATGTTAAACGAAAAATGAGTGAATGAAGTCCCATTTACCCACCCAGCACCTTGCAACTACACTGCAAGTCACGCTAACCCTTCATGTACTACTCTGCCAAAGTGCTTACATATTCTGAACACATACCACTTTTAATAATTTCCTACTAATAAGAGTTTATTTCCTACTTGTATCCCAAACAAATGGATTCTTTCCTTCTTTAATACTTTTAAAAGATCACGATACAATTGAGGTATCAATGCAGATTCAATACAATGGTAATTTTTTTCATTCATTGATTCACATTTCTCAACACAAATTTACATTCAGTTCTACGGTCTTAGTTGGCAAGCATAATGAGATGAATTATATCTCTAAATAACAACTATCGATAATAAGGTGTTTATTTAGTAAAGAAGGTATAAAAATATACCTAGTTGCACCTCATTTGAGAAAACTGATAACGTGTGATAATCTGGGTCACAGTCCAGCACTTTTCCCCCTTTACCCATAACCTCTTTCAGGACTGATGTTTCTACTGTTGAAACTAGTAAGTGTCTAGCAGACCTGGACTTACTGTATCAGTGCTTTATGACAGCTCATAATTCAGTTGGCATATCAGTATGATTTTGTTTCTATTAATCTCTCTCTTTCTTTCAAATTGTTTTATCATTGTAGAAAAATGATATTGAAAAAAATAACGAGAAACAATTCGTGGTCTATATATACTTACGAAAGTATTCACAAAGTAACTGGTAATCTCAGAATCTGTACCTAAAACTGTATGCATAATCTGATCTAAATTGACTGTCATTTGTACAAGTGGACTAAAGACAAAAAAAAATAGGAAGATCTTTCTATTTTGCTTTAGATCAAAAGTTCTGGAAAAGGGTAGACAAGAGCTGAGTGGACTGATGACGTGTTATATCCCATGGATCTTTTTAAAGGGATCGAACATACCCGAGAATACTATAAAAGGGACCAAAACTACATTTTTAATAGAGTCCAAAGTAAGGATAATGAAAAAAAGTTAAAATCACAGTGTACAGTAACTGCAAGACAAATAAGACCTTGTACTCTGTGGGCTGCACAGCTGCTAATGACATTTCAAAGGAAACTGAAGAGTAACATGTTGTCAACTCTCCTATAAATAATCTAGATTTGACTTTAGTAGTGTGGTGTGTTGACTTGGCTGGCCACTAGGTGCCCATCAAGCCACTCTATCACTCCCTCTCCTCAACAGGACAGGGTAGGGAGGGAAAGTACAGCTAAAAGCTTCTGGGTCAAGATAAGGACAGAGATACCACTTACCAATTACCATCACGAGCAAAACAGACTTGACTTTGGAAATTAATTTTATTTGCTGCCAACTAAACAGAGTAGGATAATGAGAACAAAACCACCTTCCCCACTCCTCTCTTCTTCCCAGGATCAGTTTCACTCTGAACTTCTCTATCTCCTCCCCCTGAGCAGTGCAGGGAGATGAGGAATGGGGGTTGTGGTCAGTTCATCACACTTCATCTCTGCCACTCCTTCCTCTTCACACTCTTCCCCTGTTCCAGTGCGGGGTCCCACTCATGGGATACAGTCCTTTATGAACTGCTCCAAAATGGGTCCTTCCCACAGGCTGCAGTTCTTCAAGAACTGCTCCAGGAAGGGTCCTTTCCATAGGCTGCAATCCTTCAGGAACAGACGTGTTTCAGCGTGGATCCCTAACAGGGTCACAAGTCCTGCCAAGATCCTGCTGCAGCATGAGCTCTCCATAGAGCTTCCTTCAGAGCACATGCACCTGCTGTGACACAGGGTCCTCCATGAGCTGCAGTGCGGATATCTGCTCCACCATGGACCTCTATGGGCTGCATGGGAACAACCTGCACCACCATAGTCTTCACCGTGGGCTGCAGAGGAATCTCTGCTCTGGTGCCTAGAGAACCTCCTCCTCCTCCTCCTTCACTGACCTTGGTGTCAGCACAGTAGCTTCTCTTACATTTTCTCACTTCTCTCTCCTAGCTGCTGTTGTGTAACAGTTTCTTATCGTTTCTTAAATGTCATCATACAGGTGCTACCAATGTCGCTGACTGGCTTAGCTTTGGCCAGTGGCAGATCCCTCTTGGAGCCAGCAGGAACTGGCTTTGTACAACATGGGGGCAGCTCCTGGCATCTTCTCACAGAAGCCACCCCTGCAGCCCCCTCACTAGCAAGTCTTTCTATGGCACCAATCATTCTTACCCAGCTGGACTGAGTTGAGCTAATGAACTACTAATTAACTAATCAACTCAAGGTACCTATCCTGCCTACAAGAGGCAGGCCATTTCCTCCTGGCTGTGGAGGATGCAACAGTGTCCTTGGTGCTGCAGCTGGTGAGTGACAACTGGTGACCCTGACGTGATACATCTGTGAGACCCTGGGAAGCCCTGACTCCCTCGCCGAGCCGGGAGCCCGAGCCAAAAGAGCCGGAGCTGGAAGCTCAAGCGAGAGTCCTTTGGAGAAGAAGGTAAAGCTGCAAGTCCCGATGTGGTATTTGTGGGAGGGAAGCGTGCTGGAGTTGGATAAATGGGCCAGGTCTCTGCTCACCCATAAAGCCTTTGTGAAAACAAAAAATGGTAAAACAAAAAGGGGGAATTATGGCACCGATCATTCTTACCCAGCTGGACTGAGTTGAGCTAATGAACTACTAATTAACTAATCAACTCAAGGTACCTATCTTGCCTACAAGAGGCAGGCCATTTCCTCCTGGCTGTGGAGGATGCAACAGTGTCCTTGGTGCTGCA